>NW_027278824.1:12500-612500 GCF_046629955.1 Centroberyx affinis | reverse complement strand
GATAAGAGCATTGGATGTCTTGTTCAGTCAGAACACACAGAGCTAGGAGTCAGACCGCAGGCTGTTAACGTAGTCAGCCTCCTGTTTCACACAGTCACAGACACAACATGTCAAACACACATACACACACACGTAAACCGACAGATATGCACAGGCACAAACACATAGATACACGCGTGCACAAATACACACAAGATTGTAAAGAATATAATTTTGTCAGAATCCTAGTGATCCTAGAGGTAATCATATTCCTCTCCAGTGAAATTACTCAAACCTACCTATTCTTGAACCATCACACTCTATGATACTGCATGGTGAAGCTCTGTCCAAATTGACTCCTCACTGAAAATCTAGGAGTACATACTGTAGATGTTGTGTAACACTATCAGTTGATGGATTTCAAAAAGCGAGATGGAGGGAGATACTGTGGCGTAATATCTAATTCTATCTAATGTAATTCTCTGGCTACACAGAGAATAGACGGGTGTGCTCTGTGGCTATTTTTAGCACCATTCACACATTCCTTTGCGTTCAGGCATGGAGACAGAAACGTGTGAATGCTTCCATTCAATTAGCGTTTGGCTTTTCAGGGTTGATGCTTTTCATGGCTTAAATTAAACTTATTTTTTAATTATATATTTATTAATTATTTTTAATTAGCGGATTTGCTGTGTCCTCTGGTCCCCGTACAACCCTCCCCTCTCTCACTATCCACCCTTATTCTTCTTCAGATCAGATAATTAGGATTTTACTTGAATTTTTTTAATGGCCCAGTTTTTGCGCACTTTGGTGGTGGCAAGGCATTGTTCTACACATTTTAGTGCAGAGTTGGGGAAAGGGTGGAGAAGGATTCAGTGGTGTGGTTGTTGTGCATGGATGTAAATGTGTGAATCCACTAAGGGTTAAATCATTTTGTCTTGTACTGTGCGTTTACCATGTATCATTAAAACACTACTGGCTGTACAGTCACTAGAGCAGCAGTTCCATCACAGTCTACTGGCTACATCATTACATTCATTCTGGAATGAAATTAAGTTACTGTCTTCTACTACGCTGTAACTGTGCCATGGCAAAGAAATTATCCCATACATCAGTGAGTCTGTCTTTGTATGCAGATACTTAAAAAAAAAAGTGTATCAAATTGCCATTATTAAGTTTTTCAGGGTTGACATCATAATAGCATGTCTGTAATACAAACTCTAAAAAGCATTTGGATCGATACAGTCAAGTGGTGGCTTTGCATGGAGTCTGACAGACTGGGGAACCATAAGTCTGATTGCCAATAGCTATTTATCTCTTTTTATTAAAAAATTCTCCATAGGATGATCAAAAAGAGAGGAATATCAGACACGTTGTAATCTCCTGATTAATTCAATGCTTATGTAGCAAAGTCTCCAACTGCCCATCTTACTGCAGTAACTGCAAACGGTCTCTTGACACAGTGGTTGAGCCCACCTGGGACATCTGGGCTTAATAGCTGCTGCCCCTTTGCAGCAGGTATTTTTTAATTTCAATTACAGTTAACACAAATAAGAAAACTATATGCCTTTTCATCATTTTTCTTTCTTGCAAGTTTTTAAGTGGAGCTCATTGCTTCCACAGTCTACAGTATATCTATGAGTGTGCCAAACTGGCTGTATCTGTATCTGCTGAATCAGGAAAATTATTTGTATCCATATTTGTATTTGGAAAACAACTGGAAGTTGGCATGTCGTAAACTGGAAATGAGCTGTAGACTAAATGATCTATTTTAAAGTAGATTTTTTGCAGTATTTGCACTTGGAATGAAGTTTGAAAACAAACTTATCAATCATTTCAATATTATTTGAAAAGTTTACAGATTTACTCATCTAAATTGCTTTGAAAATATTTTAAAAGGTATTTTGCAATGAACAACTGATACTAAGAAATTGGATATAAATTGAAAAGTTGAATATCCACAAAATTAAAATCAATTCTCAAATCAAACTAATTGGCAGATAAAGAATAATTGATTTCAACATCACATCTTCGAAGGTGCGAGGAAACCAGAGCACCTGGAGGAAATCCACGCAAACACAGGAAGAACATGTAAACTCAACACAGAACATGCCAGGGCCGGGAACACTTATCCTTATGTTTCATTTCCACCTCTGTTGGCACAGTGGTGAGATTCCATTGATATGGAATAGAGCAGGGAGAGGCAAAAACTGACTGAAGGACGTCTTTCAGGAGTTGGAGGAGCGACCACCAATGAGATACATTTTTCAGAATTACTGGATTTGGATAAGCCAGTAATTATTTCCAGTCACAAAGAATTTCTAATAACCTTGACTAATGCCAGTATAGTGACCATGAATCTCCTACCACCTAAATTACCCAGCAGAAATGACCTTTTTCACAAGGCTTGTCAGTGGCAGTCATGGCATGAAGAGCCCATCCAGCCACACATAAGGCTATCTATAGGTCATAGCAAACTATCAGTGAACAACTTATTTGCACTTCAAAATCATAACCATTAGCCTGCTGACATAAAATAAAATGTTCATGACATATCATACAGTAGGTTGCCTCTATCTTGACAATACTTCTCTAGTTCTTTTCTTTTTCCCACGGCGCAGCCGAGGGCATCACAAGGCAAATTCAGGTCAGTCAGTCAGGCAGTCAGTCAGTCAGTCAGGTAACGCTTAGTGAGATGATGCGCTTCGTCAGATGGCCTCTAGAGGGCGTTTTTGACTGAGATGCAGTGTTTCCCATACAGAGGCACAAAATCAAAAGTTGGTCAGAAACTGATCTAAATTGATCTCTAATGCACCTCATGTGCGCATCATGTCATGTTTGTCATTTGGAGATACAGCAGACCAGCAGCATTGAACTCAATCCACAGACTCTCCCAGTGTGAAAACAAAAGTGAAACTTAACATTCCACAGTCAGTAACAGGGATTTGCAGACAGTAATTTAACCGAGTCGCATTGGTTCAGTGCATAGAATTGAAAAAATGCTGTGGGTCTGTACAGGATCTGTGCTTGTTCTAAACTGTGCACCTGATTTCTATGACCTGTACATTATGCTTGAGGTCATTGTACTTTGAAATCAATAATATACTGTAATATAAATTAAATGGTACCCTGCCGCCCCTAGCCAGTTTCCGCCGTAGGCTACTGTTTATGTTGCCTATGCGATTGACCACCATAGTAGCTGCCCCATAATACAGTCAACTAGTGTACTAGTGGTGCACAATAACTACACAGTGCAGTACTCAAAATGACTTGGCGCTCTTATCAATCAATGCTGACTGCTGTCACACAAGTGAGGCAATTTTTGTTCTGTTGATTTTCTCTCATTATTTACTAAAACTCAAGGATGACAAACACACAGTTTAGATGCAGATGTCACTGACCTTGTGGCCTCAGCTTGTCGCTCTCTATATAGTGTAAAATGGAAATGAGTGTGCATAAGTTGATCCTGAGTCCCTTGGGATAGTGAGATGGAAAATGAAGGGTGAGCTGGAAGGAGGAAGCCAAGCCCTGGATGCAATTAAAGGGAAGCTTTTCATACTTCACCATAACAAGGGAGCCATTCCATGTATTTACTCTCTGAAAGGCACAAGAGTGGAGCTATTAATGAAATATAAACACAATTTATTCAGATGTGAGCTGAGGTGACCGTGTCAACTTTGCCCAAGTCAGTCTCAAGTCTCAAGTCAAGTCCCAAGTCTAAATGTGGATTTCCAAGTCAAATCCAAGTCAAGTCCATGTCATTATGTCAAGTCTCAAGTCTAAATTAAGTCAAGTTAGAACAAATCCAGTAGTCCAGTATCAATTTAATATCTTAAAGAAAACTAAATATCTAGGACTTTTCAATGCAATATGATTTTAAGGATAAAAACTTTGGAGTTGGATTTCTATCGGTTTCAACTTCAATAAATTCAATCATTCCATATAAATTCAGAAAACAGAATTTAAATTCAGTCGTCTGGTGGAACAAATCTCATAATTTTCAATCTAAGTCATTTACATGAACACAAGATTGTCAAGACTTTAGAAACCTTTCCCGAGTCATCAAAGTACAAGTCAAAGTCAAGTCCCAAGTCACCAGAACTCAAGTCAAGTTAAGTGCCATGCATGTTCTGCAAAGGAACCATGTGAAACAATTCAATTTGCTTGGCAAGTAAGCTGAAACTGGACTGTGAAAGGAATATGGTATTTATTTGGTATCCAGGTCGCTCATTTATAATTATTTATTTTGCTTTTCAAATCTATCAAGAAGAATATGTGCAGTATGATCTGTACGGTTCTAAAATATTCCAATTCACTCAGTAGGTATACTGAAACTGGATTGTGAAAGGGAATATTCCATATGTTGTTTTTTTTTTACCATATTTTACCATAATGGGTTATTTCCTTTTCCTTTTTCCTTTCCCGTCAGACCAGCATGTGTCACCAAAATGAACATTAAAGACTTTTCGTACATTGCTCTCTACTTTGGACAATATGGACTTTTGTACATTGTTTTTATGTGGCCACTTGTGCATTGTGCCTTACCTATGAGCTACTGAGATTATTCCAGAGACTCTCTCTCTCTCTCTCTTGACCTCTCCCTCCCTCCCTTCCTTACCTTTCAGCCTTAACCAGCCGCACCAGTGGACTGCCTGGTAAAGAGATGCTTGGGCTGAGGAGATTTGCGGGCTGCTTCTAAGAGAAGTCGGTCCGGCTGCTGTTGAGAGACGCTGTTCGGCTGGCAAGTGGGCGTATGCAGACTGGGCCTGCATGGAAGGACCGCTGGAACCATTCAGCAGGAGAACCGTGCTCTCAAATCCATGTAAAAGGGATGGTCTTTTCCTTTTTTACTAGCTCTGAGCAAAATAGTGAGAGTGTGTGTGTGTGTGTGTGTGTGTGTGTGGGTGGGTGTAATCGGTCCGGCCAGCTGGTGCAGTCGTTGATCCCTTGATCTCCTCCAGCAACAGGGAAATTCGGGATCAAACCTGTATCCTTCTTGCTCTGAGTTGTCAGTGCTAACCACTAAGCCACAAAATGGACATTCATTTTAGAATAAGACAGGTTCACTGTATAAAATCTATAAGAAATGAACAGTCCTTGCCTAAGTTCTTAAAATGACAGTGTTGTCAAAGTAACTGAAACTACTGCAGTTGATTCATATATAGAAGTGGACTGAAAAAGAAGAGAAAAGGTATTGTCGTTTTAATTTGTAATCAACCTTTTTCTGAAAATTACTGCACTGTCACTGCAACGGGGAAAAAGTGCTTAAGTAAAAAAAAAAAAACTTAAGTAGCTGCTGCAAGATTAATCCGATTTGAGCTGGTGGAAAAATGCTGCACACACAAAACACCTTGGGACCAGCCTTAGCCAACAGTTGGTACACAAAGTGGTCTAACATTCAGTTCTAGCCCCAAATCTAAAACAGAAGTCAGATTTCAACAAAAGATGTTAAAAATGCCTCTAGCCATTTCTGCTTGTTAGCTACAGGAACTAGTGAACATCCCACACCTTCCATAGCTAGGAAGCCTGTCGTCAAAGAAATGGAATGCAAAGTTCACTAGCTAACAAAGAGAAATGGCTTGAGGCATTTCTTGCAGCTAATGGTGAAGTGCGACTGAAGTTTGTTTTACTTAGTGCCTTTGCAGAACATGTATAGCACAAGTTGTCTGACTTGAATGGTAGAGGAAAAAATTATAAATTATATTTAGGTCATACCATGGAAGCAAGCGATACTTCCCTTTTCTGTCCAGTTTCATCTTATTCACTGAGTAAATTGGAATCTTATACCTAGTACCTTTGTGAAACATAGCCTACATGGTTTATTTTGGCCTCTAATTGGCATTGAATTGAAAAGGAAATAGTCAATTAAATTAGGATAACAACCTGGAAATATAATGGTAACAGACAACACTTTCTTTTACACTTTTCTTTTATATCTTTTTTTTAAATTTCAGCTTAGTTTCCTAGAAAATTAGAAGATATTTCTTAGCACTACACTAAATCATAGATGGTCACCATTCAGCAGAGATGACTCTCAGAATAGAAAACTTATGTAGACCTGTTTAGAAGGTAGGCCTACCCTAAATATTTAAGAAAATGTACCATGAAAGTAGAGAATGTGCTCTGTCAAATACTGTACTGAATTTTAATGAGGTCATGTTTGGTAATAGATAAGGGTAATAGAGAAGCTATTTCTAAGAAAGTCTAGCCTTAAACTTCAGTTGTTACCATCCTAAACCTGTGACAACAGCAATGTGATTAGGCTACTTGTACTGACTAGAAATACCACAGGTGTTTGATAGTAATTGAGCTATTTCTAAGTATTTACCTATAGTTGCAGCTGCAATTGCTGATCTTCTATTGTACCTAGGCTAGTATTGTACCTAGTACCCTGCATTCAAGTGGTGTTGAGTCGGAATTTTCTCCGAGACGGTCACAACTCCATCAGAGTAGTTTGCGTTCACGTGCTTTATGGTCTGAAAATTGGAGAAAAGATGGAGGCGAGTGAAGATTGAGGCAAGTGTCTGCTGTGTGTGGTTTTCTCAACTGTTAACAAACACTGCTAGCCTTATAGGCTAACGTTAGCAATCAAGCTAGTGATAGCCTAGCTAGCAAGCAATCTTAGGCTATTTCAGGGCATTATGAATGTAAATACCACAGGAAAGTGAATGCCATAGCACTATAGTTATCAATGAATATCCATGTCTTTTAAATTTGTACTTTCGGCTTTATTGTATGACATTTCTTAGAGTTCACTCTGTGCTCTGTTCAACCAAGTTGGAAAGAGCAACACAACTCGGCCAATTTGTGCTGCATCTTCCCGATTTCTCTAACTTGATTATCCGACATAATAAGGTGTTCATGTGGCACTTGCTGGTTGGAAACTCGTTCAAAAATAAATACAACACTACTTGAGTGCAAGGTTAGGGTGACTGTAAAAGGACAGGATTCCAAGAAAAGTTGAAAGTAGTGAAACACTCATCTTGAAAGCCAGAGACAATACCAGTAATGATCACAGCAGTGAGCAAGGCTGTACCGTAAGGTGTCTATTGAACATCAATGTTGCTCTTGAAGGTGAACAAAGCCCTCTGTCAGTCTGCCTCAGATGTAAATGAAAAGCAAAACTGTGCAAAATTTCTGATCTGATACAGCTACTGAGAGGAGAGGATGTGCGCTGCGCTCTTACCACAGTTACTGAAGTGTTTTTCTTTGTAGCTGATGCTCTCTCTCTCTCTCTCTCTCTCTCTCTCTCTCTCTGTATCTTTATTTCTTTCTCTAAGGAACGTGTTTATGAGGAATGGAACAATGTTGACGGAAGGAGCTTTCCCAACTTTATTTGTACTCAGCTGAGTTTTTGATTGAAGATTGGCTTACTCACTGGGGAATAGCAAGGATGCCATAAATATAAGACCCAAAAGTGCCACATTGTATCTTTGGTAAAATCCATATGCAAACAAATGTACTAACACAAAACAAACACAAAACATGCACTAGTAAATCCACTGCAATCTTAAGGGATGTAAAAACCATATAAGTTGACTCATTCCTAACCTGCACAGCAAATATATTCTTTTATTTTTCTCTCTATGCCCCAGCATAAGCTTTGACAACAGCAGGAGTCAAATCTGACTTGGCATAATGTTTTAGCATTTAGCATCAAGCTGTGGATATGTCTTTGAGAAATGATGGTCCTATTTTCAAAACAGTGATTTCAACACATTTTAATCAATCATAATAAGAGCAACCATGCAGAGCTGACAGTTGAAAGTCTTATTTATCAGTCGTTGCTCATGCAAAACAATTTGACATACTCAGCAGGAACTATTGAATGACTTTATGGCTTAAAGGCCAAATTCATCATTCAAATGTAGAGGGAAGCCCCACCACTAACACCAAAAAACACTCTAAATTAGAATAAAATACAATTGTATTTTCATTTGGGTGTAATTTGTGTTTTTAAAATATAGCATAATTGCAAAATGTCTCTGTTTAGAAGTCAAACTTGTCACAAATATTAATATACCAAATAAATCCAAAAAGTAAACTGTTGGAGCAGTATTACAGTCTTTACCATCAGTTGTGGTCCATGGATTGCTTCAATATGTTTTTCTCTTTCTTTCATTTTTTTCCTCCTTATCCCCTCCCCCATACAGTAACACACTACTTTGTAATTCTATTCTTCATATACACTCCATGACCCCCCAACACTCTCTCTCTCTCTCTCTCTCTCACACACACACACACACACACACACACACACACACACACACACGCATGCACACACACACACACACACACACACACACACACACACACACACACACACACACACACACACAACCACACACATACACACCCTCTCACTCACCAAAATATCTTGGATAGGCTTTGCCTTTGTGCCTTTGTTTTTTGAGACCCAATGCTCAAAGCCTCAAGGCCTCTCTTTTAGCCACAGAGAAAAATGGAGGCAGAGAAAGAGCAATTGAGATGAGAGAATCCCACCCCATCCTCCTGCTCTCCGCACATCTCTCCTATGAAGCACACTTTGTTTTAAGTCATTGAATGCTAAGAGGCTTGGGCAGCACATGTGAGATTTTGCAGAAAATAACCAGTAATGAATCTCTTCACGCTCATCTAGTCACATTCATGCTCTTCTTCTGTGTCTGTTGTAGATAGACACTTTGTCAAAGTGATACTTCTAATCCTCCCACTTATGTCAAGAGAGGAACACTCAGTCAAAAAATACCAGATACACCTTTTTATATAAGCACGTTATTTTTTTATTTATTATTGTTATCCTACATATTGCGATCCTTCACATTTAGAAAACCCAGGATTTTGTATCTTCAAATGAATTACAATATTCTGCACACGTTCCCTAATTATAACATAGGACAGTAATTACAATGTATTATCCTTATATAATGATCCTCTTTTAATTTTTGATGTGGCAACATCAAAAGGAATATTTGTTGATATCTACATTTTAGGGGCTCACATGTTGGATTGTTATTGTGACACGTAAATATTTATAATATTATGCAAAAAACAGATCTTTACTTTTCATTGCCATAAGGGAATCGTTACCAACAAAATACCAAACCCTGAAACAACAGGATTGAACTCTCCAGCAACAGAGGCAAGCTGCAGGTATATTGAGATAATCTGCTCTGCATTACAGAGACAGAGGCATAAATGCTTCCCATTACCTTGGCCACAGGACACATGGAAAGAGAGATCCATAAAACAATATGAACCACTCATTACAGGTCACCATCCCAGCTAAATCAATTTGAATTTGTTTAGAAATAAGCCAAAGGGGGGCAGTCCATTGAGTCAATGTTCCAATTATAAAAACACTGAGCCAAATGAAAGGGGGAGGTCATAAAACCTGGCTCGTGGAACTGACTGTTTAATTTCACAATATATTTGGACAAAGTCTTCTGTTAAGTTAAACACAATCTGTAATAGCCATGACATGCAACAAACATTTTTTCATGTACATATATAACTCAATCATCCTGATTTTGTAAATCTGGGTAGGACATCTTAATTAGTCTTACATTTTTTATGGGTTTGAACTAAAGAACTATACTACAATAAGCAACTATACTATAACAAGCAACTTTGGCCAATAACTCCTGAACCCTAAGGTCTAGAATATATTTTTTTTCCACCATGTTTTTCTGCCATTTTGATTTTTTTGTAAAACCATTTTCCGCTATTTCTCCACAAAATTAATCCCATTTCAGCAACATTTTGCACACAGCATAATACATTTATGAGATTACAGCTATTACCCAGAGATTTGAAAATCCAAACCATTTGGCCATGTTGCATAAATGAAGTTAATGATAAAGACATGTAAAAAAGAAGTGATGCATATTTCCTAAATGCTTAATGCTAGACCATCCAAATATCAGGCCTACCTGTTTGCAAGGAGCCCCAAAGTGTGTCAGACCACATTTGGTCATGCTGAGTAGCATCACCATCATGACAAATTGGTGACAAATCGGAATTGAACTCTTCCAATCCTGCAGTGTGTATATGCATCATAGGGCACCTTTGTATGAACTTCCAGATTGTCCCTTACCAGATGAATCCTCATGCCTCCCCAGTGAGGGGAGGCATGAGCTGCGCTGGGCAACAGCTGAATAATTTGATGCAGGTTATGAGTGTCAAGTGTATCACATGGTGCTGCAGGCATTCTTCACATTGGACTTTTATCACTCTGTGAACTCTGCTCTATTGTTGTTCATCTGCTGAGCCACCAGCTGGTAAACCACAACACACATTATGAACAAAATAAAGTGTGTGTTTGTGTGTGTGTGTGTGTGTGTGTGTGAGAGAGAGAGAGAGAGAGAGAGAGAGAGAGAGAGAGAGAGAGAGAGACATGTATTATAAGAAGTAATTCTACAGCAACAACAGCAATGGCAGAAGTGGAAAATGAACATCAAATTTAAAAAAGAAAGGAGGAAAAGAAAAATGGAAGAGCAATAATGGAAGGTGTACATGAGGAGAGAGCCAGTATGACAATATGAGAGTAGAAGAGAAGGAGAAATGGGTGAAGAGGCCCTTCTGTCTTTTGTGTTGCCATGGACACCAGAAAGCTGACTTACTGCTATGTGAAAAAAATATTTGAATGCACAACACACACACGTACACACACACACACACACACACAACACACACACACATGATTACCACACATCACCATCATCATAACTACCATGACCTCTCTCCGCTCACATCACGCTCACCTCTTAAATTGTTCAAGGAAGACAAATGCATATTAAATAGCGTCCTAACCACATCCCGAGGAGTTCTCTTGTGCGCCGGCACAGTCTGCTAGGATGCCTGCTAGGCTCTCATTATTACTAGGTATGAAAGCACATCATACCATTTGTAAGACAGCAGAGCAACAGGATAAATGCACACTGGGCACAGCTCATTAGAAGTTGTGTGCGTCTTTGATGGTAGATGACTGCTGGGCTCTTTGTTCTTGGTGGAGCAAGCATGAAAAACACCAACACAGCAAGCCCACTTATCTCTGTTACTCCTTCAAATCCCTAACCTTTCTTCTCTCTCTCTCTCTTTCTCTCTTTCTCTCTCTCTCTCTCTCTCTCTCTCTCGCTCTCTCTCTCTCACACACACACACACATACACACACACACACACACACACACACACATACAGACTGTTTTTCTCTGCCTCTTAATTTCAGTGCCTGACAGCTGGTCAAATTGCAAGTTAAAATTAATATACTGATTCTGCATTTAGTATTTTATTTGATTAGGCAGCCAACTCTAGTCATATGTTTATGAGGGGCCATGGGATTCTAGAAATTTCCAGTGTGTGGTAGATTGTGATACTCTAGTATATCAATAAGACAAATACACTATAGAAAGATAGTATTTCAGATGAGGAAGCCATGGTCTAGTTTGCTGTTCCCTCTGTTGGCACAGGCTACTCTTTCCATTTTCTTCCAGTAATCTCATTAATGGTGCAATGGCTGTACATCCTTATAACCTCAAAGTACCATTTTGTGCTGTTATATAAAAGATTATTAAAACAGAAAACAATTATTTATCTCAGGGGATGATATAGAATAGCAGATGTCCATGTATGATGCATGTCACAGAGTGGCTGCACTTTGACACGCACACAGACTATTACATATTCACCCAGGTAAGTGTATGCACACTGGAATTACAGTCACGCACGCACGCACACGTGCACGCGCGCGCACACACACACACACACACACACACACACACACACACACTACAATAATTACTGGACTGTCAATCATTGAAATTAAGTGACTGAAGGTGAAACTGACTGAGCCTTCAGAAAGGCTGCTTACTGATCAGTTGAGCAAATCCATAACATAATGAGTGACACCCCTAATGCAATTCCTCAAAATATTGACACCCATTGTCCCATGAGAAATATATCCAGCATTGCCTATAAGGTAGACAGGGAATTTAATTACAATTATGTCTATAGAATACTCCAGAGATTAGTACAAACAATACAAATAAAGACAGGAAAACACATGAACACACCTCTCTCTCTCTCTCTCTCTCTCTCTCTCTCTCTTTCTCTCTCTCTGTGCGGTGTGTTCCTAATCTCTAATTAGTTCTGTCTATGAAGACAAGTCAAGGATGTCATTGCTGAGGAATGCTCGAATGCTTTGATTCAGCCTTCCTCTTGGCAGGACCGCGGCGGGAGCAGACTACTGAGAAATTCACTATTTCTTTCAACAGAGAATTCCTTTGCGCTGGCTTGCCTTAAGAAGTCGTGCTGTTCCTTTAAGCTAAATTACGCCAAACGTACATATGCAATATATTAAAGGCTTGTGTCTAATGCCTTTACTCGTTTCTAGTCTAAAAAGAAACTGATTTCACTGAAAAAAAACCCGTCATTCTCCGATTGGTCACATGCAGGGACGTAACATCACACCAGATTTGTCGTAGCAGAGTACTGATTCGTGTTTGTTGCAGGTAGTGCTTGCAAAACCCGCTATTTCTCTGTAAAGTGTTGCTCAACTTTCCCGAGCTTTTTACCAGTTGTTTTAGCAATTGGCTACCGTTTCTGAAAGCAGAAAGATACATGACGGCGGGCCGACCGGCGCAAAGATTCACTGTAGCGTGAGTCCGGTTTTATAGCGCGCGCGCGCGCGCGCACATTTCAGCACCTTGGACAGCGCGGGGCGCCGCAGTGGCAATGCGTGGATTCAACCGGTGGCATTTAAACAGAGCAGTGATTATGTGTGAGGGGGGTGATTTGACTGAATCGTAAATGGAAAGTGCTTGTTTTCCATGCATGGAAAAAGCTATTTTCTTTCTGGATTACATGGACTCTTGCTTCTCATCCTTGCTGATACACCGCGTCTCCGTCGTCTCCGGGTTTGGTAGGCGTGCCGGTGGATGAGCGGTTGACTGGAGAAGCCGTGTTGAGCAGCGTGGAATAGGTGACTCTCTGGCGGGCGGAGTGGTGTGGTGGTGCCTAAGAGACCCTCCATTTATAAGGATGCTGGTGGGAAATGCCTGGCGACAGAGATGACGAGATTTGTCAAAAGGCACTTGAACTCCTGTCAGATCTTTGTTCGAAGGGGGAAGTGCAGAACGAAAACTGCCTGGATTTCATTTACTATTTCCGAGACCTTGCCAGGCCACGCTACACGGACTCAGGTGAGGCATCAGTTGCAGACTTGATTCACGGGTTGCATTGATCTCTGGACATGGATGTGAGTTCAGAGACTGAGCAGCGTGCACCTGAAACCTACTACTGCAGGTGGTCCACCAAGCTGTTAAGCCTAACTTGTTGCGCTGCTTAAGTGCTTCTACAATCGTCTTGTCATGCTTTGTTTTGGAATTTAGGTAGGAGATTTTTCCCCACACATAGACTTATTTGCCAATTTCTCAACGAAAACCCTACTCAGCTCAGCGAGAGCTTTCCTTTGCCACTCATTGCCAGATCCACAGTGCCGAATTTTGAATTCTGATTTCATGCAATAGATCTACATTCACATGTTATCAGCATCTGTTATATATTTTTTATTTTGTATTTTTATGGTATTAGTCAATATGTTCATTCATACTTGTGCAGGCAGATGCCGGCAGCGCCCTGGAATGCAAGTGAGGGTGTACGATTTTTACGTAGGCTCTGTTCTCCCCAGGCTCCCCGTGGAGACAGGAGGGCAGGAATACAATATAGAAAACTGGATTTGTATTCTCGTCCATGGAGTTTAGCTTGCACCTGCGTTCCCGTTATTGGCAATGACTATCGTAGCACATACTTATTGTAATTATCCCTTGAAAGTTCACTTCATTAATTCTTCGTCTTGCCCAAAGCCTACGTGAAGCATTTACTGACGATATGTGGACATACGTGCTGAACATAAAGGATATCAGGCAGGGGAGCAAGGGGAGGGAGACATGCAATCTGGAACCAGCAAGCAGTTTATAGCCTACATGTGAAGAATTAATGGGACCATATAGTAATATTTCATCATCCCAGGACAAACACCTCATAATCTCCATCTGAACAGTGTGTGTGTGTGTGTGTGTGTGTGTGTGTGTGTGTGTGTGTGTGTGTGTGTGTGTGTGTGAGTGAAAGAGCGAGAGAAACCGCGAGGGAGAAAATAAGACACGAGAGGAGAGAGAAAGCACACTATCTGCTGCGTGTTGCACAAGAGTTCTCCACACCTCTACTCCAGTCATTCAGTCACGTTATTCACCACGACCAAAACCCCATTTGCCTCTCCCCTCTCCATTCCTCTTGCTCTGCCTCTCTGTCTCTCTCTCTTTCCTCTCTCTCTTTCTCCTCGCTCTCTTTTCCCTCCTTATTTCCTCTATTCCCCAATATCTTCGTCCTCCCCACTCTCCTTTATCCTATACCCAGTCTTGTCTTTACTTTGCACGGACAGATACAGAAGTGGAATGTCTATATGGGTAGCGGGGTTACTGAACGACCATCAGGACGGTTTGCCTAAGGTTTAATACCAGATCCAGCTGATATGTGTCACCCAGAATCATGACAGCACCCTTAATAAAATGACAAGGGAACTAGATGGGAGAGCGTGGGCAGAGCACTGGTAAAAACTGGTATGAAAATTGGTGAGTCCAATACCATAAATCATTGGCAGGGTGCGGGTCAGCTGCAGAACAGAGCTGGTTGGAGTTCAGTGTCTTGCTCAAGGACATTGCTCATGCATGTTTGTGTGACTTTCGTGAATATTTCTGGACAGAGCACAGAATCTTGACTTGGCAACTGTAGTTCATACTGTTAAATGTCATTAATTATGGGAAAATAATATTTGCAAGGATCTGGTCAGATATGCCTGATAGCAGAGAGTTTATAAAAATGAACAATTCAAAGTAATTGAAACACAAGACACCCTTAGTGCTTAGGGTAAAGACACAGCGGAAGGTGAATAGTGCTGCATTGAGTTTTTTTCTGTCAGTTTTTTCACTTGCAGCATTCAATTGTACAGTATTTCCTCCCTTCTTCATGATGTGATCAAAATGAATAAAATGACTTGTACCACCAGTAAGCCACTAAGGCACAGCATGTGCACGCCATAGGACAGTGGTTCCCAAATCCAATTCTCAGGACCCAGAGTGCTGCTGGTTTCATTCTAGACATCTAATAGGGAAAGATTTAGACCTGGGATGCCGGGTGAATGCAATTAACTACCTGTTGGATAGGAAACCAGCAGTGGGACCCCTGGCTCCCAAGGACCCAGAGTAGTAGGGCACTACTCACATAGGATTTACAGTAACATACTGTATGCTATGCTGTGTGGGCATTAATTGTAGAGCATGTGGAAATTAAGCAACTTCCAATAATTGTTTAATGACAGTTTGAAATAAATACATACTGTATATTATACATGCAAGTGGTATAATACCAAAACTGCACTCTCAGGAATCGTAACTATGTGGAATATAGTGCTGAAGACTTCAAGGCTTCTGTGACTCCTGGTCAGTGGAAAAAATTGGTGTTGTCATTTACGACCCTGCATGCAATCTGTCCTGGTCCTTCCAACTGCTCCCTTCTGGAAGCAGATATGCTTTTTTGTATTAGCTTATCAGATTCTGCCATGACTGGATAGAATAGATTAGGGCATATTGTCTATCATGTTCACCCTGAGAACTACTGCCTTGTACAATGCACAGAAAGGGTCCTAAAGCAACACAGCCTAAACATGCATGAGATATTGCTGTGGTAATGCTTTCACAGTGTTGTCAAACTCTTCTGCGGGACTTGGCAAATAACAACATCACAGGAGCTGGACATTCCAAATATTGCTTTTTCAGCACTGGGTTACCTCCTACTCTGCTGCATCTTTGAAGGTCCTGTGCTCTAAAATTGGTCCACTCGCTTTGTTGTGACGCAGTCTCTGTGAATCCTTCCAGATGTCTATAGATCCTTCTGCACCAGGCAGCACCGGAGCAGCCTGCCAAGCTAACTGTGGGCTCCAGGATCAATGTCCTCAGATGGGGGGCCCCTCAACCTCTCCACATTATTCTCCAAAATCACGCAGGTAGAAATACTCCAGTATCCAGAGTCTCAGAGCTCAATAATGACCGTTCGACTAAATGCCTGTGTGAGAGCCACTCCTGTATTAGGCAGAGATGTTGGCTGTGGAGTCACAGATCACCTTGCTTACAACACACACAGAAATATGTAAAATATGTAATATGAGTTGTGGTGCTTCGGTTATGAATATATTAATTTAAAATCCTTTCCAGATCTATTATGAATGACACCAAAAATATTTGAGGGCCACATGACATAGCGTTTTAATATGTTTAACCACACATGTTCAAGAACTAACATATATCTGGCTTTTCAACCTTCCTTGGTTAATGTTTTGTCTTCAAGTATTGCAAAGCTTTACATCAGATGTGTAGCACAGCTTGCCAATAGGGATTCAATTCAGGATGTTTCCTGGTTGCATAAGATGTTCTGTGATTTTAGTTACACCATAGAAGCACATTCTCTCCACTTATTGAGAAGTCCTTTGTCCATCACATCAGTCATAAAGTGGTGGCATCATTATGGAACAATTTTGTCGTTGCCAGTTTCTGATGTGTTCCACAGTCCCTATCATTGTGCGACCCCCTTTTGGTCAGGGAGGGTGTAGACTACCAGTATCTTAGTCATAGCCATAGTATATATACTGTATATATTGGTATTTAGTGTAACCCAGTTGCTAGACTATTGTTCAGGCACCAAGGATGTTCTAAACTATGTTAAGTGATAACAGATGTGAAAGAGATTGGTAGAGATTAAGAGAAGTAGAGGAAAAAACTATAGGTGAACATTAAGTATACAGGAAGCTGCGCAAATTGAAGCCATGACTTCCAGGAAGGATCCTCTACTCACTAATGACATACAGTATGTCATGCACTGAACCTGCAATGCATGGCAATAAATGTCCTCTTTGCTCTTTATGGCTAACGAAGGGGCTGATCTGGGCTCAGCACTAATGCCATTAAAAGCTCTTTAAGGTTATTAAAACAGGACAATATTTGACATGTTAGTGATTATTCTTCCAAATTGTAGTGTATTTACCATTATCTACTGATTGCAATGCAGCTCTCTGAACTGTTTTACCCTCCAGTGGATGTATGTGAAAGGTACTGTTTAAGATTAGATTTAATTAAGATGCAGTCAGTGAGCATCTGTGAGACTCCATATCACCCATGAACAGACTTTGTTGTGGAAAAGATAACAGTTACTCATGTTACAGACTGCATTCAGTTCTGCTGCTATCTCGTAGCTGAGTGATTACACAAATCATCACTTCATCATTTCCTTTGCCTCATAAAAACTCAAGGTTCATGACTACAAAGTAGACGAGGAGAGGAGGCACAGCATATAGAATGTGTATGCCATGTTGTTGTCCAACCCACTAGACAGAGAGAGATAGGCTTGTATTCTAAGAAATTATCTCATCACAGAAATCTACCATCTTGATTCAGTCAGTACATAATGTGGTCTATACGCTAACCTAACCTCTACTGAAGTCTACTGGCTGATGTGATTAGTACATGAACTGATATGTTTTCCCAATCGTTACCTTTGGAAGAAACCAGTTGATTAGAAGCACATGGAGAGATGGATAGGACACATAGCAAACATTATACAATGTCTGAGAAACGTCTTCATGCAAATTTTCATGGCAAACCACAATGCATTATTTTTAGTTAGAAATGACAAACAGAAAGACTTTTATTTTGAACATTTCCTTCATGATTTTATTTCAATTCTATGTCATAAATGACTTGAGCATTATATCATACCTCATGAAAGCTGACATAAGGATGGAATTCATATTCATAAATATGAGGCTCTTGTTTAAACCAGAGTTCATATAAAGGCTCTATCTTCATGGTGCCGCATGGCGGGGCTTTGCACCGGTGAAGTGGCATTTTCATTGGGTGCACAGGTTTTTTTTTCTCACCTGTACCTGTTTGGTATTTTTGTGACTCCCTGTGAACTTGACTGTGCTGAAGTGGGAGGTGAAGTGCAGCAGGGGGTGTGTCAGTAGTGATCAAGCAGTGCAGTGCAATTTTGAAAAAAAGCTTACCAAATCATTTTGTGGATGATATGTTGGCCAATTTGAGTTTGATATAAATATCTCAAGCAGGAAAAGATAACATTCATACTTACACTTAACATTTTTCATTCTAACTCATGTGGCTGTGGTGTGAATGATTGTCATCCAACATAGAACTATCAGTATGCACCATGATGCACATATTGGGGATTGTGGAGGCGGACACATCTTCTAGATATCAGGGACTGGCTGGTGGATGGCCCCCCACCCATAGCCAAACTGTCAATGAGATTTGCCGCCAACTTCTGTTGGCCCTTCGCCTAATATCATTGAACTGTTTCTTACTTTGGGCAATGGCCAGTGCCAGCTCATAAGTGCATAAAGATCACAGAGGAAGATATGAGGTGATAACCAGGAAAGGGATACACCACAGTTAGTTGATGGGCTAATATTGAATTGAAACACACTGCTTTGGACTTCAGGTTTTAATGTGATATGTAATGATTTTTGTGGGTGTCCAACAAACCTCTGCCAAAGGTTGGGAGGAAGACTGATTGCTCATGGATTTTTTAACATTAAATTTATCTCCACCTTTTAGTCAAAACTTGTCATTTAATTATTCATACTGTATATTTCTTTATGGTATTTGGGCTAGTGCACCTTAAATGTTAACAATCAATTACTTAGTCTAAGTACCATGGTAAGACAATATCAATTCTTTGGACTATCATTGAGCATATAATAGTTGTCCATAGTTAGGCAATATGGTTCTATCAGTTTATAGAACTCCAATCACTTCACCCACTTCTCACAGAACAGAACAGAACAGAACAGAACAGAACAGAACAGAACAGAACAGAACAGAACAGAACAGAACAGAACAGAACAGAACATCCATTGTGAAATCAAATCACTTTGTGTGATTGCTGTGAAAGTGAGAACCAAGATGAATCAGAGAGTTCTTGGTGACTCTTGGCGAGTTCCCACCTCACATCTCTGTCCATGGTGACTAGGGGACCCTGTTCTGGTATAAACAAATGCACTGTGCTATTCAGAATCATAGTTTTAAACCATAAACTTTTATTTGAAAGACTAAGAGCTGGTGTAATGCTCCTGTAAAACGCCCAGAGATTGTTTATCCATGAAACCATTACCATTACCATTGTGTTGCTGAGGACTTACATTTTTTTTTTTACATGGAATTGACCATTGGATTTGTTTGCTGCTTTAGTATGGGTTTCAGTTTTAGTTTGTTGAGGGAATCATTAACACTAACAATAAATTATATATAATTATAATTATTATAATTATATATATTATATACCTCACCATGTTGAGTTGGTTTCCTATTCAGTTTTGTGGAAATCATTCCTGCAGTATGTATGTATGTATGTATGTATGTATGTATGTATGTATGTATTTATTTATTTTTATAAACTTACCTTTTTAGGCAAGAAGGTATTGGTCTTGAGATGCAGCAACCCCTTTCTTTGCTGACCACCATCAGTTTTTTTTAGAAGAAATTTGATGTAATAATCCTTCATGTGAGTTACATAACCACCTTGAGGAAAATTTACATTGTGAGTAATGGTTACCATAGCATTTACACTGGCAATGTTCTGGCTATACCAAACATAGAAGACTTACTG
This sequence comes from Centroberyx affinis, assembly GCF_046629955.1. Classification (NCBI taxonomy): domain Eukaryota; kingdom Metazoa; phylum Chordata; class Actinopteri; order Beryciformes; family Berycidae; genus Centroberyx; species Centroberyx affinis. The sequence continues at coordinate 592,796 of NW_027278824.1, read as the reverse complement.
GGTCTGGATGTGCTGGTCAGATAATGACACCTTCCTTTTTCCCAACCTGTCATCTTGACACAGAAGTTGAAGCTGAGTCAGAATCTACAATTTCCTGGTACAAGTGCTCTGTATAAAGACTGCTTTAGCAGTGGTGATGGAGCAAGACTGGAACTAATCCCCTCTTGCCAGTTGGGGAAATAGACAGTGTCACAGTAAAATGTCTTTATTACAAGATTCTGTCTGGGAATAATTTAAATGTTTGACACAATGTCTGTTGCAAAAACAATTATAATTTTTAATAATCAGACACCTGCAAGGTTTCAGAATTCAGTGGCAGCCATACATTGTCATATATTCCCCAAGGTCCCCCAAGTGTTCGCCGAATGAATTAATCTGTAGCTGGCTTTTTGAACTTTGCAATTACAGTAGTTTAATTTATGGATTAAATGATGTTTTCAGCAAATATTGCTTTGAGGTAACCTAATTATTTAAACAAAATGGAGGTAGAAAAGGAGTTTGTGTTTAGTACAGCATTTATGTTTGTTTGACTAAGATGGACAACAGGGTGGCCTTGTGTTTATAGCAACTATATAATATAATAATATATAACCTCAAACGCAAAGGTTTGATCCCTGTAACAAGCAATGTGTCCATCAACACTGTAAGTCTGTAAGTAATGTAAAATGTGAATATTAGCTCATCAGCTGGCACAGGCTGAAGCACAAGATATGGGTTGCCAGACGCTGCAAAATTCAGCATCAAACAAAGTAGAAGTAAGATTTGGGTCTTTCAAAAGATTGAGTCCTGGTTTTTGTAACAGTTGTGTAAAAAAACAACCAGGACATCCAGATAAGATCACACATTGGGCAATGTCTTGCTTTGGCGTGAAACAGCAGGACTCTTTATTAAAGGATAAACTGTGAGAAATCCATAACTTCAACCAGGGGGCTTCAAATGTGTGATCAATGAAGGTTTTCGAAAAAAACATTTATGCTTAATTTTCCGCACTGGCAAGACTTCCGTTTTCACTCCTTGATCTCTATTTTGAATAGATTTTCTATGTTCCAGTTGGACAGTACTAGTACACATTCATGGTGAGTATCTGTTAGAAAATCTCTCTCACTGTTCAGTGGGCATAAAGTGCCTTTTACAATCCTGTTTTAACCCCATTTATATAGTTGACCATTTAAGTGACCTTTTTTTAGTTCAATTTTTTGACTGACCATGCTTTGGTTTGATGATTTATGGAGTGTACATACATTATTCATTTATTATATGACACAAGGAGTCGAATGTGTTTTCCTCCATCTGGTATAGGTATATCGTTTCCTGGATCAAAGTCAGCACTCAAAAATCCATCCCCATGTAATGAGCATGCCGCTCATGCTTTTTTCAATTACATTTTTATGTTAAAATTTGTATTTTTGTATGCATGCAACACAAATGGGTTCCTTTTATATACATTACAATCCTGCATAGTTGGCCATTTTGTAATAGATTGTTCCTCACAGTGGCATAGACAGTAGTTACTCATTATCTTCCATTGTACCCTGAAAATCATTCAGGAAACACATTCTTCACATTCCACTGTTCATTCTTCACATTCCCCCACGTCACACATCCCCATAGTTTCCTTACTTGCACTGAAAATACTCTTGTCTTGTTTAAAAAAAAAAAAAAAAAATTCTGCCTGGCTTTTACTTATTTCCCTTGCATGTCTCTATCATACATGGTCATTCTTGGGAGGTAGACATATTTGGTACATATATTGTCTGGGAGCAAAGCTGGGGCTTCTTCGACCCTGGCACTTCATACTATTGGTTGTTTGTACTGTAATGGCAGTCTAAGAATTTAGGCTATTGTATACAACTCAGCTAAATTCCTTAAGCATAAATATTGACCCCAATGAAACAATCAGTAATATTACTGACAGTATAAGGCCGTGGGTAGGTCATGGACATGCATTTGCTGCAGTGTTTGTTTTGTAACACACTCTATTCCCCCTCAGTTATTATCGAAACAGGGAGAAAATTACAGCATGGAGCACGCCACAGTCCCGGGGCAGATGATACTCCAGAGAAGATAATTAAATAAATTTAGCTAATCCTAATTAAGCTCGTCAAGGGTTCTTTTTAGGAATAAAGAAGAACAAAGGAGAAAATCCCATAAAACTCTTAGAATAAGTCATGCTTTTTCAAAGAGTGCATACTAGTGTGATCCGTCTTAGGACATTCCCCTTAAATGTCTACAGAGACCAGGCCTGAGGACGCCACAGACAAATATACCTATCTACTTAAAACATCACTCATCCATGAGTGTGATTTTAATGTCAGCCGATGACAAGATAACTCTTAAAGCTGTGCAGGCTATCAACCTTGCAAGAAACTGTAGTCTACTTAATATATGACAGAGTAAAAATTACTTTCTGACAGTGATGCTGCTACTTAAGGTGGTGATGGTCACAGACTAAAGGACTGATATAGCAAAACAGCTAACAGCAGTTTCACTTCACCGCTGTTGGCTATATGTCTGATCCTTATTTCCCATTTCTTGTGTCCTCTAAACTTATCAGATGTATCGGTGAGCCTACTGTCGCTGGTGGTCACTGCCTGTGGCTTGGCCCTGTTTGGAGTCTCCCTCTTTGTCTCCTGGAAGCTCTGCTGGATACCATGGAGGGAGCGCGGGGTCTCTCCCAGCACCAAGGAGGCCCATGGGCACCTCAACCCCACCCTGAGCCCCCTGCCCTCCCAGGCCCCGCCCCGGCAGCCTGTTTACACCGCTGTGGACCCCCCCGCCCACAACCGCCGTGAGTCCTCGCACTGCTCCGCCACCACTAGAGAGCCCACTCCTGTGGCGTCGGTGGTGTCGGTGGAGGCTCCTGTAACTCCTGTGTCGCCACCACCTGTGGTCATGCCCACACCGGAGGCAGCTATGAAGATCAGCCACACATCGCCAGACATCCCGCTGGATGCCCACCAGAGTAAAAGCCGGGAGAATGGGGTTCACACCAACCCTCGTATGCAGAGACAGACCACAGAACCCCCACCCTCTGGTCGCTCAATGTCTGAAATTGGGTCAGTATAACATTCTTGTTGATTTCTTTGCCTTTGTGGGAACGAGATGTTTCCTTTGATGTGTAACCCATTATCATGAGAAACTTGTAACAGTCTCCTTTCTGCCCCTCTTTATACGCTCTACTGCATATCTCTATAATTAAGCATCTTAATGTCATAATATTGATTTTCTGTCCCTCGTTTTTACAGACAAGGGTCTATTCGCAGACATATGAACCTGTCCAACCCAGACTTCAACATGGCCCAGTTCCAGAGGCAGGATTCACTCACTGGAATGGGTCTGGGCCTCGGCCGCCTCAAGCCCGAGCTCTACAAGCAGCGCTCGCTAGAGGGGGATGAAGGTGGTCGAAGAGGCGGGGGCTGTGGACGCCTCCACTTCATCCTCAAATTTGATTGTGACCTGGAACAGCTAATAGTTAAGATCCACAAAGCTGAGGACCTGCCAGCCAAGGACTTCTCTGGTACCTCTGACCCTTACGTCAAGATCTACCTGCTGCCCGATCGTAAGACCAAGCACCAGACTAAGGTGCACCGCAAGACGCTGAACCCCGTGTTCGACGAGGTGTTCCTGTTTCCCGTGGCGTACTCTGAGCTGCCCACACGTAAACTGCACTTCAGTGTCTATGACTTCGACCGCTTTTCACGCCATGACATCATTGGCCAAGTGGTTGTGGATAACTTCCTGGATCTGGTGGACTTCCCCCGGGAGACAAAACTCTGCCGGGAAATCCAGTACGTCTCCTCGGTGAGTCAGCACTTCTTCTGGACAATCAAACACATGTCATGTTTATTTAGATATGCTGAGTAGGAGTTAACAATAAATTATTAATATAAAAAGGTTAGATTTTAAAGGTAGATCATTAATCATCAAATGTCTGTCACGATGGTGCTTGGATGCGTAGATGTTGTTGCAGTTAGTGTTGTAGTTTCGTTTGGAGCTAGAGCTTTTATTTTGTCCTTCATTTCAGCACGAGGTGTCTGATAAAGACAATATACCCAATAAAGTGTGTCTTTGTGGTAGAAGAGAATAGAAATGGCTGCTTGCGAATTCACTGAGCTGACAGCTCTGGATAAACGAGGGAGGAATTAGTTGGTGAGTTGGGTGAATAGGTCTCACTTTGAAAAAAAGGATTTCTCCTGATGACTTTGTTCTGTCTTAACACAGCTCCCCGCACTGCTGAGATGGAGGCTTTTGTAGCCTGAAGCAAAGTATTTGATCAATGCCATGACATACCCCCTAATAGGTATCTCTGCTGGATCAGCTGGGATACTGATGGGTTGGAGTTATATGGTTTTGAACAGCTTCACAGGCAGGATTTATATCATTTGGTTTTGCTTATTTTATTTTCATTGTTTATGCCTATGTTATTCTACCATTGTTTACATATGAATACATGTCAGGTATCATAATTGCTTATCTTATTGGCTTTTATTTATTGTTGTTTTATTTTTAGTAGAGCACTTTGTAACACCAATTTTGTCAAAGTGCTCTATAAGTAAGGTCCATTATTTTTTTTAGAAATAGTAGTATAATAATATAATTATAATTAGGTACAGACTGAAAGCATTCTGAGAGGAGCAGTAATTAAAGAAAGGAAAAGAACGAACGTGGTACCCTGCAGATTCTAATCATCCTTCTATTTCAGCCAGCCATGCATATATTACTAGCCTATTTGTGTAGGGTAATGTAAATTCCTGTTCTCTATCCATCCATCTTATACTGCCTAAGGTCAACAGGATTTAGAGCCCCGTGCAATGTTGCATGAACAAACCACTGACCTGTATGTGTGTGTGTGTGTGTGTGTGTAAACGTTGACTTGTCTAATGAGTGTAAACAATCTTGAGGGTCATACTGCTGTGTGCAGTCACTCCTGCCAATGTTGCTGTCCTCTATCAGCCCTGTTTCCCTTTATCATACTCTCTCTGCAAATATCAGAACTCTTTGTGATATCTGTTTTCCCTGTTTTCCCTCTGAGTAATACCTTGTGCAGGTGAGGGATATTTGACAAATCTATCTCGTCATAGACAATACGTGCAAATATTTATGAGTAACCTCCCAGTGATTGCATTGACTAACAGCCCTCTCAGTGTGTGAGCTAAATTAGCCGTAATGTGCCATTGATCCTGCTCTATTTTTGCGGCATGCTGAAGTATAAGACTTCTCTGCTCCCATTGATTACAGCAGACAATTCATTTTATCACAGTGAGGTCAGTGATGTTCGATCAGTGAAGTGTAGCTGCTGAAGACAACACTTGCTGATCTACTGTATGATGATAACTATCTAGCATGATTTAGCAAACTCACATTCAGCTCATTCCTACACAGGCATGAATGGGAGTGTGTGAGCATGCAATTGTGTGTGTGGCTGTGGCTCTGTGTGAATGGATGATCTTGAATCAGTAATGAGTGAGGCATTCTCACCTTTTTGTTTGTGTCCAGATTTTAAGAGACAACTCTGTTCCTTGCAGTATATGCAAGTGATTGTTTGTCTGCACTGCAACCATTTCAATTTAATGAGCTTTGAACCTTAGTGACCTGAATTTGTGTTCCTCACTGTTCCACCTGTCATCCCACGCTTAAATATGGCCTTGGTAGTTAATGTAATTTGGGTGGGGGAAAAAAATCCAAAAACCTGCTGACTTGTACTTGTGCACTGGGCCTCTCATTATGTAATCAGGGAGCTGGATCTTTTCATGTGGCTTGAGATCTGAGTGTATTCAGTAGAAGTATAAAAATACAATCCCAGTCCAGTTCAGCACATGCTATTTGCAATGCTACTCACAATGAAATATGGAAATATTTTATTTGATCTTTGCCAAGTTTTATCATAGATTTTCGCTGGACCTCTTGAAGGGTCAAGCCTAGAAAAGTGACACTCCGTAACAAGGTGGTTCCCATGACCTTGTTACAATTTCTTGCAGCTTCCTATAAATTAAGTTACAGTTTTAAAAAGAGATATATTGCCTCTGAATCCCCGAACGGTGTATTTTCAAAGAGCATGTTAACATGTGAATAAGCTATGTTCTATTGGGCTGCTGTAAGTATTTCCCAAACCATCCTGACATACGGATCCTCCTTATGATTTATGAAAAAAAAAACTGCTCATCTTTATGTATGCACCTTTTGTGGCCCATCTTGTCTACATGTATTGCTATCTTGCTTTCCTAGAGTATAAATACCCCAAATAGGCATTTATTGAGCACATTTTGATGGAGGTGAATTGGTGTAAAAACTATGTAATCATCTAGAATAGGAATAATTGTTGAATTCAGCTTCTTTTGCCTCTGCTACATTAATAATTTGTTGCTACCTACACTCCCCTTAAATAAATGCATGGAGTGCAGGCCTTTCTTTTTAATTACATGCTGAGAATTCCTCCTGAGAGTAGCGGATGGTTGACAATATGTGTACAAAACATATTTTTGTGTAATAAGCCACACTCAGCTTATTTTTAAAACATAACCATTTTTCAGATGGATATTATCCGGGGGGATATAATATATTGAATTATTTTACTAAGTTCTGCCAAACCCAACACTCAAAGGACTCACTAGCTGACGGCTTGACTCAGCAGCTGATAATAACTAGTCACTTAAAATGCAGCTGATAATAACTAGTCACTTAAAATCGACAACCAAAAAAATGTGTACTCACTAGTCACAGAAGAACGATCCACCTGTTTTTGTGGTTCACAGCAAAGCGGTCAATCACCTGTCAATGGCCAATCCATAGCTTCCATAGCTTGTTTATGCCAACATGCATAACAGAAAGCTGCATCTGCCATGACTTTGCTGAGAGCCAAATGGTCGAGTGGGGTACAACTTTAGTTGAGGACGCCTTGAACGTAATGAACAGAGCAACCAATCACACCACACTTTAGCAGAGGTCAGTGGGATCTTTTTTTTTTGCAAAGAATAATAAACTTCTTATATTTTCATATAGAAATTAACCTTGTTATATTCATTCTGTATCCTAAGTTTTATTTATTTGTGATATAAATTGCAGGGGGTGCTTAGGGGGAGCTTGGCTCATTCCAGGGGTAGCTCAAGTGCCCCCTAGCGCCGCCTTGCCGCCGCGCCTGACACACACACACACACACACACACACACAAATATAAACACAACTCCAATTTCAATGCAATTACAGCATGAAGAAAATTTGCATGCCTTTTTATGAAGCGTTATATTCATTATCTGCATGTTCATATATATTCAATAACAGCAGTGTTGGTTTGTCTTGACAGTTTTTTTTCACATCTCTGTATTAGTTACAAAAATGAGCGATAGAAAGATTGTGGAAGCAAGACAAATAAATGTCTTCTCCAATATAAATATATAGTGTTAGTTTGGTCATGATCATTGTTATAGAATTATCACTGTATGTTGTTGAACCTACTGTAAGGTTTGCATAATTGCATAATTTTGTTCATTTCATTTCATTAGGGTTGCTCTACCTTAACCATAGAAATGTTCTGTACTTGTTGATTTTCTTCCAGGTATGAGAAGATGTAGCTAATCCTTTTATCCTTCCTCTTGGTGATCAGTGAAATTCAGAGCAAACTGCACCAGTGCTCATTTTTACAGTAGAATATAGTTTTTGTTGGGTAACAAAAATGAAACAGCATCATATACAGTATATAAGCTTTTCAATGTGGTACTTTTGCCTTCATAGTATAGCTGAGGGGGTTTGGCACAGTTTTCAGGAAATATTTATTTTTTAATTATTTGGTTGGTTTTGGGCTTTATCTTTATCATTATCGCTATTATCAGGGTAGCAAGCAGTTGATTTTTTTTAAACTGTGATTTCATTGATGAGCTCAAATTTGGGCTATGATGCAAACCCACTTGAGAATAGGTCTAGCATAAAAACAGTTTAATGTACTCTTGATTGTCTTTATTAGAAGGAGCTAGTGAAGGAAAGCAATCAAATATGAACATAGAAGGAACAACACAGCCAAAGGTTTAATGCAAGAAGTCTGACTTACAATGCTCCGAAGACCGTTAACAGCTTCCTACTCATGCCCTCTAAAAATACTGACGGGCAGAATCTGTCTGTTTCTGTCAGTCTGTCAGTCTCTCTCTCTCTCTCTCTCTCTCTCTCTCTCTCCCACACACACACACACACACACACACACACACACACACACCTGCTTCACCCACCTGCTATATTTGTGCAGTGTGAATGGTGAAAGACAAGAAAGACAAGAATCCACCATGACAGTTGCTTTGAAATCACATTGATATTGAAAGCTTGAGCATTATATCATGCAATGCATGTACACAGCAAAGGCAACATTGCTGGTTCTGTGAGTCTAATGCAGACAACAGCAAACAGAGTTTTCAGAATAATGAAGTGGAAATGTACCAGCTATAATGACATACCAGATGCCGTCATGGAAACAGACAGCAGATTCTGTGAAATGTTTCTCAGCATCCCAGCGTGGTCTAATTTGGTTTGTTATATAAGTTATGCATTTATCCAAATGTGATGGAAATGAAGTGGTTTGCAAATTAGACAAGTTATATTGTAGTTGTATTGTGATTCATGAAGGAGAAGAAAGTCACAGAAGAATATCACAGAATCAGCTGAGGTGTTTGTGTAAGTGGCATCGTAATAAATGATCCACCTATCAGTTCTTAATTGCTCTTGCTGCACTGTAAGGTGGATGTCTTTGGGTCTACAATGACAGAAAATAACCAGAGGGGACAGCTAGGGTGTGAGGAGGAGAGGCTGATGAAAATCACAGTAAGATAGTTGTTGCGTCAATGTGTCAGACGTCTGACTGACCTATTGATAGTGACAAAAATGTGATATTATGGTTTTGTGGTGGGGTAATGTTGCCACTTGAGTCCTTAATTATTGATTATTGATCAATCTTTGTTGCCCAGCTAGACTAGGATGATGTGACAAGTGGTGATAAGGGACCAGAGATCCATTCTCACACTACTCAGTGTCTCAGTTTCACACTACTCAGCTCACACTTACACACAGTTATACACAGACGCTCTCTCTCACACATTTGCACACATGCGCACATGCACGCACATACACTCACACACAAGCAAATCACATTTAAACACAAGTAGAGCGGTAGATAGCCTAATTTACTTATGTTGCATAGCCCATTTGTCATAATCATTGTACAGAGTCTTTGACTTAATTGATAGGGACTGCAGAATTATCATTAAATCCTAACTGCCTGTGGGACTGACCATATGCTTTGTTTTATTACCATATTTGGCTTGTTTTCCCCTGCAATATAAGTAGATTGTAAATTGATGGAAGATAGTGTGGCTTTTTTATGATTTTGATTTCTGAGCTAAAAATGCAATGACAATAAATTAAAAAGAATAAAGCACTAACAACAGCTCTCTTTCACACACACAAAAACAAAGTGCCATATCACAGAGAACATACGCACTTGTCAAGCCTGACAGATGGTGGCAGTGTCAAAAGACTAATTCCCTTTAGAAAGAAATAAAATAAGAAATAAAGAGAGAGATGTAGGCGATTATCTTCTTTCGTTCACACTTATTTTCATATTGAACTTTCACTACCACTCCACTTTTCTATGTTTGAAAATCAAGTGTAAAAGTAACAAGTGCGCTAGCGCTTTCTATGTGCTCGGGTGGAGTATGCATGATTGGAGTGAGTGAAACTACATTGACTTTAAAAACTCCACTTGTTAAGATCAAAGTGCTCAGGCACTACAGTTAGAAAATCACTGAGCTACTTCATGGTATGTGGATGTACAGCGCTCCAGCCTGGAGTTGGTTGATGCTTGAATTGTACTGGTGTGCGAGCGCACACTCTATTTCCCTCATGCAGGGCTTTTGGGGCTCTGCACAGCCTAGGGAATGCAAACCATAATTCCTCTCAGCAGTGTATTTGGCAAAAAGTGTTACACACAAACACACAAACAAACAAACACACAGAGCATACTATAAAGTCTGTCTTTATAAGTTGGGAAACAATGAAGTTTCTCCCCTCCATTGTAACAGTTATTACAACCTATGGCACAACATATGGCAGGCATGATAGCCAAGCAACCAATGGCAACAGCCGTTTCAAGCCGTAAACATACAACAGTTTGTCAATTTGGAACATTTGGAAAGGGACTTGAATTTGCTAAATGCTATAAAGATAGCAGCTTCTACTACAACAACATTAAACTACAACAGTAAAGCAGTTTTGTTTCTATAGGCACAGTATTTAATTCAGGAATCAGGAAATGCCCACAAAGTGTTTTGGTCAACTACCATAAGTTCATCAGCTCATAGCAGGCTGAATTGCCAGGTGCAATTGCAAAGGGACTACCTTTGTGAGTTATAAAAAAGCCTGTTCTTCAAATGTTCTGAATTAAAGGGGACCTTGAACTTTAGGATTTAACATGAATTTGAAGCTCATTTCAGTGTAAAAGGTCACTCCAAGCATTCTATAAATCTGAAAAGTTATTCCTCCAATCACAGTTAATGGAGCAACTCCAGGCTGCACGTCAGTTTCTTAGTTCTACTAGTAGTTTTATGTTCAGACATACTGATTGGACTGTGCTTGTGTGCTTGTTTGAATTTTCAAATTTGAGAAGAAAAATTGGATAATTCGCAAAACCAATCTAGAGAAGGCATCTATAGAAGGAAGGAATTCTATAGGAAGATTCTATAGGAATGAAGACATTCCTGCATATTGCTTTTACAATGTACGCAATTCTTTTAGTAACTAATGCTTTGGTGTATGCAGACCTTCATCCTAGTAAGGGACAAGAGGATCAAGGCAAATCCATTAATTAATTTTCTAATTGAAAGTTAATAGCAGAGCACAAAATGACAATGGCAATCTTAATGACATATCAATAGATATCTTTCTAGAAAATTATACAAGAGATCAGTTATAAATTCTACAGTGCATTGTTGAAAGCTCTTTAAAATCCTTCACTAGATCATTTAGTGTCTATTCCTGGTTCTCACCTCCTTAGTGGAGTTATTTTCAGAGCAAGTGATAATTGAGCTTTTGCTTTCCTACGGCTGAACAGAAGTCTCCATCTCTGGTGAAGTGTGGGAGGCTTTTATTAGAACAGTGTGACAGAAGGGAGTTTTCCTGAACGGACGTGTTTCAGAGGAGTCTAGACTGACAGCACTGCAGTGATATACAGTTAATTATGTAACCAAGTGCCAGTAGATGGCCAAGCCATTATTCTTTACCTTCAGTCAGTTTGTAAAGCTGCAATACTGGTGAAATGTAATTATTGTAAATACATCATTTCTTATGTACTAGATGTCTATGAAAGAGTGACTGGGAGATAGCTATTTTATTCTAAGATACTTTCGGTGACAAAAACTTGTAGTATATCATCAAGGTCATGTATAAAAAGTTAATAAACATTGTTGTAAATGTGATTTTGTTTTCTCTCAGGATAATGTGGACCTCGGGGATCTGATGTTCTCCCTCTGTTACCTGCCTACTGCAGGCAGACTGACCATTACCATGATAAAGGCCCGCAACCTAAAGGCTATGGATATCACTGGAGCATCTGGTAATTAAAAACTGATACTGTGTAAGACTGCTGGGACACCACAACTTTATGCTCACTGGTATCCTGTATAAAGAAACAAATGAAAATGAACCTCCCTCCCCCTGTCTCTATCTCTTTCTCCTCATAGATCCATATGTGAAGGTTTCATTAATGTGTGATGGCCGCAGATTGAAGAAGAGGAAGACATCAACTAAGAGGAACACTCTGAATCCAGTCTATAATGAAGCCATCGTCTTTGATGTTCCTCCAGAAAATATAGACCAGATCAGTTTGTTGATTGCAGTGATGGACTATGACCGGTGAGGCTGTAATACAGAGCTCCCTATGACTAAGTCATACAGTACTTTCAGCACTTAACTCATGTTTAATTCATATTTGATGCAGGGCAATGACGTTTAAATGCTTTCGAAGTGCAATATGGAAGATATTGACTCAAACTCTTCATCTCTGTCACACACTTTAATTTTTGTTTTTCTTTTGACATCCAAGAAATTATTTTATTTAACAGTAAGTACGCATAATGCGTCATTAACTCCAGACTGCAGGGTGGGTTGTGATAGGTTTCTCTCTCTCTCTCTCTCCTGTTCCCACAGTGTAGGCCATAATGAAGTCATCGGTGTGTGTCGGGTTGGCAACGATGCAGAGAACCTTGGTCGAGACCACTGGAGTGAAATGCTCACATATCCTCGAAAACCTGTCGCCCACTGGCATCCTCTCGTTGAGGTGAAGACTGAGTGTGTTGTGTGTGGTGTGTGTGTGTGTGTGTCTGTATGCACACTCTAGGTATGAACAACTTGAATTAACAAAATCGAAAACTGTTGTAAAGTTTGACACGTCTAGGTTTCCAGACTTAAGGAGGAACAGACTGTTACCTAAAAAAGAATAGAACAGAGTCTGATTAATTATGTGATCTTTGGTAAAAGCTTATCTTCAGTGACAAGACATGCTCATTTCAGACAATTACAGGAGATTGGGCTGAGTGGAGGATGTCTAACCTCTCATACATACTCACTTGTCTAACTAAGTTAGCTAACTGAAGATAGCTAGTATTAGAGTCACTTGCATCTACTTTAAGTTTATTCTTGGTCCAAACAAAGTGATGGTGCAGCTCCTTCCTTTGACACCAAATTGTTTTTTGATGCCAGTTGTTTAAGTCCTCCTTCCGGAAATTGGCACCACAGACAAAGCTTATGAGAGTGACAGCCTAATCCTTCCCTCTAATTGTGTCATCCACTACATGCAAATATTTTTTTATCTTTGGGGAACAAAAATCCAGTGTTGGAACTTTGGCACTCATTGACAATCCACAGTGTGATTCACATTGAACTGTACTGTTAACTTTCCAAGCTGAGATCACTAATATCTATCTGATTCTACTATTGTTAAAAGAAATGACTTGGTTTCAGATATCCCATGCCAAATAACCTTAGCCTACAGACTGCAAAATACCCTACATCTTTGTATTCAATAAACATTTTTTGGCTGGATCGTACGCACAGCACCATACATTGCCCTGATGTTTAACATATTGTCATTGCTCTGATGTTAAACATTTTGAATTGTGCATGCCTGGAGGCGTGGCTGGTCCAGTGGATGCATACCGAGCCTTACACCAGAACAGCTCAGCCATCACCAGGAACAGCTACTGTCTGTCTCACAAAACAAGTTCAACAGAGTCAGAGTATCTTTGTCATAGCTGGCTTCACAAAACAAAAAAATAAAATAAAAAATAAACAACACCAAGAAAATCAATATAGTAAACAATGTTGGGGTTATGTAAATGCTGCCAACAATTTAAATGCATTAAGTAGACTGTAAAAGTTAAATGTTTGGGAAATACTGTAAATGGATTACTAACATTAATTTTCTCTCAAGAAAAACAAACTATTATAATGAATAAATATGGGCAATACAAAAAATATAACAGCAAAAAATAGCACTGTTGCTGCTACCAAGGCTAGAGAGGATTGCTGAAAGAAAATTGCAGTAAATGTAAATTTGTAAGTAAATAGGCTCATCACTGCCCCATCATTAAGGCACAGTGGGAATACTTTTCATTGATACAGTATTAGTATTGTGTCTTCACACTGAGGCTGTGAATAGATTCTCTATTCACAAAGTCGGCCTCATGTTCCCCCAGGCTGCAGTGATGGAATATGAGTGCAGTCTACTGAATCAATCACTCTCGGGAATCCTATGAAAGAAATTCAGCGCTCTTAATATGCAACAGTAAATTTCATTCATTATTCATAACCATAGTCAAATAATGTAAGATACCTGCTATTTGATAAAAGCCCTCTATTATAGCCAAGAGTTCCCTGTGAAGAGCCCTTATTACTATCTGTGTACCCAAGGCCATGGATACACGGGGAATGGTGATGAATGGTGATTTGGATAAGATAAGATAAGATAAGATAAGATAAGATAAGATAAGATAAGATAAGATATGATATGATATGATATGATATGATATGATAAGATAAGATAACACTTTATTGATCCCCATGGGGAAATTAGTAGGTTGTTGCAGCAGCAAAAGCAATAGAAGTCAATAGGGAAAAAACAAGAAGAGTATAAAAAAATAAAACAATAAAATAGGATATAAACAATGTACATACTGTGCAAATGTGCATGGAATTTGCATTAACATGTGCAGAGGACCATACATATGTACATAACGTTTTGTGGCTTGTAGACTAGTGCAGTAAAGAAACTGTGCCCTTATCAATATATTACAGAATGTGCCTTACATTACCAGCTGTCCTATGTAACGATAGCCTGAACATAACCTGCGCTGGAGCAGGTAGGTGAGCAGCCTAAGTTACCATGGTGACATACAAGGTATTTGATGTACCCAAATTAAAAGTGAGCCACCATCGTGACACGAAAAAAGCCACTGTTAAGCCCAAAATTAGCTCGCTAAATCACAGGCTTGACAGGCCTCTAGACATGACAGGCCCCTAGTCTTGTTTAAATGGAGTGTGTGCCAGTTCAGTCATCTTTAGTCTTTATCTTTTTTTATTTAGATAGTGCAGTGGGAAACTAGAGAGGGAGACAAAACAGGGGAGACTCAGGAGAGAACGCTCTGATGGGATTCAGCCCCGGGCCTGTGAGGATACACGTGGTTCCAGAGGCAAGACACTCGACTATCTCTGGACTGGGCACCGATACACATTTTGTTTTGCGTGGTACTGTAAATAACACCAATGTAAACACCCAAATATCTACTGGTGCATGGACAGAAGGAGTATAGGGAGAGTGGGTGAGGTAGAGAGAATACAGAACACACATTTTGACGGGAGAGAAGAGAGAGGCATGCTGGGGAGTTGAAGGATAGTGTCTATGACCTGTGCACTCAGCCTGGAATAATGGCTTTATTGTGTGTATTTGTGTGTACTTCAAAGGTCTGTGCCTGCAAAAGAAAGGAAGAGAGAGAGAGAGAGAGAGAGAGAGAGAGAGAGAGAGAGAGAGAGAGAGAGAGAGAGAAAGGGAAATTAAGCTTGTTGTTATGGTTTCCTTCAGGGCAATTAGAATATGTAGTTCTACTTTGAAATCGTCATTTGAGCTGCAAGAAACCACATGTATTATTTACTTCCTCCCTAGCCATTTCAGTCAAGGTTGTTTTATCTTTACAAACCCTCGCTATCTGCACACTCCTCCAAAAAAACATAAAATAGTCCTAATATGCAGAGGGGTTTTCAAATGCAGCTCTGTTTACATGTTTGATTGCCAAGCGAAACACTTGGTCTATAAAAGCTTTCATCTCGTTGTGTGCAGTTGGCAAACAAAACAATCACTGCAGCACAGTCTATTTCAATAAAAAAAGAAACTAAACAAACATTACAAAGATCAAAGATGAAACGGGAGGCATTTACGGCTTGTTAAACTAGCCAATTCATAACTCTGGAGGTGGTTAGTGCATCTCTTTGGAGGTTCCAAGATGAAGCGGTGGGAGTTTGGGAGTTGGAAAATGTGTCTTTGGCTGTATTTGGTATAACTGTATCAGTTTATATAACTCAGTGCGAGTTAGTAGATCTGCACATGTATGGATCAGCTCTGTTTTACATTCTTTCTCCTTGTCTGTCCTTGCAGTACCAGGGGAACACAGGTAGTAGCCAGGGGGGCTCCTGTAATTCCCTGAAGACGCCCCCCTCTCCGTAGCCTTGACCAACACTTCACACAGGAGCAACTATCAGTTTGAAGCCCCAGCGGAACCTCTGGACAATTATGGGGCTGCGGAGTGCAGACATATGGTCCTCAAAGAAGAATGCAAACATCCATATAAACCATGGATATGAGAGACACCAACTGTCTTTAGCTCTGCTTCTCAAAGAGCTTTGCATGGAGGGCTGGGTTGGTTCAGTTGCATGTCGAGTGACCGCAAAGTGGATGTTTTCTTTTCTATTATGTTCCATAAGAAAATCAACAACAGGCACATGAGGACATTTTAAAAGTCTTAAGTCCTAAGCCTGGGTTTGTAGTAACTGTTTTTTTTTTACATAGTCTTGCTACTTGTTTTAATGGGGTGTGTCTGTATTTGCACAATGTACTTACAACCAGTTGAACTGCCATACTGTTTTTTAATTTGGTGGTGAATTGGTGCATGAGGTCATGGTTTGGTGGGATATCTTCTCCTTTGCTTGTTTCTGTTCCTGTTTTTGGAATAGAATGTGAAGTTCTGTCAATTGATCACGACATGTGCAGTGACAATTAATTTCTAGACTTAGTATCTGTAAGTAAGATATGTTAAATGTTATCAATAAATATTATTCATACAAAAACAGTCATACTGTAATCAACATTGATTGCGAATTTGGCTTTTTGATGAACTAGCAAATACTTTTTTGTTTGTTTTTTTAAGTGGTGGATTTTTTTTCCCTCAGAAATTACAAGAAACAGATTCACCCATCCAGCTCCTTTGGTGGAGACAGACAGTAGAGGAAATGCAGTAATGTTTTGTGAAAGAATAAAATATATGGAAATGAAATTAAAAAAAAGGGTTGGAAAACACTGATATGGTGGGTTGGAGGAGACTTGTCATTTATTTTGTAGCATGTCAGTTCTGTTGAAGATTAGCATATTACAAATCCAATCAATGAAAAGGCAGCCAAGTGGATCACCGTGACAGGCAAGAATGGCTGCATGTGTGAGCAGATTACAAATGCCTGGAGGCACAGCCCTCAGTGTACCTTTGCCAAATTAGAATCTACTCTGAAGCAGTTTTGAAACAAGACAAATCTCTTGAAAACACATGATATCACAGCACACATTTGCAATGACTTCCCTTGTGGTAAGTGACCAATTTAATTCAAATTCTGTGCTTAATAGTAATGGGAAAGACTCAAAGTGTTTCTCATAAGGTATATCACATACGATACCTTACAGCACCTTATGAACACAGTAAACCACATGCAGTATTTAATACTAGGCTCTATATATTATTTTATAATTAATCGTGTATCATTACGCATCAATGTGCTAAACAGTCTTAACTAATATTATCACCAAATCTGTTTACAAACCCTATATACATTTTTTTTTTTATAACTTTGTGTTGTTTTATGTTTAGTGTGACCTATGGGTCTATGGGGATATATATGACCTAAACAAACAGAACACCGGCACTCACAGAACAATAGTCTTCTTATTTATTATGGGCAAAAACAGGGCAAAAACAAACGCATTTCAGCTAGAAGCCATCATCAGCGTAATCAAAACAGCAGAAATGGCAATTTATATAGACAGGTGAGGTTCAAACACCAACCAGAAAAGAGAATACTTAATTGCATAATAGGATCCATCTGTGAATGAACCGCCCAGATACGGCCTCTCCTAATGAAGGAGGTGTGACCACCATCAGAAAAAACGTTGGGTGCGTTCCAATACCCATACTTCCATACTATTTAGTATGCCAGAAAAAGATTTAGCATGTCCCAATTCATGCATGTCAATGCAGTATGCCAGAAAATACCCGGATGCCCTACTACATCCGGTCGAATTTTGCAGTATGCAGGCCAGCATGCTTTTTTGGCTATTCTGACCCACAATCCTCTGCGCAGCGGAAGACACGTCACTTCGACTGAGCCGCATGCTGAGCCGCTAGAGAGAGAAAAAAACAAAACAAACAAACTGCAACCGTATTACTGCGACGGATATATAAGCAAGAGGGTCAAAGTTCAAGACGCAATGTGATGACGAAATAGTATGTCCCAATTGTCTGCCTACTACATGCACAGTACATACTTTCTAAGGGCAGATGTAGTACGTAGTGTAGTAAAAAGAAAAAGTATGTGATTTGGAATGCAGGGAATGACTGGTGTCACAAGCTGAAAAGTAGTATGAAACTGAATGCCCAAGACCGGAAACATATAGCAAGAGATTATATAAAAAGAGCTATACAAACCAGATTAAAGGAATAGTTCACCCAAAAATGAAAATTCAGTGATTATCTACTCACCCCCATGCCGATGGAACGTCGGGTGAAGTTTCTTAGTCCACAAAACAGTCCTGGAGTTTCACAGCAAAACAGCATTGCAGCATTCTCCCAAACAACCGCAGTTGCTGGGGACTTGTCTTAAAACGTAAAAAAACGACCGAAAAAACCCCCATAAAATGGCTCCATACAGCTCGTCCGGCGTAATCCAAGTCTCCGGAAGCCCCGAGATCCCAAGTTGACTTGAAAAGACATCATTTACACCCTTTTTTTAGCCGAAATCTTCACTGTAGCCGCTAGGCTCAAAGCCGCGTTCACTTTAGCACACACCTCGTCTGAAGTGGGTGCACGAGCTCAAAGGCGCGTATATGCACGCCTTTGAGCTTTGAGAACTCGCGATCTCGCCATACCTCCGTATTTATTATATTCCGTATTTTCGGTCTTTGATCTGTTACCTAACCGCTGTAGCTATTGAAAGAAGCTACAGCGGTTAGGTAACAGATCAAAGACCGAAAATGTAACGTTAGATCCGACAGAGGCACTTGTTGCTGCAACTTCAGCAGCGCTCTCTCTGTTGTGTGTGATGCTAGCTTCTGGGTAGCAGTGTAAACACGGAGGTATGGAGAGATCACGAGTTCTCGTTGATCTCGTCTTGCGGCGCATGTACGTGCCTTAAATAAATGAAGATGCACACAAATAAAAAAAAAAAATACAGACTAACGAATGCTCTATGTAAATAGAGGGCTCAAACTACTCAGTTAATAGAAAAAACTCTGAAACCACTCTGAAACAGGATATGTCTATAATGGGGACACAGCCTGTAAAAGGAAATAAATTAAGAGCTATATGACCCTGTTAGCCCAAATAGTTTGAATTTTTCAAGAGAGTATCAAAAACATTATAAAGAAATAACCTCAATAATGTACATACATTCACATTGCATATGGCCTCGTTAGAGGAAAAATAGTAATCCACAAAATACAGTTTGTCTCAGTTTGTAATGTGTGAATCCAATATGTTTCTCTCTGTAACAGAAATCTGTCCCTGTCACCACCCCTTTTAAAAGGATGTACCATTTCTATACCAGCTGAATTGAAATGTTTGGCCAGCGGGGATTTTTCATCTTTATTCCTTATGCTACTTATCTTTTATGTTCTGAAATCCTAGTTTTAAGCTCCCGTTTAGTTTTACCTATATATGCTAACCCACAAGGACATTTCAAGAGTTAGACCACATATTTGGTTCTGCAAGAGACCCTGTTCTTAATGTTGAACTTTTTACCAGTATGGGGATGTAAAAAAACATCTCCTCTAATCATAGAACTACACTGGGCACAGCTCAAACATGGGAAATTACCACCTGGTGGGTTAGACAGAAAATGTTAAGGAGGTACATAACAATCAGCCCTGACCAAGGTGTCCCTTAGGTTCCTGGCGCGCTTATTGGCAAAGATTGGCAAATCTTTGAAAGAATGACCTACTAAAGGGTCACTGGATAAAATATGCCAGTGTTTGATAACACACCTGTTAATCTCATTGGATAATGGAGAAAACGTGGTAGCCAACAATTTTTGTGTCCCTCTTAGAGGGAGGTTTAAGGGCTAATAAACAATTTCTGTCTATGTTTTTCACTTTATCCAAACTGTTCCTAACCACATGATCCTTATAGCCTCTATCTCTGAAACGATTACACATATCCATAGCATGTTCTTCAAATACGTTGTCCATGCTGCAGATTATTTTTCCTCTCAACAGTTGACTATATGGAAGACCCTTCTTTAAACCTGGAGGATGATAGTTACTTAAGTGTAAAAGTGTATTTCTATCAGTCTGTTTTCTATAGACACTAGTATTGAGATGTTCCGTTTTCTTTACAAGCACATCGAGGAATGACACAGATTCTCTACTGTACTCTAATGATAGTTTTATAGTTTACATGCTAGAATTTAGGTGTATACTGAAAGCCTCCAATTCATCAACAGTACCAAAGAATATAAAAAATGTCATCTATATATCGAAACCAACATTTTAACAGAGAGAGAAAAGGGTTATTATGATACACATATTCATCCTCAAACTTTCCCATAAATAGATTGGCATAATTAGGGGAACATGAACTGCCCATACTCCTTGACACTGCAGGTAAAAAGTTGCCTGATATCAGACAGAATTGTCAACTCGTTACACTCCATTTCCATCTTCAGTCTGACATTGCCTCCACTCTAACCGATTTCCGTGGGGGAGGGGGATTCGATTTTCCCTAACCAATCACTAGAGACCAACGTATCCGCCTGAATCTAACGTCATTTTAAATCGACGCTGATGCACAAAAAGCATCTCCCCTTTGAATAAATGCCTTCAAAGCAGAGTGCTGTTCAGATTTCAAAGTAATCGATTTAGAACAGCCTCGATAGCAGCGTCTATCTTGTCTATAGCGGTCGCCATTGTTGTTATTACTCCTCCTTGGTTCCGGTGCACAGCTTGACAATGCTTGACAACAGCTTGACAATGGCGTTAGTCCCGCCCTTGGCGCTGATTGGCTAATCGTTAGTCCCCCCCGGCGCTCATTGGACCGATCATTTTTCAACCGAGAAACCGCTGTTTCATGTCATGATTCCAGCCGAGAATCAGTCAACTCGGTGGAGTGGGCGGATTCAAAGGTCTGGACCCAGGCAAGGTAAAAATAATATTCAAATTTGAAGTAATTTTTGTTGAGAATCAGCTGGGTAAGTTCTACCAAAAAAACAGTAGGGGGGGTCTAATTCTCTCTCAAATGTAAAAAATTATTAAGTGCTTCTAAACCCTCTTTGTGAGGAACATTTGTGTAGAAGCTTGCAATGTCCATAGTACATAATATGGCTGTCTCCTGAAGATCCTGAATAGAAGAAATTTTATTAAGGAAGTCAGTGGTGTCTTTGAGGTAAGAAGGAAGCTGATATACCAATTGTTTGATATGAAGATCTATAAATTGCGATATGGGTTCCGTGAGAGACTGGTTTTCCGCAACTATCGGGCGCCCAGGGACCGGGTCAATGCATGATTTGTGAATTTTAGGGAGTGTATAGAAAATAGGTCGCACTGGGTGTTGCTACAACATAAAATCAAATTCATTCATCAGCTGATCATCTAAAGCTTTACTGAGAAAACGTATAATCTCTTGAGCGAATTGAAGAGTGGGGTCACAATTTAGGTGTCTGTAAAAGTCACTGTTACCAAGTTGGCGCAAAATTTAAATTCTTTAAGCTTCCTAATTTTGAACCACCACTGCTCCTCCTTTATCGGCACTCCTTCTAACAATAGAATTATCATTGGACAAACTATCAAGTGCTTGATGCTCTTTTAAGGATAAATTGGAGAAACCTTTATTCTTGTCAGTTTTGAACAAGGATGAGATCTCCTGGTCTAAAAAGTGGCTACAGAGGGATTGCTAACTGGGGGAATAAAGGTACTTTTAGATTTCAAATCAGGCATAATACATATAGATTCAACAGGAGGAGGAGGGGCATAAGATGTGACATATCCTGTTTTAGAGTGGTTTCAGAGTTTTTTCTATTAACCGAGTAGTTTTAGCCCTCTATTTACATAGAGCATTCATTAGTCGGTTTTTTACTTTTTTATTTGTGTGCATCTTCATTATTAATCTGGTTTGTATAGCTCTTTTTATATAGTCTCTTGCTATATGTTTCCGGTTTTGGGCATTCAGTTTTATATTCATTACTTTTCAGCTTGTGACACCAGTCATTGTTTTTTCTGACTATTGTGGTCACACCTCGCTTTGAGTGGTCGGTAGACTAGAAAAGCGCTATATAAATGCAGTCCATTTACCATTCCATTTACCTCCTTCATGAGGCCGTATCTGGGCGGTTCATTCACAGATGGATCCTATTATGCAATTATGTATTCTCTTTTCTGGTTGGTGTTTGAACCTCACCTGTCTATATAAATTGCCATTTCTGCTGTTTCGATTACGCTGATGATGGCTTTTAGCTGAAACACGTTAGTTTTTGCCCATAATAAATAAGAAGACTATTGTTCTGTGAGTGTCGGTGTTCTGTTTGTTTTGATCCTTGCCACAACTGTGCACCCGAAACAGTGTTTAAGATTTGGAGCTGTGCGCACTGCTACTTTTCACTAGATCTATATGACCTGCATCAGGCCCAACAACATAACCTTTAGCCCAGCTGAAATTAACCGTTACACCACTTGATGTCACTATTGTTTTCTATATCTATTACATCTAGTCGCATACGTAAATTTATACCTGTGATTGTAGTGGGTTTGGGAAACAAGCTACAAATCAATCCTAATATTTAACCTAATTCTACAGTAAGTGAAGCCCAAATGCTGATGCAATTGCTAGTGGGATGTTGTTTCTGTTTTATGGGTTTAGATCATTACTCACACCATTATGGATCATTCTTTGCTGACTTAGCAGGTGTCCAGTGCGTACTCAATCAGTGCAATCAGTGCTTAATAAAATATCTCCACCCTCCATGATTTCTGCATAGTTTATTTTGCTACAAAATGAATGAAAATACTTTTATTTGGAATTTTTAGTGGAAAATCTTGCACTATTTTTGATCAAAGTGGAATTCAAAATTTGAAAGTTAGTAGACATAATAGTGAGCCATTGTGAATATACATAAGAATTATTCTAGTTTTTCCTTTCTTGCTAGGAAATCTCATACCAGGTAACTATATCTTAACAGGATTGCAGGGCATGGGTGTGCTGTGCCTCAGAATGCTGTGTGAAATACCTGTGTTGACATTTTTGGTTCCAGTTCCAAGGGTTTCAAAGATAAAAAAATAAATAACTAAATAAATAAATCATCCCCCATGTGAGAGTACAGAGGTTGCACTCTAAAATAGTTTCTATCCAGTTTGTTGACTTCCATATTAAAATTAGATAGGAAAAAACACATTAAAAAGGGACACTAGTGTTGGAAGGATGATTAATGTGTTTTTATTGTCAAAGAGCACCTCATTTCTCTTCATTGTTGGTCAGCTACTGTGCTGTTCATTATTTTATTTTTTTTGTCACACTGTCACAGTATTTTTAATAATCAAAACCAAATTAGGTTCACGAAGTACAATGTCCATTTTAACACATAAATAAACCTTGTCACATTCATTATATTCAGCTGAATGGTGACCTTTAAAAGATGGATATCACATTTATTGAAAACAAAAATAACCTGCTATCAACCATCACAAATAGTGTTGAAATGCCAATTTCCTTTTGAGCTTACAAAATGATGAGTTAGATCAAGCCAAAATCTCCCATAAATGTGATGTGTTCTTACCGTGACCTGTGTTTTAGGGTGAGTTTATTGCTGGAACAGAACAGGATTTACCAAACCAAGCTTCTCCAACACTCAAGTACATCATGAGCGAGCTGCTTATCCCACAGAGGCCATGGCCTTTCCCTCTCTACCTGCTTTTGAGGTCACAATGAAATGAAAAATAACCTTTTCACCTTGTTACTCCATTCTCCATATTATAACACACACACATTTTCTCATGTTTTTATATAAAAATGTCATCACTTTTGCTTCATGGAAAACAAAGTAGTTGTGTTTACTTCATGGCGTACCAGTAGGCATATATAAAAAAATCGTACCAATTCTACCATCACAGTAGCTGGAAGGTGTTGGTCTAGAAACCTGAGAGGGAGCTGAACAATGTAAATGCATGTGAATCAGAATGCACTCAACCTTTGAGCATTAAGTTTTATTGGTTACCAGATATGTCACTCACATGAAGATAGGCAGCATCATTAAGTTGCTAAGCACCCAGAATTTACCTGATGTACAACAACATGGTGAACGCAAATTTGGTTGCCCATTGTTTGGACCAAGCAGCAGACGCTGAGTCTGCTTGGCCTCACTTTGAAAGCAGAGCAGGTCGTCTAGGTTACTTTTAAAGATTTTTATGCATGTTGCAAAGTGCCAGTTATTTTCAAGTTCTGCATGCACAGTCTACATACATTTACAAATTGAATCAGCTGCTCGTTGTTCGTACCAGTTGATATTTTCTCTCTCTTGACAATGATAAATCAAATCAGGCCAGGCAACCTCTCCACCCCTCCCATCATATCCCATTTCATCATTTAAAACCTGCAAATTCACAACTTTCAAACTGGTACAAGTGGCATCATGGTACGATGGTGCACTTGTGGGTGTTCAGCCCTGTAAACCTTGTTTCCTTTTCCTAAGACACCATGATGTTTTATGGTCCAACCCAACCACTTCTGAACAGTCTCTCCCTGCATTATGTCCCGGCCAAACATGTTTCAACCACAAATATATTTCTAGAGTTATGGAAGCAAGACACAATCAAAATGCCGTTTCCTTGTGACTTTAAATGTCTATCTGACCACTGGCTTGTTCCAGCTGTCTTTGCTATAGATAAGTCCTCTCATCTGCAGCTTTCATAAAACCGTCTGCTAGTCCTAGATGGTTTGATGTTGTAGGGCTCCAGATGAATAATGCAGGTGTCATTAGTATGCAGAGTGTCATGGGTCTCTTGTAGTGCCTTCATGACAGCTAGCCTGCAGTTTCTGTCGTTTGGTTAACAACCAAGACCTGGTCCACTTGCACTACCCCTGATGACGCCTTTGGCTGTGTGTGTATCACAATGGAATTCAACACAAAGGGAGCGAACGAGCGAGTGAGTGTGGGTTGTCACTGGAGAGGGAGAGGTGTGTGGGTTGCTCATTAAGCTCTTGTTAGTGGGCTGAGTGTGTGACACATTGCTAGTATGCTGTACTACTCCATCCAGGTGCTTGCAGACACTTCTCACAAAACATCACACACTTTTCACAAAACATCTCACTTGATGTAGCATAAATATCTGACATGTGCCCCTTAAAGGCAAACAGCATGACAGCTGAAGAGTCAACATGGCTCACTATCTGCAAGAACAATTAGCAGAGGTCTGTGCTGAGATTGGTTGTTGTCGAGATACACTCTGATTCTCTGTTTCGAAAAACCCCTTTCTATTCATAGAGGAGTCTCTCACATTGGAATAAAAATGGTCACTCACTGACACTGACAATTCCTGTGAATCACCTGTACAAGATAGTCATTTCATAATCAGTTCAGTAATCACAGTCATCGTGCTGGGATTGACGTTTTGCTGCTCATCCTCCTTTCCATGATGTAGGTAATACATGATGTAGGTTTCCATCAGTAGGCTAATACTGTGGATTCCAGGCTAACGCACCGTAATCCCACTGAGGTTGCTCATTGTGAGAGATATGACTGTTGATAGAACGATAAAGAGATTGAAACAGAGGCAGAGACATTTAATAGTGCGATGAGAGGGGGTTATTTGCATGGGAGAAGTGAATAACTCTCAGATAGGTGTAGGATAGAGGGATGTTCTGCTGCTATGTACTTGCTGGCAATGAAACAAAGTACTGGGACAAGATGTCAGTATCTCTATAGACACAACTTCACTTGATCTATGTAGGGGAAACAGTCATCAAGATGATTATTAATTATCTACTGGGGCACTGAAAAACAAATCCCTCTTTCTTCAGTGGAACTTGGCACAAGGTTTTCTTGGAGGAATTTTAATGAGCCAAATACTGCAGTTTTTTTGTTTTTTTTTACAGAAACTAGATTAAAATCCCAGTTTGGCAAATCCATAAGGAATGAAAAATATAACATCACTTAGAGCAAGAGGGAAGAAAGAATGTCAAGTTATAAATAATAAGTCTGATAAATAAGCATGGCAGAACCTCAATTATCCAAACCTCAGAACACTTATCATCCCAATGGGGAAAGTGGATGAAATATGGATCAATATGAAAGTATTAATCACACACAGTTGTTAGAAATTTATTTTTTCACTCATGTAATTAGATGCCTTTCAATTCGAAATTAGACTGTTCTATTTCACACAGGCTTCACCCTCTAACAGGGCTCTGTTGGCTTAGCCACTCATGTAGTCGCTTCAGTGCACTGAAATTTGCATGCACGTGCTCAGCCAATCAGGATGAGCCTATACACCCTCTATGGGGCCTCGCACTGTAAATGGCGAGCGGCCCCTCATTCAGCATCCACTTTTTCTTCAGCGCCTGACGAACAAGTTTGCCTAGGATGGCATCGTCTGAGACCAACATCACTAAAGACTGCCCGGGCTGCCCCGGCCTGATTGCGATGACAGATCCGCATGAACCGTGTTTCGAGTGCCTCAGCCCGGAACACGCCGCGGGTGGTGTCTCCGACTCGCTGGACTGCAGCAGCTGCAGGGCTCTCTCCAGGGTGAGACGCTATCAGTATCAGCGATCCCCTGAAATCGAGCTCCGCTGTGATGACAGTGAGGCAGAGGCTAGCGGCGGCTCGCCTGAGCCCTGCTCCTCTGCCCCTGTCACAGCGCTTCCACTGCCAGCTCCTCCCCTGGTGGTGGAGGATGAAGAAGGGATGCCGCCGGGGGACAGCGATGACAACATCTCCTCCATCTCTGTCACGGCTGCATCCTTCACCTCCGCCTCTCTACCTCATCCATCGTTGAAACTAGACTTCCCCAAAGTGATGAGGACGGCCGCCGAGAATGCCGGGATCCCGCTTCTGCTCCCCAAACCCCCTTGCGCCAATGATCGCCTGGCCCAGGGAGTCTATCGGTGGGCGGCAGAGACCAAGCCGGTCTTCGTCGTTCCCGCCTTGGACGAGGTTTGGGCGGCTGTGGAAGCATCCTGGAAGGAGCCGCTCCACTGCAAGGCTCCTATCTCCGGCCTCTCTGACTTTTGCAATGTCCATGGGAAAAGCCCTTTCTGTCGCTCTGGTGTTCCCCCGCTCGATGATGCGCTGGCTGCTCATTTTTCTCCTGGCTCAACCAGCTGGTCTGGCAGAAGGAGACATGCTCCTCCTCAACCCAGAGACAGGGAGACGGTGGAATTTTATGGCAAGTTTTTCCACCTGGTGGCCCAGATGGCAGCCATGGCCAACAACCTGGGGCTGCTGGGGGTGTCCCTATCCATCATGTCAACTGGAAAAGCCTCCCTCTCCGCTTCTGAATTGGATCATGTATCGCGTATTGTGGGACAGATGAACAATTTAACCAGGGGAATCGCCGCCACCGCTGGACGTGCCATGGCTCTGGCTACCGTCAGTACTCAGCACGTGTGGCTTGGTCTGACAGCCCTTCAGAAGAAGGACAAGGAAGACCTGCTCGGCGCATCTGTCACCTTGGAGGAAGGACGCTTAGAGGAGGAAAAGGCTCAGTTGCGCCGTCATCTGCCATTGGCATCTTCTTCCGCCAAGCAGAAGACTTCCTCCCAGGACCCAAGGGAACGGTATATGGCGGCATCCAAGAGGTGTGGACGGCGTAATGTGGCTTCCTCTTCCGCTACATCCTCCTCTCGCCTCCCGCCGGCGTCCGCAACGCAGCCCGCCCTGCCACCGGCTGGGAACCAGCCGCCCAGCAAGAAGCGATACTGACTGCCGGAGGGGGGAACCGACCCGGCTTGCGAGGCTTCTGTTCAGACCCAGCCGTATGTTAGTGGCGTTGTCCGCGCATCCCCCCACAATGTTCCTGGATATGTTCCCATTGTGCCTTATGTGAATGATGTCTTTTTTTGTAATAAAACAAATTACTTCTTCCATAAAGAGCCTATTCCTACCACCCTGATGGCCGATTGCTCTCTGTCCTCCTCCCACAAGGGACACCGGCCAGAGCGGCGATCGCAGTCATCATTTTGCTCTCTGCTCTCTTCCCACATGGGAAGCGCAGGGGAGTAGCGATCGGTTCGGTGATGCGGTAACCCCCTTCACCTGAAATGGGACGGCTGATGGTCTCAGTATCACCAACCCACCCTGCTGTCCCATGGGACAACAGGAAGGAAGCCAGAAGGCTTTTACCGCTCTGCCTGTCTTCCACATAGAAAACACAGCAGAGCGGAGGGCGACTGATACGTTGCGTAACCACTCCCCGCTCTCCGGTCTCGTGAGTCGGCGTGAGTTGGAGGCTGGTATCGGCAACATTAACCCACCTGATCGTGCTTTGGGACGACGGGATGTATCGCCGGGAGTCGCTCCCAACTCTCCACCTTTTTTCCATGAAAGAACGGTGGATGAACAACAGACCGGCACACCGTTTCTTCGGCCCGCCTCACTCGTCCACAAGAACGCAGACTCGATGACGACAGAGCGGCCTCTCAACCATTTTGGCCGGCAGATGAGCTCCAGACGGCAAAAATGCCGTCGGCTGATTTGAGGCTGCATACAGAGAATTTCATTCCTCCGCTCCACAGCTGTCTGCTCACCCCCTGACAGAATTTTATCAGGAGTCGTGAACCCAGTGTGTGTTGACAGAATGGATGGACAGGATGTTACGACTGGGCTATTCACTCCAATTTCATTGCATACCGCCACCATTCACAGGAGTGAGAGAGTCGATCATAACTTCTCAGGAAGGCATGAGCGCCCTCTCCAGGGAGATACAGGAGTTACTCCAGAAGGGAGCAGTTTCTGTGGTTCCCCAGGGAGACAGAGAGAGAGGTCTCTATTCCAGTTATTTCCTGGTTCCCAAGAAAACCGGAGATATGAGGCCTATTCTGGATCTCCATCCGCTCAACACATGCATCACCCAGAGACCGTTTCGCATGCTTACTGTGAAAAAGATGCTGGAATTGGTACAGCCGGGCGATTGGTTCACCACAGTGGATTTGAAAGATGCTTACTTTCATGTCCCAGTGGTACCGAGACACAGGAAATTCCTGCGTTTTGCCTTTCAGGGGGTAGCTTACGAGTACAACAGACTAGCGTCCGGCTACTCTCTGGCCCCCCGCACTTTTTCAAAGTGTGTGGACACGGCACTCGCACCCCTGCACCGCCAGGGAATACGGGTCTTCTTTTATCTAGATGACCTGATTCTCATGGCCCGCTCTAAACAATGGGCTATTTTCCACATGGTGCATTTGGTGCAGCACTTAACCAGGTTAGGTTTTGCCATCAATTGGAAAGAGAGCGCACCCATACCAAGCCAACAGGTGGTGTATTTGGGAGTGCAGCTGGACAGATCCCAGACAGACGGCCGTGTTGGAGGCGGTTCGGCAGGCGAGACAGGGCGGAACAGTGACGGCTTTGACCGTCATGCGGTCTCATGGCGGCAGCTCACCCTGTGGTTCCACTCAGGCTGCTCCATATGAGACACCTTCAGAGATGGTTTGCCAGATTTGCCAGATTCTGTCAAAGCAGAGGCTCGCCCACTGGCTCTGTGAGGGAATATCACAGGCTTATGTGCTGGTGGGTAGGGACGCTCCTGCAGTCATCCGCGCACACTCAACACGGAGTGTGGCTGCATCCTGGTACACGAGACCTGTGAAGGAATGACCTACTAGGCCTGAGTCTCTCATGTTGAAGCTCGATGGAGACCGGCCACTGGGTTGGCCAGCGTTACACCTTACTGTTTGTCAACATGATTAAGTGTAGCGTTGGTTTTTCATGCCCCCCATTCTATAGACATGGGTGTGAGCGGAACCATATCTGGCTGACCTATTGCATTGTTACAGTCAATCCAGGCTATGACACAGCATGTTGTTCGTGTTAGTGCAGGGAGTGAAGTCATCAGGCTTTGCCCCCTTAGCCAATAGAGCCTTGTTAGAGGGTGAAGCCTGTGTGAAATAGAATGATAGTTAAGTATTGTAACTCTAGTTCTATGATCACAGGCAGAGCCCTCTAACAGCTCGCCCTGCCGCTCCACGAGTCGCTGAAGACTTAGTGGATGCAGAATGAGGGGCCGCTCGCCATTTATAGTGTGAGGCCCCATAGAGGGTGTATAGGCTCATCCTGATTGGCTGAGCACGTGCATGCAAATTTCAGTGCGCTGAGGCGACTAGATGAGTGGCTAAGCCAACGGAGCCCTGTTAGAGGGCTCTGCCTGTGATCATAGAACTAGAGCTACAATACTTAACTATCGTTCAGGGGTTTCTGAATGTGTGTGCATGTATTTTTCATAGAGCATCTACAGGAATAATATATCATAAACTATGGTTGGATCAAAGTAACACAACTATGCTTGTTTTACTACTTATAGGAAAACAAGGAAATAGTAATCACATTATCCCCCATAAATGATGCAGTCTCCCTCTCATTCATATCAGTAGCAAAACATCACCTTATTTTGACCTGCAATTGTAGCCCCTTTAAAATCAGTCAGTGGTGTCTGAGATATTGTGTGACACATGGATGAACGAATGAACGATCAAATGAAAAACGTAGTGTCTCCCTTGGGCTGCTCAGGCTAATCAAAGTATTTTTAAAAATGCCAGAACACACTAGTGAGATGCATCATTCCCCCAAAATCTGATCAGCCATTTCTGAGATCTTGTGCATGACAGACAGATGGATGGACAATCAAACAAACAAATGGAGACAGATACATAGTCCAAAAGTAAGTGTATTGTAAAGAAACATGATTTGTTGAAGCAGTTGACCACTTTAGCAAAGATAAGAGCAGAGATGATTATTCTACCTCTAGGTAAAAGCCAGGATTATAAACTGGAGAGGAAACTAAATATCAGTAGGAGAATCTCTAAAACAGCAGATTACTTGCTTAGGGGTTCTTGTCAGATGAGCCACCAATGGCAACAAATTCATCATTTTATGTATCCAGTATTGTTCTTGGTATTCCTTTTGTCAAATGTTGTATAACCATTGGTTTTACCTGGCTGATTCCAGGACCAATTGATCCACACAAAACAGCTTTGGTGAAGTGTGTATGCCACAAATGAACATACCCAGATTCAGTGGAAGCATGACATTATTGTGATATGTTGCTCTCAATAAAAACCTAGCTTTTACTCTCTTTGACTTGGGATGGTAACATGTTAGCTGTTGCAAACATTCTTCAGTTAATGTACATGAACTGACAAAATTGATAAATTTGTTGTATGCTGCATCGAGTTCAGAAAAAGCAATATCCTTTAATAGAATTGCAAATAAACCTTCAAATATATACTGTATCTTTTATATGTGTATATGTCAAGATAATACTAGCATAAAAAAGAGACAGAGGCCAAGAAAGAGCTGCTCAACACTTTTTCAAGACCTCCTGAGCACAGAGAATAGATATCCCATTAGTGCAACTGCCTCTGCTTCTCTTCCACCAATACTGACAAGGAAAATATCATAATCATAGAGATCGGACCCACACTGAAAAGATGACTGCCATTAATGGTGACAGTGAAAAAAAAGGCATCCAAAAGGGGAGAGAACGCATGAAAAACTGAGCTGATGCTCAAGAGGTTGGCTGCCATCAGTCTTGTGTACCATATGTCTACAAACATGGGGACTCTTATTTGCAAAACTAATGAACACCAGTATACTTGAGTATATGTTCAATATGGAGAATATATTAATAAAACAGCGTCTTATGAAGGATAAAAAAAGAGATTTGAGAACTTAATTGCCTCCATTGATTGAATTATGCAGAATCCCAAGAAGAAAGATAATGTTTCAACTGTGGAGGCACATGCAAGAGAAATCATTATGTGATTGGGGAGAGCAGTAGCACTAGGTCTTTTTTCCTCAACGATGCGATTAGCTATTTGGGTGCAAATTACATCTGTAATGGAGGCTATATCACAGTTTAAGCTGCATGCTAAGGTGGCCTTTTCTATTTTTTCTCCTTCATTTTGATGAGGTTTTGATTGTCTTGTTATCCACCCTTACAGTGTCGAGCATTTTAACACTGCTTTCTTCTATGCAGGTCTAATTCTATCGGTTCTCGCGTGGAACGGAAGCTGTCGACACATACAGTATTTCATTTACACAGAGGTGACCTCTTACTGGCTGATTTAGCATACATTAGAAGAACACTATTAGAATACATACTATATCTCTTACCAGGAGCCTTAACAGGAGCCTCATATTGCACCATAATGTCTTTCTATGCAGCTACTTTAAGACTAAGTTGCTCAAAATGACAGTGTCTGCTAATATGCTTGATAACGGTGTCACCTTCAGCAGCAATGCATCTCTTTGCAAGCACTGAGATACAACTTAGACAGCAATATAACAACCATGTAATAAAATGCAAAATATAGGAATGTATCTTCTTTTGCATGTGGAATTTTTGCATTAGTGTTTTATCTCTTCTGTCATGCCTGCAGTCTCCAGATGTGCGGCCTCCCCGGGGCCTATTCCACTGCCCTATATGCATGTGTAATAAACTGAAGCAGCGTATCATCTTAGGCTTCTTCAAAGCTTTTTCACTTATAACATTTTCTTAAAGTAGTATTTACTTCAATTAATTTTTTTTTACTTTAGCATCCATTACCCAATATGACATCATGAGTACTCAACCATCATTATTGTCTTTATCTGTAGAATTGTTGTTGTGTATGGGTATCTGTGGTGGTGTACTGTATGTGAACTGTTCTCTCTGTATGTAGCACAAATCCATAAGTCACATATACATACTATGAAAACAGAAGATAAGAGTTTTGCTTATTGAAACATGTTCTTGGGGCAGAAACTGTTATGATTGGTTCAATCAGGCAACCAATCAAAAAAGAGAGGAAGAGGCCAATTTGTAACGTCAAGCGGGACCGTGACGGGCCGAGCTGGCATTGTCAAAGACAGAGGTAAGTTTGCTAAGTTCCAATCATAACAGTTTCTGCCCTGAGCAGATATTTCAATGAGCAAAACTCAAACCTGTATGAAAAACATGGCCGTTTTTTTGTTTTCCGTGGAAGATAATATTTCTGGTTGATTGTTCTGGTTGATTGTTCCTAATATCAAATTATGCATGTAACAAACTGTAAATGTTCTGCTAAAGTGAATTCACTTACACATGTAGCCTTTTATCAGCATAACCATCTCTGAATCACAAATAGTGTACCTACTCTACATTCCCCTAGTTTGCATCCTCATTTTTGTATTTCTCTTTCATGGACATATTAAAAACTCCTTGTCATACCAGTTGCTCCAAAATAAAGTCACCCTGGTTACAGTTATCCATTTCTGGGTCAGTCTAAAATGTGCAAGAATCTGACATGCCAGTGTGGACCAGGTAATACACCATACACCACCATACACCCCAGTAAGCCAGTGCCTATGTCAGAAGTCATCAGAGTGTTAGATTGAGGAAAATATGTGAGATAGAGAAAAATAAGTGAGCAAAAGAAGATGAATGATTGGAGAGGAGTAGAGAGGAAAAAAAATAACATTGAACCTGCTGTGGCCGGGACTGTGGTGCACTCATGCATAACAGCCATGAAAACATGATACAAACACCTATGCCCATGTGCATAAGCATGCACACACACACACACACACACACACACACAAGCAAGCATACAATTTTGAATCATTCATCTCCACATATAATCTACTATAATCTGTCAACCGCACAGTACTGTTTTACTGAATGATAGGAAACGATGGGTCCTAAGGATGACTTATTTACAATGACAGCAAGGTCTTTGATGGCTAGAGTTTGCGTGTGTGATGTTTAGAGCATACAGACAGACAGAGCATTGTGATTGACTGTGACGTTTATTTCTCATCAGTGACTTGCTGGGAAGGGAGAGCAACGAGACAGTGATATATGAACATCCCCTGAGCAACAAGAGACAATGTGAGCTATCATTAACTGACATGTGAGTACATACCATGTTTTCCCCCTGCTAACATCCAGTATATTTCTCATTTATTTACTCCTTATCCAGGTTGTCAGCGCCTGGAAACTAAAATGAGAACAATATCTATTATCACCTTTTCTAACTCTAATCCTTTTCACCTGGTAATCACGCCTGTTGTCTTGCTGCTAAGTAATTAACTTAGAGAGACAGACAGGAAAAGAGAAAACAAAAAGAAGAGAGAGAACAAAAAACTAGAAAAGAGAGATGAGGACAGTCTGAGAGAGAATGGGTTGATCTTATCCCCTGGAAGAGCTGTCCATTTTTCCTTTTCCATTTTTCAGTGTCTGTGAATTTGGTAGTGTGTGTGTGAGGGATATAAGGGCGAGATAAACCAGGCTCCAGTGTAGCCCCTTATATATTTTCCCCCCACTCTTGGTCCAATAATGGCTTCCATCAGCAGGGACAGGCTCTGCTCAGCGCAACCCGCAAACTGACCATGGCTTGGTAGCTCATCTCCAAGACGATCGATTTTTTTACTCTGTGGAAAAACTACATTAGGCTGAACATAGTGTTGAGAAGAAGGTCAGGGCCTCACAGTCCACAGTCCACAGTACACATACTGTAGGCATGCAACACCTCTCTCATATTACACGTATCTTCTAACAATTTGGCCAAATAATGAGAAATTGTATCATCAACCAATTGGTATTAATTGTATTTTTTCCATTATTAAATACTGTATTGATAGCCAGTGTCCCCACACTAAGAAATAACGGTCTTTACAGTTTAGCTAATGGCTTTCACTGGGGGAAATGAAATAAATGAAATAAGCCACTGTGACACACCCTGTGGCAATTCAAGCACAGGACCTGAAATCAAGTCAAAGTCTCTCTCTCTCTCTCTCTCTCTCTCTCTCCCTCACAAATTCAATTTGTTTCAATTTGTAAACTATGTTTATGTACATGTAGCATGTTTGAATAAATACATTCATGTGAGGAACGTGCATGTTGCACTTTGTACATTTATACAGTGCACATACTGTATATAACATTAAAGTAGTTAAATGTGGAAAATACTTGTAATAAAACTTGTAAAAAATGACTTATTTTGCATTGCATTGTGGCAGCAGAAGACAAACTTAACTGCTAGCTATGCAGTGCTTTTATCGTCCCTCAACAACAATGGAATCTTGTCATTATATGACAAAGGCATGAAAGACAGAAATATCTTTGAAAAATATAAAAATATTTCATTATTATGTCCTTGTAATTGAGACATGAAGACATGAGACAGAGGAAATGTATCTCTCTCTAAATGTCCAGGTGGCAGCGGCTTCACGATTTTAAATAGTAACCTGTTTCAAATTCAAGTTTGTGGTCACTGATACTCTTTCTCTCTCTCTGGGTTTGGATGGTGGGATCAGTGTATCATGTCTGTGCTGTTCTCTGGGAAGTCAGAGGAATTCAGAATACAGGCTTAGTGCAGATGATTTTCAGATGTCCAAAGCTCGAATCTTTTTGGAATTACATATTGGGGTGTGACTTGCCTTCAGATTAATAATGTTCATTTTATGCATATTTTTCATTCATTGGTCATTCTTGGAAAGATGAGAGCCCTCCCCAGATGAATGAGTGGCTACAATTAGTTCTGAATACAGAACGATTCCAAAAACTGATTGCCATCTCAAGTGGTAGGCAACATTATGAAAATACATGGGGGGCTTTTGAGAGATTATTAATGAGGTGATCCCCTTTGAAGGTTTTTTTTTCTTCTATTAACTGTTTTGTCCTCCTCTCCATCTCTCATCTGCTTCATTTTGTCTATCATATCATGAGTAAATTACATATCTTGCTTTTTTCCATTATTTATTTATTTATTTATTTATTTATGTTTTCTTATAAGACCATGTAGCCTACTTGATTTTGAACTTGATTCCTAATTTGGATAAATATTACCTGATGGACTGATGGATGTTTAGGCCTAGTATGAGAAGTGATTGTGTGTTTTATGATATTGTGTTGTGCTGTGTTGTAGTCGCAATGTATTGCAATTGTATTGCGTCAAAAAAAATAAAGTGAACTACACATACATTCACAGAGTGCTTAGACAAAACATGGCTGGCTTGGACATGATGGATGCATGGACGTATAAATAGATATTACACATCTATGAAATTAATCACTGTTGTTATGCTATACATAGTATATTTAAAAACATTCAGGCCTTATTGCAGGTGTACATTATGTAAATACATCTACATTCTCAATACACCTGTAGATTTTAAATAGAGATCTAACGTTATGATCAGTAAACCCATATTCAACATCCCCAGTATGTGAGGCAGATACACATTAAAATGTCAGATGTTGTGGTCTACAGGAGAAGCTTAACATATTTTTTTGCCATTGCATGTTTTTCCCCATTTGAAAATATATATGCACTAATAGCACTAACAGATGGACAAACCTTATTTTCCTGGTTATTCAGCTACCAGGCCTATGATTTATTCCAATATTTTTTCAAGATTTCAACAGCATTGTTGGTAGAATGCTTTATTTTTCAGCAGTGGTGTACTAATGAGAAAAATCTGTGAATGAGCCATGATATTTTTTCTTGACTTGTGGTGCACCCTGTTGGCCATACATGACATAGCACAGCTTATGAACAAAACCAAATGGAACAAAAAATGAATAATAAAAAAAAAAAAGATAATGAATGCTTGACCATTGACAACTGAAATTGGAGAAAGTATACAACTTAAACTAAATAAAAATATACAGTAGATTCAGTAAAATCTTAGTGATGATAGAGCAATAAGCCCCCAGTGGAAATGGGTTAACAGATGCTAACCCTCAGGTAATGAGATGAATGTGCATATTTCTGTAGGTAGGTCAATTTCTGGAACATTTCATTCTCATGTTCATTCATAATAGAGAATATGCCAAAGATAGATTTGTCTTCCCATTGCTACTGCAGACATACTGTACTAGAAACTCTCACCAGAGGGTTGAGAGTTGCTCACTGTAAGAAGTCAAATCTCTAGACAAATACGTCTATGTTTTTTTTCTCAGCATTAGAAAAGGGATTAAAATGGGAAGAGGCAAAATTTGTTGATCTTAAATAATATTGTGCCATTGAACTAATTCAATATATTAATGCTTTGTGCCATCTGATTAAATTAATATTATTGCTTAAGCCCTATCACTTGTAGATGCTTCTATTTGTGTGTATTATTTGTTTGTATTTCATTATTTCATCGTTCTTTTTGGAGTTTCTTTTTTCCATGGGTCTCACAGGAAAACATAGCCGTTCTCCTAGGATGTCTCCCTCTGTGTAAATGATGGTTATGGGTTGATTGTGCTTTTAGAGTTAAAATGAAGCTTGTCATCTCTAGAGGTCAGTAAGGTATTAGAAAGGACAAAGGAACCCCAAATATAAATGCAACACAACGTAATTTCTTGTCAGGTCACAAACAGGCATAAGCGCTATTTTACGAAAAACAAAGAGCTTACACTGATCTTAGTGATCCTACTGATCCTACTGATTCTCTGCCTTCAATTAAAAGTCTGACCCCATTTGAATGAACTTTATCAAATGCTAAATGGCTGAATAGCATGGCTTTGTTGGAAGTGATAATAATGGTAAATGACATGGTATTGTAGGATGTAGCCTATAGTGACAAGACATTTATCTCTACAGATTAATGTGCTCTTCAAGCCGCAGGTTATCTCTGTCCCAGGGAAAGCTTTTCCTTCATCATGGAGACATGTGCTATAAAATGAACACTATCTGAGTTCATTGAGTTACACCACCAGAGGCTGTGCTGTTACAGCACACTAACACAAAATCATGGTAGCACTGAATATCACTATGCTGTAAACCTTAGTGACTGCTCTGGTCAAAACACTGACACTGTTCTCAGTGTGTTACCAACTTGTGATTTTAATTCAGCTTTTCCTATCTTAAGTAAATGAAACATTACAAAACAGACAGCCTGATGGGTGACACTGCTGTGTCAACAGTTTGGAAGCAGGTTGCGCATTTGGACTTTGTTTTGCATTGGTTATCATTATGAAGTGTGTCCTCTGTCATCAACATCAATCAACGTCTATTTTCAACAGCAGAATGCTAGTGTGAATTCTGTGGCTCGACTGAGACTTTCAGCAGAATGCATACTTCTGCTTGCTACCTTCGCTTTGTTTTTTACACAAATCGATCAAAATGAATTTGCATATATAGTTGGCATGGAGTTAAAATGTATACAGCAAATAATAAAACTAGTAATGGAAACAAAGAAATACAAACAATTCTAAATTGGAGCTTCAGTCTCAAGTGGATGCAAGTGCTGACAATGGCTCAGGCTCCAGCCACAAAATGAGAGGAGAGTTTAAACCCAGAAGCCACATCCAGAGAGGTTATTTACATGGATGTCAGGACAGCTGTTGTTGCTTTGCTGTAAAGGGATCTAAGAGAGACAACGGAGGGGAGCAGTCTGCACTCTGTAGCTACTCTCATCAGGGTCAGCTTTGCCTTTCTGTGGAAGATCTCTCTCTCTCTCTCTCTCTCTCTCTCTCCCTAACACCCTCCCTTCCTCTTCCCAGTGAATGAGGATCTGCTAGTGCTGCTTTTTAAGATAGTGTGTTGCCATGGCGTCAAATGCTAGCCACATGTTAGAGGCTGCCTTGGAGCAAATGGATGACATTATCGCTGGTAAGAGTTTCTATTTCATTATCAGACCCTTGGTGGACTGCCCCGTTTGTAATTGCTGGCCAACAGTAAAACCAGCACTGTACCACATGATTTGGCTCAGGGGCATTCACATATGTACACACAGTCAGAGTAAAAAAAAGATGTTTCTGGTGATTTTAAATATAATAGAAAGATAGTTAACTTGCTAACGACAGCTATAATTAGAATTTAGAACTAAACTTTTTGTTTCAGTTTGGATGGGAAACTGGGTTTATTTGAATTGGAGAGGCTTGAGTGAAACAAACTGATCAGGTTTTGATTAGATGGATGCTTTGAACTGTGTTCTGTCTTCTATTTCCTCTCTCTCTCTCTCTCTCTCTCTCTCTCTCTCTCTCTCTCTCTCTCTATCTCTTTCTTTCTCTCTCCATCTCTCTCTCTATTTTCTGCCTTTGTACTTAATTTACTCTTTCTCTGTGTACTTAAAATACTCTCCTTCTTTCCATCTTACTTCACGAGTGACTTTCCAGTGTTTTCACTTTCCCTGTTTTCTAGCAGAGGTGATACATTTTAGGCGGTGCAGTTTGTCACAGCCACAGAGGTCATGTTGGGGTTTTTGTACAGGGTCAGAAAGCAAGGATCTATTAATAGAGTTAACAGTAGAACCGTCATCACACTGCTCCGAGGGACTGAACCAAATAACATCACACAACGACCCTGAAAAATAGTTGAGGCCTACACTAACATGACGAAAGTATTGGAGTCTTACATGTCCACAGAATATTCCATTGTGTCCTTCATGTGTTACCTTTGATTTAACTTTAGAGAGAACAGCTATGGAAAGTATGTAGCTATCTTTAGCATGATGCTTACTGTAAGCTACAAATTTGAATTGTAATTTGTGGATTTTAGAAGCCACAGTGCCCAATACTAGGTAATTTGATGCTATTTACACACACACTAAGGCTTGTTAGAGCAGAATAGTGCCCTCAAGAGGTCATTTCAGGGACTATTCCCATTATAGGAGTCTGTAGAAAATACAGAGAGCCAACAGCAGGATACAATAATA
Organism: Centroberyx affinis; assembly: GCF_046629955.1. NCBI lineage: Eukaryota > Metazoa > Chordata > Actinopteri > Beryciformes > Berycidae > Centroberyx > Centroberyx affinis. The sequence continues at coordinate 553,430 of NW_027278824.1, read as the reverse complement.
TTCAAGATATCTCTATTAAACCTATTAAACCTATATTCTGTTACCTATATGCTGCAGGGCTTAACCATGTTTAACAACCCTCTGCTCGCCTTGTTGTGCCGTACTTTTGATTTCCTCAGAAGTCTCTTATTTCCCTCAGGCTCCAAGTCGGCTGGTATTGAAGGGCTCTGCAATGCCCTCATGGGGTTGAGTGGCCAGGGTCACCGCTCCCCAGACTTTACCTCAAAGCCGGCCCTTCCCCCGCCCCCGGACCCTGCCCTCAGGGCTCTTCAGCTGACTGAGGCCCTCAGGGCAATACTGGAGGGCCAGGGGACTGCGGAGGAACAGGAGGCTCTCAGGAAGCAGGTCTCCGTCGACACAACAAGCGCCATACTGCAGTGGCTAGAGAGAGGCAAGGTGAGTACCTTAAAAACCCACAGCCAGTCAGGACTCATGTTTCACTCGCAACTTAGGGCCCTCAAAACTCAGACAATCACAGGGTGGATGAATAACAGGCCTGGTAATTTTTATAACACCCAATCCATCCAAAAAAATTAGCAATTCACACATAGCTGAGAAGAGCAGGGTGTGCAGTTTAAAAACACATTGGTATTATTGGACCAAGCAGATAATAAATGGCATGCTGATCAGGTAAGGTTGCATTGGGAAACTGTTGGTATATGGTGCCGTTGGGTCCATGGAGATTTATTGGTTGTGTGTTATGGTGGTCTTTGTTCCCGGTCATCTCCGCCTGGAGGGCTTTTTCCCCTCTGCTCAGGAGCAGTGAACAGCAAACTGCACCGGTAATGAAATCCAGAGCTCCTGTTCAGAAGTAGTTATACCCCCCTCTTCTTTCCTTTTCCTATCCCCTCTTATTTCCTTCATTCTTATGTATACCCCCCGGTATAACTCCACTCTTCCTTTGTCTGCAACCACTACTTGTTTGTCTGATCCACGTTTTCCTCCTCCAGTATTTGCCCTGTTCTCGTCTCTTTATTTTGATATCCTCAACTTCAACTCTACACTCTCCTTCCAACTCAGTCTCCTTCACTGCCTCCTCCTCCCCCTCCGCTGCAGTCTTTACTGACTTGATCTTGCTCTGCACCACATCTGACAAGCATGTGCTGCAGAAAGTTTCCTCTCTCCTGTGCCCCTTTAGAAAGCCCTGCAAAATTAGCTACAGTGAGAAGGTGCTTCAGACAGAGTGAAAGAACGAGCATGAGACAGACAGAGCGAGGCAGAGGAGAAGGAGAGTGTGGACAGGAAAAAGGTGACAGATGAGATACAGGAGAAATGTGATAAATAGTGAGGCAGTTTGAGTGTATATGAGACAGGGAGAGAGAGCAGGGTAAAGAGAGAGGGAGAGACAGAGAGAGGGAGAAAATAAGAGTGAGGAGGAGAAGAAAGGGAGGGAGAGGAGCCAGCTGGCATAGTTTGAGTTATACGGCTCAGCTCTAGAATCACAGCCTGCCCAGACTCTAAACCACACGGACCAAGGTCCTCCCTGCACTCTCTGCAACTTGAAGATGGAGGGTCGGTGAAAGGAGAAGAGTTGGATTCAGGAAAAGCAAGAGTACAAGACTCCTCTTCCCTTGGAAGCACTGATGAGTTCCAGTGTTGTGTCTTGCTGTGGAACCCAATCAGTCTGTTCACCCTCCTTGGTGCCTCATAGCACAGGCTGAATAACCTACTGTTCTGGTATCTAATAGAAAGACTCAGACCTGCTGTACAATGGGCCTGCAGAATGGAGCATGATATTGATTTCTATAAACATTTTGCCTGGCTTAGAAAGGTAAGAGACTCTCCATTTGCATGTCTCCTCTTGGTATCTATATACTGTACCACAGTTGTGCAAAGGGTGTTAGTTGTTTTGTTTTTTTCCACCTGTGTTGTTGTTTTTACCACTTAATCATGGTTGCCATGGTAGATAATGTGGGAGGAACACCTGTTTTGTTTGTGATTTGAAGAGGTGTGTTGCAGAATAGTGCTCTCATGTCATATGCAGTCTTGGATTTAAAGGCTGCAAGTAGACAAGAAAAGTTACTGTAGGGGTTCTGCAAAAGATTTGGTTAACATTTCAGCATGGTTACCAATACCATGTATCTTTGAGCTATTATCTGGCTGCAAACATGTGGCAGTTTTTGCTGCCACATGTTGGTTGATGTCTAATCTCAAAAGCCTAATCTTATGGTTTGACTGAAGCTACATCAGCAATACCCTGGTAGAGATTTAAGATAACTCTCCAAACTGCCAAAGACTTTTGTATTGAAGGCAAATTAAACTATTTTGGGACAAAAGGGGAAAAAATGCAGAGTGTGTCTAAATAGGAACCAGATTTAGTATGGCCCGTGCATTGCGGCTTTAAATGGTTCACGGTGGAGGTGGCCAATTACCTGCTACAGGCGTGACACGTGGGTGAATTGTTGAATGTATGACAAGTCCGCTAGACAGGTCATAAGGTTAAAGTGTTTGAGGAGAGAGATAAATGGATCTGCATGTCAGCTGAGCTCATGTCCTACCACCTGAAGTTATAGGGAGCCTTTGGACTTGACTGTGTTGTTCAGCCACATACCATCTTGTTGCCATTATGGAGACACTTTTAATCCTGACTGGCTCTATAAGGATCTCATCCTTATGGACTGAGTTAGATACATAGAGCAAGCTTTTACATGCATATATTCATCAATCAATGTAATATCATACATTAACTCCAAAAAGTCCACTTTTCGGGAATTGGGAAAAAAAAAAGTAAATTTTCCTATTAACACCTATGTTTATTTGAAGTGCAATGCATTTTCCGTGGTTTGTTCAGTTGGGTCCCAGCTTCATGAAACACTTCACATGTATGGGGAACATGCAGCTTATTAGTTGTTGAAAATAAATGGCAAAGTTGTAGACTCAAGATTTCTGCAGATAGCAGTGATATGAAATTTGTTCTTGACAATGTTGATATTTTGTTGATGTTTTGTTTCAGCCATTTGAAATAGCTATGAATGACTTTACTCTTGTCAAAAATAATTGTCTTGCTCAATCTCTTTTTTCACTTTTCTACATTAAATTAAGTTATAGTGTAATAACACACAAAGTATTCATTCACTGTCCATATGAATATTATACAGTTAAAAAGAAACACATGGGAATTCAGTATTTTTAAAGTTTGATGCATTGAATGCTCTTGAGTCTCTATTAAAGGCTTAATGGTATTTTAAAATTACTGCAAACCACTTGAGCTGGCTGGCTCAGGATGATGGACGCTGGGCCACATAATGTTTCCATGATTGTGGTTGAAAGCCTGGATTTCTGAGCAATTTGATCTCATTTGGTTGCAATTCTATTTCCCTTGGACACTGATGGCTCTGAAATATCCCTGACTATACAGGCAGCCCTGTGCTCAGTTCTCACTAACCATTTTTGCACTAACCAGCTTGTACTAAAATGTTGTACACAGCATTTAAACTAAGATTAGGACCTATAAACCTCTTACAGACTTTTCCACACACCATCCACGGACACAATAGGTTATTTGAGACTGAGAGCTTGGTTGTTGTGGCTGCGCGCGCGTGTGTGCACGTGCATGTGTGTGCACTTGTGCGTGACTGAGGCTGCAACCTCATTGGGGAAAACCGTTGTTCAAGACAAATTCGACCCACTGGGCAACTGCTCTGCATTCATAGTGTACTAACTGAACCTAACAGTAGCTGGTCTTTACTCTCAAGGTAAACGTCCATTCATCTGGCAACAGTGAGTCCTACCAGGAGCGGTTATCACGTTTGGAGGGAGACAAAGAGTCACTCATTCTTCAGGTGAGATCAGTCGCTCCTCTGGATCTGATTCCCCTTTTTTTTTTGCCATGCATCTAGATGAGAACAAAACAATATATATTTTTTTGTGTCTTTTATGTAAGATGTATATGACCTTTAAAGAAGTTGTTGCAATGGTAACACATTTAACCTAAAGAATGACTGCACATCCATTTATCTAAAGCTGAATTCTTTGCATTGGATATGAGCCTGCTCAAATAAAAGAGGACATATGACACCACACTGGCCCCCAGATGCTGTATAGAGTCGGTTGGGAACTGATTGTGTGCCCATATCACATAGCAGTGTTAGCCGGCAGAGACAGGGAAGGGAGGGGTGCAGTGGAGTATTCTGTTTAATTACTATGTTTTTATTCTGCTGGACTGGTGAAGCAACAGTCATTAGTCATTAGGTTGGTTTGGTGTTACAATACTAGACTGTCTTGTTTTGTCTGGTGTGTGTGTATGTGTGTGTGTGTGTGTGTGTGGGTGGCTGTATACGTGTGTTTGCAGGTGTGCATGTAGCTCTCAGGATTGCTGAGCAAGTGCTTACCTCAAGACAGGTCCAGGCTAGCACACTGCACTACAGCACGTGGGTGTGTGCGAGAGCAGGTGCTCTGTTTGCTTCTAGTACAGGTCTCACATACACACCAACATTCCTCTGCTAAATCCCATCCAATTGGCTGGTGGGGCCCGGCCGTTATCATGTGATTCACTACTACATGGCCTTAAAAGTTCTCTGCAGATTTACATTTAACCTGCGTTCTGCAGTCTTGCCTTGAGCCCCTGAAGTACTGTAAGTACCTACTGAAGGACAAAGGATCATTCATTTCTTCTCAAAGGAAATGTTTGGCCTGTTTAATCTGGCACTGAGGATATATCAACAAAAATGAACACTGGCAATGGAATGACTGGTCAAAAAATAGCTCCAGATGATTTCAAGGTTTGTTTTGTGATAGTGTGTGTATTAATGATGGAAAATTTCTGAGGAAAAGAGTTTTGCTGTCCAGTTTAGATGTAGCAAAATTATTTTTGTCTCATCTCCTCTCAATTCCTCTCTGCACACACACACGCACACACACACACACACACACACACACACACACACACACACACACAGGTGAGCGTGCTGACAGACCAGGTGGAAGCTCAGGGGGTGAAGATCAGCGATCTAGAGAGTTCTCTGGAGGAGCACCAGCACAAACTCAACTCCACAGAGGAGATGCTGCAGCAGGTACACAGCTTCAGAAACCTCAAATCACATTGACTCGTGTCAAAACACACAATAACAAATGTTTGACTGGAGCAAAGTCTGGAGGAAATTCTGACTTTCACCAGTGGACATCCAGGGGTTTTATATCAATATTGTTCTTCCAGTTAATGAGAGGTGCCAAGGCCCCAGACTGTCCATCTGTTTTTTATATATGACTCTAAAAAGTGGATCCAAGAGGAAGCTCGGCTCATAGGCTGTAGAATGTAGCCCAGGACGAGTTCAGCTTCCCAGGAGGAAATTCCTTACTAGGATTCCAATGTGACTGGCTCTAGATCACCTTGACAACCAAAATATTTAGGACGCTCGGATCCCTTCCAGGACAGTGTCTCAGAGTGTAGGCCTGGTCAACCCAGGGCCAGACGGGTCTGGTGTGGTCTCTCTGGGCAGGTGAGCGCGGTACTATGGCCACGCCCCTAACCTCTAACCACCCAGAGTGAGTCAGACACGCCCCTGCATGCTCAGAGAGAGAGAGAGGAGAGAAGTTAGGAAATATAGAGGACAGACAAAAGAGGCATGAGGAAGGGAAGGTGGAGAAATGGGAGGGAGAGTAGGGGAGGTGCTGCTTTAAGTATGAGAGGTGTATGTCAACATCTTTCAGTTCAAATCCACAGCGGAGGACCTGCCAGACACTGGGAAGGACGCCTGAATGAAATGGACTTATGGAACTTTAATACAACAAAAAAACAAACTACAAGAAAATTGAAACTATTGCATCCATGAATGAAATAGGCTTATTTTTCATCTATGGCAGCCAGACATCGGGGTAGCATGAACCAGGTAGTGCACAAAATATTATAAGTTAAAAAAGTATTTCATACTTTCAATGCTGGTCTTGTCACATTTCCATTCCGAGTACAGTATTTCAACTTATGCTAATTACGTTTCTGAGTGCCAGAAACATTTATTTCAGCTATCTGATAGGTTGTGAACTTATGGTTAATGCACAGTGTCTAATTCTGTGTGCAGTGCTGTGCTAAAGGGCAGCCAGGGTTGGTTTCTTGGAGACGTGGTCATTATGAGGCTTTGGACCTGAGCCGTAAATCTCTTCCTAGTGACAAAGCTCTAATATTTTCCATGTGCGCTCTAGAAGAAGCCCAGATACTTTCCTTTAAAAAGCCCAAGTTTTAAATGGATGTATGCATATGTACGGTTTCTCTGCTTCAGATGCCTCTCGTTTCTGGACCTTAAGTGATTTAGCACCTGCTTGACATCAGCCAAATTAGTAATACATCTGCCTTAGTCTGGCTTGACTCTCAAGGCTGACAGCCATTCTCTGTGAGGAGGGCAAATAGTTGACAACTGTTAGTGGACCAATAGGGTCCCGCAGCACCAGGTTTGAGTGACAGCAGTTCGCATTCAAAGGAAAATGCACCTGTCAAGGTTGTTTTTAATGTTCTTTGTATGAGATTTGAAGTGTTTGCAGTGTTTTGGTTACCTGTAGTTTAATCTCTCTCTCTCTTTCTCTCTCTCTTTTTCTCTCTCTCTCTCTCTCTCTCTCTCTCTCTCTCTCTCTCTCTCTCTCTCTGCTCTGTACTTTGAGAGAGCTGTGAAATAGGCATTATAAATAGTGGTCATGGGCTGTGTATATTTAGCCACTCAAACAGCGTCTGAAACTAGTGGGTTTGTCTGAGGGGGCTGTCATTACAGAACTGGTAGCTTGTTGTGCCTCATACTGGATGTAGCCTTTGCCTTGTAGGTGCTGTGTATTGTGTATATAATTGCATGGTTTATGTATGTGTGTTTATGTGTTTACATGTATGTCTGTTTATGTGGTTTCATGCTGCTTGTGTATGTTGTTGATGACAGGAGCTCCTGAACAGGACGTCACTGGAGAACCAGAAGCTGAGTCTTATGGGGGAGGTGTCCTACCTGAAACTAAAGCTGGTAGACATGGAGGAGAAACAGGGCCATGGGGCCGAGAGGCAGCACAAAGCTGAGGTAAGGCCTCTCACTGAGACCTATATACTATGAATATAAATTCAGAATGGGTTTATTGTTGGTTTTAGCAATATATTTGAGATATGTAGGTTTGAATGTGTTTGTCAGTACTCATTTAAAGCTAATACCTATCCATCAAAACAATGCATTTGACTTGTAAAGTAATCCAAGCTGAGTTGAAGACAAAGTTTAAAAATGAAGAGGCTTGAGAGTCTGACAATGGTACATTTTCAAAGAAAGTGCTGTAGTGTAAAATATGAAGAGTTCGAAAAGTTTGAAAAGATACATTTTAGGGAAAAAAATCCTTATCTGAAGTTTATCATCCAATATTTCTAAAGAACCATTTTATGTTATATTGTCAACCGGACTTGATTTACTTGACTTTCTTTAATGAGTACCATAATTGGTTAACTTTGTGCTATCAATCATCATATTCAAAGTAGGAGTCAAATATTTTTTCAAATGGTGGATATATCATTTTGTAATAAAACTTGTTTGTGAATGTGACAGCTTTGTAGCCACATGACCTTATAGTATGTTTCATTGAGGACTCTTTTCAAGGAGGAATTTATTTAACTAGGATCCTCAGGGACATTTCTGAGTTATCTGAACCTAACCTTGCCAGGAATGACGAGGGCACAGTACATTGAAAAAACCTTTCTCGTGTTTTGGTGGATCCAACCTTGGAGTCAGCTGCTGACTTTATGGGAATCCATAAACACACACTGGAAGGATGGAGGGGAGCATTCACCATAACCTCTCCTCTGTTCTTTCTGGCCTGAAGGAAACCTGTCTCCAAGGAGTTTTAGCTTAGTTTTTGTCATTTCAACCTGAACCATGTATTTGCTTAAGGCCAGTGTGTTAGGTTACCTGCCACTGCAGGCATTGATCATGTGAAGTGGAGAGAGGGAAAGCCTCCGTGCAGCACTATTACCAGACAGGATACTGTAATGTATGTAGTTACTGTCAAAACACGGCTGGTCAAAGAGCCTTTGTGTCCTCAGGCTAAAAGGTACAGGCAGAGCAGAGCTGGCATGATGGATGACGGGCTAAATGTGTGTGTGTGTAGGCTCCAGCCCAGAGCATTTCATTCTCAACTCTTGGTGGTGGTAAAAGATTGACTAGGCCATTGTGAAAAGGGACCCCACTCCCCAATTGAAAACATATTCAGAAAAAGGTAACATTCAACTTTTATCAGTGAAGAGAGGAGATCCCTTTGCATACCTTAGACGGTCTATAGGGATTTGCTCTGTACTGTATGTCTGAGCAGAGAGAAATGGGATAGGCGTGTTTTACTGGACAAACATTGAGTTTCAACACTGTTCTATTCTGCTTTCATGTGCACACACTCCACTTTCCCTGTGACAGCTGCTTGGACTAAGAGAGAATGGCAGAAATCTGCTTTGAACATTCTGCTGGCTTCCCACGTGTTTCCTCTAATACACAAACACGTACACACATACATGCATGTTCGCACACACACACACACACACACACACACACACACACACACACACACACACACACACACACACTGTGGAAGCCTCATTGCTGTGGAGCCAGTAAGCTCATAGTTAAATTTAGCCATGGAGGCACTCCATATCATCTGTCATATCCGCTCTACCGGACCCCAAGTGAGACTTCCTCTGTCCACAGTCCAGGCATAACTCGGCTGCTGTTTACACTCTTTCTGTAGCAATATGAGCACGGCTCACCTATAATAGATGGCAAACCTATTTTCCTTTCCTGCAGTTTAGCAGTGCAAACTGCCCATTTGATGTACTTAACATGCATGAGTTTGTAGAATAACACTGTCTTTCACAGTGTATGGAAAAGGAGGAGGGAATTCAGGTTCACTAGTGAAATTCAAAACAATGTGCATTCACAATACAATGCAATACAACTTTATTTATCCCACACGGGACAATTTAACGTACCTAATTAAAAGTACAAATGATCATTAAAATAAACATTTAATACACACATCACATAACAAAAAGAGGCAGGGCAGGTTTCCAGATTAACAGTTGGCTATTTTCATATTGTGCTGTTGTTGTTGACAGAGGTCAGCTGTCTGCATTTAGCAAAAATTATACTGGTTTACAATTTTCCAGTGTTGGAAACCTCACAATTCTTACTGAATTTTTTTATTGCTTCTGGTACAAAGATATTTTTCATTCAATTTATCCTGCACTGGGGAACCAGAAAGCACCTACCTGATGGGAGGAGGTTGAATGTGTGACTTGTCATCTAATATTGCCTGGGCCTTTCTCATGACCTGCTGAGAGTAAACTCTCTGAGACTTCTTTGAGGTAATCCAATGATTCGGGAGCACATGCTGACAATGCCAGAGAACCTATTTCTGTCCTTCTGGTTGATACTTGCAAATCAGTTAATAAAAGAAAAATATGATGTACTCTCAATAAAAATATTGTAAAAGGTCATAGGTCAGATGAGACTGGTCAGTTGAGACTGTTTATCTGGCCCAGCATGTGTGTGTATGCAGACCAGCCAGAGATCTATGTTTGTCATACAAATTCATTTTCAGACTTCTATTCCTACCACAAAATTTGATTTAAATTATCCAGACATTATCCCGACATGAGCTGGTGAGAGAAGTTATATGAGTGGTCATTACTAACAACGACACACACGTGCACACACACACACACACACACACACGGTTGTTGTATTCCTTCCTCTCTTTCTAAACTTCTCTCTCTCTCAATTTCCTTCCTCCCTCGCTGCTTCTGTCAGACTGTAGTGAATTTCATTAGCGAGCTGCAGGAGCAGATGTGTAGGTTTCAGAAGGAGATCAATAGCAAGATCCAGGAGAAAAAGGCCTTGGAGATCCAGGCTGACGGCAGCTCACAAGAGGCCTGCCCCATTGGGTCTACTGAGACCCAGAGTTCAAACCCAGGGCTTTCCCGTGACGGAACCCTAGAGGTGAAGCACAGACTGGAGGAGGCTCCGGGCGGGCCTGATGGGAACACACACAGCCTGGGAGAGAGTAGCTCAGATGCAGAGCAGCAGTGCCACTGTGGAGCAGAAAGTGTAGGCAGAGCCTGTCTGCATGACTTTTGACCTACAGCATGGGTCCTCTCACTTCACTTTGTTTGTAATCCTGAGATGCAGATGCAAATACAACATATACTTACAAAATACCCTCACCCTCAGCAGTGGTCATTGGACCAAACAGTCTGTCAGGTGGACAACCACTAAATGCTAATCTTATATCTAATATCATATAATAATCTAATATCTGCTGTAGATTTGCATCAAGTTTAAGAAATGGTTTTCAGTGTGTCATCCCACTAATCTATAAATTCCATCTAATCTAATTGAATATACTGTGTGAAAGACCACTGTGCTGATTAACTAACATGATCCAGAGTATATAATCCAGTGAGATTGTTCTATATGTTAACATTTCAAAGATCACACTTGAAATTAATAGGCTACATTTTCTCACACAATCTGTTTTAGGTCTTATTTAAGGAGCTCAGAATCCTCAAGGACAAAGTGGAACACCTGGAGGATCAGAAGTTACAGTATGAGAAGAAACTCAAAGCAACAAAGGTAAAAGGTTTGGATTCTCATGGTGTCTAGACTTTAGAGCATACACCATCAGTGCCCAGATTCCATTGCTAACCGTCCAATCATGCACAACTTTCCTAAATACTGTCCAATCCAATGCTCCAGCCAGTTTAAATGACTCATTCTCTCTTGCGCACACACACACACTCTCATTCACGAACACCTCTGTTTTCTTAAGAAATCTGAGAACAATTTTCTGAGTAGAAATAGATATAATGACGGTCTAGTCCTTTTTAATGTCTTTGTTGTGTACCTTGGCATGATTCCATGGCATTACCTCTCGTACTTTCTTGGGTTCTCTCTCTTGCTCTCACGCTTTCATTCCCTCTCTTTCTCTAATTGAACTTCTTCAATTGACTGTATCAGATACAGAGACACAGCTGTGGGAGTGCTGCTGCTATTCTTGTACCTTCCCACTCCCCCAATCAATCCGCTGGTAATTTTAATTTTAAAGGCACATCTCCTATTATGTATACCTCCACTTTCAATGCCATCTGTTCACAACAAACGAACTGCCTGGCTCCAGCGTCTCCTGGTTAACCTTAATGCACAACATGACTAGAATTAGGGACACACTGCAAGAAATGTCTTAAAATGCTGGAATTATCCACAGACCTCTCTAATTTTTTGATACACAGTTCCCAAAGGAGATCCACCTAGTTTGTTGTGTAGTGCATATATAGTGTATCGTTAGATCTGTAATTCAAAGTCATATTATCTTCCACTACTCTTTATTACTGTACTATTTGAAGCTCCATCAAATATCCCACTGACAGATATCTTCATCATCAATTGGAAGCTTTTCCAGCATTGCAAACTGAACTATGGCCAAATGTTTTGTACCCATATCGTCCTTGTTCCTCTTAGAAGATAACTTTGGTCACTGGCAGCATGTTGCCAGATAAGTAACATTAAAACAAGAAAAGCATAGTGTGCATTCGAATCAATGGCTACAGATGTTAATGTGACAGATATCTTCAGTCATGTGACCAAGTATCACACCACTCTTTTTTTAAACAAATCAAAGGGAAATAGCCTACTAATAATGTAAAATAAGGCTGTGATGTGAGAAATGAGACCACTATCTTCTCTTAAATAAGAACAGACATAGAGAACACACTGGCAAATAGATCAGCTTCAACTTAACTTCATTGCCATCTGTTTTTTGCTCATACTCTTGTCTTGAACTTACTTCAAGACAGAGTATGAACTTCAGACAGTACTGGTCTAATAAATTCCCCCCTAAAATTTCGAGAAGTAAAATTTCTGTGCTGTGTTGTGGTTGTTTTATGTATGTGTTCTATAAATTGTACAGCTAATTGTGGAAAAAATTAAATCTTGCAAAAGTTGGGTTTCAAGTGAGTGTGCTGTTTGTGTTCCTGCATAATTAACGTGCGTGTACATGTCCTGTGTTGTTGGATGTGAAAGAGTCACTATCTTTGTGTGTGTGTGTGTGTGTGTGTGTGTGAGAGTGCGTGCGCGCGCGCGCATGTGTGTACAGGCATGTTTGGGCACGTACAGTTATGTGTGTACATCTATGTGCCGTTGCACATGTGCATGTGCCTGTGCGAACTGTAACATTCTTCACTGTGTGTCATCCACAGGCAGAGATCAGCAGCCTGCAGCAGCTTCTGCTCAGCAAGAATGCTGAGATCGAGAGCTTGCACACTCAGCTCCTGGCCAGACCTTCTCTCTCTACCGAGAGCTCAGACAGAGGTAAGCAGAGCGCCTGGCGTCAAACCCTCTACCAACGTGCCCACACCTCTCACTCTGACTGAGTTGCCCAGCCTGATAGGTGACACAGTTTATGACTCCCTTTTGCATTCATTAACTTGCAGTAACAGCTTGTGGGAAAAGTCTGTTACCTGACTTAATGTCTCATGGTAGGTCTCTCTGTCTCTACCTTCTCTCTCACTCATAGAGGAGATGTACAGGAGGAGGCTAAACACCAAATGTAAGCCTTAACACTACTTAATGAAAATCACCTTGACTCCATGGGCCATGTCTACTTTCGATCTTTCATTTATTCATGTTGTCCAACTGTGCCCCTTTATATTGTTGTGTTATTTTCCTGTCTACTCTCAAGGGCAGCTTTGACAATCACCAACTGATGGGAATTCTCTCCCTTTTCTTCTTCATTGTCTTTCAGAATTCCTGAATTCACAATTCCTTGCCTTGTCTTACTTCTTTCTGTCATAGATACACACATCTGGGGTACCTGCGTGGTGCAGCTACTGTAACTCACTATGTGCCACTAGTCTCTCTGTATGCTTGCTGTTGTTATAAAGTTACAGCCTATTGACTGTGGAGAAATTGACGTGACTAATCTTATGACAGGTGAAAAAAAATAAATAAATAAAAGATGAAGCTTTGTCACCAATCTGATTACCAGTCTAAAATCTAGAGGGGAATAAATGTGTAACCTACCTAGTGTGTTTTTTCCCCTTTCTTGCTGCATAATCCTATGTCTGTCTGTGTGTATCTGTTGGTACAAACTAATACTTCATCTGACATGACCAAGTATAGCAGCTATGTTTATGAAGATTAATGATCAGTATGGGGTTTCTCTTTATAGACCAGGAACTGCAGAGGCTTAGGACTGGAATGGAATCACTGTTAGCTGCCAATGATGAGAAGGTAAGTAACCAGGAAACTGAAAACAAATCCGGTTTCTCTCAGTTCAACACAGCTGTATGTGGTTATATGGAGCACAGTGTGTGTTGTCATCTGTTTACTATAATGTCATTTTGTGTACATCTAGTTTCTTACTGGCCTGTATATAGAACTGCTATCATCACTGCTATTTGGAAGGTAACTGTTTTTAGATGTACCCATTTCTCAGTGGCACCACCCTCCACCATTTATAGTACAGAGGGGCTTTTGTATTCTCCCTTACGCGGAGAATCTTGGAACTTTAAAGAGTCACAGACGTGGACCCACATGTGGCACACTGGTGAACACACACACACACACACACACACACACACACACTGAGGCAAGCCATTTCAGGCAAAGCCACACTTAAGAAGTCCTCGATCTGCCAAGCCTAATTTTGGACTGAGCGGCATTAAGAGAAACATGGCAAAACCAGGCATAGGCACCACTTCAAAACACACACACTCCATGCAGCTGGTTACCACAACTTAGATTTCCAGCCGGGCCCATGTCAATCCCCTCCCTGTTAATACTTTGATGTAAAGGCCATATGGAGAAGGAGGGATGTTTATGTAGCATATTGGTCAGTAATAGAGTGAAGCACATAGTCCATATGTGTGTTTTCCTAACCTTAGATAAACATCTTAATTGGGTTTTGTTGACCTTGAGCTCTACCACTTGGTGTTGCAGGACCGCCGCATTGAGGAGCTCACTCTGCTGCTGAACCAGTGCAAGCAATTCAGAGAGGTCACTCACAACACAAGGCAAGGTAAATAGCCTATTCACTCCTTTATCCTTTCCTAGCAGTATTTGTTTTATCTTAGCAACAACATTTGATTGTTCAAATTGAAAGTCAACACGCTTCCTCCCTTGAGAGGAAAGTGTGCCGCTGCTTGAGTAGGGACAAAATGCTTCTTTTCTTTGTTACTCTAGCTCCACCTGCTGTTCGTTCCTTGTCAAATGGCAGGACTCCATCAAGCAGCAGCGAGGAAGAAATGATGATGAAGAATGCTGACTCGGCCAGTGCCAAATCTGAGGATGCAAAGTCCGAGGTGGGTACAAACAAGTTCCAGTAGGCCTCATACGGTATCCATCTGGAGAGATCTGTTGAATTGGCTGTTTATTGTTCAGCTACTGTATGAACATGACTTCTGACAGCCATTGTTGTTGTTATCATGTCCCTAACAGTATTATTTACCTATCCCAGGTTTCCACAAGCAGCTCTTCCTCCCAACATACGTCTCTTTTATTGGTCCAGAAGGACACTGACTGCAGGTACTGAGGCACTCTTCTACCATGTAATGGACAGTAGTAATATATCTAAGTTGGATTTTACTATGATAATTGTGGTTATATCTTCTCAGGACAGAGCCACAGACTCTATCAAGTAGTATGAATGACCTACCAAATGGACCTGCACAAAAGGTATTTTTTATTTCCCATATATTTATGCTAAAACAAATCTTTTGTTCCCTCCTTTTTAATTTTTCCCACAGTATGCACAGGCTATTGTACTGTTCCTTAGTTGTTCTCAATGCTCAGAGGAGCCTACTGGTTTTCATTCTAGCCATCTAATCAAGGACTGATTTAGACTTGATATGGCAGGTTAATGCAATTAATTACGAGAAAACCAGCAGAAATCTGGGCCCCGAGGACCAGGATTGAGATACATGACAGATCTCAAATAATGTTATAAAAACTTAAAAACTCAAATAAAAATGTATCAAGTTCATTTGTTGGTTTTGTAAAATATATTTTCTGAGCCATGCCTCTGTATTATTTTTACAGAGTGGTACGGCTGATACCAGAAGTCAGACGCTGCCTGTAAATTCATCTCTGGTAGAGCAGAATGGAAACAGAGACAGCAGCAGTGATTCCCAGAGTCACAGGTCTCCAGATGGGAGCGAGGACGGAGACTCCAGCCAAAGTAAACACAGAGATATAGGCTCAGACTATGATATGGTTATGTATGATCAGCTGGATAGTATACAGTAATAGATCACTGATATAGACCTAGGTTTCTTCATTCTATGGCATCCAGATGAGTACATTCATCTTGAGGCTGGTAATTCCCACAGAGCAAAGGGAGTAGGTCCATATTTTGAGCAAACCACTCCTCTTTGACCAGAAGACCAGTGTACCTTTGATCATAGCTAATTGTGGAGGCTCCTGACAGAGCAGAGGGATCCTGGGATAGGCTTTCTCACAAAACACACCCTCTCCCTGGCTCTGATTGACCACATTCACTCCAGCCCCACCCTATCCCATCTTCACTGACCATTTTTAACCCGAGCCCCACCCTAATCTCTTTCTACTGGGTTCTGCTGTATAGTGGAAGCTGTGCAGCCTATACCATAAAGATCACAGATTGTAAAATTCAGCTCAAGCTCCTTTTTTTTCATTGGGTCTTAACCAATAGGTTATTTGCTGAACTGGTCTGCAACTTATGCTTCTCCTCCTGAATAGAGTACTGTGAAAAGGTGGACCACAACATGTGTGCTACTCTATTTGGGATCACAAAAAAAAAATGCATTTTCACTGCTTTTTACTTAGTCATCAAGATTTTGTCTTTATAATGGTTCCACAAATGCAGGATATGGTCAATTTTAGCAAGCTTATTCTTTTTAAAGATAACATCACTGACATGCTTTTTGTCAAGATTATAATACTGCTTTGTCTACATTTATAAATAATGAGTAAATTATGACTTTTTGAACTCAACATGTGTTAAACTTGGTTACATAACCTAGGCATCCGTCTACAAACCCTTAGGATCATGTTTGTATGCAGTAGTATTACACTGACTATAGTCTTTGTAACCTCTTAAAAGGAAAGACGGAGAAAGTTGATGACAGCACTTCAAGTGATCATTCCCCTGTGCATTCTGGGACAAGTACACAGTCTGGCCAGCGAGCTGTGGGCTCACCAGAATACCTGAAGAACAACAGGAGCTTCAAGAAGCTCTGGGGAAAGTGAGTGTGTGAAAATAATGCCTTTGTTCTATATGAGCTTGTTTAGCATATTACTCTGTACCTTTATCAGTGATGAAAGTTTACCAAAATAAACAAAATTTAGTAAATTGATCTTTGTATTATTGAACTCTGAGGACTTCTGAAAGGTCCCAGCATTTTTAAACCAGAAAATTTGTCCTCTTCCCTACAGACTTCGAAGAACCCAGTCCGGAGGGCTCCAGGGGGTCGATCCAGACCCAGGTCAGTTTAGAAGAGGGGGCTTGCGTGCCACAGCAGGGCCCAGACTGACCCGGACCCCTGAGTCTTACAGCTCTGCACGGTAAGGCTTAGTGCATCTCTGCCTGACTACCTGTAATACTGACTGCTATTAGGATGTTTTGGGTTCAGGACATTATTGTCCTACTGAGGAAAATGTCACAAGAAATGTTCAGTGAAATGTCACGATCTGGTTTGATCTTGCCTTATCCTCACCTCCACCCTTTCTTAAATAACCATAATTGAAATAAGCTTTAGGGCTGGTGTCAGCCTGAGAATTTATGTTTGTTGTATGGTACATTTGATCTATTTTACTGTCGATATTCTTACAGATGAAATTTTTAAATAAATGTAATCAATGAATCAATCAATTAGCTGTTGTATGCCTTTTTTCTGTCAGTGATATGAATGCTCCGTTCAGCCAATGGACCAAGGAGCAGGTGTGTGGCTGGCTGGAGGACTATGGCTTGGGCCAGTATGTCAATCTTACCAGACAATGGGTTGACAATGGACAGACACTGCTGTCTGCCACGCCTCAGGACATTGAGAAGGTCAGAAAATGAAACAGATAAGTTGATACCACATTGAAAGTAAATAATAATAACTCAAATGTAAAACTCGGTGATGATGCATATTATCAATTACTGATATACTGGAGAAATGTATGTTTCAGTTATAGTTGAGATAAACACCAAAATAATACCCATGGGGACATTTGAAAATAAAATAAATTAAATAACAAAACATTTCAATTTGTAATGTCTTCTGACAAACCATCAGTTATGTCCCAAACGTCAGTTTTATTGTGTAGCAAAAATGCCTTTCTGACCTCAGGAGATGGGTATGAAGAACCCACTGCACAGGAAAAAGCTGCAGCTCGCTCTGAAGGCCTTCACCACTAAAGTTACAGAGAAGTCTTCTGAGCTGGACCACATCTGGGTCACCCGTAAGTCTGTTTCTACATATCATCTGTGGACTTTTGGTTCTCATACTGTATGTTCTCCTCATTTGAACAGTTTGCCAGCTCCACAAACACAGGCCAGAACTAATCAGCTCACAAACCAAAGAAAGAAAAGTGATGCAAACAGCCTGGGATGCAAAAAAGTGTTTTTGGTGACATTTGTATGAGTTTGTTTAATCTAAAAGTGGATACCTCTGATTTTCACCCTGTCCAGGCTGGTTGGATGACATTGGTTTGCCTCAGTATAAAGACCAATTCCATGAGGCCCGAGTGGATGGTCGGATGATACAGTACCTCACAGTGGTAAGACTCAATCTTGTACTGTAACAGTTACTATTGCCTTCACTGCACTATTGTGCAGTGAAGGCCTACAAATACACTTTGTTAGATTTCAGACAATACCATTTAAAGCATTCGTAAAGTTTCATAAAGTTCACATATTTTTTTTCCTGTTCATTCAGAATGACCTCTTGACTCTGAAGGTGACCAGCCAGCTCCACCACCTCAGTATTAAATGCGCCATCCATGTCCTTCACGCCAACAAGTTCAACCCCCACTGTCTTCGACGCAGGCCAGGGGAAGAGGTAAGCAGGGATGGGAAGAGGAATGAATGGAAGTTGAGAGGGGGAGAGGATTGTGCCAGGGTGAGTCGTCTTTACGGGTTATTCTTTTTGCATTATGTTTTAATTTAACTTTCTTCAGAAACAGCCCTCTCCCTCAGAGGTGGTGCAGTGGTCTAACCATCGTGTGATGGAGTGGCTAAGAGCAGTGGATCTAGCTGAGTACGCTCCTAATCTACGGGGCAGCGGCGTCCATGGAGGGCTGATTGTAAGTGAACCCTGACCTTAGAAGTCGTTTTATCACATCTGCAATATACACTTACTGAGCCTGGTGGCCCACTCCCTCTGTCAATGTGCCCTTCCATAGATTCTGGAGCCTCGTTTCAGCGCAGAAACCTTGGCCCTGCTGCTGAATATTCCCCCTCAGAAGACTCTGCTCCGCCGCCACCTGGCTACTGCCTTCTCCACCCTGGTGGGACCTCAGGCCACGCAGGAGAAACGAGAGTACGGCAACGCCACAGGCCACGTCCCCCTCACTACCACTGCCAAAGTGAGGGTAAGAGTACAGTGTGAGAGTGAAAAAAGTTCTGTGGGTGTACTTACAGTATAAAACCAAACCATTCATTAATGGGTTTGACTTGTTTGTGTTTTCAGCCAAAGAAGCTGGGCTTCACCCAGTTCAGCCACCTGAGAAAGAGGAAACCCGATGAGTCTGCTGACTACATCTGCCCCATAGACAGTGGAGCTCTGACAATGAATGGGGTTTCCCACTGGCCCTCTGCAGGGCTCAGGGGCCTCAGCCCCAACTTGGACAGACAGGCTGAGAGGCGGGAGCAGGTCGGGACAAAAAGCTGAGGCTGATTTCCCCCGGCCAATGACTGTAAAGCTAATTGCTTTTAACTCCACCCTCTCTGCCCGTCTCACTGAATCAAAGTGATTTTGTGATTCAGTGGAGATTCTAATGCAGGAACTTACCCAAGATGCATCCTTATGGTGATTTGCTGGATGTGCTACAAAGACCCTGTAATGAGCAGGTGATGCTAATTGATTTATTACCAGATATGCTTAAACTGGGATTCATCTGGTGATTGGTAACGTTGTGTGATATAAGCTGTAACTTTTTCTCATGAAAGCTGCTCTCTGCATTCCTTCTACAGTGGGATTCCAAAGCTTCCACTTTTGCTTTAATACAATGCATTTTACTGACCCTCTTGTATCTTAACTGCTCCAGATTTACAGTAATTTGGATATTGATGGCCTTCTTCTTATTATGTATCTTGATTTACAGTGTAGAATAATAATTGACACCAGTTACTTCAAACTTGGTTGTTTCTAATTTGTTTTTTTGTTTTCTTTGATGACTGGAAAAAACTGTCGAAAATTAAATAATGAAAACTGAAATTATCTGTGGTGCATTTAGCTCTGCACCTTCACGCAAGACTTGTTGGCTTACTAGAGATTCTCCTTGTGAAATATATCCAGTTGAATACTGTAAGTAGTCATCAGGCCTACAGCTAAATTAATTATTGCTTAACTTTTTTTGAGGAGAAAAAAATGTCCTAACCACATTAGTTTCTTCCATCAAAGCAATTGCGTTGACATTTGCTGCTTAGAGTAATGATGAAGGTTGGTGAAGTTTTAAATTGCTGGGACAGTTCAAATATTGTCTATTATTCTCTTCCAGTATTATAAACTGTATATTATGCTATTTTACTACTATCACTGATTGTAGATTTCATTTTTGGCTGAATGGTAGCATACATACTTTGTGACAGATTTACTTTTCATGTTCAAGTCCTGATAATTTTCCATTAGGAATCTGCAGACCACAGCTCCTTTTCTGACCATGAGGAGAAGATGGTGAGTGTCTGAGCTATACTGCAGTGTCCTGGAAACAGCATGAAACATCTAATTTCAAGTATATTTCATTACAGTGTAGGGAGACAATTCTGTGAAGAGCAAGAACCTTGAAAGATTGAGGATGACATCACCTCTTGAAGAGGGCCCTGGAGGTCGTCTTGAAATGACAGCAGAACACTTTTTTTTCTGATCCAAGACTGCCCACTGCTGGCCAAAAATAAAAATGCAAGAACACTTGACATAGCTGACTCTTGTACATGTACCCTGTTCCAACCCAGATTCTTTCAGATGGAAGAGCCTGGGAAGCTACTTTGATGTTGCTTACAAGACAAAAACTGAGTCTGATTTACCAATCAGAACAAAAGAATCAAGCTCAATCAAACTTGTTGGTGATACTAACTGCTGCTATTTGAATTTGGATTGTTTACCCACCAGTTAAAGTTTAGGGGAATATCAACAAAAAACAAACGTGATATATGCTACTATCCCACCTTCACATCAACTGGTGCTTGGAAGCTCTGTTTAGTTTAAGAGTTATTGACATTTTCTGACTGTGAAATTATCCACTGAGTGATGCCAACCTGAGAACAATGAAATGTTCTGTATTCTTAAGTAAAGATAATTGAAATCATGTAATTGAAAAAAAGATGGCCCAAAGCTACAGTGATGAATATTGTTTGAACGATATAATTCCCAAGTTAATGAATTGGATTATATAATCAAAAGATCGCAACAAAATATATAATTTCAAATCAGGTTTAATTATTAGGACGGAATATCTCAAAACAAACAAAAACAACAATACAAACAAACATACAAATAGGCAATTAATCCCCCATAGTATTGAGATGAATAGCAGGTCAAATGCCCCTTATTTATATGTTTTATTCATAGTGATAGACCAATACACATCTAGTTATCTCATTTTAGTTTTAGGGGTATTCAAAAGTACAGCCTTCCATCTTTAGTTTCTCAACAACTGTAACTAAGCAGCGTATTGTGCTTTATTGCACTGCTTTTTATAACCAATACAGCTCAATGATACGGTCAAAATAAATAATTTTCCTCATCAGTAACCTGGACCAAATAAAGGATGTCTGCATCTGTGTTGTACCCTTTGATCTCGTTTGGCTAATTCATTTGACTGCACTAAAGGGAGAGCCGCCCTGAGGGAAAATTTAAACCAACGGAGAGCGGTGGTGATATGCCATCTATTAGCACATTAGCTCACAGGCCAAGTGAGATGTAGCAGACATGATTGCCTTGATTAGCGTGCTGCCTGGTATTTGCATGCTATGGACTCATTACTGTCTGAAACACATAATATCTATTTTATATTTCCTCCCTTTCTCTGGCTCCTTCACATTCTGCCCACTTTTCTCTTACATCTTATGATTTATAATGAAGGTTTTTGCCAATTGAAACAGAAAGTGACCAGCTTTTGGTAGGAATATCCAATTTTACACTTGTAAATCTTGAGCACCATCATGAAACAAAGCATCTTCAGTATGGTGTCTGTGGGTGTTTGTCTTTCAGTCCCAGTGATTCGCCTAATAGGATTCTGCCGGCGTGTCCAGCAGTGTGGCAGACAGGGCAGCAGTCAGCTCCCCTCTGAACCCTCCTCCAGCAGCACACAGCCTCAATTAGACCAAACACAATAATTAGGGAATCTTTTACCTCTGCATATCATTAGTTCTCTAACGAAGGACATCCTGATCAATGATTAGAAATGACAAGTTCATAAATAAATTAGTCCTGCCGATAAGTGTGTAACACTAATCAATGATCCATGTTAAATGGAAATTAGAGGGATGTAGGAGTGAGGATCAGGGTAGTGGGTTTTGCAAATGTGAAAGGGGTGAATAAAAAGGAGCTAAAGAGGAGGGTGTTGTATGTGAATGTTTTTCTAAATGATTGGAAGGCATCTGTTAGAGAGCTTGGCATGCATGACGACAGATAGCAACTTCAGATGATATTGAAATGAAGGTTTAATGATCCTTTTGAAGTTATGAGGAAAGTTTATCCTCACCTAAAGCCAGCAGATGTCAGTGTTGCCTGTGGATATAGCTTGTGTAACAAAGCCTATACCAACCATGAACCTACTGAGTTTACTCCATGAGGTGTACAACAAAAAGTGTTCTGTGTCTTTCACTCATTTTTATACATGCATTATTGTGTAATTTCCCTTTTTTGTAGGCATTTGTCAGGGACAAGAGGTGTTGTAATATCACTGTTTTGATCTACCACTGCTGTTTCACATTGTTACTACCTAGACCCTTAGTTGGCTGTAAGAGAATTTAGCTTGTTGGATTGTATTGCTACATCTGTACATCATGTTCAGCCTGATGGACAAGAACATGGGTATCATGCCTGTACAAAGGACATGATAGGATGTCACATCACTCATCAAATACAGAGCTCAACGCATGTGGTTGAATGCCAGTATCAGTTTGCTCAGTGGCCAGGTGATAGGCAGTCCAGGATTGGAAACAGGGTTAAATAGGATTAGATGCAGTTTTTAGACTGAACTATCTGAACAGTCAGAACACAAATGACTCCTCAAAGATACTGACTGGCATGCATTATAAAGCATTTACTGCAAAAATGTTTTCATATAGCGGTACAGCGTATACAGATGGGAATTCTTCTCCAAATAGAGAGCTTTCTGTGTGTGTGTGTGTGTGTGTGTGTGTACGTGTGTACGTGTGTGTGTACATGTTTCTGTGTGAGTGTATGTGTGTGCATGCATGTGTATGTTTTGGGAGAGGACGGCTTTGTTTATAATGGTGCATCTTAGCTAATTTCAGTAATGTGATGCAGCCTCCACTGGGTGACAGTTTAATAGCTATTATTTGTGTCACCCTTTCTCATAAAGCTTTAGCTGTAAATTGCTGCATGCAAGAGACTGTGGGATGACTGACACCTTGCCTTGCAATATGATATCTATTGTTTTAATTAAGCGAAAGCGATTGTGACATTTATTGTATTCCAAGTTACTTGTTAATGGCAGTCAGAAAAAAGTGTAAGTAAATTATCATGGCTTATATTACATAAATAATTTGCAAACCCTTTGCTAATGATTACACATTATTCTCCCACTGTGACTGTCGATTCAGTGAAATATCACAAATAAAAACACCGGATTTGCAATGCAATGCAAACCCCTCTTGGCAATGCCTGTGCTCGCTCTCTCTTTTCTCCTTCTCTCTGTTTCATCCTTTCTCTCACTTTTTGTGAGAATGTGTGAGTGTGAATGATGATATCACATGTGGCAATATTCTTGTTTGTTTGCTTGTATGAACTTTGTGGTGAAATGATGCACTAAATGTGCAGAATCAGACTTTTATTCTGTTACCAAGCCTCGTGTTTAAAGTCTTGCCAATAGTCAAAGCTATAGTCCTATAAGTCATCACCCTGTCTGTTTGATCTATGGGCTCAGTCAGATGTCTTTAGTGGAGCGTAATCATGTTTTTATATGATGTCACTGGTCGTTCCTGTCATTAACTTGCCACCAGCTTGCCAGTTTGGGGAACATATTCCCTGTTAGGGTGGTGCATGTGTTGCATACTGCCCATCCAGCCACAGAGGCTGTATCTGTCTCCAGCACACCAGTTTGTTCTGACAGGCCTGCCACAATGATGACTGCGTCACCCAGATGCGGCAGAGCAGCTTGCGAGCCAAACCTGACACGCCGTCAAAAGGAGCAGCCAGCCGTCTGCATGAGCCTCCTTCTGCCCCGTCAAACCTCAGAGCCCATCTCATCCTGTACAACCAGCCGCTATCAACCAGCCCATTTCTCTCTGCCTTTTTTCCCTGCATGTAACAGGCTTATCTCTAGTATTTACCCCTAAATTCAGTGGTTATAAATCTTCTTGAATTATGTGCACATGATTTGAACTCACCACACAGACATTGTGACAGCAGCGGTCCAAAACAAGCATGATGGGATATGATTTGGGGAACTGAAGTAGAAGAGCTCAGTTATGATCAGCCCCCTTGGCGTCGAGGGGCCTTTTTATGGGTAGCCAAGACAACTCCCTCCCCGTCATGTCATCCCTGTGCTTAGGGGCTGAAAAAGGACTGGCTTTTTCACTGCCTGAAAAATGTGGCCAGGCCATCGTGAGACAGGGGAGAGATCAGTCACTAGGAGATAAGAGAATTATAGAGACATTTAAGGAGTCCTTCAACCCACAAAAGATAGAGCATCATGTCACCACTCTGGTCATTTAGTCAACGCTGCACATGGGGCCTTTAGGAATAGGATAAGATAGATTGTCTCCTTTCTTATAAAATCTAATGTAACCACAGCATACATGTAGCATTATATAGCTTTGATAGATTTACTCTGAATGAATAGGACCCAGATGAGAATATACAACTCAATTGTTAATTGTACAAATGCTTTTACAACTGAAATAAGATTGGCTGTACATGTGAGCAACTTGACACATATCTTATTGAGTAGGCTACCCTCAGCCAAATGTCTAATGCAGTCTTGTAGACTTAAAGAGTTTCAGCGCCTCTGATTTCATCCCCATCGTAAACATTACACACTGGAAGCACCAGCTACAAACTCAGAACCATAAAAGAACCTTTATATGGCCAAACAGACAGGACTCAGCCACAAGTCACAGTATTCCACAGGAATATACTGGGCCACCGGGAGGACGAGGGGGACTAACACAAACAGTATCAAGCTTGAGGGTCAAGTGACACACTGCTAGGATGAGAACACAGGAGAAGAGCTTTTACAGGAGTTCTGAGAGAGTGAAGTAGAAAAAAGGGATAGATAGGAAGATTAAGGAAAGCAGAAATGCAAATGTAAGAGAAATACAAGTGTTAGAAGAGGAGCAAATGGACAGAGCAAGGCAAGGCAAACTTTATTTATATAGCACATTTCATACACAAGGCAAATACAATGTGCTTCACATAAAACAGAAAAAATACATACACAGACCACAATTATTTAAAATGACATTAAAAAAGAAAGAAAAGAAAGAAAGATAGAGATAGAGATAAAATAGGTAAAACACACATAAAAGAAATAAATAAAGATAATAACACCTGTTACATCTACATACAGATGATTTAGCAGAAGGCCACAGAGAAAAGGAATGTTTTGAGCCGACTTTTAAACGAGCTGACAGTGGGAGTACATCTCAGTTCTTCTGGAAGTTTATTCCAGTAATTTGGAGCATAATTACTAAAAGCAGGTTCACCTGATTTAGTTTTCACCCTGGGAACAACTAACAGACTAGTCCCAGATGACCTCAGAGGTCTGGAGCTAAGCCATTTAGCGCTTTATAGACAAGCAGCAGAATTTTAAAATCAATTCTATGGCACACTGGAAGCCAATGCAGTGATCTAAGAACTGGTGTAATGTGTTCTGTTTTCTTAGTCTTAGTCAGAACTCTGGCAGCAGCATTCTGAATGAGCTGTAAACACCCCAAAGTTTTTTTGGGGAGACCGGAGAAAAGACCATTGCAGTAGTCTAACCTGCTGGTAACGAATACATGTATCAGCTTTTCAAAATCAGGTTTTGACATAAGACCCCTTACTTTGGCTATATTTTTAAGGTGATAAAAAGCTGATCTTGTAATGGTATTGATATGGTTGTTAAAATTGAGATCGGCATCCATAATAGCACCAAGATTCCTAGCTTGGTCTTTATTCTTGAGAGACAGGGAGTCAAGGTGAGCCCTAATTGTCTGCCTCTTTTCCTTGCCAAAGATAATTACCTCCATTTTGTCAATTCAATTTCAATTCAATTCAAT
Source organism: Centroberyx affinis (assembly GCF_046629955.1). NCBI lineage: Eukaryota > Metazoa > Chordata > Actinopteri > Beryciformes > Berycidae > Centroberyx > Centroberyx affinis. The sequence continues at coordinate 527,807 of NW_027278824.1, read as the reverse complement.
GTGCTTTATTGGCATGAAAGTTCACAGACAATATTACCAAAGCATCAAGATGAATATCAGTCTAGGTGTGTGTGTGTGTGTGTGAGAGAGAAAGAGAGTCAGTCTGTTTTGTCTTTATTTAGCTGAAGAAAGTTTTGGCACATCCAGTCATTAATTTAATTTCCTCAATACACTGGATCAGAGAATCTACAGGACCAAAGTCACTTGAAGAAAGAGATATATAGAGCTGAGTGTCATCTGCATAATTGTGGTAGTGAATGCTATTTTTCTGTATGATATGTCCTAGTGGAAGCATGTAGAGGTTGAATAAAATAGGATCTTACTAGGATCTTACTAATAAAAGGGAGATTGGAAATAGGTCTGTAATTACTTATCACAGAGGCATCCAGGCAACTCTTCTTTAACAGAGGCTTAATAACAGCAGTTTTCAAAGCATTTGGGAAAACACCAGACAAAAGAGAGCTATTAAAAATTTGCAATAGCTCATTCGCCAAACAGCTAAAGACATTTAAAAAAAAAAAGCTTGAGAGCAGAGGGTCAAGGCAGCAGGTGGACGACTTAAGATATTGTATAGTTTTCTCAAGTGTTGAGTAGCCAATAGCAGCAAAATTTGCTATATTACTTACATTATTTATGTGTGAAGCAAATGGAGGCACCTTCCTGTTAGACATGGAAGCACTGATGGTTTGTCTGATACTCACAATCCTATCACTGAAAAAGGCGGAAAATTCATTACATTTAGCAGTAGAAAGAAGCTCTGGGGCAATTGATGCTGGGGATCAGTCTGTCAACAGTAGTAAACAGTGTACGTGCATTGTTGTATTTTCACTAATGATCTTGGCAAAAAAAAGGATTGTCTGGCATTTCTCAATTCTATGTTGTAGTTTTGAAGCTCCTCTTTGTAGATATCATAGTGAACCTGGAGTTTTGTTTCTCGCCATTTACGTTCAGCCTTTCGGCATTCTCTTTTCCGTTGTTTTACAGACAGCATTTCTCCAGGGTGCTTTTTGCTTACCAGAGATTTTCACCTTAACTGGTGCAATGTCATCAATGGCATTCCTAGTTTGACAATTAAAATTTTTAATAACAATGTCATTAATACAATGCGCAGTGGGTATTTGTGACATAGATATGGTGTTCATAAAAGCTGCAGCAGTATTATCATTGATGTAGCGTTTTTTAACAATTTTTGGCCTAGCTTGTAGTTCCAGATTTATGGACACATCAAAGAAAACACGGAAATGATCAGATATGGCAACATCAATAGTAGCAGTTTTAGTTATATTGAGACTCCTAGTGATAATCAAGTCCAAGGTATGCCCCTGATTGTGGGTGGGCCCCGACACATGCTGAGACAGACCAAAAGCCTCTAGCATACTAGTCAGCTCTCTAGCATGGTTCATCATCCATCATTTGGATTATCAACGTGAATATTAAAAATCACCCGATACAGCCAGACAATCAAAATCTGTGGAGATTTTGGACAGTAGTTCACCAAATTCGTCAAAGAAATTGTTGTTTAGGTGGTCTATATACTATGGGCAGAAATATGTGTCACTAGAAACTGAAATTGAATCATTTATATTTGAATTTGAATTGCTCAACTTGAATAATTGCATTAAAAAACTGAATTTGAATCACATAATTTGAATTTGTATTGAATACTTGAATAATTGCATTGAAAAACTGAATCTGAATAGCATAATTTGAAATTTAATTTATTAGTTTGAAACTGAATTCCAATAAACTTGAAACTGAATGTAATATTATGAAATTGAATTAATTTGCTCTGAAACTGTATTCAGTACTCACAATTCAAATTCAGTTCTTGTAATTTAAATTCAGTTTACTGAGACACACATCCTGGTCATTGAGGAAGAGCAATCGAGTGCAGATTCACAGAACTACTTTTCGGCCAATCAGCACCTACTGTATGTTTTTCCTTCACTCCGAAAGTGGCACTGAAAGCTTAGTTATCACAAGTTTAGTGGTGTGAGGAGACAGCTTTACCCGCGGGATTTGAACCCACAATCTTTTGCATGGTAGACCTATTCATTAACCATTAGGCTACTGAGTCCACAGGGGGACAATGGAGGGAGCACAAAAAAAATAGGGCCAATAATGAGACTGTCCAAGCTATAGGCTATTTAGAGCCTTAGAGTATTTTAACTATGGTCAACTATGGTTACAATACCACCAAATGTTGCATGCTACCTCAGAGTTGACCTGTGCACATATGTACCAAATTTGTGTAAGGTAGACCAACAACTTCCTGACTTAGGGCAATTTTTGTATATTAGGCCTTGCCTACAAATTTTGAAAGCCAGTTGTAGCAAAATGGTATGGACTATCAAAAAACTGCTCGATAACCTTTGTGCAGGACAGTCCAGAGATGCTGTGAGCGAAAATTGGTGAAGATTGGACAAAATACGTAGGAGAAGAAGTGAAAAAACTGTTTTGGACAAAATTCAACATGGCGGAAAACCTTGTGGGCTGAAATGGGAGTGGCCTATATGGATAGATGCGACTTGGCCCAAGGAATCCAGCAATCAATGAATTTGAAATGTTGCTATAGCGCCCCCTATAGGCGAAATGACACCAATTTTTTTGTATTAGCTCAGACTACCTACCTGCACACGTGTACCAATTTGGTTACCATAGGACAATGCGTTCCTGAGTTATGGCGATTTTTGTGAAATAGGCCCCACCCACGACAGTTGACCAAACTTTGAAAGTCGATTATATGAAAACGGTGTGGAATATCAAAAAACTGCTCAATAACTTTTGTGTAGGACAGTCCAGACATGCTCTGTCACAAAATTGGTGACGATTGGACAAAATTTGTAGGAGGAGTAGCGAAAAAACGGTTTTGGACAAAATTCAAAATGGCGGAAAATCTAGTTAGGCGGAAATGGGCTTGGTTCAGAATGAACCAAGGAATCAAGGGAAAGTGGAATTTTGATTGTGGCCCATACGGTTCAGAAGTTATAGGCCAAAACGTAAAGTTGCTTGCTATAGCACCACCATGAGGCCAATTGACGTGGATTTCGTAACCTGAGTAGTGGCTGAGACTTTGGACCTATCTGCCAAGTTTGGTCGCTGTAGCTCTTACTGTTTCTGAGATCCAGATACTTTTAGGGCAGAAGAAGAAGAAGAAGAAGAAGAAGAAGAAGAATCGGAACAAAAACAATAGGGTTCCCAGCACTACGTGTTTGGACCCCTAATAATTCAATTTCAGTTTCTAGTGACACATATTTCTGCCCATAATATACAATCAGAAATAAAACTTGAAGAGTACATTTCAAAGTAAAAGCAATGTATTCAAAAGATGTAAAATCCCCAAATGACACCTGTTTGCACTGAAACACATCAGAGAAAAGAGAAAAGAGCTGCAACACCTCCCCCTCACCTGTCAGCTCTAAAAACATCTAAAAAAATTAAAATTGGGGGGTGCAGATTCAATAAGAATAGCCATTCTGCCCTTTTTGTCTAACCAGGTTTCAGTTAAAAACATAAAATAAGTATAAGTATTAAGTATATAAGTATTAATTAGGTCGACTTGTTAGCCAGAGACCTAACATTAAGCCAAGCTTTATGGTTTTTTGGGCTACTTTTAAATTATTGGTTACAAGCCCTGAGGCAGGATGTCTGCAATTGTCAAGTTGTTTCACACTTATCAAATTTGATAAGTTTGCAGCATGGAGAGGCACGTCTTGCTTATTCTACCGCTAGTCAAAACTGGAATGGGGAAAGTTACAGGCACTGACGTAAAAACTATTGGTGGCGGTTGTGATCCAGCAATGCGTGTATTGGGTCCCAGCTTGATATGGGAAATTTCATGAGTACCAGCTACATTGTAGCAGGGACCCCAAGGCCATCAGTTGTTTGCTTCTCCGGTGTTGATATCAGCAATGCTGGTGTGACACAGTGCGCTTGGTGCCTCCAGGATGGATGAAGGTCAAGGGGGGCAGGGAGGGGGAGGATGTCTGGGAGTAGAAGAGGGGGGGCATGGGCGAGGGGGATGAGGGGGGAGAATTGAAGAGTGGGGCTTTGGGGGTGGTGGAGCCTGAGGGCTGGCTAGAATGGTGCGGGGAAGGGGTCGAGGAGTGAGTTTAAGTCTGGCATTCACCAGTTCTTCCATCTTATCTGTGAATCCTAACAGAGGGGAGGCGGGGGAGAGGGAGAGGGAGGGGGAGGGTGATCTGGAGGAACAGAGAGATCCAAGCTGAGGCTGGGACTGGGGCTGCGGTGAGAGTGACTGGTCATCTATGGGTTGCTGTTGAAGTTGAGACTGAAGTGTGTCAGAGTTGAGTGCATCCGGGAGGGGGGCAGATGGGTGATGAAGGGACCCGTTTAGATGGCGGCCATCTGCTCTGAAAAGGTCTCTACGCCCCCAGAACAGGTTAAAGTTATCAATGAAGTGTAGCTAGGAAAAACATTTGCAGACTGTGTTATGGTGATGTCTCAGTGGGCTGTTTTTTAGATGTGCTCCAGTGATCTGGCTCAGAGGGCTCCGCAACAAGGGAAACAATGAGAGACACAGTGGATTAAGTATAGCCCTTAAGGGACGGTTACACTTAGAGGGGTGCAAGGTGGGTGAGGGGGTCGCACAACAACAGAGCTAGCCAAAATCAGGTGTAGTGTGTAAGATAAATTAAACTTTAGATTTCACCAAGCCTTCTGTAAATGTCAATAAATTTCAGTTAGCAAGTTGTTGATGCTCACGAACTCAAAAACAGTGTGACCACAAAATGACTGTTAATTTCATTAAACTTGTTAACAGCAAATTACGTGTTGGTGGAGCGTAAAGTGTTAAATTTACGCTTTCCCAGCACAAATCAGTTATGTGAAGGAGACACGACTATAAACAGAAAGTAGTGTGACATTGAAGTAGCACGGTGGCCAGTGTGGCCAGTGGATGGGCGTATACGTTTGTCTTCGACGTCGGCGACCAGGGTTCGATTTTCAAAGTATATTTCAACCGTAAGTCACATTTTAATTTTTTATGAACATTTTTCTTTTTTAACCATGACCAACTTTTTCTCTAACCTTAACTAAGTTGTTTAAGTTGCCTAACCATAATCCAAACCTTAACCAAGTTAGTTTACTTGCCTAAGCTTTACTATACCTCAACCCTAATCTTAACCAAACTTGTTTTACTTGCCTAAATTTAACCAAAGTCGTTTTACTTGCCTACATTTAACTGTTAACTGACCTTTGGGACGTAATTCAATTCGGTGGAGAAACGTATTTAAATTTGTAGTGGGGAATGTAATTCAGTTCGTGGTGGAGAAACGTTATTTTCCCATATTACCTGTCCATAGAACGTAAATCGCCATTTGTGTTCATTTCACGTATTTGCGTGAGATCATGGATAGAACGGTCCTTCCACTGTTTGCAATGGTAATTTGGCTAGTACACCATAAAATGGTGAATATGGGATTTTAAGGGTTAATTGCTATGGTAACAAAGCAAGTCTGGGCATTATGGCCATAAAGTCTGTCACACAAGTGCTTAGCAAACTGTCAAACTCAACTGAAAGCTAACGTTAGTGACATGGTTAGCACTATCAAAGACTGCACTTCTCTTGCTAGCTCTTCTAGTGAACATTAGCATATTAGCAATACAAAGGCAGCAAGGTGTCAGAGAAGCGAAATGCTGTATGTTGGTGTATGGAAGCTAGTCTAACGGTACACATACAAATGGCTGCCGCTTCGACCATCCAGGAACATTGATTTGAATGGGAATGACTATTCTATCCATTCAAGTTCTGTGAGTGTGACACATGAGAAAATCTGAAGACGGGGAGGGGAACAGGCAATTCAACAGACAGATCTACAGTGTACTCTGCATGGCAAAGGAAGTCCCCAGCTGTAGCAGTTTTTCCTGTACCCCAGACTGGTATTTTTCTTAAGTTGACTGTGCCGAAGTGAGAGGAGAAGGAGGCACAGCAGGGGTTGTGTCAAGAATTACCTTGATTTGCACTTTTGCCGTCCGCCTGCTCAGACCAGGTCAAAAGTGCATGGCGCAAAGTGTAGTCATGTTCTGTGCTATTTTTGTGGCTTTACCAAGCGATGCGTGCATGAACAGATCCTATTCAAAGGCTTACCAACTCTTTTTGTGGATGATATGTTGGCCGATTTGACTTTGATATAAATCCCTCAAGCAGGACAAAACAAGATGCAACAATTTCTATTAATTCTATTCAACAATGTACACAAGTGGTTGTGGTGTGAATGAATGTAATCTAACATAGAACCGTCAGTATGTGGCATGTGGATTGTGGAGGTGGTCGTAACGTCTATAGACGTCAGGACTACATGTTGGATGGCCCTATCCCGTTGCCAAACTGTCCCTGCAATTCACCACAAACTTCTGTTTGGCTCTTCGCCTAATATCATTAAATCGTTTCCTACATTGGGCCAGTTATCCTCTCCCAAGATAATTTAATTTAAGGTATTTGCTCGGGGCGATTCTGCACCTCCCGCATAAGGATATCAGCTTGCTCTTGGGAGAAGCTTTTGTGGTGGATCCATTTTGGACTGGTCTCCATCACGAAAATTGTCGGAGTGCCGCGGCACACAGCACCCTGCATTTACAAGGAAGGAAAAGAGGTGATTTGAACGCCACTCCCTACCACACCTACTGATAATGTATTCCTCCTAATCCCAGCCGAATTCCAACTGTGCCTCAGGTGCACTGTGCGCTGCTGGCCACGAAATTACCAAACATCAGTCGCCACGCCCTGTGTGCCCGCACTGTATGCTGTTGACTGCACGTTGTGCCATGCACCATTGATTCATACAGCCCAGAAAGACAGGTAGACAGGGAGAACAAGTAATGACAACCAAAATGTGAGAGCTACATAAAAAAGGTTAGGGAAAATGAAGCCAAAGCGAGTTAGAGACTGTCCACCTCAATGTTGAAATAGTGGTTGTTCTGGCTGCCAAACTGATCATAAAAGTGCTGAAACTCAAAAGAGTTCCCATGTTAGAGGGGAAGAAGCAGTTTCCTTACCTCAGGCCATCATCATGGGTGATCAAGAGTGACATGCATCACGAGAGGCTTTCATGTCCAATGAGAACACCTGTCTGACTCTCTGGGTGAATTGGACAGAGGAATGCCATTGCAAATTACATTTCATATGTGCCACACTGCGTCAGAAGACATGGTGGCATGGTGCACCAAAGCCAAATACAGAAGCAGAGCTATAGAAAATAACTCTCGATGGTCATATGGAAGATGAAGCTTTTTTGGTTTTGCAGTCACAGGGCATGGTGTACAAATAATTGAGGAACTACAACATTTAACATTAGAGAAAAAGTAGTGCTCAGTAGGAGCTGTTAAAATACATGAGTGCACCAATATTCTAAAAATCTATATCATCCCTGCATTTCATTTGGTGGCTTTGACGTTAATTGATATTTGTTACTGCTTCTGGACATTGTTCAAAGCTCTCCGACAAAGCAACCCAGGTCAGAGTAAATGAGCTGTGGAGTGAGATCAACTGGGATCAGATTGATAGTTTCATTGTTTTAGACGGCTATTTCAGGAGGTGCACACTCTGATTGTAGTACCAGAGTTTCTATAAATGGGTTCGATAGAGAAATGGTTTATCTTGATTCTTCAGGGTCCATTGCAGGGACACAAAGAGCAAGTGAATTGCCAGAGGTTAATGCTGATAATCTGTACAGAGGATAGACAATAAATACAAAACACTCCTGTGTCTTTCTCATCTGTGTTTATATAGTATGTGTGTCTATATGTATATGACTTTGATGTTGAGGATTCATGATGAATTTTGGGTGAGTAAGAACTTCTTAAAGGGAAATACTTATAATTATAATACTTAGAATAATTATATTTTTTTCCTATTGCCATAAATGTCCATGAAAATTCTAAACCCACCGATGTATTTGCCCCACCTCCCTGAAGTCATAGGCTCCCGTTGTTTAAAAAAGAACATTAAAAACAGCTTGCAGAGACATATTGCTGCCTTGACTAACATAATCCATCATTTTAAAGAACACGTACGTATATTGTATATTTCCTCACGTGACGTTATAAGGCCACAAATGCAGTCGTATCAAAAATAGTTCCACAGTGCCAGAATTTTATGTAAAGAGATCACTGCACGTATTTGCCTCACACTTTGCCTCTTCACTGCCACCAGAAGGAAGTAACATTGCGTGGTAATGGGGAAAGTGAAAGTAGACCCATTAAATGTGATAATTTGCTGCGTGATATAAGTAATGTTAGGAAAAACTGCAATACATGTGTTGTTCAACATGATGTATTACATTAGTCAAGGCAGCAGTATGTATCTGTAAGCTATTTTTAATGTATTTTTGAAAACAGCGGGAGCCTATGACTTAGTCAAACCTGCCTTTATGTGTAAGTAATATTGTTTTAGTGCATTGTATGTCAAACATCATAATCTGGGCAACAGGTTATATAACATTTGACTAGTTAGTTACCATAAAACTTCAAGTACTAGACGTATAATGCACTATATTTTACACTAACCAAATCATCAGAAACTGTCTATTTGAATTTAACCATTTCTTATGATTTTCATGTAGACTGTATGCTAAATGACTTTATAGTATGCCACTAGAAACAATGTGTTGTTGCCTTGTTCATTTTTCCCTTTCACAAAATGGAAGGAACGCTAGCGTTAGACATTGGGAGTTGGATCTAGCCGAATCTTGACACTGGACGCTCTCTAGTTGTTGCCATCAGACTCAACGCAGCCTGTGTAGCAGGGTCAGTTGACTTTAAAGGGACCGCTCACTCGATGGCTGAAGCCCGATGGCTCCAGTGTAGCTTGGCCATTAGAATTTTTCTGGGCAATAATAGTGATAGGGCAAAATTTAAAAAAACGATTCCCAGACACTTCTCTCCAAAGCAAAAATAATATGGATTTATTCCAGCATAGAGATAATGTTCTTGTTTGAGCATGCATCCTTTTCTTCTCCTTTTTACTCAATAATGACAATAGGAAAAAACTAAAATCACAAATGTGTTATCATGTGTTATCTGTTAACAGCTGGATTCAGGAATGCTAATTCAACACCCCTGTCAAGTATTAGGAAGTATTTACATAATGTGTGTGTCATTTGTAACACACACATTACATAAACAAAGCAAAACAGTGTTTATATTGGGCAACAGTGCAACAATGTCCAAATAAAAGTTCTCCTGGCAAACTGGTAACCCTGCTGTATTTGTGCCACTGCAGACATAGATATCATATGAATACTTGAAAGCTGACATAGAGTAGGCTTTGAATTCATTGTATTATATTCATTAATGTGCCATGAAATTGTTATGAAGCTCTTGTTTAAGCACTACGAATGTGTTAGAAATGGGATGCATTACTGAATCTTGGAGGAAATCCTGTTTACAAACTTCAAAAACATACAGCCAAGGGGCTGTTAGATGAAATGAGAGCACATCATTTGGGCAATATTGTATAAAGAAATATGCGAGAAAAAACAAACCCCAACAGCCATGCTTGATGAAATTACAGACAAAAAATGGTCTCTGATGAATTGGCACTTAATTACTGCTTGATTAGCATAATTATGCATGTTAATAGCATCTCAAATGAATTGCAGTTGTCAGGAGGGAGGAAGCATCTGTAGTGGTGGCAGCCTGATACATATTTTCTCCTATCCAACAGCGTTGTCTAACTCTTCCCCCTTAAGTGTTCACCATTAATCATTACACACTCCTTTTCCTTTGGAGTGAAATTCGACGTTTTGGGATAATTGGGCTATTATGGTGTGCTCGTCACATCTGTAATAGCAGGCTAACGAGCCCCCTCGTGTGCTGGCATTCAGAGAGGATGGCAGAGCGCGGGCACTGAGTGGCATGGCAGGTATAGATGTGGCCCAGTCATATTGTGACATGATGATATCACTTTAGCTAAGTACTTTATCATCCCTTAACATCCAGTACATATGCCATGTCTTGGCCTTGGCCTGTTCCTGTAAGGCTAACCCCTCATTGCACCCTGTTATATTTTGGCTCCAAAGAAACAATTCTAGGATCTTAGAAATGTATTGATTAGGACATTGTTATACGTATTGATTTAGAAATAAGTGCCACAGAGAAAAGACAGGGAAAAAAGATCATTTCTGAAGCTGAGATAGTTCCCTGCATAGTTTGTATGTGAATTAGGCTGGTAATCAATAGCTGTTTTCCTTGGTGGTGGATTGGCTAACAGTAGGCCAATAGGATACACAGAAGTTCCCATCAGGGTCTGGGGACCAATCTATAAAGAACCTTGAACTCAGAAGCCCTCACTACTGTTTGGTAATAAGCAGTTGAGCAGTGGCCCTCAAATCGAGGTGACAGAAACATAAAAAGAGTGTAAAAAATGCATATGCATGCGTATGCATATGTTTGTATCTGTGCATGCATGTGTAAAACCTACAGTAAAAATGAACGAAACAGATGCCCATAGACCCAGAGAGCCTAATACAAGTAATAACAGAGAGATGGATTGGGATGGTGCAGTACCCTATGGCTCCAGAAAGAGGCTCTTTAGTCCTTGAAATCCATTCTTCCTTACCCATGGCTACCCACTAGTTACTGTACTGTCATTTTAAATGCTAAATTTGTTGTTTAGCGATGCTGCCAAAGCAAGTTAGAGCAGTAGGTGTGTGTGTGTGTGAGAGAGAGAGAGTGTGTATGTGTATCTGCGTGTGTATGTGTGTATAGGGGTGTGTGTGTGTGTGTGTGTGTGTGCGTGTGTGTGTGCTCATAATGTGTGTGTCTGCTGCATTTTGTACAAGTTAGAGACGAAATACACTGTAGGGACTTTTGGAGGAGGCAGAAATACAGAGTTGCAGTAATCTAAGCAAAAATAGATAAAGGCATGGCTGACCTTTTCCACATCACTGAAGGATAAAAACTGCTTAATTTTTAAAATATTCCCCAGTTGAAAGAATCAAGATTACACAATTCTCTTAACCTGTTTGTCAAAGCTCACATTTGCATCAAAATGACTACTGCTTTTACATTGGCAGACATAATACCCGATTTATGGTGAATCGGTGAGTTGGGAATTTGGTTTCATTAAGTTGTAGAAAATTCTGTGACATCCAGCACTTTATATCTACCAGGTAGTTCATAAGAGTGGCTGGACTATTAGTGTTATTAGGTTTTATTGGCATAAATATCTATGTCATTGGAACAAAAGTGAAAATTTATGTTATGCTTGTGGATATGTCCGAGTGGAAGCATGTAAATCCCAAATAAGATGGGACCCAACAGTGAACACTGCAGGATCCCACATGTAATGTCTGCTGAAGATGAGAATGAGTTGGTTATGGTGAATGGCTATGAAAAACATTCTATTGGAAAGGTCAGAGTTGAAGCAGTGAAGAGCTGCTCCCTGCGACCAACCTACTTTCTGAAGTGATCTATAGAAATTTCAAACGATCTACAGTATCGAAGGCCTCACTAAGATCAAAAAGAAATATTTGAATTTGTCAAGTATGTACAGACACGGTCTCCTCCAGGACCAGGGAAGAACAGGCTTCAAAACGGCTCATCACAGCAGAATTATCAACAGTGACACAAAGGTCTCTATCAAAAGGTGAGATCTGGAGTCTTACATCGTCTACTTTTTTGGTAGAGAATATTAAAATAAGGGTTAAATTAAAATCTTCACACTTCAATACAATGACTAGAAGAGGGCTTACCAACTGCAACACTGAAGATTATAGAGCAGGGTTGTGCACAAAATGCACCATGGCTACAAAAAAGTTATGATACTGCCATAGAGTAGGGTGGTAATTGGTTTGCAAAGAACAACGGACAGGCACAGGTAAGTGGCTGTTATACTGCATATGGCTGACCGAGCCCGTTGGGGTGGAGACTCATTCTGGTTGCTTGAAGGTAGATTATGTGAAAAGGTGGGTGTGCTGCCCCTTTAAGAGAACTGATGGAATCGCCTGTCCTGTATGTGTGCCGTTGTTATTGTTTGGTTTCCATAGTAACAATGCCAACTGCTGTTTTTCCTTTTCTGTTCATTTTCTCCTAATCCCTAAACAACATATGTCTGTAAGTAATAATCAACATTTGTTTAGACACTTACTTTTATGTGTTTCTCAGCTTTAATACTTACCTTAAAGATCGCTAGTTTCTTCTTGCTTCTTGTTAACTCTAAAAACGTTAGCAATGCTAATCGCGTTAGCACGCTATGGCTTTTCCAATGTTAAGTTAGCATTTGCGCTAATTGCTACCTGGATACAAGATAATACTATCCAGTTCATTCAATAACAGCTACTCCAGCTAACCAGCATATACATATGTGTATTTGTGTTATGTGTATTTGTATCCTACTTGTTTTGCCTCAATATATGTAGCTAGATGAACAGAAAGTAGACACATTGGCTGCGTTCGGAATGGTTCACTCATTCCCTCACTCACTATTCCCCATGTAGTGTTTATCATATAGTGAACTATATGGGCAACGACCAAACGAAATTTCGGACACTACAGTAAATATAATGGCGTCAAAAAAATGCGCTGGATATTGGTGTGACGCACCGGGATGCGCCCAGCATCACGTAAATAAACCAAGCATCATGACAGCAGGTTGAAATGGACTCAGGTCGTATTGATTTTGACAAGTTTTCAGCATTAAATTACAAATAAATTGTTGAAATTCTAATCATGTGCAAGTGTGGTTTTGTCAACTTTGGTGCTGTCTGCTAATGGCAGCGAGCTGTTTTGGTTTGGTAAACAAGCTTGTGAGCTAATGACTAGCAGAAGCTTTCATATCACCTCCTGTCCTGTATTGGTGGATAAAGTAGTCAGCTGACCTGTAACGATGATTCCTGCAGTGTTGCTGCTCTTGGTTCAAAACGGAGGAAACTCGAATGAGGTGTCTAATACGTCTTTTGTTGATTTGCTAATGCTGTCAACCGGTAAATAGACCAGTTTCTATTAGCTAACATGTTAGCTAGCTGTTTCTTCTTCTTCGGTAAGACACGATCACATTGCATTGTGGTATACAGGAGAAATTGTAGGGTACACTGTCTGTTCACTACAATTTGTAGTGCATTGTGGGTATCTTATAGTGGACTATTTAGTGAATCAAATTAACCGTTGAGAATTCGGACACTAGTAGAAAATGGCGGATACACTATATAGTGCACTATTTCTGTAATAGGGAACAGTTTCGAACAGAGCACTTGTAACGTATTCACTTGTATTTCAGTTTCACAGTGCTTTTAAAAGTAAACATCCTGAAACTTACTTGCTGCTTCTTGGATGTTTATGGAAGAAACCTGTTAGCTAAGTTATCTGCCAAGCTAGTCAGCATCTCAACACTCTAGTGAGGGCGGAATAGTGGGAAATGCAATATTCACTCAGTTCAAAGCTCTCCTCCCTATAGATAGACCAGAGTTAGCCATGTATTCACATATTTTAGCCGGGCCCTCCACTGAAACAGCCTGTTCCTGTAATTACGATTTGAAAGCTGCCTGAGATTTATGTTCATGCATTCTTTTTTTTAAATTTTTTTTTATAAATGCTTGGTTGAAGTGATTTAAGGACTCCTTTGTTCCACTGCCTCTTAAAATGTAAACATCCTCTTGCAGAACAAATGACAACAAAACAGAAACAAGTACTGATTTAGCTAAGCCTTATTTGTGTGTGATACAAGAATGCTAAATGTCTGTTTCGGTGAACAGGACATCAAATGTTTGTCTTTAATTTTCCCCTCAAGCACACGCACACACACACACACACACACACACACACACACACACACACACACGTACACACAGCAAAAGAGAGAGACTTCAGCAATTGACATACAACAACCTAAGCATTAAAACCTTTTGCACCTTTTGAAGTATCCTTTTTAGCTTTTTAAAGGCTTCAAAAGTTGAGACTGTATTTAGTACTCTATCTAGTTATACTTTACCAGTGTCTAATATGCTCCCCCTGGGTTGTAACAGCACCTTGCTGCAGACTGAGAGCCTATTCTATAGTCCAGATACCCTTTGGGCGGTGGATTTGAATCCTTCATCCAGCAGGAATCAATGGTGTGATGGATTACATTGATATCCCTCTCTGTGTGTTGCATCAGAGATTCTAAAGATGACACAACCACTTTCATGGCAAACATGTCCTTCCCCTGCCACTTTATCTGGCTTCTTATTATTGGCAGACCTGGAGAAGAGTGGAAGGAGACAAGGGAGAGAGGGAAGCAAAGTGTCTCAAGGTTGCAGCTGGCAGCCAGGAGCAGTTATGGATCGAGGCAGAGGGCATGGTCTGAGATGAGCCCTGACTCACTCCTTCATTGGGAATTCTCCTCAGGAGTAGTGGACCCTTTGTAATCATCTGTAATCACTCCCATTTGGAGCAGCGTCAAGGATAACATACTACTGTATATTTAAGTGTTAGAATTTGAAGACAATAACCATGTGATGTTGGAAAACAACTTATATCTTTACACTTTAAGACACTTAAATAATGGCTTCACTTTGGATATACCAATCCAACAAAGCATATTTTTTAACTTAAAAAGTTAAGAGGGGGGCAGGCTTTAATCCTATAGGTATAAATTGTACCTATAATCAGCCTAGCCATTGGCCTGTCTGGTGGGGAGTGCTGTATTGGATATTAACTCACTGATGCCTGGCGGTCTGTCATTCCCATAGACAGCCTCTTAATGCCCTAACGGCTCATTTACATTATTGATGAGCCAACCCTGTGTCACCTCAAACATAGACTATTTAAAGGGAATAATTTTATGCAAACTACATATTGATGCCCTAATGATCAATTGGCCCTTGTTTTGTGTGTTAATATGCAACTGTTGCAGTGTGATATAGCCTACATCTTCAATTAGGGAGTTACTCTGACTGCTCACACAAGTGGTGTGATTGCACCAGAATATTGTGGGAATGCTATTATGATCATTGAATATAAAAAGAAGTGGCGAGCATTGTTGTCACATCCTGTCACATGTGCAGTGTCCATGTTTAACTCCAGCACATTTGATGTGCAGCCAAATTTGACTTGTGTTAATGCAGTTGATTCTTTCAATTTACTTCTAGAATGATCCAAGGAAACTCAAGCAACTATACCAGTCTGTTTAAACAAGCAGTTCTCCTTCAGCCAGTGTTGTTTGACACAACTAAGCAGAACTCTGTCGGACTCAGCAGAACTATGTTAATATCTTTAATATAACAACCATAGGCTATATAAACACTTTGCATGCAATGTCAGAGGAGGCCCTGGCCTGCCCAGAAACATTTAATGGTTATTCCTATTATCCTTGTGAACTTCCACTCACTTATGGACCTTGTGGCACCTTATTAGCATTTTTTTTTAATTGTGAGCAGTCACCCTGTCCCACAGTTGTGTACATGTTTCATTGACACTAAGTTGAACCCCCACATAGCTGTTCAGACACATGGTGGTGGAAAGTGTGTTGTTTGCAGCTTGCAGCTCTAGGCCAATGGCACATGCTGAATAAGACCACAGATAGTCTATGTTTTAAGATAGACGAAGAAGATGAATCGCTTAATAGTAAAGAAAACCTGACCCACTTCTGCAAAGGTGGGCATTAACCCTCTTTCTCTCCTGCAATTTTGCCTCACACAGAGAAGGCCTAAGCATAGCCACGGCTTTTGGCTTCCACTTATTCTTTATGAATAGCACCAGTTACCAATCTGGTACAGAAGTTTTTCTCAAAAACATTACTTCACAAAAACATACATTTTAGCTCTGGGTATTTGGTTAGTTTAGTTTGTGTAGTTTTGGTTTGTGTAGGTCCAAATAATGCTAAGATATTTTTGAACAAAAGACATCTACAGCAGTAGGCCAATATCTGGCAACTTTTCAAATAGCACCAGTACATTGAAGGCAGACTCTGGTTTACAATTGATTAACCCACCGGAGTTCTTGATAGCATTTGGTAGCTGGAAATAGGGGTTGAGTGAGAATCCTCTCAGATGTGAAGTACTTGGTTACATATGGTTGCCCCCTAAGATGACCCCAAGGGCTCGAAGAAATGCAGGGTGAGGTGAAAACATGAACACACTGTGCAACTGTCTTATTGCCTTAAGGACCTGATTTCCATATTGTATTTCGAGACAAGTCTCTGTTTCAGGACTGGTCTTAACACAAGAAAAGACAAAAACCCGGATGATTTAAAATTTCTCCAACAGTGTGCCCTCACCCTTCCACGATTCTTCATATTCTGCCTCCAAATGCTTGTTTTTTTTTAGAATTCTAAAAAATCTACTTGGAAAATCAATAGTTTTCAGTTTTCTCCACACAAAATACCCTAATTTGTGTCAGAACAATGGGCTACAGAGTGTGAATGTCTCCCTCTCCTTCTCCAGCATGCTATTCAACAATTAGGTAACAGTTGTATTCATTAAGACAGTAAGAACCATCAAAACTACGTAAACTATTTTCACACATATAATTACTCACATGCCCTCAGAACAATAGTGTGGTGAGGATGATGAAGCCTTTACTATAAGGATGAAGTGGATCTAGATGGGAAGTGCCACAGGAAAATACTGTTTGGAACAAATAAATGATATGCAACCCAGTAGGGGCCAGGAACCATCTCGTCATCCTGGCATTGGTATCTTGCCATGTCGCCATCCTCTGCAGGGGTCCTGGTCTGTAACAAGAGTCAATTTTCAGATTAGCAGTAATACCTTAACTTCTGGTTGGCTAGGGCTTCCCTCTCCACTGCGACATACCGACATTCAGCCGGGGTCAGCTGCTTAGAGATGAAGACAACGGGATGCTCCTTTCCCGCATGTTCCTATCCGACAGAACCACTCTCAGGCCAGACTCTGAGGCATCTGTCGGGAGGAAGAAGGGCCGAAAGAAGTCTGGAGTGCACAGCACCACTTCTGTCATCAAGGCTGTCTTCAGTTGTTGGAAGGCATCCTCTGCCTCTGGAGACCTCGGGAGAATCTATGGAGGAGAAGTAACGGATGAAGCAACTATATTACCCCAGAAAAGCACCTACCTAGGTTGTGGTGGTGGGTCAGGGGAAGTTCTTCTCTTTCTCTTTCTGATCTGGTAGCCCATGTACTACTATGCCTCAGAGAGCCCCAGGTGGTACTTGGAGTTGGGCCATGAGCCCACCCTGTCACAGCTCTTCCAGCACCAGTACCAAACAAGGTGTTCCCACCAGTCCTCAGAGTGGGAGACCATGTCATTTAGGTAGGCCCCCGCATACTTCCAGTAATGTCCATCAGTCGCTGGAAGGTCGCTGGGGTCCCATGGAGACTGAAAGGGAGCACTTAGCACTGCCAATGGTGGCTGTGGGTGCTGAAAGGCCTTCTTCTCCTGAGCTGCAGGCAATAGTGGCACCTGCCAATAACCTGAAGCGGGCCTTACCCAGACACCTTGTTCAGAAATGGGGGTCGTGGTAGAAATGAGGGTCCCATCCCGCTTTAACACCATCATGGGACTGGACCTGGGGACCCAATGGGTCTCCAACCTCATTGTTACCAGTGAATATGACCTACTATAAGTAAAGCAAGGCAGGCAACTAATGCTAATGTTAATTGCTAATCTCAGGCAATACCACAAGCAGGCTAAAAAGCTAGCAATCTTGTGTAGCTGTAACTGCATTCTCAACAGTGAAATATTGATTCTGAAAATACTATAAGCATTTTAATAATGTTTGATGATGCACAAGCCAAGTTAGTGAAATAAATATTGTTTACTTTCATTTGTATTCATTTGAAATCAGACTACCAACAGCACCGATCACTTTCTCATCAGCTGCTTAAAGTCACAGCAATGGACGTTACGCAGCAGCAATGCACTATAGGAATAGATCATGCAAAAATGTCTTTGTCTTTGTAACGTTCACACTTTTATGGCCATTCATAAAAGCATGAACTTTACTTGGTCTCCACTAAGACATGATTGATTGGAATAACATAATTGAATTACATAATGTAATGTGTTTATTAGCAGGTGATTTCCTTGTTTCCTTTGGTTTAGGACTTGCATGATAAGATAAAAGATGTGACAGGTATGATGACAAGAGAGGTGTAAGTGCCAATTGCTCATTGTTATCCGATTATTTCATGGAAGAAAGGTCTTCCTCTCTTCGTGAAACAATATAGTCATAGATATCAAGAGGGTCTTGATGGACATTGTCTATATCCTATATTCTTCTGAAATGCCTAACAGAACAAAAGGTACAAAATACCCACTAATATATTTAATACATTGTTTAACCTCAGAACCTGGTGGCAATTTGTTCGACTTACTCATTCTCTGATTTAAAAATGTTTAGATATCTTCAAAAAGGTCAGAAAAGATACATTTACTGATCTGACTGATGTTCAACCACTTCAACTCCTCTGTAGGGACATCTCTTTTCTCCAAAATACAATAATCAATATCATGATCAATTACATTTGTTGTTCACACAGTGATGCAAATGGGGTCTGCCAGGGCTGTTATTGTGTCCCTGACAAATTGGGGACATCGTTTGCATTCAGGGAGAATGCCTGTCTCTCATAGAATAGAACGCGGCACAGAGTGACACAGAGGATTTGTCTCTCTGATTGATTGGTGTCATGCTTAAATGCTCATCAATTCTACTGAGACATTGTTGGACAGAATGAGCCAAGTCTTGATTTCTAAGAAGCATTCCTGAAATAATCAGCCACTCATAGATCTACTGTTTGGAGCAACAAGGTAGCACTGTTAACTTAAGGTCTCTTCAGCAACAGCTACTTTGCCAGGGAGTCTGTGTCAGAGAGATTGATTATTATTCCCCATATGGACTGTGAGGAGACACTGGGGACATGCGTGTCTGTGCATCATCATTTATATGTATGACCTACAAGGTATATGGATGTCACCACTTCCCATCCAATCAAAGATGGATGGCCAATATAAATCATTTAAGAGTCTGGCGTGAAATGAATACACCTGCATGGCTCACAGTTCCTCAACCTAGCAATACCTTATTTCCTTTTGTGTAAAATGTCCCGGTATGTATATAGAATGGATCTTTCACTCCTTATTTCCCTCAAGGTATACACACATGCACACACATAGTGAGTTGAGATTGTTCAACCTGTGGTTAATTAATCTCCCCCTCAGTGGTCAGCCCCAAGTGCCCCTTTGCCCCTTTTCTTCACAGATGAGTCATCTATGGCACTGCCTGCCGCTCTAAATTAAGAAGCCCATAAAACAGCTCCACTTTCGGGATCTCAATCATAGGGTGAGGACCCATCACCACCCCTTAGGGCCCCTCATAGCCCACTGAGCCCCTTTTAAAATGAATTAACATCCTCTCCACCAGTGCCCACAGATCCTGGCCAGATTGATGGCCAAGAATAAAATGTCCCTCCTCACTTTTGGCCCTGCCACATATATCAGCTGGAAGGCCCATCGTTTATCAGGCCCAATACTACTATTTAGTATGCTGACTGCTACCATTAGGATAACATATAATAATGTAAAGGGGTTTAAGGAGAGGTTCTCTGGGTCTAAAAGCCAGGTGTCAGAGGCTTAGATTTAGACCTAGTTGAAGGAATTTTGTAGGGGGGTAATACCAGAACTACTTTGAACCACACAATCTGGAGTGGATATATTGTCTGTATTTTTACAAACGTATACAAGGGGGAATATTTAGTTATTGATTCATGGATTATTCATATTTAACAAAGACGCTGACCTTCTGCCATTCCTCAGTATCTTCCACATGTCCAATTATCAGTTCATTCACGCAACCCTCCAACAATTCATCCCTCCAGGAGGATGAATTGGAGGGTTACCAAAGGTCATGGGGTGGACAAAGACGGGCAGGGCTTAGAGGTCAGAGTTCAAGAGTTTAAAGTTTAACTGGGGAAGGAGTGAAGGAGTTGGGAAAAAAGTTGCGGGTTACATGAAATAGAAATCAGCAGTATGAGGCTTTCAATATATGGCATCAACATGGGAGAGGTTGAGGGAGAAAGAAAAGTGACAGAGGTTGTGACTGGAGTGACTGTGTCCCAGATGACAAAGTGTCACTCACACACGGTTAAAGGAGAGTCCTCCTCTCTTCAGAGCAGCAACCTACCAACTGCCCGTCTGCCAATCAAAGTGATTTCCTTAGGTGTAAGACAGCTGGTGTCAGAACTGAAGGCCAGTGTTATTGTCTTAGTCACCCTTGGATGAAATCCACGGCTGAAAACCATGTTAAACTAACAACTCTTGTCTTTTCAGGAGCAATGCTTTAATCCCTGTTACTGTGCGTGTTTGTGAGTGTTGAATTTGTGTGTGCGTCTGTGTGTGTGTGTGTGTGTGTGTGTTTAGTGGAGCTAACAGTCTTGTGAGCAATGAGGCATAGGCTGAAGCAGACAGAGACAGAGCTAATGGTGGCAGGACCTGTCAACTCAAATAATATTTAGGGCCTCATACATGGCTTCTGATAATGCATGCGGCCATATTACTGTGTATATACAGTATGTGTCTGTTCACATGTGTATGTTTCCTGTGTGCGTACCTGTGTGTTTTGTAGATCCATATACAAAAATAACATCTGTGTGTCTGTGTTGAAATTTGTCTGTGTGGGACAATGCTACCTCCCCTCCCTCAATAAGAAAGGCAGTGAAAAAAATCCTATGAGGGTACAAAGGAGAGAGACAACAGTGTCCAAAATGTTCTGGTATGCATAGAGATGATGCTGGTGCATCTGTGTGAACAAGTAGCAAAGCAGTTTGCCTGCCTGACCGATGGCAGAGGAGAAAAGGGGCTCCATATAAATAGGAAATTAGCGGGGAGCGTCGTCAAAAATAATTAACTCCCCTCCTTACCGCTGTCCATTAGCCCTGACATGATGACACGGGAGGAAAAAACGTCCGTGTCAACTCTGGCAGCCGCCCGCGCTGATCAGATAAACATTTTTTGTTTTGTTTTGACGCCTGATTACAAAATGATTAGCCAGCGTGCCTGTCTCCTCCTTACCCTTCACCTCCCCCGTTGTTTGATTGACAGACGAGGTGATCTGCTGTTGGGCCTGTGTAAGCTGTCTACCACCCCCACTTCCATATGCATGCACGCCTGCACATGCACACACACACACACACACGCACACACACATTCCTGGCCTCCTTGGCTAGCATGACATTGGAGCTCTGCACATTTATATTTGTTACAATATGTATCATATATCGCAGTTTATGTTCTCTAAAGTGCACATTTTTTCTCTTGTGGTAAAAAATAAATGAAGCAAAAAAATAAATAGATTGATAGATTGTATCATAGATACACTGGCCTCTGCCAGGCACTGGCACAGCTCTTGTCCTCTCCATGCTTCAACCCATTTACACTTAGTTCACCAGAATCATGTGACCACAGAGTATGAACACACACTGTCTTATCCACTCTGCTACTTGGAAAGCATCCAATTCAAATGGCGAAATCTGACTATTTTAAATTAGGACTGAGATTACACCAGGGGGCTTTATCATGCTGTATCAGCTACTTTACAAGTACTATAATTTACAAGTATTACATAAAATAATACCATATATTCGTATAGTATTATTTTATACCTACCTATACCTATAAATAACACCATGTAATTACCTTATAAAACCATTGTTATATAACATCTCTGCATTCTTCAATTCTCTTCAGTATATTTAATCTCTGTTGTTATTGCAGAAGATCCCATCACTTCCAACGTATTTACCAGGTTAACCATACTGTCACATCCCTGTGGTTGATCATTCACCAACATCCCATGTTTGACACCAACTTTACACAGCTCTAGATAAGACACTGATAGCCTTTTGGTGGAACAATGTCATAGAGTGCAGTGGTGGCACTGGGGTAACATGCTCCACAGTGGCTCTGCATATTTTGGACCAGTTGTTATGATATTTTGAAATTGTTATGATCATATTATGTATCATACGGACTATGTGTACAATCTGTATCAGTGTATGCTTGATGTGAGTAATCATATATACTTACATATATATACCAGTTTTTTAACCCAAGGCTGAAGTGAGGTAGATTGAAAGTAAATATAGTATGATTTTGATTACTGATGAGTCTTGTTTTGATGAGAATGGCTAGAGGATAGGATGCCCTTGTGTTGTTTCAGTAGCAGTAGGAATGTTCTCATTGATCACCCATAAGGCTGTAGGAGCTCATATTTTGATAAGGATGTGATAAAGGCTTGATAAGGACCGTATCTCAAATCTTTGGTTATATTGATTTACTGCTGGTGTACAAATGGCATCCCACCACCTCCTTCCTCCTAACTAAACCATCCCTTGGATATGAGAAACAGGAGGCACAATCATTGGGTAATCACATTATCCTTGTGCTGGATGCGTGTAAAAATAAACAGACAAAATTCAATGATATCTTCGCACATGCATTATCACTATGTAATATCAGTGACATATGTATATAATGTCTGCTGCATATACTGTAAACTCTTTATACATTATACTGTATGATGTCTATAGACTGCATGTAGACTCTTTTTCTACTTTGAAACATCCTGCAGCACCTGTAACTATTATCTGTCTTTCTTAATCCAGTATTCAAAAAGCATCAAATGCATAATCCAAAAGCCTACAGACAGAGGTAAGACTACCACACAAAGTGAAATCATCGCATTGAAGACATATTTTCTTCCAAACTGATCAAAGGGATCAAAATTAACTAAAATTAGTACATTTTGAACCTTTGTAATATTTGTAAACATTGGCGTCACAGTGAAATAATCATCTGCACACTTACTTTAGATCATAATAATAATAATCTTTATTTATAGAGCACTTTTCAAAATCCACGTTACAAAGTGCTTCACAAAGGCAGCAAGAAAACAGATAAAAACAATTTGGTGTATAAAAACCAATACAGTGTAGGAAAAGATAGGAATAGGAAAATAAAAACATTTTTTAAAGGAAATAAAAGACAGTTCAAAGGAAATTAAAACTCAAGTAAAATCAGGAAAGGCTCTCTGATAAAAGTATGTTTTAAGAAGGGGCTTAAAGGAGATCACTGACTCAGCCGACCTGATTTCCTCAGGCAGATCGTTGCAGAGCCTCGGGGCCCTGACTGCAAACGCTCTGTCCCCTTCAGTTTTCAGCCTGGACTCTGGAACAGACAAAAGACCTCTGCCCGAGGATCTCAAAGTACGTACCGGCGCGTACGGTACTAAGAGGTCAGAGATATAGCAGGGAGAGAGGCCATGAGGAGCCTTAAAAGTAATCAGTAAAATCTTAAAATCTATTCTAAAACATACTGGGAGCCAGTGTAAAGAGGCTAAAACAGGAGTGATGTGATCACGTCTCTTGGTTCTGGTTAAAAGCCTGGCAAATGAGTTCTGTACAGTCTGGAGTCGATCAATAGATTTTTGGTTCAGGCAAGTAAAAAGGCTGTTGCAGTAATCCAGGCGTGATGAGATGAAGGTGTGTAAAATGATCTCTGTGTCTGTAATAGTTAAGATAGATCGTATTTGGGAAATATTTCTAAGATGATAAAAACATGATTGCACAAGCTTTGTGGTGTGCTGCTCAAAACTTAAATTACCGTCAAACCAGACGCCAATATTCCTTGCAACGGGCTTGATATGATCCAATAGGGGACCAGCCGAAGGCAGAATTTGTTTTGCCATGTGCTGGGACCCAATGACAGGGATCTCTGTTTTGTTTGAGTTCGGCTGAAGAACATTTTTTGACATCCAGCTTTTGACATCACAAAGGCAGTCATTAAGTGAACTCAGCATTCTAGGGTCTGTGGATCTAAAGGGCAGGTACATCTGCATATCATCAGCATAAAAATGAAAAGAGACACCATGTCTATGAATAATGTGCCCAAGGGGAAGCATGTATAAAGACAATAAAATTGGTCCCAAAACCGACCCCTGAGGCACACCATACTTAACAGAAGAAAATGAAGAGATATAGTTGTTCAGAGAGACACAGAACCTCCTATTCGACAGGTAAGATGAAAACCATTCTAAAGCTGTACCAAATATAGATCAATAGATCAATGCGATTTACATTTATCTGGCCAAACTTTTGGTCTGTAAGACCTTCCTCAGAGCATGCATGGCACACAATGGAGAGGATATAAGGGCAAAGATGATCTTTTTTATTGATGATTGTTGATCATGGATTGTTTTGATAAGTTGTCTAGCACCTTAGCAAAGGCTCTGTACACACTGCAAACACTAGAGTATAAGTATTGTTAAAAGAGAATGAGGAACATGTGTGAATAAATGTAAAACTTTCACGTTAAAGAATAGATAAAGAAAAAAGATAAAATCTGATTTGAGGCTATAGACACTATCTTTTATAATTTGAGATGTCTTTCCAATGTGAATAGTGTGTAAACATGTACTTGATATTAAGTTAATTGCTGTACTGGGTATTACCTTTATAGTATTGTCTCTTCCCAACTATACATTATATCTATTTACAGTATCCACAGCAGCTTAGAATTCAGTTTTTCTCAATGTTTCAAACCATTTCATTTGTGTGCTTGTAAACCTGATAAGTGTCTGTTAATTTAGAAAAAACAAGCTGTAAAGCTATAACGCCAGGTAACTACTGCCTGTCCCTGCAATGCTATAAATGCCTATCTTAATTTTCCCCAATTAAAGTAATAAACAGTATTGTTTCAACTTTGGACCTAATTCACAGAGACTGTATCCTCTTGGAGTACTGCCAGGCTTCCTTATGACTACAGTATATAGTATTATGGTACCATAATAGTAATCTGTTGCAGTTTGCACATTATATTTGTAATTGATGAATTTGGCCCACGTTAAGATCACTGTAATTTTGAACAAATGTATGTCTCCACTGACATGTATCTTAACAAATCTCATTTGGAAATTGGTTCATATCAAATGGTGGACAATAAAACACTGTTTATGTACTAAACGTTGTAAGTGGTGATGCGCAGCAGCATGGAGCAGATAACTGATCAATCCACAATGTCAACTTCAAAAGATTAAAGGGCAACACCACTAAACTTCAGCAACTAATACGTTATTCCAGTGCTCTGGTCTTGTCTGTATTAATCACTAATGAAATACTGAGAACTATCTCCCTTATCCAGAAACAAGAGAGATAAATTTGGCTTCCTTTCCCTTAACAAGTTGAAATTCCTAACCATCATCTGTGATCATATTTGTGCAATCAGACAGACAATTATACTCTTTAGGCCCTAACCTGGGCTGGACCTGAGACAGGAGCATGTGCTCCAGCACATGGTGCTGTGCTTTGGCCTTTGATCTCTGTTTGGCTCTGGAACAGCAGTCACATTTCAAAGCATGCTGTTGGGCATGCTAACAAATCATTAACCATGTCACTGGAAGAAGGAAAGATAGAGAGAATGAAACATCTGCCCCTGAAAAGAAAATGCTTAATTGAAGAGACAGAGATAACGTTACTATGAATGAACTGATATAGGCAAGGCAAGGCAAGGCAGCTTTATTTGTATAGCACATTTCATACACTGGGGCAATTCAAAGTGCATAGAGTATGTGAGTGAATGGATTGGACAGGAGGAATGGAGAGGGTTCACGTTATTTGTTCAGAAGATCATAAAGTGGTGTTTTGTTGACATATACTTATGAGGGTGTCTTGGGTCTTCTGGTGCTGTGCGCTTAAAAGGGATTCACAACCAGATTTTACTGTTTTTTTTGTGCTAATTGATTTGGCTAATTGATTTTCATTTAAAAGTCACCTTAGAAAAACAAAAACAAATCAAAACAACAAAACAAACTAAAAACATTAAAAAAAAGTTTCACCATCCATGAAGCAAAGAAATAGCAAACTCAACATATTTTACAGTAGCTGCACATGAATCAGTATAATTGTGCATGAATCAGTATAATCATCTTATACCACAGAGAGAAGAAGCTATGACAAGGTGATTGTTCCTTGTGATAAAGTTTTAGTAGGCTACCTCACAAAGGTGAACATGTTAGTATATTCTTCAGTCGTGGCAAGGGTGACATTGACCTCTGGTATTGTTTTACTGTATAGTGTAATAAGCTGGTGATGAGTGTTGTTAATGTACAGAACAGGTTGGGAGGGGTTTGTGGTAGTGGCCTGAAAAAGGGAACATGAGGAGTCACATGCAGATTCTCACACAAAACTCACGAGGGTTCTCACTCAGAGAGTCTGTGTGAAATTTTCAATATTCATGTTGAAATTTGATGAAGTCATTGCTTGGTTCAAGACCTTCCATTATGCTCCTACAGAGACTGGATGCTTGGCTGATTATAAATCACCTTGGAAACACATTGATGCAAAATCCATAATGTGAACATCATGCTTAGAACCATATTTTAGCATTCAGGAGCACTGCTACAATTGCGTGTTAGCATGCATTTTGCATTTATTTACCAATTAAAAATGCATTTGGTATGGATTTGAAGGTACTATGCAAAGCTACAGTGCTCCTGTAAACAGATTATGGTCCTGGGGGACAGTGTGGTATTGAATGACTAAATAGGCCTACTATGATTTATGATAATGCATAAGAGAAGCAGGGCTCCTACCCTGAGACCCTTAACCCCACCTGGGGATTGGGATATCAGCATATTGCCAGTACTATTATATTTATTCATTTCACAGTAACAAGGACTCATTCATAATATCTCATTTTTGTGAAACCATTGTTTATTTTCCATACAGTGCAATAAAATAGATGTTTCATTGCATCCATCTCAGATTGTTGTTTTCAGAGAACTCATAGCCTATTCAATGAGATTATACTTGCTGTTTCTCTCTCTCTCTCTCTCTCTCTCTCTCTCTCTCTCTCTCTCTCTCACTCACACACACACAGACACACACACACACACGCACAATGGTCAAAAGAGGGCAAGGTTTCTTTCTTTAAAGGGATATGAGAATCAAGCTTACCCTTCCCCTCAATGGACTCTGATCTCCCAGCTTTAGCGTGCGCACCATGAGTAGGCGCTACATAGCCCATGTTAAACAGTGAGTGTGTGTGAGTGCTCTATGAGTGGGAGAGAGGTGTTCGTTAAGGCCTCTTTCATTTCAATTGACAGGTTGAATGCTCCTCAGAGCTAGGGGAGATTTGGGGCATCACTAGATGTGACAGAGGAGATTACAGAGGTAATCCTGCCTGCACACCAGGGAATCATCTAGTCTTCAACTTGCTCTTATTAACTGGTACGCACTCACAGTCAGTGTTATTAACCAATCTCTTAATTTACACCTGTTTGATTTAGTTTCTGTATTCAGCAGAGCAATTGGACTAAATTTCTTTTATTCCAAGGCTCAGCTATGTTTTACTCTAAAGCAGGGCTATTATCCTTTTAGCTGTGGGTTTGCAAGACTTTACAATAAGTAGCCATGTAGTTTTGTATTACAATAGGCCTATCCATCAGTACACCTAATTACAAGGGTTCCTGGGTGAGTCGAAGGTTTTCTTACCCCATACACTCGTGTCAGGCAGTGTTATAGTCGAGACTTAAGCCAAACTCTGCCTGTGGGGTTTTTGTATACCCCGTTTTAACTGAGATACAGTGTCATTCCCCCCTCACAAAACATATAGATTATCACTATTGATATTGCGTTATATCCATGGTATTTACACCAAAACAGTAGCTCCAGTAGCCTTTCCCGTAGCCCCTTATAAGACTCTATGCAACATCTCAGCAGTTGACACACTCTAGCATGGTGTCATACCATGACTGTAGGGGTGTTTCCTCCAGTTGGTTTCTGCTTTGGGAACCTTTGAGATATGATTAGATTTTATCAGTCAGTAAAAAACCTCCTGTCAGGGTCAACTGTGCATGACATGTGATTACAACATGGTATTCTGACAGCAGATAAGGGAGGCATTTCAGTATGAATGAGGCCTTTGGCCTTGTATTGTGCTTTCATTATGAGTGTTTTATGCATTGAGTTTTATGAGTCAGGGATCATTTCAAATATAGGTCTGTAATAAGAAAAGATAATACTAATGATTGATTATAATCAGACAACTGTAAGAAATGCTTGTTGTATACTATTCCTACTTCTTTGTTTCCTCCATTTCTGGTGTGAACACCAGAAATCTGGTGTCTACCTTTTTTGGCTTTGCTATATTTTAACAATAAAATATAGCAAAGCTGAATTGCTAAATTTTTATTGCTATATTTCATTGCTACATTTTCAGGTTGTAAATTTCAGGCTGTAACCTGTGTTTATTTTGGGTTATGGCCTCTGGTTGTGTGGTAGCTTGGGTGCTACCGTAGACTGTAAAAAAAGATGGATGTAGTGAGTGTGACGTCACCCATAGGCTTCTGCAGGGACGTTTTGAAGTCAAAAGATTGGGTTTACGAGCACCGCCATGTTGACATTTTTTGGAGCCAGCGCAGCCAGAGCGAGCCTGAGGGTCGCAGAGCCGCAGCGCTGTCTGCTATTGGCCCATAATCGGCGACTTGTCGATCACTGGACAGGTGACCTGTCAATCACTAGGAAAACAACCCCGTTTATATCCATTCTATCCAGTTTATGACACAATTATTTTGAATATCTCCATATAAGGACACATATCAGAAGAAGTGAAATTACCATAACCTCTTGTCAAAAAAATGTATTGACTTCTGGGTTTGGAGCCAGCATCTAGCGGACGTTAGAGGAATTGCCGCGTGGCTCCACTTCCTTATTGGCTTCAAAATTCACCTGTGGTTTTGGCCACTTGGGTGCTACCCAGCAGTTTAGCTAACACTGCCCCCACTAGCTCAGCATAGTTGGCCGTTTATCTGCATAGCTGCTTGCTTAGCCTACTCTGTTAGCATATAACTCAGTATTTAGGTTTATGTTGGGATTCTTGATTGTTTGGCTTTTGGTCATTGGGTCCCATCGGGCAGTTTAGTCACCACTACCTTCAGTGAGCCTTGGTCTAGCTGCTTAGCCGTTAGCTTAGCTGCTTGCTAGCTGCTTGCTAGCTGCTTATAGCCTAACCTTAGTGTTTAGCGTCTACCTTAGAGAATCACCACACCACAGCCACATGTATATAATTAGAATGAAAAATGTTGTATCTTATTTTTTCCTGCTTGAGGAATTTATATCAAAGTTATATCAAAATTGGCCAACTGATCATCAACAGAAAGGGTTGGCAAATTTTGAATAGGATCTGTTCATGCATGCATCGCTTCGTAAAGCCTAAAGCATAAAAAAACATCTGCACTTTGCGGCATACATTTTTGACCTGGTCTGAGCAGGCGGGCAACACAAGCGCAAATCCCCATAATCCTTTACACCAAAATTACACTGTGCCACTAGTTAGTTAGCACTAGTTGTTCCTGCCAATGGGAGTTTAGTTTGTGTGTTGTGTTTCCCACTCTGTGTGCGCCTGTTCATTCATATTGGTGCATGTCTGTTTGTGTGAGTGGGAGTAAGTGAATGAGTTTGTCTGCTGTGCGTATGGGTGTGTCTCCCATTTCTTTTCATTTCAGGTTGTGGCTGTGGCTGGGCAGTATTGGTGTCTTTTGTGGTTGTTGATTCTTCCTCCCTCCCTGCCTCTGGTGCTAGTTGTCTTCCATGGTGGCCGAGACAGTGCTGCCATCCCTGCACTAGTCGTCATTCCTATGATGACAATGAAGATGGTGACTGAGTTGGTGTTGATTCCCCGCACCAGACGTTCACCCATGCACAGTGCTTAATTTGTAAATAATGAGGTCCCAGAGCACCAAGTGGTCGGTGTTCCCGCGAGTTGGTGTGGAGGGAAAAGGTTCCAGAACATATCAAGACAACAAGCGCATTGGAGGCACGGTGGTGCTCAGTACAGCCATATAGCTTACTGTAGACCTAACAGCCTAAACATTATGAAATGACCGACTACATGTCCTTAGAGCTCCGACTACTGGGGACCTATAACAATATTTGATTATTGCATAGGCTACATAATGCTCATTTTTACAAACCTGCCCTTCAAGTAGTGGACTAAAGATATAACTGCACTGTCCACAACATAAAAATGCCCACATAGGCTACTATGAGACATCCTAATCATACATAAAGGAAACTGCAATGGCTTCAACCATTTACCAGAGAAATTCTGGTTTGAGTAGTTACGCATCAATATTCAATACAAATACTTTCATAGGATATCGATTTTGAATGTAGGAAACAATGTCAGCGAATAATGCAATAAAACGTGTCGTGGTGCAGCTGGAAGTAGACCTAAATGTGACACTCAGCTGGACTGTGTTGGTTTTGAAATGCCCACAGTGATGTGGCTTACAGCCCTTCACGTCAACCAATTCTCATGTTATTATCAATTATTTCTGGACACTCAACATAACATGCACAATTGCCCGCATATTTAACTGTGGGACTTACAGGCCCATACTCCAAAAAATTTCTGTTTCGCAGTCATCTATGCAAATATGAATTTTGATTGTCCCAGCAGAGACCTAATAGATTACAGAATATGCTAACTTATTTACAAAAAAAAAAAAAATCATGCTTACCTTGTCTAATATATATACCTTTTCCAAAATAGTCCACACAGCAGACATATGGACAGCAAATTCAACTTTTAGCCATGACGCTGTCTGAAGTTTACCATAACACATTCTGCAGAGCAGCTCACTCATGTGTGAAGTGATTACTATGTTGTTGTTACTTTATAATAGGGTAATCACCTGTATTCATATGGAAATGAGACAGTTAGGTTTTTGGAAGGGAGGGGAAAGGAAAGAAGAGTCAACTATTGGGAGTATTACACGGCAGACAAAAAAAAAAAAGTTTCATGCCACCAGATGCCGGGTCCACGCAAATAGGTACTGGAATGCAGGTAGTCCAAAACCGCGAGGTGCCGGATCCTGTTCCGGCAGGATCCGGCACAAATTAAGCACCGCCATGCATTCTTACTGTTTATTCTGTGTATTTTGTTTAGGTTCCATTTTTTTTGTTGTTGTCAACATTTAATCTTTGTTTGTCCACCCTCAGCACCCATTGCAGGCCTGACTCTCCTGCAAGGGAGATCCCTCTCTGTGAGGTCCTTCTTCCCTAATGAGGCTTTTGTGGGAGTTGGTCTTTGTTCTCAATGAGGGCCTACAGTTGGGGGTTGTCGCTTTCGTTTTCATTTATCATCTTCATTTATTGTTTCATAATATGTGCATTGTGAAGCCCTTTGAGACTGTAACTGTGAATAAATTTGACTTGACTTATTCAATTTCTAGGCAACCATAGACACTATTATGTTATAGAAATATAAAGGTCCAGAATCATTGGGTCAAAATGTCAAAAAGTCAAAATCGAGTTTAATATTGAACATTCAACAACAAATGAGAATTCATTAGTAATAGGAAAACAAGCCCTGTGTTTTTTTTTCCAGTAACATGAACATCTTTCTCCGGTGCTACCTTACGGTCTTTCTCGTTGCAAAGGCCTATTTATTGAGTGACAGTATTTTAATGAAAGTATGCAATCTCTTCACACTCGATAAGTGGGTATAGTTAGGATGACTTTTAAGTCATAACATGTTGCTGTATCTCTGTCTGTATCTGTATCTCTCTCTCACACACACACACACATACACACGCACGCACACAAACACACACACACACACACACACACACACACACACACACACACACACACACTCACTCACTGACAAACAGAGCAGACAGACAGACACACAAACAAATCAAGGGTCACGCCCCAGATAGGAGACCCATGCATCTCCGGTCTGGTGTTGACAGGAGCAATATCCATCAGGCAGAGCCAAAGCCACCCTGCTGTCATTGTGTGATTGGATTAGAGTGGCTCGGGCATCGCCGCCAGCTCCATGAGGATCCAGGTGCTTCCTGTTGCCTGGCCTCAGAGGCCTTCGGTAGTCCACCCCACCTCCACCCTGCCCTCAGACACCCTCAGCTGGGTATGGGGTTGAAGTAGCTTCAGTAAAAGCCTATGAACACTTTGAAGGGCAAACATATTTAAGACACACATATACTAAAAGTCCTAAATTATCCTATTTTGTT
Organism: Centroberyx affinis; assembly: GCF_046629955.1. Classification (NCBI taxonomy): domain Eukaryota; kingdom Metazoa; phylum Chordata; class Actinopteri; order Beryciformes; family Berycidae; genus Centroberyx; species Centroberyx affinis. The sequence goes on along the minus strand of NW_027278824.1, from coordinate 495,808 downwards.
TTTGCAATACGTTTTTACATGGATACAAATATTGTACCAAAAAATGTAAAGTGAAAGCAGTTTTGAAAATTATAATCTTTTTCCAGTTTACCAGCACCACACCCACTGTAGGCTAATATACATCCACACAGGAATATTGCTAGATTAATAACATTCCAATTATTCTGTAAGTGATATTGATTGTCTACACAGAAATGAATGTTTTCCAGCTAAAGTGAATGTAAATTGGAGATGAGATTGGTTACTGCTCTCTCTCTCTCTCTCTCTTTTCAATCTACTTCCTACACTACAATGAATGGACGGCGACTCGAAGGTTTTTATGTAGTAATAACCATATTCACCAAAATCAATAGCATGGGAGAGGAGGCAATAATGCAGGCTAACTGAAGGAAATGAAATCAGACACAGCAAGAGAGGACAGAAGAAGTAAATAAGGTGATTTGTATTGAAGAGTAGGCTTTTCATTAAGGACAGACCCTGTTGTGTTGGCCTGCAACATTCAATTTCGGAACTGGCATTTTTTTCTTAATCCCCAACAATAAGTTTAATATTCTGTATCAGCACTATTTCATGATTGCTATTGTCTTCAACAACATTAGTAAGCCATTGAGTATTTAGCTGTATGTTTTATATCCATGCTTTATACAGGAGCATTATATAGCACAGATTTAATGTAAAAGTATAACCTATACTACACATGTGCAATGTTATGAATACTACAGTAAAAGGTGTACGTAAAATGCTTTCTCACTCACACATACCTTTTTTTTCTCAAGTTTCACCCATTACTTTCATTTCCCCACTTTGTTCATCAACACTATTGCCCCCCTATCCAGATCTTAATTAAAGCACACTACCCCGCCCCACCTTCCACCCCAGCTCTGAGACCCCTGTGCAGGAGGATTATGGGATTACACCAGTAGGGTCCATGCCTGTGAAAGCCCTCTGTAGCAACCGGCGTACGGCTGGGAGCCCCGTGGCACAATGGAATTCTATGAGGAATTCTTCAGCAGGACTAACGGAGCCCCGGCCTTTGTAAGCAGCACAGCGGGTCTCTGCCGGCATCCGCCCCATGTTTCCATACTGGCCTGCTAGAGAGAGCTGTAGAGAGAGAGAGTACATAAAATGATTATCCATGTATTCAGTGGATTGGAATTCCATTAAGTCGGAATGCCCAAATTGCCCCCGAAGAGGCTTGGGGGTTTGGAGTTGTTGTTTGCCCCCTTAAGTGTGGCAGAATTAATAAGACTATTACCTCAACAATTACCGCTCTGTGCAGCACCCAGGATTCATTTCTGTGGAAATCCGATGCCACTAATTAAAACTGTTGCCATCGCTCTGGCCTGAGAGTGATTGTCTCAGAAGATACATTCCCCACCGAATTACAAAGGCAATTTTATGAGTTGGAAAACTGAGAGCAATTATTTTAACAAGCATAAAGCATTTTCTATCGAGCAGTGGTCCCGGCTGATCTAATATTAGCGCTCGTACTATAAGCAGAAAAATAAGGAGTGAAGCCAACACCAGGAGAAAATGAGGCTCCTTCCTCAAAAGGCTGTAAACCAGGGAGGTGTCGACCTCCTGCTGCTACTCTCTGTGTGGCCACAGACTGTCTGGCCATGGACAACGTAGCAACCATTTTTACAGGGTGCACACACACACGCACACACACACACACACACACGCACACTTACAAATACACGCAATATCAAGCACAGTACACACAAACGCATATTCACACACACACACACACACACACACACACATACACATCTGTGTGTGTGTGGATATGTGTTTGTGTGTACTATGCTTGATATTGCGTGTATATGAAACTAACCAAGATCTTATTTAGACTGTCTGATAGTGTATGCTTCCCTGCTTCAACAATAACTACAGTTGATTGCTTTTGACAATACCATAATGACTGATTTACACAAAATTAACAAAATTATCAAGGACTTGATTTTTCTTTCCTTCCAGAAGATTTTGTCAGTTTATATAAATCTATTTTGCTATTTCATCTACTTTGCCATTATATTTATAATTTGAAGAACAGCTGCTGTTTCATGGCATTGTTACAGATGGAACCTGGTGTCCCCAAATTTTGTACAATGAGCATCTTTAGATACAGATACATGCACAAATAAATGTTTTCCCACCACCAGGCATCAGTTTGACTGATGGTGGATGGTGGATGGTAGATAGGCCTTCAACTCCAACAACGCAGGTTCAATTCCCAACTCATGCCAAGAAGATACTGTGAGTGAAGTTTTAATTCTTAGCAAAAGTTTTTATTCTTTAACCATGACCAAACCTTACCCTGACCAAACTGTTTAAGTTGCCTAGACTTAACCCTAACCGTAATCAAAATTGTTGTACTTGACTAAACGTAACCGTTAGCTCTCCTTTCCACATGACAAATGGCTAATTATGGTATTGTCACATAATCCAATTCGTGGTGGAGGAATGCAAAGTTCACATAATTCATGTCCACAACACGTAATATGTGTTTCAGAGTTTATTCCCATTTCATAAAAAATTTAAGGAGACTGTGTTGGTTGTAGATCTTATAAGGTTAAAGACCTATATCTTCTGTGTGTGTGTGTGTGTGTGTGTGTGTGTGTGTGTGTGTGTGTGAGAGAGATAGAATGTGTATGCATTGGACGTGTGTATGTAAGTCTTTTCGTGTGTCTCTTTACATCTGTAATTACCCAGGCATTAACAACCAATGCTATAAATCCCTACTGCAATTAAATATGTTTTGACACAAGGGATCTCCCCAAACTTATCATTACTGATGTGCAAATTACACATATACCTCTGACATGCGCCCCCAATTAGTCACTTTGTACTCTTAATTAAGCAGCATTAATCTTGTGTGTGTGTCTCTAGAAGCTGTGAGCTGAAACTGGCAGCACCACAGGATAAAATGGAATGAGAGAGAGGTGGGGGGCAGGGGTGGGGGGCAAATTATGGTCTACTGGAATGTGCTCGTTGGGCCTGGGACTGGCACAGGTCATGCTTCAGTAAACACAGACAAAAGATATGAGCAGGAATATACTCAGTAGACTCTGCTGTATGAGCATACAGTGTGCAATCATAATCCCTTATCGTATTTGTTATGAATAGCTTGATGACATGAATGAATGTAAAATTGATTGCCTCAATCACTATGCCAGTTGAAATGAAGGCATGAGAAATAACACAGATTTTGATCAAGTATGATTTTATTGCCGAAATTAGATTAAATTCTGTATGTGATTCACTTTTCATATCAGCACCTCTCTGTGCTGAATGCATTTCTATTTCTCATCCTTTACTTGCTCAAAGATACACACTATCTGCTCTCACCTATTTTGACCCGACCTGCTCATTCTAACTTACAGATAAAGTGTGACTTTTCACACAAGGCCTGAGCAGCAAACAGTATGCTGCCCCTCCTTGCCAAAGTTTTGGCAAGGAGGGGCATCTGTTTTTCTACGTAGATATCCAGTCCACATGCGTCCATCAGGCCTCCCACCCAGTCCAGCAGTGTCCCATCATCCTCCATTATATTTCCAATTAGCAGGGCTTTTCAGGATTAAACATCATCGCCTGTGGTACAACCCACTGTTTACACTGCCAGTGTTCTCTATGGGCACTACTGTGAATTTTCCAGGCCCAGGAAACTTGGACCATTAGTGGCAGGGGAACATCTCTCATATGTACAGTAATGGAGCTGTACTAATATTCACAAGGCAGTGTGTCCATTGCTGCCATTTCTTTTTTTTTTCCGGAGCTTGCACCTTTCTGTCTTTACAATGGAGGGGATGTTTTTGAGCCCAGTAGCCTATGAGATGCTTGGAGCTGTGCATTATTTTGCCCTTAGTGTGGAGGACAGAAAAAGACATAGAACATTGTAATTATTTATTTGTGGACACATACAAACACATAGCACCAAAATAGCACTATTGTTGTTAAAAACACATTGGGGTGGACATGCAGTGCTATGATGCAACACAAATATGACTTGGCTATATAATATACTGTACTGTAAATTTACTACTTATCAATGTCAAATTTAGCCAGAAATAATCTGTTTTGACCTAAGGTTGGAGTCAACGGATTTCCATGTACTATAATATGTATGGAAAAGAAATATGTAACAAGCTGTTTATCTGACTCTGTCCTCAGTCTCCTGCACATCTGGCCCTTAAATTACAATTGCTGAAAACGAGGAGAAATTTACAGTCATCTTGACAGGGTTTCAGACTGGGCACAGAGCCCAGTCCCCCTGCCTCACACAGCCTTGGAGCCCTGAGCACACATGGGGGCCATTATTTGTAAAGTAGCTGCGGTGGCACCAGGGAATGATTTGAAAGGCGTGTGTGTGTGTGCTGGAACATGCGGCCCGAGTATGTTTACTCTCTCTTATCACATCCACACATCTCCAGTAAGTGGCGGGGAGAGAGTGTGGCGTGTCGAGGCGGAGATAGGGGGAGATTACTGTGCTGTTCAAACCCCAAATTCTCCACCCAACTCCCGCCTACTTCTCTCTCCTTGAAAATGGATTATCTTTTGAAGTATTGTAAAGCACTTCAGTGAAATGTTCACACACATGTTTATCTCTCTTGTCATTTGGCAGTGAACCCCTGCCACATATGTTTACTACAGTGGTAGATAACTTAGACACAACTTAGCATAAGTCTGCCTGGATCGAGAGGAGATTTGAGGGCTAATAAGTGATACTAGAGTGCCTTTGAAACATGCAATGTTAAGTGAGACATTAACATGAAGACATACAGTAGAAAACACATGTAAACAAAACACAAAAACTCAACAGACATGGAACAGAAAGAAACAAAATGGACCAGAGCCAAAAGAAGGAAGAGAAGAAAAAGACAGAGGAAGGGGGGGTGCACATACAGTAATAGGGGGAACGGGATAATATCTCTGGCGTGTAGCCCCACAGTAAAGCCACTGGTTGGCCATGGCTCTGGGCTGTAGACGGACCGTCTCCTCACAGTGCTGGGTGAATTAGGCTGTGGTTCCTCAACGAACCTCAGCCAGCCTCAGCAATGTGCTAAACCCAGACGTGACTTATGGCTACCCACCAGAGATTAGGCCTCTAGACCCAGGCCTTACACCGCAGAGCGGAAAGGCAAAAGGAGTTTCATCACAAGCACCACGAAAAGAAAGTGGGACAACACATGACATGTGTATTGCCATGGTAAGCATCACATAATTGTGCTAACCTCTCTGTTCTCCTGGCTGAGCATGGTAGATCCTTGCCAAAAGGCACAGTTTTGTCCAGTCGCTGCCCAGCCATGTTCACATTCGTGGTCTGCTGGCCAGTAGAAACCCACAAGGGACAGATGCTCTCCACTAGGCCTCATGACCACATCTCTAAGGGATACTCCCAAGCAGGATGGCGATGAGTACCAGTGGTTGGAACTGCTTTTAGTACCATGATCATTTTATAATGCAATCCCTGTCATTCCAAATTTTCCCAAATAAAGGATTCGATTTCACCAAATCCTTGAGAGGGAAATGATGTGCAGTTCTAGGAAGAGTGAATAATGGACTGCAACAAGGCCATCTCACCATGCAATGTCAATGTGCCTCAGTAAGAGAATACTATGGCTTTACAAGGAAGACTATAGTTACATTACAATAAGTATAGTGAAAACAAAAAAAAAACAAAAAACACTTTGTCTCCTTTCCAGTCACAAGGCCATAATTAAGTCATTACATAATAAGTAAAACCACAATGTCAGTGTTTTCTTCAAGCCACTTTACAGGCACTCCAGATTAACTTTAATGGTCTCTCCTTGTTGAAACAGGTTCTGAGTTTCAATACACAACTTTGAATGTTATTTGATACATGACTCTTTTGCTACTTACTCACTGCCACTCATATCACAGAGGGCAGTGTGTGGTTAATCAGACTCTGTTTGTGCATCGTGCTTTCCAGCTTGCCATAGAATCTGGTTTGCATGCCTCAACACATAGACCCCATGCACTGTTATCATGCTAGGGTTTGTTCCAAGCGAGACATAAAGCAACTACTGATTTGTTGGACAAGTCCTACCTGTGAAGGATATCGAATTAAAATGTGTAGTATACTGCATGCAAACATTGCATGCATATGTTGAAGTTAGGCAGTTGTACAGTTCTTATCTTTGGCCCAAGCACAAGCACATTCATCAGACCTTGTACTTCACATTAGAATTATTCACCATCTCTGACTAGATTTACCGTTTAATTTGCAGAATGCAGTCATTTATTGATCTGGAAAAGCTTATTAGCAATCCCTTCCACATACTCTTTCAACATGTATCCGTCATCCCTCACATAAGCAGCGGGTTCCTTTGAGAAGTCTATGGTTGTGTCAGTCATGCTGTGGGGAGGTAAAGAATATCCTGACACAAATGCAGTTATCTAGTCCATACAACACATATTGACACAGCCTACAGCCTTAGGGTGCACTCACACTATTCTGCATTTTGTAGGAAAAGCACTTCCTCAACCACATTTTGTGCTGCTAATTTGAAAAAGTGAGTCGTGCATGATGCACTTGCCATAACAACCAGCAAACAGTCCTTGGGTTCAAGTCTCAGACAATCAGCAGAAATTCCCAAAACACAGCCAATGTGCTCCAATCAGAGTTAAAACTACAACCAAGCTCGCTACTCTTACTTTCTCCACTTTCATTCTGGTTGTTGTTGACGTTGTAAACGACAAGTTGCCATGAAACCCCACCTCTTCTTCAATGTGATTAGTCAGCACTCAAAAAAGCAGTCCATGTCATGTACGCTTTTCTGAAAAGTTGAACTTTTCTTCACTTCACTCTAAAAACAAGCCGGGCGCTGTGCCTTTCTAAAGGGGCTGTTTTCCGTCTGTCTTGTGGCTGCTCCCCATTTCCTTTCCAGTAAAGAAGGCACTGGCATTTTTTAAAATAAATAAATAAAAATACTGTGAAAAACGCCATACCTGATGATCTACTGATGCTAGAACTATCACAGCCCTCCATCCATCTATCCATTTTCTAGCCGCTTGTCCGGGTCAGGGTCACAGTGCATGGCAACAGGGTGAGCAGAGCAGCCCAGATGTCCTTTTCCCCAGCAACTTCCTCCAGTCTCCTGGGGGATTCCCAGTCGCTCCCAGCCTGCTGAGAGATGTAGTCCCTGCAGCGTGTCCTGGGTCTGCACTGAGGTCTCCTCCCAGGTGGTCATGTTCACCTCCAAAGGGAGGCGAGGGGGCCTCTTTACCAGGTACCTGAACCACCTCAACTGGCTCCTCTTAATGCGGAGGAGCAGCGGCTCGTTACCAAGGTCCTCTCGGATCACTGAACTGCTCCCCCTATGACACAGAGCGAGGCCAGTCACCCTGCGGAGGAACCTCATTTTGGCTGTTTGAATCCGCAATGTCATTCTTTCGGTCACTTCCCAAAGCTCCTGACCATAGGTGAGAGTCGGAATGAAGATCGACCGATGAATCGATAGCTTTGCTTTGTAGCTCAGCTCTTTCTTCACCGCCACAGTCCCACACAACACCTGCAATACGGTAGCTGATACTCCTAACCGGCGGTCAATCTCACAATCCTTCTAACCTTCACTCATTCATAAGACCCCGAGATACCTAAAGTCCTCCACTTGGTGCAGCTGCTTCCCCCTTAACTGGATGGGGCAGGTGATAGCCCTCTCATATGATTTTTTTTAGGAGAAATTAGCATTTTATACATACTGACTAGATCCACTAAAGTGTTATGAAGGCCTTTCTTGTCAGATAGGTTGTTAGGAACATCAAGACAGAAAGGTAGTGCTAGGGTGCACAAAGGGTGCCAAGAAATCATGTGAGTTTAACAGCATTTGCACATGGAATTGATCGCGATATGCCATTGATTTGCAGAGCCAGGTCACACAGATGACATCCCTCTTGTGTTACTGCAGGTAACATGCGTCCTTTCCATCCCGGCAACAGATGCTGCATCAGCTGACCAGGGTGTCCAGCGATGTTGTGGGAATACCTCAGTTCTCTGTGTCCCACTGCCTGACGCAGCTATTAATGACATTCCATCGTGCTGCTTTCCAGACATCATTGGTGCCATCAACCGCATGCATGTGACCATCAGGACACACAGAGAACATATTTATAGGAATAGGAATAGACAACAGTCCATGGACATTCAGTCGGTATGTGATGCGGACATAGCCATAACAAGTGATGGTCTAAAGTTTCAGTGCAATGATCAATGCATTTGGAGAACTGCTTGTGGGTGAGTTGAGTAGAAAGCAGATGTTATTAAGAAACTCATCTTTAGATATGAAACATATTCTAAATTTAAAGACATTCTGTGATTTACTATAGGCAAAAATGTGGAACAGCCTAAATCAAGTATATGTTATTATGTTTTTATCCAGTTAAGGTCCCATAGGCATGTTGTCAATCTTCATGTGCTGTTGTCCTAACCAGAACTGAACTAAAGGTGCAGAGAAAGTAATGCCTCATCAGAAAGACATGAAAAGGAGAAAGGCATGCCCAAAATCTTCAGTGCGCACAGTGAGTAGTCCAAGTCTGAATAGCAACAGTTCAAATGTGCCCATGAGACCCATGGAACTGTATGTAGTCTGAAGGTGATTAAAGTCTGATTCTGATTTTAGTTCTGATTTTGATGAAGTAGTCAGACATGTTACATTTTTGCTCTTTCCTGATGAATTACACTTTGAGAATCATGCATTGAGGACCTCACTTCTGCCTGGGCTGATTCAGCATCCAGAGCTTTAGTCCAACGCTCCTGGAAGACATGTAATTTGATTGGCCTCAAGCCGTCAGAGACTCATCCTTGCTTCCTGTTTGGATTTCAAAACACCTCATTTATCCCAGATCATTTATACAGCTTCACTCTACCACTTTTATTGGCTATCATCAGTCTTGTTTAAAGCAACCATGCATAAGAGATGGGGTTGCTGGGGGGAAATTGCCCTAGTTTGATAATGAGGCCTGCAAGAGGTGGGCTGATGGTGGTGGGTGGGCTTGGGAAGAGGGACTCAATAATTAAACTGTACAGGTGATTCATTCAAAGAGAAGGCAATGTGTGAGATTGTGACAACATAGCAGTGAAGATGAAGCTTAATTGCATACGTTGGCTGTAGCTGAAATGGATTGTTCTTACTGGGGTGTCTGTCTTAGCAGAGGCCTTGCTGTGAAGATGAGTTTATCTATGAGAGCTGCCTTGCCTAATGTATATGTGTGTGTGTGTGTGTGTGTGTGTGTGTGTGTATATAAATGTGTGTGTAAATAAAATAGATGTCAATATCATTCACCTTGTGTTCTCAGTACTTATAGCACAGCACAGAAATACAATCCTATGCACACCAGAAGTCTTTCTCTTTTGTTGGTTTCAAGATGGACATGTAAATTATTTGGCTGATGTTCATCAGGCATGATTATTGACCCATTTGATGACTTGAGATTACAAAACATAATAACAGGATGAACCCCTCAATATCTCTGTTCACAGATCTCCACACTATTGCTTATATCAGACCTGCTAAACAGTAACCTAAGCAGATACTGAAGAAAATGAACACCGGAACAAAAATTTCACTTGCAAGTTAACAATTACATCAATTAACGTGCTCTTCATCACCTAAAAGATGTTCTCCATGGCTGCTGTGGCCTTTCTTTTTCCTCTCCACTTAGTGTGTGTTACGTAAAAGAAGTTCACTGAATTCTCTCTATTGTATCTCCTTTGTATATTTTGTCCGTTCTTCGGCATGTCTTGTATGCTTCAGTAATCATTAAATACCATCATGCATTGCACACTGCTAGCCATGAGAATGTTTGGATTTGTGACCTGTTTCCTCCATGTATTACATAAAATGGTATTCATAGGGAGGAATTCCATCCCTAATACAATAATAGCTCAGTTTAAGTCAGTGAGATTTGAGCCATATTTGAATTTTGATCTTAACTGGATTAATATCATTAACTTGACTGCTCATGTTGTTTACAACCTGAGAACCGTAATCTTGTGACCAATGGCAGGCAGATGCCGTGGTGAATAGATCATGACTCCCTGCCTTTTAATAGTCATACAGAGAGATCTTCTGTTCACCATGGATTTAGCAAGACCCCATGAGAAGTAACATAAAAAAATAATTTCTACATTAATTGGTCTTGAGTTGGCATTGACAGACAAGTGATAAAATTGTACTCTATGTCAGTTACGATTATAGTATGTTGTGTTGTTGCCTACAGCGATATAAATAAACATGTTTACACCAGTTCTGCGCTGCCAAAACTCTAACATATAGGAGAAAAGTGAGAGAGAGAGGAGAATAACAGGTCTAAAATGCCGAGGGTATCTCAGACGAGGAGTCCCATGTGAAGTAATGGATTTACTGTGTTTAATCCCTTATCAAACAGACTATACAGTGAAGCCTGGCCCTAATCCAGGGGAATTCACAGTCCATTTCCACTGTTTGGCCAGAGTGGATCCACGGGGGTGTCCTGGGCTATCACTGCTATAACCTTGAGCAGGAATCCAGCTATTCCATCCACCATAATTGCTGCTATTACTAAGAAATAAATCTGTTCTATACTTATTTCATGCTCAGGCGAAGACTTCTCTGACACGAGCATGTAGAATTAGTTTGTTCTTTTCTCTGACAGTGACTGAACACAAAATGTCAGTCTTTCAACAGCAGACTGGAGAAGAATATTGGATTTCAAACTTTCAATACCATTTAAGCTTTTTCCAGAGCTTTGCAGCCGTAAAGCCATAGCCAAAACCTTCGCCAAGATAAATTCCATCACTTCGGTTTACTCTTGCAGGGTTCCATGATAGCAATGCCAGGTAGTTTTTTTTTTTTTTTGGTAATTATTCATCATTAGTTTACCTTGCAGAGCAATTTAAAAGAAAAAAAAGAAAGAAAAAGAAAGAGAATCATTAACAAAAAATAGTTTGTTTGATTTAAGCATCCTGCATTTGGAAGTGATTGAATATATTTTGGACAAAGAGGGAAGGGCTGCTTACATCTTTCAGAGGCAACCCCTAGTTTGGTTTTTATCTGTGAATAATTAATTCCAGAGGCTGAAATAATTTAGCTATTCATGACCTTGATAGTGGGCACATTAAAGAGGGGAGCGTTTGTTAAACGTGAAATTATATGCGACTAGAAAGGCGTAGCTACACCACCAGAGTCACCCCAGAGTAAACAAACGAGTTCAGCAAGCAGAGGAGGGATTACCATATCTCCACTTAACTTATTTTATCCTGTGAGAATCATCAATATTAAATGGTAAGGAGAGGGAGAGAAACTGCTGAGGTGGGCTTTTAGCAGCAGGGTGAACCACTGTGTTTAAGGAGAGAGATAAATGAGAGATCTCCCTGGAATCTACAAAGAGAGTAAACATTGTCTTTTTATCTTTCCTTTTCACTACACATGGTCTCTCCATTTTGAAATAATTTAACACATCTTGATGTCACAATCAATTTGTTCTTCCACTCTCTCTCGTTCTGCTGAACTGGTTTTGATAGTTAACTTGCGTGTCAAGTTCTGTTGCTTGTTTTCGTTTTACGGTGCAGAAACAGAGACATAAATATTGACTAGACAGTTTTTACATATTTACAGCCCTACTAATGTTGTCATTAATTTAATCATGGCTGTATTCTGCAGCTCATTGCAGTTTTGACCCTTAATGAGGGTAATTCTAACTGAGGAGTGACCTGTGTTTGTGTGCCTTTGGGCTAAAAGCCAGTGAATGTGCTGTGTTTGCCTGTCATGCCTGTGTACACCGTATGGAGGTAGACACTGCCTCAGGCTGTCAGAATCAGCACCGTCTCTTTGTCAGGTAAGTGACCCTGGAGGGCAAGTAGTACACTGCTGATCTATGGACTTTATTTCTGTTTATCTCACCTGTCAGTCAAAAAACTTGGGACATTTGACATTCATAAACAAAAAAGAACTCTGAAAATAACGAGGTACATATTTGCCACCATGCACTGTCTCCCTCTCTCTGAGGCAGAATATGAGGGTTCCGTACACATCTGTGCACCCTGGGGTCCCTGGAGATGTGCCAGTTAGGGCGGACAGAACCCAGAAGGGGGCCTCCTGCTACCTGCCAAAAACCTGGCCCAGCCTCCAGCTGATATTAGTTATCGATATTTTACTGGCTGCCATTAAAGCTTTAAGAGGCTGCGATTAGAAGCAGAAACAAAGGAGATCCTTCATGAAGTGGGGTCACGTGGGGTTGTAAAAGATGGCTTTAAAAGGCTTTATTTAATGATATAAAACTCGCCCTGGTGTGTGAAGCTGTGGGGGGCAGACGGCTAAGGAAGGAGCTTCTGTGCTGTGGTCTTCCTGCCAGCTCTCATGGCCTTAAACCACATGAATTACAACAGGAGAGAGCACCGTTCCCTCTGCAACCACAGCCCAGAGACCTTCAAGGGGAACTAAACATATTACACAGTAAATATCATGATGAGTGAATGTCTATACCATCTATGGTGTTAAAATCCACCTCAAATGGTTTTCATTTTGCACTGGAATAGTTTTGTATTTAATATTGCACTGTTTGTGAAAAGGAGAAGATTATAGATTGCATCCATCTGTCTTTAACTTTTAAATTAATTTTAAATCATAAAGTACAATGAGCTATACTATGCTCTGGCCTGAAACACTCAGTCTTCTGATATTTATCCTTTAGCTGCCTATGACTTAGTAAATAACATCTTCATCCAAAACTGATGTGATCTCCTGTCATGTTGGGTTTTTTAGGCAAGCTGGATGTGTAGCTGGACAGTTTTGCTGAGAACACATGAAAATTTGAGACCCTTTTCCATGTATATCCAATTCCCTGGCTACACTCCCTGATTCCAGCTATTGTAAGCACTCTATTTTTGGATCAATTCCTCTGCTTGTCGGTAGATAGTAAATATGTGTGTGTGTCTTTTGTCTCTATGTCTGTGTATGTGTTTGTGTGTGCATGTGCTTGCGTGTATGTGGATGTGTGTGTTGTATTTGTTGTTCACAGTGCGTGGGCCAAGGTTGGCATGGACACTGTGGAGTAGGAGGTCTTTTCTGTCTTCATTTCCATGTCCTCTGACCACTGTCATGACAGGGAAGCCACAATGATGAGGAATTTTAGCATTGTGGTTACGGTAACAAGAGGAGGCCACAAACAACGCCCCTTGGTCCTCATTCCTCCCCCATCCAACTATCCTTATTGTTTTTGCCATTATATGTTCTCTTACTCACTTAATATTCTTCCCCTCCTTGGTCTCGCTCGTCTGTCAGTGTCTCCTTCCTCTGAAACACCCACCGAAGCCCTTGAGGCTCTGAGTCGTCTGAGCATTATCATCAGAGGCCATGTGAGGTTGAGGTGAAAGAGGAGCTTTACACAAAACAACAACTATGACAAAGCTGTCTGTTACTGTAACATGGAAACAATAGCTTCATACAAATATAGAGCCTCTGTAGTTACACTGAGATTAAATTCTAAATAGTTGTAGAAAGAACTGTATGTTTCTTTATTTCCTCTTTAAAAAGCAGGTCAGCTCCCCCTAGATAACCTCAGTGTAAGTACTGATTCTATCAGAGTGAGGGAAAAATATTAAAAAGTAGGTTAAAATAGGATTTGTGTGTGTGTTGTGTGTGTGTGTGTGTGCGTGCGTGCGTGCGTGCGTGCGTACGTACCACACAAGTAAGCTGATACTTGCTTTGGCCCCTAGACAATGACACACAAACACACGCGCACACACACACTGTACACATACACATACATACAATGCATTTGATAATATATACTAGTATCAACACTATTCCAGTTCTCTCTTCTCAGTACCAGGTGAATTAATCTGAAGATGATTTACTACCTTGGCTCAACTAATATGTGCAGTGAGAGAAAGTTGATAGTGGAAAAGCACATTTCTTTCAATTTACTATAAACTGTCTGCCTTCATGTCATTTTTGCTGTGGAGGCCTTTTTTTTCTTGCCAGTCTACAATTTACATAAAAGCATTTATTTCATCATCGCACTGTAAATGAAGATATATTAGCAAGTATTAGGACTTCCATTCTTTGAGAGCTAGTATGGATGGAAAAAATTAAGCGGTATTTTAATTCGATGTTCTACTTATTCATTAAATGTATTTTAACTGCTCAAAAGTAATTTTGGTTAGCACTTTTATGGCCTTCCGCGCTCCTCGTGCCAACAGATCCCTGAGTGAGACACTGAGCTGGCTTCCACACCAGGCACCAGGCTGGCTCGGAGACCGGCAGCTTGCTCCGTCACTCTTCCTCCTCTTCCACATCCCCTTCAGTTAACTTCTTTGTGTCTCTGCCTCCCTGTTCTTTCTCTTCCCTCTTCCTCTCTTTCTCAGTTTTCCTCTTCCTCCTCTGAATCTCCACGTCCTTCTGTCTCCACCTCCTACAATTCTTCACTTCCCTCACCTTCCCGCTGCCTTCCATTAATTGCACGGTTCCCTGTGTACCGCGACCATTCCTGGGGGAGGTTCTACCATGAATAGCCGGCCTTCGAGGTTGGATCTTTGGCCCGGCACCACGTCCCATTTGGCCCAGCTATGTTGGAAAAGCCGAGTGGCGACCACATAATGACCAGTGTCTGAGGGCCTGGCTAATTTTTCATGTTCAAACAGGCAGCTGACTCCTAGGCCCAGACTAAGGCTAATGCGAGGTTTGTCAGTGCCCTCCAGGGGTCATAAAACATGGCAACCCAATCCTCTGATCTCCTTTACACTATTTACACCGAGAACTGTACTACAGCCTTTAGTTGTTCCGATGATAGATGTACCAAGCCACATAAAAATGTCAGAGGCATTTTCCAAACACCTTTTTGACATACAGTACAGTATTATGAGCCCAGTGATATGTGCTCTATTGACATCTTATATAAAATAGGTTAGTGATTTCTATCCTGTTTGAGTATAGCATGTGCCATAGGAGATGTGAGGAGGTCAAATGAACCTTTATTACACAACCAGGTGTACTTAATGCTATCTTGAATCTAATTATAGCAGATAAAGCTCTGCCCTCACACATTTAAACACAGCAGTTCTGCTTGGCACAATGAAACTGATTTACTTTTACTAGTTGTAACAGAAATACACCCATGTTGCAAATTTCCCACAGGTGAGTTTATGGGCTTTTCAATCTCTGAATAACATTCACTTCTGGCACTTCTGGGATGATGTTAGGTGCTTCAGCTATCCAGTCTCTAGCTCTCTTCTGACCTAATCTTTAAGAAACAGAGCTACAGACCAATGAAATCTCATTTAGTGTTACATGGAGGGGAAGCCACATTTCCCCTCTTACTCTTCCTTATTGTGGTCAGTTCATCCTTGTCCATGTAATCTGGCACCCAGGGCTGTCACTCTGGTGTCTGGTTCTGGATCCTGGCCTGTTCCCTTCAGTTCACTGATGTGAGTTTATTTACATTTCTCTCTGACCTGAGCTCCCTGCAGAGCAGCTGCCCCAGGCTCTGCAGGCCTGTTGCTTGAGTTCTTCCCTCTGTCTTCGTGTCTCTTTCTAACTCTCCTTCCAGCCTGGTCTCACCACTGTTTATTGGATTGATTCTGTATGGTTTTGCTCCAGCAAACTCCATGCAAACCACGCTTCCAACAGGCAGAAAGACAAACATCCTAAATGCAATGGCAAAGGCCTTCTCAGTGCAGCATGGCAGAGAAGGAGAAACATCAGGGTTGCTGGAGTTTTGGAAGGCAGTGCAGCCTGATTGTTTGTTAAATGAAGAGTTGGCTACACTAGGTGTGGGTGACTTCAGACTTTAAATAGGTTAGCGGGAAGAGAGCAGCCAACACAAATGTGTTGTGCTGTCTAGATACACTAATTATTTGTAGGTATAAAAAGAATAAGGCACACAGATGAGCAGGAGTAAGAAAAATAGACCACCTCTATGGTGACCCATATAATCCATTATGTAGATGAAGGCAATATTCACTGCATGTGTTTTGTGGGTTCCTGGGAAGTTCACACAACTCTATAGATTTGTTTCCTCTGTGTGTGTGTGTGTGTATGTATGTACGCGTGTGCACATGCACTTACCAGTATGTGTGTGTGTGTGTGTGTGTGTGTGTGTGTGTGGATATGTGTGGGTAGTTGTCCCTTTGCATTTCAGCATTTACATGCATGCAGTGTGTTGTGGAAATAACACAAGCTCCAACATAAATCCACAGTGAAGGGTTGGCACAGTAAGTGTGGGGTGCATGTTTTAGGTCCAATTATCCCTTCTTGCCCAAGACAATTTTATTCACTGCTATCTTAATGATTATGAGTGATCACCTTCATACCATAGATAGTTTGTGATCCTCTCTAGTGTAGCTAACAGACTTGGTTTGAACTTAGTTATATTGTAGTAAGATAGGACCCTATACACTTTCAAGTAAGATATTACTAATTAAAATCAATGCTGATTTTCTTATAACTACATACAACTACAACTACTACAACTACATGGTAAAGGAATTTGAGAGATTATTGTGCAGTATTCATTCATTGTTGGAAAGCACCCCATGTTATCTGCTGACTTGCTTATAAAATCAGTACTGGATGGCAACTTCTTTGGTGATAAGCAATCTGTCACTGGACTGCAGGGTTGCCAGATGTACGATACTTATTGTATTTGTACAATATTTTTAACAACTGTATGGTATAGGATCAAAAAAGCCCAAATGTACGATAATTTTGTCATTTCAATAAACCCACAATGAAAGCTAGTTTGTGATTTGTTTGAGAGCAGCGGTGAATATGCTACCCAGCGCTGGTTCAAGATCAGTGTATTCACCCCTTACGTTAGAATGCAGCAGAGAACCTGATCCTGGATCTAATGTGAACTCACTGTAATTACTGGTTGAGTCGAGGTCACGTGTATATTTGCTGGTGTGGACTGTGATTGGATAGCACAATATGGGACGGTTCCTATTGCAAATGCATATGTATTCGGAGTAGTGTGAATATAGTCTTGTAACGGTGCTTATGACATAGTTTTGCCATTCAATGTAGTATCCGGGTCATTTCAGTATATATAGTATATATAGGAAAACCTAACAGTCCAAAAGAAAAAGAGCACCCAATTCAGCAGCAATCTAAGAACCACATTTGTTCCTTCTCCTCTGAGTGGTTTTCATCTTGGAAAGGCAACGCTAATGTTCACTCTACTTTTGGATTGGAGACGATCCCTTTGCTTTTTAGCATGCTTGCTTTCCTATGAGTGATTGATCTGTTTCCTTTTTCCTTGGATTTTCTGTTGATTTTCTGTTTTACGCCAGGTTCACACAGGACACGTTGCGGCCAAGTACTGCGATTTTGTGCGTGACTCAGTGGGGCTGTTCACACCAGAAGCGTACTCTCCAGCAGCTTTCCTGCTCTACAGGAGGAGAAAAACCTGTAGAAACAGCTGTAGGCTTCTTACATTGTGCTCCAATAGCCACCAAAGCTTCATCTGTTTTACTGTTGTCCTTGTAGAAACAATGCTGACAGCTCACTGTACTTGTCCACATCATAGATTAACTTTATATCTTCCATCTTCTTCATTTTCTCCCTTTCTTCAAAAACGCTCTCATATCAAAGCAGACACGTTTTTTGTTTTCTCAGCCAGAGTCGTGACTTGTGATCAAGCAATAATTAGGAAAGCCTATGGGACCTAGATCTTTCTCTCTCTCTGTTTAAATAATGACATAGGCCTAAATACATTAAGTAGCCTATAAATAAACAAACCTAAACATGTATCCTTGTTTACTTTTGTAGCTATTCAAAAACAGACCCAATTTCCAAAAGGCAAATGATAATTCAAAACCAGATAGATCATCATCCTACAATGTATTGCATTTAAAACTTGTACCAGTGCAGATGGATTAATCAACGACAACAGTGAAGACACTGGTAAATTGATTATTTAATATATTTGTGCTTCTATCATGGAGATATGACCATAGTGTATTTCTGTGGTGTTTTCCTGTGAAATACACGCTGCGGCCTGCAAAGAAAACAGACCAGAGGCCGAAACTGGCGCTGCAGATCGAGCGGAGCTCCGCGCTGCGACCAGTGTGAATGATCTGACCCATTAACATCCACTACTGTCAGACAGCTTGAAAGAATCAAGTTAGTTAAAAGAATCGGTCTTCCCACCACTAATCGCAACAAAGAGCTACTTTTTTTTTTTGCTACCAATAAGTGATCTCACCTGGATTTTCAGGCCCATATCAAGTGCTATGACTGAACCGAGGTTAAAATGGTTGGCAGACAAGTTGGATGCATTTCTTTCCTGAGAGGAACAGTATCTTCCACGATGGTAATGTTCCTAGTATTTTAAACATAATAATAATTATATTAGCTGCCTGCTATGACCTTCTCATTAACCAGATATCCCATTTGAGCAGGTATGGACAATTATTTCCCACTACCATCATAAAGATATACGGCTCCAGTGATCACACAGAATTATGTTAAGTGTGATAAGAATTGACCTTGCTCTCTGGCAGACCGTATCCAGTACATTTAGTTCACACACTTTACTCTATTAGAAAGAAGTTTTACAGAATAAAGCTCTGCATCTCTTACTCGAAATGCTTCGCTGTGGCTTTCCTGTGTGAGGAACACAGAGCAGTTGTCAGATGTTCAGTGACACCGGAATTTTTTCTTGAGGTCTTCTAATGAAAACCCGCTGTTTTTGTTGTACAGGATGTCGGGCTTTCGTAAATTCACGTACGGCTTACCAGACAACTGGCTTAACCTCACTGAAAGTACCTTGTGGCTTTGTGGAATGTGTCTGTCAGGGAGTGAGAAAATAACAGACATTGTTTCTAATCTAAAAATGCTTGAGACCAATCTTCTTTCGGTTTTGCTCCACATCAAATGGTGTGAGGTGATGTTTAAATCGTGTGTGTCAGTTAGCCATGTCTCCTGCCGTCTCCTCAAGTTCAGAAGACAAAGTGACAGAGAGCCTGCTCCTGTTATACTTGATTGTTCTCAGACAAGTGTGGTTTCAGCAATGGATAGCTTGGGTTTTTAAACAAAGCCTGTTATATTTATCATACACCATAAATAAATGTCAATCTCAACAAGTGATGTAGTGTTATATTCACTATTTTTTTTTTATTTTTTTTTTTAATGAAAAATTCTGCCAATGGGGTGAAATACTTCCACTTGTTTCCAAAGCAGTTTCACGTTCACGTGGAATTT
Organism: Centroberyx affinis; assembly: GCF_046629955.1. Taxonomy (NCBI): domain Eukaryota; kingdom Metazoa; phylum Chordata; class Actinopteri; order Beryciformes; family Berycidae; genus Centroberyx; species Centroberyx affinis. Next base: position 476,606 of record NW_027278824.1, on the reverse strand, counting down.
TCAAAGTCTCAAGATCTAGAAACAAGGCAAAATAAGTTAGTGTCAAGAAAATTACATCTGATTCAAGTGTTGATTTGCAATGAAAACAACTGGAAATTATGTATTTTTGCATTTGTTTTAAGAAAAATACAATTTTAACAGTCAACACATGATTAAATGATAAGATTTATATATTTCAGTGTTCACACGTTAACGTTTTTTTCCAAACTGCCTGCACCTTTTTTTACATTGAAATACATGGGAGCAATGGACTGCAAAGCGCACAAAGGCGGTCTTCTTTGGCAGATCAAAATGCTTTCAAAAATTGCGAAAAGTTTTAACTTTTCAGAAAAGCGCAGAGTGAAAAGAGACAATTTTTTCTCAGCCAACCAATCACAATGAAGGGGAGGCTGCATTTCATGCTACATCGGAGGGTGGCTGTTCCCCACAACAACAAAGATGGAGAAATTAGTAAGTGAATATCTGGAGCTTTATGACATGTCCAACAAAAAAAGCCAACACTGATCAGTAGCGAAACGAGTCAGCGCCTGGCCCCAATGCAAGATGATCAAAGTGGGCCCTGCCCATCACAATGCATCATAATGTTCCGCTTGCTATTCAGTCTGCGGCCTGCCTTCCTCCTGCCTCTCCTCCTCCCCTCATAACGTAACATAATGTAATATAAGTAGCGAATGAAAGTGAAAGCACGCAGCTTTAAAACGACCAGCAACAGCGAAATGCAATGTACAGTTGACGCCTAAATGAAATGATTACTAGGAAAACAGACTGCCATGCTATACTTGACAAAATCTGGTGTCGGAGCACCATAACAGATGAAAACATAATCGGTGACAGCGCACCCGCACATTGACAACATTATTCATGTCTGCACATAGGCCTTATAAACACAAAACACAAGTGTGTACTGTAAAACTTCAATTAATAGCCCAGGCTTTTATTTGCTTCAAACACTGAACTCAACCGGCCTATATTTGGGACAGGCGTCTATATGGGACAGGCCTTTAATTCCTTTCGCACAAAACTCTTGCTCAGCAAAGATGGGAAATACTATAAAATTGTTTATTTAAACCAGTATGGATCGTCTTGCTTTTTGCATCTAATTTCATGTCAAGCCATTTCTTTTTTTATTTCTGTGACGGTGCCCTAACCACAAATCACTATAGACCTATAATATTCCTATAATACTCCGATAGGGACTTAGAGTGTCTGTGATACTCGCTAGTGAGTTTATAGTGACCATATCATGGTATTTATTTGTCAAAACGTGTAGCCACACCTGTCCAGTAAAAGGGACTCGGCGTTTAATTGGGACTCGGCTTTTAATTGAAGTTTTACGGTAGGTTGATTATTAGTCAAATAAATAATAAATAAGTTCTACTTACATGATAGGCATTTTCGCTTCTGAAACCCGCTTTTGTGTTTGTACTCCATCTCACCTACTTGCTGTCTTAACTCTTCTAACTTCTAACTCTTCTAACGCAGTAGTACGCATGTGTCCATAATCACCATAACCCAGAATTCCGCGGGGCGGGGGCACATTTTGCACATTTTTGAACATCAAATCACCCATTAATCCTTATTTAAACTTAATTTAGAAATGTAACATAGAGGAGTCAATAAACTATATGTAAAACTGTTTTATGTTATTGTATTGTTATTTATTTGGTGAATGAATCACATCAAGTATGTGACACCATGGAGCAGATGACTTGGCTCATTGAGTACTATAAATACTTACCGCTTACCATTAAAGTTTAGTGGCTGTGTGTATACTGTAGACTCAGTGCTCCAGATCTTATGATACGACAGTGGCGAGATAACGAGGGGCCCGTGCGGGCCCTAAACTGTTGCGGGCCCCAATGCAGTTGCATTACCTGGATATATGGTAGTTTCTACTCTCCAGCTAATATCGTTAACGATAGAACATCAGATTTTGTTTCCTGATATTCAAACAAGGTGCGCATCGAGCGATCCGCTTTTTATTTAGGGATCCAGTGTCTTGCTCAAAAACATGAGTGGGACGAGTGCTTACTGACAGAGGGGCTTGAAACTGGGTCCTTCTGGTGAACGGTGGTCTCCCTACTCAAAAGCCCACCCTGCTGCCCAAAGCTATCACACTTTAGTGTAGGGAGAGTTGATTCAGGATGCCCTTAGTGTAGGGAGAGTTGATTCAGGATGCCCTTCAGGAAACTTCAAATTAGGCCATTTGAAGTTTTGAAGGCCAATCTGTCAAATAAATGCTGATGTAGAACAAACAAATTAGTTATACAATAGCACACAGCTATGAATGAATTTAGATATGAGAGTTGTCATAAGAAATTTTGGAAATCTGAGAGGATATGATAGAATACATGGAATATGTTTTCAATTTTTTTCGATAGTAGTAGTGAGGGGAGCAGGCTTTCTCGTTGGCCTTGCTGGTACAGAGAAGCCCAGTGATGGAGTTGTATTTACGCCAGTGGCTGGTAATCTAATGCAAATGTGACGCAAAAGAGGGCAACCTAAAGAAATGGAGGTTGGAAAAAGAAAGGATAGCCACACCACTTCGGGGTTTGTGGCTAAACGGTAGCTGCCAAAGCTGAGACAAACCCAGTAATTCACCCAAATTTTAGTCTGTTAATTCATGGTATCTATAACAGATAGCTATAACACACATAAGCAAACTAAAAGAAACATACACACAAATAAGTACATGCACACACAGTTGGAGACTGAGAAGAAATAGCAGATTCTCTGATACTACCACTTCGGAGCAGAATAAATATCTTCTAGGAGCTTTAAGTAAATGGTTAGTTACTGAAGTTACTCATCAAATGGACGGTTAGCCAATTGTTCGTTTAGCTCTTGATCAGTTATTTTGCATTTGATGTTGAATTATGACAAAACCTCTGCAGAGACAATTTCTTCCTTTTACTTGAATGATGATTGTCCATTCTCAGTACTTGTCCGTCAGTGCAAAGACACTGTTTTGCAATTATATTCCCATAAGGATTAAAGTAGATTAAACTATCATAAGGCTGGATTTGGAAAATGGCTCATGCCACTCCAATTATGCCACCATTATCTTTCCCTCACAGTTGGACTCTGGACTCTCCTCTCTGTTTGTCTTTATCCGTTGTGTCCGGTCCATTGACAGCATACAGTATACCTGGGACTGTAGGCCCCAGTGTCCTTATGCCTTTGAAAAACTTTGTGAGCATTGATATTAAGTTTTATGTGTCATTCCTATGTGCCATCTTGGACCAAAACAGTTGATTTTTGAGGTCATGCTTGGAGTATATCACAATAATGATTCAATGCTAGTTCACGACGTCATCAAACTACGTCTTTTGTTATTGTTTTGATTGAGAGACCACTAGCGGCAGAAATTAGATACTGTGCGTTTAACGTGTTAGCATCTGGTTTTATAACAGATATATACTGGGAGGTACATATGTGGGGTGGAGAAAAAAATGAAGACAGAGACAAAACTGGAAACAAAAAAAAACAAAACCATACTAAGGGTATACACATGCTCACACTTAGATTTCCATCCAAATCACATATATTTAGATTGTTGTTGAATCAAATCCAAACATAAATTTTGTGTTTTTGCTATCCTGTTATGACTTTATGACTTGTAAATATTTGTCTTTCTCCACTGTCAGCAGATTATTATTAGCGCACCTGACTGTACCTGTAACATTCCCCCCTTGAAAAACAGCAATATTAAGGGCTTTGTCAGAAGAAGGCAAAAACAAAAAAAAAACAACTAAATAAAACATGGGAGGTTAAACAACTAATAATTATTACCCTTTCAAAGTACATTAGTTTTACTCTGATTAGAACAAAGTAGCACTGAATCACTGAAGCAGAAAATTGTGAAAGCTACAGTAGCACCAAGCTGTCTATGAGCAACCGTTGGGATGGCATTAATATTAGAATGGTCATTTGGTGCGGTCGGCTAATTTTGAGCTTGTAAATTTCTCTTGCCCTTTCAGCTTAGAGATCCAGTCATTTTCTCACAGCCTCTTCACTGAAACCCTCACTGGTTTTGTCAAGCTCTTTCAAAGAACTATGAACAAATATATGAATATGAATTGCATGCATGTTGGGGGGGAATCTTGATTCTGTTCCAATAGATTATCTGACAGTGATAGTCTGTGCAACTGAGCTGTCCATGCTTTCCTGTGCATTGGCCAACAATGGGGCAAGATTAGCATTGGACAGGCAAATAATTAGACAGAATCAGAGAGGCTGAGTACCGCTCACAGCTCAAGCAGAGTGAGCGGTGTCTGGCCAAACGATGTAGATGGGGTTTCAGGGGAGGTAAATGCTGTAGATACGAGAGCATTAGCATTTTTAAGGTGCAGTAGTAAATCCTGGTGTGGAAGTGGAGGGGCAGGAACTGAGGAAATTAACCAGGATTAATGCAGCCCCATTGTCACAGCGACTGATAGTGGTTACTTTAGTGCAGCGGGGTAACCTTGGGCTGCCTTTCAGTGGTCTAACACTCACTGGGGTTATACTCTGACTGGATAGATTAGAGGAATGTTTTAGGTTGCATCTTTCCATTCTGCCGATGCACTTTTCCGTGTGCGGTTACACCTCATCTGACCCCTCAATGCAGCGCTCTCCTTGTTACTGTAATGCCCTGCAGCTATGGAATATTTGATTCGCACAGTTCACGTTGTACTTTCACGTGAAATATCATTGACAGAATGTCTTTCTGTGAAATTTTGCATTGCCTTTGTAGATTTAAAGATTTAAAGAATATTGAAAGTGAATTACCTAAACATATATTTTGCTTACTGAGAAGGGCAACATCCTGCATTTAAGACCTTTCATTATCCTTTGGCTAACGTAGAGCAGCTGTCTTTCTTGTGTCTCTATGTCTCCCAGTGTCACTTTGAATCTCACATTGATGGCATCCTGGTCTTTGTGTGTGCCATGTCATGATTGTTTGGTTGACCATGATTATTTGGTATCTCAAATATACACTTAGAGCTCATTTTTGATTTTTCAAATATGAGTGAAAGAGAGAGAGAGAAGGCAAGAGACACAAGCCTAACCTAAAAGGACACACATATTTGTTTGTCTGTATGCACGTGTGTGTGTGTGTTTCCTTGAGTATGGGAGGAGGAGGAGCTGTCAATGGCTTGTCTCATCTGCAGGCGAGCCCTCCATCCGTCAGGGCTTAAGTAGTTTTCCAACAGTACATTGACCTTGAGTGCCTGGTATCGATTTCCTGTGGCGTCGCACCGAGAGGGGTCGTTACCACATGGCCCCTGCCGTGGGGTGTGATCAGGAACAGATTCCTGAAATCCCGATGCGATGGTGATGGATTGCCAGCCTCTGCAGACCATCAATCCTCACCTACCGTAACCACGGTGACACCTGTACTGAATTTATCATCATACAAGCCACAGACATGGCAAAGAGGGGGTGCAGTTTTACAATATGAAGGAAACTGTTCACACAGGTACTAACAAATACACACTCATTCATGTGTAGTATATCTGACCTTAGCGGAGAGCCATATCAATGCATTACCGCTCTCTGCTGCTCTCCCACAGCCCCACTGCTATCTACTGGGGACTTGCGATTAGAGCGAGGATAAAATTTAGATTGCTGATGTGACAAGGTGATGTATGAGTAGATAAGAGTGTGTCCAGATATAGCTGTTGTTCAGCTACATATAAAGGACATCCACACTGTAGTAGTTTACATACAGATATCCTCTCTCTATCCTCTCTCTGGCTCTGTGGCATTCTGAGGAGGAGAAACTTTGAGTAAGGACCAACACCCTGTTATATGGTTTGGGGAAAAAAGAGGTCACATGACCTTGCCCAAGTTCTAATCTGATTAATTATACGCTGTTCACTGGAACAGATTTTATGGGCAATTTATGACAAATAGAGAACATGAAGAGAAAACAAAGCACTTCTTTTCATTTTACGGCCCCATCAGCGGTGACATAATCTGTTTTTGACGAAAATCTTTCTTGTCTCTGGCAAAATACAGACTTAACAGGCTGTGCCCTGATGGGAAAAACTGGTCAGAGGACAAAGCTATCACAACCTCTGTCTCTCTCTATCACCATTGTTCTTCTTTCCATGTCTTTCTCTTTTGTATCATGTTTGTATCACATATTTTCTGCATCCCTCATCTCCTCTCTGGGCAACATGCATGGCTATTACGGGTATTGTCTCAGAGAGAGCAGCCTCTGGTGCCATCCAGACCACAGCGCTGAGCCCAGACTGCAGGCCCCATGTGGAGGGGAGCGGCTTACAAGCTCTGCCCACCAGGAGAACACTCCTTCAGCACAATGCTCCCTTTCAGCGAGTTCCTCCATAGGCGTCATACAAACCCACCATGAGCCTGAGCCAGAGGTTTAAGGGCACACACACGCACATGCACACACACACAAACACGTATGTGCAGGAGCTCACATACGTCTCTCCCCCTATTTCATTAAGTTTGACAGCTAAAGAGCTTAATTCAACGCATCTCTAATAGCAAAAAGGAGCGCCCCGAGCCCAAACCTTCTCGATATGCAGATGCTTTACTCCCTACATCCTCAGACTAAGACATGGATTAGGTTGCATCAAAGGATGAAGAGTGTAACCAATCGATTCCCTTTTTTTTTGTCTTAGTTCTTCCTCCAAAAGTAAAACTTCAAATTCATCCTTGCGTCTGAACATGCACGGCAATATATCTTCATTATACATATATACTTATATATACTTCATTATATATGAATTTACAAAAAAAAGACTTTTGTTGTATTTTTTTAAACAGTTTCCATGAACCATATACTGTGATAATACAATGTAATTGTCTGTCATATGTGCCAAATACACACACACTGAGGCTTCCTAATAGAAGATAAATGGAAAAAGTTGGTGAATCAACGCAGAAAGCAACACTCCAAAAAGCACAATTGTTGATTAAATGTATAGTATGTTACCCTGTTCATTGTAGAAAACGAATCCCATTTCACATGCTAATTCTCATCTTTTCTTTACAATGTTCTTAAAAAGACACTTTGAAATGTTCCCCTTTGATCCACCCAGTTTGACACTGGACCGGCCCGTCTTAGCAGCTTGATTGAGAGGTGCAGGAGACAGGACTAATCTTTCCACAGATAGAGGATGGACCAGACCGTGCTCTAGACTAGAGCACCATGCTTTGATAAGGAATGGCTTTGAATGATTCCTTAAACTATTGATTGGCTTAGATATGACATTCAACAGCAGAAGAAAAGGAAAAAAGAGAGGGATAAAATCAAGGGATTACTCCTTACAATACTTTAAAGGCAAGGCTTATGGATATGAATGTTTAAATGAATGGGGGTTTTCTTTCATTTTACCCCAAGAGATATTTGTTAATTCTCATTTGAATATAATCATTTTCTATAAAATGTATTCCAAAAAAATATGTTTAAGAACAATTTTTTAGGAAGAATTTGTACTTACCTCCTTGCAGTAACTCTTTGTTTGGTAGGCTAAACTTAATAAATGAACACTAAGAGAATACCCCAAATATTGTACAAAATAAGAATGATTCAGTTCAATGAGAATGTAAATATATAAATAAATTCACGCAAAAACAAAAAATGTGAAAAGTGGACACTGATGGTAAAGGATAGCATTTAAAAATACACACATCTTGGCATCAGTTTGCATGTTTTCCTTCATATTTGTGGTTTTAGCGTGGTACAGTAAATACATAAATAAAGGCATTGGGTTGGAGGGGTTGCAATGGCTCTTCCTGTTTCCACTTGTGGTGTCCTTGTCCGTGGTCTGCTTCTGGCTGGGCTGGCTGTTGTAGCAACAGCCTCCATCTACCCGTCATTCACTCCGCGCACCACATAGTTCAGCCTGGGAGGTACAGATCACCCCCTATAACAAACTAGTGACAAGACGTTACTCATTTCCTCCACGCTTCCACTAAGTCTTGTCTTTCCCTATTTAATTCATGATGGTTTTGTGACAGGGATTGCGGGTCATGAAGTTCCCGAGTTGTTCCTTTTAAAAGCATGGGGACACGGGCCTGCACATATTTTCTTTGGAAAAGCAGAACATAAGAGCAGCAGGGCAGGCGATCTCCGATACTCTATAATCCTCTGTTTGTATCTCTGTGTCCTTCCTACCCCTGCACTCTCTCTTGCTCTCTCAACATTGACAACAGTGTAATCTGAACTGTTTTTTCCCAGGGGCCCAGTCGTTTAATTCCTGCTCGAGGAATATGCAGCTATTGATTAGTTATCAGACCCTAATTGGGGTGCAATCTCTCTCGCCCTCAGATGTTCAAACATATGATGGAAATGGCAAGAAGTGAATAACCTAATAATACTTGTAAATAGTCTTGTCGACTTGCCCTATCGCCCCTAACAGCTCTCATTATTTCTTATGCCTTAAACTTTCTCCCTGCTTGCATATTGTGACCGTATATTTTTAGGGTAAATAACCATGACGCGGTAAAAGGTAATAAATGTACAGTGAATACATTTACATCCTAATTCAAAATAGCACAGGGGAAAGTTAGTCTGGGTACACCATCTGTTTATTAGATCCATATATAAGTGCTGGATCTTCCATTTTCTCTCTGTACATTGTGTGCATAAGTACTGACCTACATGTCTTCGAGCACCAGGAAGCCTGCGCAGCTTTTCTCCGCCTCCCTCTGCCTCCCCAGTCCTCGTCTCGGCCTGGCCTCCCTGGAATACTGTGGGCGGCTCCAGCCACAGCTCCCACTGTGCCGGAGCACGGTGCGGAGCGCGGCTGGAATGGGAATAGACAGTTAATGGGCACTTAGAGGATGGTGAAAACATTTTCCTCTGGAGACGCAGCGGTTTGGAGATTTCTCAGCGGGACGGGGCCTAGCCAGCGCCCTGTCGCTCTCTACTTCTTTTTCTGTGTCTGTGTCCCTCTCCTCTGCTCATTCACCCACACTCTCTTTCTCCACTTCATTTTGATTGCCCAGTGGTTCTTATGTGTCCATGTCCCATATTAGTCATTCTCATGCTCCGCTTATCCCAGCCCAGGTATTTTCCTTCCCTTATTTTTTCTATGATAGAATAGCAGCCAACTGTTGAAATACATGAGGAGGGCGAATTGCTGACTAATAATACTAGCTGACTAACAACAAAAACATTAATACCAGTACTACTACTACTAATAGTAATAGTAATAATCATTGACCCCTATTAATGTTATTCAGTTTCCCTGTACCCACCTGCAGCCCTATTACCTCTTCTTCTCCTCTGTTTTTCCTTCATCCTCTCCATGTCCTTCCCTTCATTGGACAGGCTGAGTTGGCAGACAACAAAACTAGTCTGCTTATGGTTGTCTGTGAGGCATTGAGATCAGAGTGGAGCCTGCAGGTCCGTGCCCAGCAGCAGTGTCTGGTGATGGGTACTGGCCGGGCCCCAAGCCGCCCGTCCAGTCCAGACATCTGAGAATGCCGTTTAAGTCTGGTGTCACCTCAGGATAAGCTGGATTCAGCTGCACATTTTCCGAACCTTTCACTCCGCTTTCACCTACAGTGCTACATTGCTGTCTTATTTCCATTCAAGCGACACCTCATATAACTTTGGACCCGGCTTATATTTACAGTAGATTTTACTGTGCGTTTATTTTATACTTCTTTTTTTTTTTTTCACACTTATTTTCTTCCCTTTTTTCCGAGACTGAAGTCATATTGGAAAAAGACGAAAGGCAGCCAAGACGAAGTTGATAAACTCAGTCCTTCAATTTAGAAAAGTGGGGTTTCAGTGACATGATAAGAAAATGTACTTCTAACAGTATTTTGTTTCTCTTTAGCTTTTATTCACTCTGCAAAATGATTCAGAGACAGGTTAGAAATGCCCCTACACTACACAGCATCATCACCATGACAGGATAAAAGCCTCTTGATTATAATAGCAATTTCTTGCACTCACTTACCCTGCCGTTCCCAACACAAACACCTTACTGCATTTTTTACCCTCTAGAAGAATGATTCTTAACCTTTTTCATATCAAGGACCCCAAATGTAGTACACATTAGGGCCACAGACCCCCATTTGATGAGATTTTGTCTCTCTGACCCAAACATGAGAATATTTTTATTGTTAGATATGATTTTGTCCAGAACTCTATCTGTATTGTAGGTAGAGAGATAACAGTGGAACATTTACATTCTCTAACTGTGTTAACTTCTTGCAAATATAATAAGTAATGCTAAAGTTTAACAATTCATCAATTTGCTGGGGACCCCCTGGAGCCTCCTCAGGGACCCCTGGTGGTCCCCGGACCCCATGTTGAGAACCACTGCTCTAGAACACAGACCCGGTTTTACAACTCTCCAACAAACATTTTTACATCAGTTCTCTGTTTGTCCTGGGCGCTCTGGTGAAGATCGTGACAAGCCCACAACAAAAGAGGAGCAGGAAATTTGAGGTTCAGTGTACTTGACATATTACAGTATATTCAAATGATATTTATAGAAGCAAACGTTGCATACAGTAACATACAACTGCCAAAGCCAACTAATGACTGATGACTTCTCTGACCTTGTACACTGGGGTGTTTTCTGCCACAGTAAGAATGTGCCACAGAGGATTGGTGAAGTGTAGGTGCTTATAGGATATGTGTGCCTGTGGGAGGGAAGAAATCTGCAATGGGAGGCAGAAGTGTCCAAATGTGACCCCCTCAGCAGACCCATCCAACTCTAAAGGCTATCTAATTGACTGGCTGGTGCTCTCCTGCCTCCCTCTATTCTCCCCCAGTCCCTGTGGATAGCCATCAGATGGATGGTGTGAACTTGCCCCTAATCAAGACCCATTCACCACTAATGAGAATACGCTTAATGACCAAATAATGTGTGTGTTTGTGTGTGTGCGTGTGTGTGTGTGTGTGTGTGTGTTTGTGTGTGTGTGTGTGTGTGTGTGTGTGTGTTTCAAGGAGAGGGGGGAGTAAAACACGGAGCTCTAGAGGGGCAAGAAGCCTGTAAAAATAAATAAATAACAACAGCATTTGAAATTTAAAGTAATAAACTGTGACATTTCATCATACATATATAAATTAAAGTTTTGCTACTCTCTTGTCTGGAACAAAATTGTGATTCAACCTATGGCCAGTTCATGAAAACTTTTACATTTGCTACATCTGCTGTTCCAAACACCCGGTAGTGACTTGGTCTTTCCAGGGAAAAATGCTCTGCTGCACAGGAAGTGATGCGTTTTACATCTCTGGCAGCAGCAGAAGTGGTTTGTTTGGAATAAAAAAGAAGTCCGCAGCATGAGCAGGGATAGCCACCATCGCTAGACAGACGAAGAAAAGTCCAGTACCTACAGAAACTGAAACTTCATCAAAGAAGAAAAAGACGTCACAGTAGTGATGACACACCGTTTGATTACCAAGTGATATCTGGGAAGTGCATTGCAAAAACACCACATCAGTGACTGCTTATCAATGATGTGTCACCGAAATCAAGAAAACAAGAACACCACAGTTACAAAGTCTAACCTTAAACTAAGTCTTCTGGCCGACACAACACACAGTCCGCTGCCCCTGGGGTCGATGAGAAACACCAGACGGACACATCTTGTGCGAAAATGAAAAACATGATTGCTGAAAGCTTTGTGCCATGATAGCTTTGAAACCCAAATGAAAATGAAATGAAAAGTGAACTCAAAAGTAAGTGTGTGTGTGTGTGTGTGTGTGTGTGTGTGTGTGTGTGTGTGTGAGATAGAGAGAGACAGAGTCAGTGTGTTGGAGGATAGTGGGAGCGGGGGAAGTGAGGGGGTACAGGATATCACTCTCTGATCTCAATCTCCCTCTTTATCACTCCACAATCTTTATCTCATCCCCAGAAGATCTCTTTAGATCTGTTTAAAATTGGAAACATGGAAGTCGGTCTTTGACCAGAACTTAAGTAGACCCCCAGGATTCTCCTTCCTCACCCCTTTAGTCTGCCTGGTATCCCCATGAGAGCGCAGAACTAGACACCCATTAAAAAGACCCCGGACGACCATTTGCCAGTCTCCGATACCCATTTAAGAGCAGAGGATAGTGCTTTAAATGGGCCCTTTCCTGGCTGATTGCATGTCATCTCTGGAGCAGATTAGACAGCAGGCAGCAGGGTCTGCGGTGGAGCAGCATGCTCCCTTCTGCCACAGGAGAGACGACTGAGAGGAGTCATCCATCACTGCCTTTGTGAGGCCCTTCCACAAGGGGACGAGCGGCTAATGACTGCCTTGCTAGGGCCGGGGATGGAGCACTGGGGTGTATCTGGGGCTTCTCCGAGGGCACGGAGTGAGATTTTGGGGGCCGGACTTGATTTAGAGTCTAGGGTGGGCGCTGTGGCTAAGGGCGAGGCACGTTGAAATAGAGGGGACATGAGGCAAATCTTTGACAAGGCTGGTGTGAACTGATAAGATATTTAGTCAAGTTGTAGTGACTGTTACTTAGCTCTGCGGCACACTGGAGGGTTAAGCAGGAGAGCCGCTCAGGCTGGATTGTGTTCTGTTCCTCCACACTGCGCGGGGCCGGGGAGGGGGAAGGGAAACAGGAGATTTATGTCCTTCTGTGACACACGCTGCTCTAGGTCTCATGTTAATGGAAAATGAGATGTTTAAGAGTCTGGGGGAGAAATACAGCTCTCTTTAAATCCTCCGCTTGTCAGCCTACGTAACAGCATTATAAGTATAGTCCAGCATGTTAATGCCATTAATGACAGTAATATGTCACATTTTCAGCAGAGTTTTATCCTTCTTTTATTCTATGTTCCAATGCTGTCTTCAACCGTTTTGAATACAGCTTACATAAAGCTCTATGAATGGCTATGTCAGGTTGCAGGCTGCATATAGATTAGTGAATTTGATGTGGCCCTAAGAAGCCCATGGATTGAGAGAAAAAGTGTTTCCATGACTGTGAACTGATTAGTATTCAAACAGCAAATTCATACACAATGGACACCCAGTATATCACCATGTCTTCCCACTCTCCGCCTATGCACTGAAAGGTCTGCCAATGAAATGGATTCACAATGCTTTACCTAAAGTCTGTGGGAAAAGGACTTGGGTCATAATCGTGTAATCTTTTCCAAACAAGGAAGGTCCATTCCATACTTTCCAGCCATCACAGCCACCCTTTGTCCATCCAATCTGACATTCCCATAATGCCCACATGCTTCAGATGCCTCTCTCTTCCTTGTTTCTTCAATTCTGTGTCTGTTTACTTTCTAAAGGGCTTTTTCTGCCCTCTTTTCTCGGCCCTGCTGCCCACTTCTCTGTAGGAGAGGAATGGAGATTGGAGTAGCTGCTGGACTCCCTGATGACACTGAGGTCCGTGGTATCATACATAGATATATCAGTGGAGCACAATGCCTGCTGTCCAGGATTCCCTGGTCAAGCATTGAAGCACTGAAAACCATTCAGACATTAGCCTTGTGACAAGTTAGAACATGGGAAACAGAATCTATGGAGATGTCTACAGTCAACACTCTTGTTAGCTTCTCAATCCCTAGGTTGGTGTTAACTATGTGCTTTTCCTGCTTTCTGTATTTTCAATTTTGTCTTTATTTTTGGTTATTTTTGGTTTTGCATTGTTATATCTACACAAATGTGAACTTTATATTCACTATGATTTGTACATACAATCCAAATCTTTGCTTTTTTCAAAACCTTCTAATAGCTATAAAATGCATCCCATCCTTTGCCCCCACTTACAGTTTTAGCTCAGTATGCAATATGACATTTTGTAACTGGATCCTTTATGTCTCAGTCAAGTCATCTATGTGTATTGTTATTGAAATGCAGGTCAAAACACAATGTAGCTTACATGAATAATACTTTTCTTTTAAAGCATGAAACACGTTATCTCATCTACAGTGGCTAACCGTTATATCACCACCGTCACCAAACTTGCAGCATGCTGCCTAGAGATGGTTATCGCCGGACATCCCTGCTCACCACCCCGACCCCGACTCACCCTCATCAACCGACCGACCCCTACAACAACAATAGGGGAGATAAAAACAGCCCTGTGTAAACCAGAGCAGCCTCTCTTCCTCCTGAGCACAAAACCCATAGCCACAGCTTCCCATGTCAGAGATTGCAGTAGGATTTCATCCAGGAAAGGATGAGTATTCTCTTAGCTAATCCTAGTTCTGTGGCCTTAGTGGGATGAGCCTGACTGTGGCAGAGGAGCAGCATGGGGTTGTCATAAAAGGAAGAGCTGAAATGAGCAGCAGCTGAAACGACGATGTGAATAACAATTCATTTAGATTGACCGTTTTTAGATCTTGGTACACTGTGCATTTTTTGCGCACTGTTTTGCGCTCAGATCCTTTTTTGTTATTTGATCCATGAAGTGGAACACAGTGGAATAATGTTCTTCAGACGGCATTTAGTAAGTGATTTGTAACATTATAGCCTACAGATTATGCTGTTTGTACACCACACAAGGCCTCCCTATTAAATCTCATCAAACATAACAGCCCATATCATGTCTTCTCTGCCTGGCACTCCTCAGAGATACACTCTGCCTCCCCTATCTGGTCTGGACCAGGCCCAAAATCCTCCGGCAAACCCAAATTTGTGTAACAAGATCTGGACCTTGAGACGCACGCCTGCCACAACAAATTGGCCTCATGTAGAGAGGGAGAAAAGAGGGGTGGTAGGGGGGAGGGCTGGGAGGCTAGTGAAGATGTAAGCTAGCAGAGGGAGGTAATCTTAGAGCCTCCATGGCCTGGAGGGGCCCTGCCCCCTGATGCTCAGCATTTGGCCCAGGCCCAAATCTCAGCCTTGTGAAGACAAACATCATGTCTTCTTCAATTAGACACACTCCTCTCTGGGTAGGCAGTGCATGGTGCAGCATGGAGGAGGCTTTCTGTGAAACAGACAAGGTCTTTCCTCAACTTTGACGGTATTATTTATTTCTTATCCGAGTGAATCTGAATTAAACCCTTTTGAGAAATGTGTTGCTTGGAGTATGGAAGACGACTTTAAGGTAACTGTATAGTATCTGAGTAGTGAATCTACCTCAACATGAGTTTATTTTGGTTTCAACATTTAAGCTTTAGGGATGCACTGGGGCTACTGTATGCAGGCCACTTATGATGAATATTGTTTCCTGCCCAGGTGTGTGTGGACGAGCAGTGTTTATGATCAGTACGTTTAGGACTCCGCAGGGCAAAATTAAAATTTTTAGCTAAATTCCGAATGGGCAAAGATTTGTTGCCAAGTCATGAATTTTCAAACTGACTGTTCCCTTCAACTATTCTCTCACATGACTGCCTTTTCTGTGCAGTATTTCTTTCCTCACTGTTTTCCTGTGTTCCTGTTTCTGCCTGGCAGCAGGTGTAGGTGTGAGATGTATGTGTCCCAGTGGTGTGTAGCATGGCTGCTTGCAAATTTAATGCATATCCCTGTAAATCAGGGCTTTCTCTTGTCTAGCGTCCAATGCACGTCCACTGCCACTGTATAATGTTTTCATTTCCCTGGCCATGTTTTCCTTGCAATGAAGGTGCAAATGAAATCACTTGTCCACCTGCCAAAAGAATTACAGCTGCAGGAAGAACTACCGTCTAAACAGCATTGATTTTTCATATGTCTTGGACTCTCTTCTAATTCTGGTCTTGTTTGTGTTTTATTTCAACTTATTTGTTTAATCATTATGTAGTGCTAATTGGCACCAGTTTCCTCTCCCTTTCTATTCTGGGAAAAAAAAAAAAAGAAAAGAAAAGAAAAAGAAAAATGGAAGAGGAAACTCTGCCCTGGTTAGTGGATCTGGGTAAAAATGGAGACTCCAGAGACTGTGAACTGTGCTAGGGCTTCCCTCAATACCATCATGTCCAAAAGGCTGAAAGAGTGTTGGGGCTTCAATCACCTCAAACTCTCATATGCAGAAAGGCAGATAAAGGCAGACATTCATCTGACTGTCCATCAGACCGTGCATTTGTCTCTCCCTCCATCCATCCATGCATCCATCCATCCATCCACCCATATATCCATCCATCTTTTGGCTTCTCACTTTTAGACTATCACCCTCCGAAATGCATCTCCAAATTCACCAATGGACCAGGTGTTTAAGGACGTCTGTCACCCTCTCTTATATCATACAGTCTTCCATGCCTGCAATACAGGGAAATATGCAACAGTAAAAAAAGAAGGTCAGCTAGAAAAGGAGTTAAATGCTGTAGTTCCATTGTAGCTTGTGACAATCAGGAATCTTGAAGCTAGTGTTGGATTTGCTCTTGTCTTGGATAGATTTCCAATCCAGTCATTGGTTTTGTGGAATATTTTTTGAATGTAGCATTTTGATGGTTGCAAACAACTTGGTTAACAGGCTGTCTGATCCTATTCCAATCTCGAACTGGAACACTATGACAAGAAATCAGGTGGCAGTAGGGTGGATTTCCATCCCTATTTGTCCTAAAACTGAGTAACCTTTGAATAATGTTAAGTTCAGATCAGGTGCTTCTTTGTTCTGAAATATGGTTGTTTGTTTCTCAAGATCACAGTTTGAGTTTGTCAGCTCAACTTCTTTACACAGGATATAAGTCATTGTCCATGACACACGTTGCTGCAAATCTAATCCTGAATGCATAGTACCACAAGAGGGAACTATAGTATATTGTTGCCTTTCACAAAATTATGAGAAACATTTTACACCATCTGAAGTATCAAGTTCATTTTATAGGTTATAGTGTACTTTAACCACAATGCAAACCTGGAAGCTTAGTAGTTTCGGAATGACTGTTTAACTTCATCAGAATTTGTTACGTTTGATTACATGACCCACTTATGACCATCTCTGCCTTGCTTATGATATGATCTTATTTTTGTAACTGGAAAATATGAACCTCTTATTTCTTATAAGGACACATTAGTCAGAAGTAAACATGAAGCATGGTAAATGAAACGGCCAATGAGGACTTTCCTGGCTGGAAAGTTTATTTTACTCAACTGCCATGACAATCAACCTGCCACTACCCATCCTCACTTGTCTCAACAACTTATTGTGCGGTGCATGATGTGGGAAGGGGGGAGGGGGAGTGGAGGTGAGGGATTGAAGTGTATTTTTTTTTAAATATACATTTATCTACAATATCTTCTAACATAGATAAGGGATATGCCATGGGTTGTTTACGGTTGCATCTACTAAAAGAATCAATCACTGAGTCAAAAACGTGAGCCATACTTGAAAATGTCAAGCAGAATTTGGCCACAACTGGAAGCCCATTGAGAACCATACTAGAATACTGCATGTACAATGCAAAGCTGAAATGGCTGTGATCCAGAATTCCTTCCAGAGAAAATTAATGATCAACACCAAAATAAATCATTTATTAACCTTGTCTTACATTATTTTCTATGCATCAGCAAACACAGACTCATCTTATTTAGTCAACGAGGGAAGCAGATGCTGGCAGTCACATCTTTTCATACTTTTTTGCTGGCAGGCTGTTCTGTCTGTGAGCAGGACACCATAGGTGGACGACAAAGATATTCTGTTAATTGGTTTATTCATAGCAACAGCAATACTCAATGACAGATTATCAAAGGTTCATGTAAATAGCTCAACCTGAGTAAGACATTAACCGGAGTGTGGCCAATAGCCAGGTTACTCCATGCGTGTAAATGGAGCCACTGTTGTTAATTTTTTGTCAGTGAGAATTGCAACTGGGCAATGTTCCAGCCAATTGAGACAGTGCATATCCCAAAGAAACACACACACACACACACACACACAGAAACACACATCAAATGCACGTGTATGAAACAAATGTGTATATTAATACAACATGCATGCATGATTGCACTTAAGACTATGTTCCACTCTGTGTTCTAGTTTGCTTATTATATTCACACATTTACACTAATGTAGTAATATAATGAGGTAGCCAGTATTTTCTGATTCTCCAAAAATGTTCTACTACTTTTGCAATAATCCTGTTTGTCTGTTTGTGCATTAGATGGATGTCATCCATCTCCAGGAAATCATTCCCTCTGTATATTTTCTGAAGCAACTTACGCGAAGCCCTCATTGTCTACTTGAATACTGGGTTGAGGGGCAGGTTCTCGCCACCAGCTGCAGGAGGCAAAGAAACATCGGCTCAGTGGATGCAGCAGTTACTGTAAGATTAACCCTTCCCTGCCCCCCTGGAAACTTCATCCTCCTGACTCGTCCCTGTTGAAGAGGTAGGGTTATTAGCTGCATCGCTCCCCTGAGTGCCTCCAGAACATAATGGGTTAACGCGGAGACTTCCTGTCTTGGCAGCAATCCCAGACTAGGACATGCCTCTGCACGCAGAGGTGCAGACTGGGAAACATCTGTGTGGCAGCATCGTGACACATACACACACACACACACACACACTCACTTCAGGAATAGATACTGTATGTGCAAAACACCCACACAAATCTAGTTTCTCGCTTGCCTTTTGTCAAGATGTTAAGATAAGACTATTCATGTGACTCATCAATTTATATCAACTCTGATGCAAGCATGCTCATCCTGGAGTCTTTTCACGCTGCAATTTGTCAAGTCATGTGAAGCTAGAGACTACAGAAGCTGCTTTCTACATGTAAATGAAATTAAGATGTCATATATTACAGCCTTGTCTTTGTATTGGATGAGACACGGCGGACTTAACCAGCTTGAGTGGCTACATCATCCGAGTACATTGAAAGTCATGTACATGTTTAGGTTCAGAACACATAGACTTTTATGTAGTACTTTTTCGTTTTTCAATGTGTTTAGAGGTTAAACACATAAACATATTCATTTGTGGCATGTTTTGTTTTTTTTACTTTTTGAACACATGGACTGTATTTGGGGCGCGCACACTCCAGAGAATAAGAAACACCGCAACATGTCACTTTCACAACTTACTTTCCAAATATACACTCTGGCTGCATTATCCAGCTGTCTTAACATTATCAACTTAATTCTCCAAATCTAAACCACAGGTGTTTAGATTGTATCTGTGTCACACATTTCAATGAATTTAATGTGCATAAACCTTTGTGTCAGCTAACCCAGCTAACAGTTTAGATTCATTCATTTTAGATTAATGGTGTCATCAATAGAGTCATAGATCTCTTTTACTCCTGTCATTATCGTGGCTCAGAAAGGACATGGATGTAAACCATACAAAGTGTGCTACATACAGATTCTTACATACCATTGTGTGTGTGTGTGTGTGTGTGTGTGTGTGTGTGTGTGTGAGCATGTGTGCCTGTGCAGAGTTTAAATTGGGCCAGAGCCAGCCAGAACACGGCTCTGGTACATAGGTTTCCAAACATCATCAGGCGGAGCTGAAGGCGCCTACTCCATAGAGAGAACTGGGGCCCTTTCCTCCCACACTTGTAATTCTGTAGGGGCAAGACTGTCTTTTGGCCCCTGCACATTTTTGGTACTGACAGCTATGATTTTTGGCCCCAATAAATACAAATGTAACACAGAGATAAATTATGAAAAGTCACTGGACATGTTTTGTTGCATTATTGTACCTTAATAGTAGACCCACATCATCTTGCCAGCCTCATTTTCTTTTCAAGCAGAACGACACAATAGACAACCTTGATGTGAGTTAACGTTGCCACTGGAGCTAGAATTGACAACTGGCTCGTGCCAAAACAGGCAAGCAGCAGATTGTTCATCACTTGGTAGCCTAGGTGGTGGTGGAGGTTTTTACACCGCTGTTGTGATCACAAAACTTACTTTGGTTTGGGAAATCTCTTCGTAGTTGACGGCGCTAGGTACCATTACCAGGTAACTGACAAAATAATTTATCGTGCTACAGTTATTTCAACATACATTTATTTGGGATTTTTTTTTGTCTGAGCTCAAGTGTTCAATCAAAGTGAGAAATAATTTTAAATCATACCAGTTAACACATGAACTACATCTTTATGGACTGTATTACAGCTGAAATTGAAAGTGTATAGACTTCTTGAAATGAGGCTGTAACCATACTGAACTCTTTCGGAGCAAAAAATTCTACTGTATATTGAAACTTTGGGATGTGAATGACAAAGTAAATAAACTGAGACTTATAAATATTGTATTTACTCAGAATAAGGTTTAACACTTTCACTTTAAAAAGAGACCATTAAAGGCTTGATACTATTTATAAAACAATTTTCAGCCCCACCACTGCTGCCGCCACACACGTGCATGAGCTCACCTGACAACGCTGGTGAATCAGCACTCCCCCACATCACAAATCACAATTTAACCCCTGTGCGTATGTGTGTACGTGTATGCATCTGTGTGTGTGTGTGGGTTGGTTTTGAAGTGACTCCACTTTACACAAGATTTAAATTGTATGGTTAGTCCCAGTAAAACATTATTGCTCGTCATCTGGAGGAAGGATTGATTTTTCTCTCCTGTCTCTCTTTCGGGGGCGTAATGTGAATGATGTGATGCGTGGCGTATAACAGGGGCCTTTTGTTTATTTAGGGCCCCGCCATGCCAGACGTGTGGTATGCCACACTAGAGGTGCGGTGCCCTGAAGCGGTCAAGTAAATGAAAATCACAACACTTGAAAGCAGCAGAGAGAAACAGCTGTTGTACATAAGCCTTGCTGGAGTGAAACTGAGAAAATAGAGAGGGGGTAGTTCTGTGCCCTACAATACAGCAGATTTGACAATATCATGAAAGATGTGATTGAACTCCTTCCTTGTTTGGCCCCTGTGATCCTACAGAATCTCTCTCTCTCTCTCTCTCTTGCTCTCTCTTTCTTTCTCTCTCTCACTCTCTTTCTCTCTCTGAAGTTGATTTGTGCCCAGAGGGAATCTGGGTAGAATACAGGTGGATTTACTAGCATGACCACGCCAGTCGACTCGCTCATCTCCTGCTACAGGTGTGTCGTCTAATCTGGTTGTCTGAGGGAGTCAGTTCTTTCTTTGTTCTCTTCCCCCATTATTTTGTTACTCTTCCAGGAAAGGTATGCCTCGCACTGCCAGTAAAGCACTGTGTACAGATGTCACACCCCCATCCATCCACCCAGCTCATATCGCTCACTCAGCTGAGGTTATGGGCGTATGGGTGTTCAAGGTATCACTCACAACCGGACTGTTTCTGCATGAGTTAAATAGTCTTTCTGCAGGATCAGCAGACCCAAACGAAATACAGCACACATGTCTCAAACCACACAAGCCTTATCAAAACAACAAGTTGGTCACAAACAAGAAGGTTAGGTTCTTGTGATGATAAGAAGGGATTTATCTTCATTTGGAAATGCTTCACTTTTTATCTTAACACTTCCTCTTTGTTGTAAAATTGATTATTGAAAGAGTATGCACATAGTTATAGATATTTGCCATCATAAGTGAATAATCAAAGTCATGTTTGACAAGTTAGGCAGCGGGGAATCCGCTTATGTGATAAGTGATACTTTCACAATTCCCAAGGATACAAATAGGGTGGATGCCTGGACCCTCCCTTTGATAACAGACAACCAGTGACCAAACGGACTGAGGAGATACTGCACAAGGCAGATACAACAGTAGCAGCTACATAAGGTGCACTTTGCTCTCTGGAGACGGCACTTGAGTTCAGTGGATAGTGTCTATTGCACAGAGGTAGTTAACTTACCAGGGTGATAACAATAATGTGATACTTTATTGATCTCCTTAGGGAAATTCTCTTTTTGCTTGTCCTCCCTCCAGGGAGGTCAGACTGCAGCTCCACAGCAGCGCCCCTGGAGCCGGTAGGGATTCACCGTCTTGCTCAAGGACACTTCAGCAGGGCGGATGCTCACCAACACAGGGGGCTGGACTTGGGTCCTGGGTAGGAGAACAGTCTCTCTAACGCAGGGCGGGGTAACCATGGGCCACAGAGGGCCGAGAGTCTACAGGTTTTCCATTCCAACCAATAAGTTAATAAGTTAATAAGTCCTTTAGACTATCATTGAGTCCTAAAATCGTAATTTTCTTAAAATAAGTGAAGAAATCTGCCAATGGGGTTAGACCATTTCACTTGTCTCCAATGCAAATGTCATTATTTCTTTCAAGAATTTTGTAGAATCAAGTGTCATATTCTTGATAGTATTGCAGTGATTTGCCTTATTCTGACTTCAAGTTTCAAGGTATTGATACTCATTTCTAGAAAATTCTTGAAACAAGTGAAACTGCATTGGAAACAAGTGGAGTTATCTCACCTCACTGGCAGAATGTTTCTCTTGTTTTAAGAAAAATAATATTTGAATAATATTTGAAGGTTGAATGTGAAACTAAATGTTAAGATGGACATTTTTTGCAGTGCACCAGGTGACTCCACTGATGCCGTTCACTCCCCTGAAATCAGCTGCTGTAGTGTTTGGTTAGACTCTCGGCCCTCCATGGCACATTGTTGCCCAGCTACGCTCTAACCACTAGACCACCCTGCCCCACCTGCCACACAAGGGGTTGCTTTACACAGTAAAACTAGCACAGGAAACATAGTCGGATTTGGTGGGGGCAAACTAAGTGTCTTAAAAGGCGAAAGAGAACAGTGGGGTTCCCCAACACTGCAGGATGTGTCAGATACTGTATATGAATATGCAGCATCATATCCTGCCTTCCTCTCACTGCTCTACCACATTGCAATGAACACACACATACACACATACACAAAAACAAACAAACACACATACATATGGGCACATTCATACACAAAGGATGAGATGAGTAGTTTCCTGTGGTGTTTCAGTTGTATTGTTTTTTCTGCTGCTGCACTGTACTTTACCTACTTTCTAGGCTTTTTCTCTTTGCCGTCTGCTAATTGCTGAACAGCACTATAACCTCTCCCTGATCTCCGAGAATACAACGTGGATAATGTGAACCATGGCCTCTCTTCAGCACTTATCTGAAAAGTTTTCTAAACAGGGTTGTCCTTGTTAAAAAAAATCTGGTTCTTAATTGACCTTCATTGTTATAAGAAGAAGACAGAGCTTGTGAATAACATGAAACATCACTTGAAAGGATATTCAGTTAGAATGATTGAAAAATTGAGATTTTAATTAAGAGAGAGACAGAGAGAGAGAAAGAGAGATCTGTTTTCTCTCTGTCTGCATCTCACTCATTGCCCAGTGTGCAATAATGACAGAAGTAAAGCACACAGCAGCGATCAGTAGGATAAGCTCTCAGACCTTCCATACACCCCTCTTCACTCTAATTGACGAGTGTAATTTGATGGCACTCGTAACAGAGTTAGAAAGCAATTAGCGTCATGGCCTGTCGGCACAAACGGCACAGAGAGCCCACCTGTGGGTCACTTTTTAATTTGGTGAAGTGCTGAGTGCTTAGCACAGGACTCTGTCTTTGATATACTCAGTAGATGGTAAATCCTGTTAGCGATAACTCCGTAAACTACCCCACCGACCGATATCCATCTAATCCACTGGTTAGGAGCTCACCAAGCCACACAACAAATTATTAGGGTGTCATCTGGCCCAGGATTAAAACCCAGACTCCTTCGCATGAAAGAGGAGAGAAAGAGTAGAGATGAAAAGGAGGGGAGGAGAGGGGAGGGTAGAAGGATGAGGCAATGATGGGGGAGGGTGTTTAATTAAAGCGACTGATCCGTGCTGTTTGTTGAAGGACTAATTGTCTTTCCCCCTGAGGAGGCTGTTTCCTCAAGGAGCCTCTCCAAATTACACTCCAGACGGTAAATCCTCGTTGGTGGTGGAGACTACTGCACTAACTGGAGAGAAAAGAATAATTCAAAGAAATAAGTTTATTTCAAAACAATAACAACAAACAAGGAGATTCTCTTTGTTCCTTTTGTTCCTTAGAGATGTGGTTGGTCCCTGGCGTCTGTGTTTGTTCTAATTAGGCCAACGTTGTTGATCTTGTCAGACATTGTGGTGTCCCTCTTTTTCCCAGGGGAGTGTGTTTAACATGTAGTCCCCAGGCAGGGTACTTGACCCTGAATGACCTTTCACCCCTCATTAAACCAGCCTGGGTTTCCTTTCGCTCTCCATGCTTCCCTGGCCCAAATTTCAGACTTTGCTGCATCTGACTGTAACCCTGCACTAGACTTTCCACATCACACAGCATATACATGTCAGTCAGTTGTCAATGTGTCTATATATCTATGTCTGAATATCTGATTTCACAGCATTTTCATTCACATGATTTAAAAGGTTTTACTCCCTTTTAAATCATGTGATCTTGTGTCCTAGAATCAACTGTAACACTTTTCTTACCCCACATCCTGAGGCTCCTCCTAATTTAGAATTGGAACAGAGCTTGACCACTGTATGGACAAGATAGTCAATCTTTTAACAAAATTGTTGTACCAGAGGAGGTATGGTTGGGGAGGAGAGCCCTGACTATGAGACTGGTATGATAGCTTTCCCTTTAGTGTCTATAATTCCTCCTGCAAACTCTGATTGACACAGGGTGACTTAGCTGCAGCCATGGGTAATTGAGCTCATCATCCAAAGGCTCAATAACGAAGAGGAATTATGGGAAATGAAAAGGAATTATGGGCAATGAGGAGGGATAGACTCCTTTGACTGAGGAAACTCTGAGATGTCAACATCAGCGGTAATCTATACAGGAGCAGTGAGGGTTTGTCGTGGGGGTGCAGGGGCAGATGACACACAAGCAATCACAAGGCCACCAAGTTTTTACAATTAGGAATAATAAAGTTGCTGACTTGTTTTCCCCAAAAATAAACAAGAGAAATAAACTAGCACAATCACACAATCAATTTGGTGGAGTATGTTTGATCTTTGATTGTTTGCTTTGCTAATTTAGTTATCAGCATGCTTGACTGTCATTGGACTGAACTATTGCAACTGGAAAGTCCAACACTTCAGGGCACAAATTCCACTCTTGGTATTCCACTGGGTTGGCGCTGATAGATGATCAGGATGTCCCACCAACTACATAACTGTGTCTATCTGATATACATGCCCATGTCTTTAACAGGCCCATGACTAGACATGTTCCCAATCCTAGCACAGCCTTCCATTGGTGTACACCAAATTGTCGCTAGGCAGTTTAAACCAGTCAGGTTTGTCTAAACCCCTCGTAACTCTACAAAGCCAAACCTCTGGCCCCTGCTTAACCAAACAAAAGTGGAGAGGGAAAAAAATGAGCTGAAAGATCCCACACCACTGGACAATGACACAATGGAGACTGGACTTGTGTGTGAATTTGACTGTGCTGAAAGAGAGAAAGCTCACAGGGCAGAGGCATGCCTGTACTTGGGTAGCTCTCTGTGCTGCTGCTCACTGCCCTCTCATATTGGTATGTGGCCACACTCAACTCCTCTGGCCTGAGTTATTGAACTAAATTTCTGACTAACTATCCACAGTGTTCAATTACCATTATTTCTCCAATAATACCACACTGGCTTTGGCTGAAGGTTTGTACTACATAGTCAGTATCTACTGAACAGTAGTCTTTTCAGTATTGTGAAAATTGTTGAGAGGATAATATTTCTCCAAATGGGGTATAATATTGAAATAAAACGCTTTAACCAATAAAAATATATCTGTTTGACAGTGTAATGCTAGTGTGCCATTTTCTGCATTATGTTGCAAATTGTGAGTAAGTACTGGTTAGCATGTGAAATCAATACTCTGTTTCGTTGAGTGTTTAATCACAAGCGCTCATATTAAATAAAATGTAGTGGTCTCTAATGGATCCGTTCTCCTGCCTTCCTATAGCTGGGGTCTGTCTGTCTGTGAGTGTGTATGGACATGGGAGTCTACCTGGCACCCTCACAACATTTCCAGCCTGGACTAATGCCTTTAACAGCCAGCTGCAGCCTGAACGGGACACAACAGGAAACACATAGCTGTCATCAAAACACACTCTACCGGTCAGGGGTGTTGGTGATAAAAAAAATGGGGTTTAATTTATGCAGTGATTATTTTTTCATGATCCCAGAGAGGGTTGGTGATTTCATTGTCATGGATGGGGTTGATTTTTTTTTCTTTCTTTTCCCAGGATGGTGGGAAGGACAAGGTTAAAAAAATCCAGAGGCAAAAGATTCTAGATGGTGAGAAAGTGAGCGGTACTGCATCTTTGCCTCGACTCTGTGTGGAGTGGGAGCAGCAGTCGCAGATGGTGAACAAATGTTCTTTTGAGGCAGTGTTGCACAAGACTCGGTTCTCGCACGGCCCAGCAGTGAGCTGGCCTTGCTGCAGATGGTTTGAAAAACAGCCACAAACAAACACGCTTGTGGCAAACATGACTTCTTTCATCAATCCATGATGCAACACAATGGGAAGCGCATGATAATATGTGTCTGCTTTATTGTATTTTTTGCTTTGTTTGTGGCTGAGCACTTGCCAAATCATTTTCCTCATTGATCAGTATTGATCAGAGCACTTCAGACATGGCCTGCTTAATAGTGAACAACTCCAATACTCATCATTTCAACATCATCACCCAAAACTCAATTTAGGCCTGAGTTGAGTTGAGTTAAGTTGAGTGCTGCATACCTTACATGTTATTTCCCAATAAATCCACTTTCTGTGTAATTAGTGACTATGAGAGGGTGGCTAGCAGCACTGCGTCTGGTCAGAATGCACCATGTTCAGAGAAAAGTTATGAAAACATTTAAAAAGACTTCAGTAGGACTAATGTTATTTCCATTACATCTGGGATATTTCATCTCACACTAAATTACAAACCAGATTTTGCTCACAAAATTGCGGTGCAGGCCATTAACACATAATTACGTGGTGTGAATATGGCTGTGTGTATGAAATACAAGCACTTGGACAGCATTTACTTTTTTAGTTTTATGTGTCTTAAAGAAACTGAGAAAATTAACGGAATATGTCTGGGAATTGTCATGAGAGCTAGACAGTGTCCAAGTGTATATAAGCGGACAAATGTGCTTTCTTGTGACCAGACAGTGACAATGCTGTATCTCCTTCAAATTATTTTACCCCTCTGGTGATTGTCAGCACTTTGATGTTTGGTTCTTAGACACAGACAAGCTGCAGTAGTACCTATCACAAAACATGCAACCTCTGATAAAACAGCTTTGTGGAGAATGCATTGATTTGGAGGAGACAGATTTGCCCTCTATAAGTCATGCCCTGTTTGGATTCCCAGAAAAGAAATCAAATAAAGCCAATAACATAACATGTGAAGGAGTGGAAGGCAAACCATGTGGAATCAAAAAGAAATGTAACACACATCAAATGCTATCCTGTCTTCCCTGACAGCAAACGCATCATCATGACCGTCTCTCACGTCCCGCCTATCTCCTGTTTCCATGGGTATTGCATTAATGTGAGAAACATGCCATGACTGAGAACTCTTCTAATGAATGAGTTAAGATTAATAACAAGATTGGAGCAGGAGCTGGGGCGGGGGGGGAGTGGAGAGGGTCCAGAGAGGGTTGCCCTTGTGTGGGAACAGTGATGCCCATTGTTTTTGTGAGTAGGTGTTTTGGTCTGGATTGGTGGGCCCGGTGCTGTAATTGCTGGTTGGAATGTCAGCCCAGTTAGAGGATGTGCTCTGACTACTGGCCGTCATTGTCCATGTGAACTCCAGCGCCAGAACCCGGCGTCACTCTGGAGTCACAAACCACAATTTAGATTATGAGCTTTTATTAGTCAATTTAGCCCCTAAGGCTCCATGGGAAGTGTGTGCAGCACAGAGAATCATTTGACTAACTGGACTGGTCTGAATGTACAACAACCATGTGACATCTATCTTGAGAATTAAGCTAATTCTCATGCATAGTATACTTGTGTGTTAAGTGTCTGTCCATGTGTGTATGTGACTCTGTGTTTATACGTGCATGTGTGTGTGTGCTGGTATGAAGTTATCTGCCATAATCCTAAAGAACCAGTAGCTGCAACACCTACCTAACGTCAGATCAAGACTGTCAGATCTGATCTAACTTCAAGATTCTGCCAAAAATGTACATAGACTTACAATGGAGCCACAGGCTTTAGACACATGTAGCGTAGGTGTAATGTTGGCGTAATGTCTGTCATTAAATTATGGTGCAGCAGTCACACAGCAGTGTGCATGTCACATTCACATAGAGTAGAGTGAAAAGGATGCCTGCATTACATCTACACCCGAATACATATATTTTGTAGGGAAGATTTTTGGTCTCATTCGCGCTGTTGGCTATGGAATTGTTATTTTTACAAAGTTGAATCAATGAACTGGTCCTGATTTGATTCACTACTGTTGGACAACCTGAAAGAATCAAGTTAGTTTAAAGGATCAGTTTCCCCACCACAAATTAACACTATATTTTTGTTGATATAGCTCTGAAAATATGGTGTAAATTTCTTTTCTTTCAACTTCCCCTCTGCATGAAGTGAGGTAGACTGTAGATCAATGGCTGGCCAGAGTCCGAGGTGGGAAAGTCAGCTGTTTAGGGATAATGAGAGCGCCCTTTCTCTATGCTTGGGACAAAAACAAGCCCCTAGCACTTGTTTACTCTTAAACTAATAGCCTGCAAATGAAGGGAAACTAAAAGCTTCTTTTTTAGCTGAAATGGCTCAAATAGGCCTAAACAGCCTACAAATTTGTTGTGTGTGTCTTCTTTGATGAAGCTAAATCACATTTGTTAGTAAGTCCATAGACTTACAGTGCACCAGTGTTGCAGGCTATGGCGCCAATCCCCAAATGAAAAGTTACGCACATTAGGCTGTAATACGTTCTTTACAACAACACGTGACCCAAAAGATCATTTCTCTATTCACTGATTGCTTTAGATTAGACCTAGGTAGCCTAGGTTACAGACATTCAGAAAGTAAGTGAAGGAACAGAGCCATTTATTGGTTGGACTTGCATCCTCTTCTTTGCCCAGCCTTTTTTTTTTACCTCAATAATCTTGAATTACTAGAATTACACCAAACAGCCATTACATTTTTGAAACTCAAACTGCATTTTTTATTGAAGTATTCCACAGAGAGAATGAAATGTACCTAGCCTATTGGCTTGATATTTCCAATAAGATGTCAAATGTCAAATTGGTAAAAACACAGCCTGACAAACCTGTCCTCTTAATTATCATGGGGATCAAACAAACAAAAATGGTTCTATATTGGGTTTAAACAAACATAGTGAGCACACTACTGGATAGGCTGCTATAGCGTCCATGCACTGGATCCTCGCAGTTGCTTTAGATTGCTTGCACTTGCTTAAGTAATATTGTGATAAAATTAAAACATCAGAAATTTCCCTCAGGGTTTTGACAAGCTTGGTGATCCATTCTCAAGTGTATTTCACAATTTGTGCACTGAGCCAGGAGTTATTTTCCCAAGGCAGGCAGGCATGCAGATGTGCAGACATTACTATGTAGATCATTATCAAAGAGGCGATATCCTCTATCGCATAAATGCATGAACGTATGTCAAGGGTAGCACAGACGCTCCAGGTAGGTGTTGTAGGTATTGGTTCTTGGAAATCAAACAACATATACGCTTGTGCATGTACATACAGGCGGGGATGTGTGTGTGAGGTGTGTGAGCGGGTGGGTTGGGGTTGTGGGTGCATTCATGCAGGCTGCCATGAAATTTAAATAAAAACAGACTTCATTTCTTATTAGATGGTTTTGGGTCATTCTTTTTGTGAACAATTTTTTATTATTTTGATGTCAAAGATAGCAAACTGTGTGTGTGTGTGTGTGTGTGTGCGTGTGCGTGCGTGCGTGCGTGTGTGTGTCAATTACGGTTAGTCAAGAAACTTTTATATTTAAATTTTTCACACATTGGGTCGATTGCCAAGCAGTATAGATGCACATAGTGTGCAATGATCTCTTTCTCTCTCTGTCTCTCTCCCTCTCTCACGTTCTCTCTCTCTCTCTCTCTCTCTCTCTCTCTCTCCCTCTCTGTCTCTTTGTCTCAGTCTCTCTCTATCTCACATACACACACAAGCAGGGAGACTCATTGTTCCACAGGAAATGCTCTCACCACACAGACTGCAGGCTTGTATACTCTAGATTTAACCTTATAATAGCGTCACCAGCATTTAACCAGCCGGCTTCCGTGTGCTTTATGTTGGAGCCCCATTACATTAACAAAATAGACTTTGACAAATGATGACTAGCCAGGCTCCCTTGGAAAAGCTCAGTAGTCCTATGGAGGGAGAGAGACTGAAAGCATGCAAGACAGAATATCAGGAGCATTTTTATAATTTTCTATCTGTGTCTTAATATTGACCGTTTCCTTAGGGCTTCCAACAAGCTAAGAGGTAGATTTGTTTGGCGTCGTTTGCCTTGAGGTCTTTGGGCTTACACACACTGAGAGGGCCAGAGGGAGAGCAGCTGCTGCCTCTGCTACTCGTAAAGATTGACACATATTTACTTGGATACACACGTGCATGCTATCTCACTCTCTCTCTCTCTCTCCCTCTCTCTCTCTTTCTGTTTCTCTCAAACACACACAAACATATACAAACACATGCACTAATACACACTTTTAGAGCAGAGGGGTGGGATGAGACTCCCTGTAATGGATGGTGCAGGTGTTAGGATGTTTCGATGTGGGAATTTCCGAAGCCCATGAAATATGCAGGCTATAATAGTAGGCCCAGTAGTAGCCTCAGCTTAACAACATGTGTCCAGGGAAAGGGGCTTTTACTGGCCAAGCTCCACACCTGCCCTGTAAATACTCCCTCACCCCTTCACTCGCCGATCACCCCGTTATATGGCGCTCCACCCAACTCATCCCATCTCTACGCTCACATTTCCCTTTAAATGACATGTTTTTCTTTGGTGAGTTAATAAGTGGGGTGGCTGGCACTGGCTTTGGTTGTTGGAATTCAAATGACTATTGGTCACATTCACAGGCCATACTTACAGTGAATCATTAAGCTACAGCTTGTAAAATTGGTAAAAAATAATAAAACATATTTCCTTTGGAGGATGTGTAGGCCAACCACTCTTGTAAGCTTTAGATTTTTGCAGTTTGAGGATAAGTGACCAATGATCATTTTATTTATCCTATAACATTTTCTCTAATCTCTCCATCTTTATCTGCCCTATAAAAATCAGAGAATGGGCCTGAACACCAGGCCCTGTGCTCAGCCCTGTCACTATCTCCCCAGTCCTTCTCATTTCATTAGGAATCACTCAACAGTTCATAGAAACATTCAATTACGCTCCAATGGTAATTAAATGTGCCTCAAATGAGTTCATTTAAATCATCTTCTTCATTTGGGCTTCATTCGGGTTTTTAATGCCTGGTGCTCAACACAGGGCTCAAATGAACATTAAGCGCCTCACCCACTGGGAGTGTTTGAAGGGCTATTTTCACAATCACAGTCAGATGACATTTTAACCAGCTTAGCAGTCGAACAATTGAGAAGACATCATTATTAGGAACAGATACATAAGTTGCAGACACACAAAGCCTTGATAAAAAAAAAAAGAGAAAGATAGAGGTAGATCCGAGAGAAGAAGGTGAGGCATGGTCAGAGATGACTCTGTTTGAGATAATTCTGTAGCCTTTGTGATTTGAATGTGGCGATTAGTCTTCTAGCCATAAGACCAAATGTGACATTACCTGTGATTACTTAGCTTACTACCTTAGATTAAGTCTGATTTGACATGCATAATAGGAATGATCTGAGAGGGGCCAAAACTCATCCACTCACGTTTCAGTGTGACAAACATAGGTCTGGCTTTGCTTTATAAAGGTTTTAGAATATAGGACAATAAAATACTTAAATGTCATTGAAAATCCTACAATTAGCAATGGTTGAAATTCAGGCTCAGCATACCCAGGTGACTGGATAATATGGGAAAGCTGAATATGAGCAGGCAAGGCCTATACTAAAACTTTGTCCTCTCTCTTTATCTTCTAATGGGGTTTCTCACACTAAATCACACATTGCAGGCAATGTGATGGACCACAGACATAGCAAGGTTTAGTTTTAATGGAGCCAGTGCACTACTCTAAAAGCCATATGCATTTGTGACTTTCTTTTCCAGATAGAACATAAGTAAAGTGTATTTGTGGAAAATAAACTTTTAAGCGCCTGTATTCTGTGTTAAAAGGTCCACCTCCCACCACAATGGCCCAACCCTGCACAGTCCAACATAATAAATGTAATAATTATGTCTTGGTGAAATAACTGTAAATCATTTAATGACCCTACAAGGCGAGAGTTATTTTTAAAAGGGGATTCATCAATATTCTCCAGGGGTACATGAAGAAAGGTCAGAAAATCTCTCATTAGGGTATGAGCATGCGCATGTGTATCCCTCTATGTGCATTTGTGTACGCATGCATGCATTTGGGAGTAGGTTTGTGTCATTGTGTCTGCTTATGTGTTTCTTTGTATTGGCTGATGTGTGGCTGATGAGTGTGTGTATTGCGATTGGAGCTAACTACAGTATCAAAAGAGCACTTGTGTATGAGAGAATGGGACCAAGCCCCTAGCCTCCTGAAAATCATCCACGCACACAAATACTGTATATATGCAAATATGCATCCATCTTGTATCATAGAGCAGTCACCTTGTATCCATCTGTCAAATAAAAAAACAACAGTTCTGTTTTGTCCTAGAAATATTGCTGTGTTTTTGTTTTCTGAAATATTGCTCTCTGCTAACAATGGACATTATCTGTGTCTGCCTTCTATCTTGTACATTCTATCTTCATAAAAGGCTATTTTTTTATTATTATTATTATTATTATTATTATTATTATTATTAAGTATTATTAACCAGAGGTGAACAGCACTGACTGTCTCTGTTGCAGCCAAGCAGCCAGGATAAGACTCAAGGCCCCCTTGATGGACTGTGTTGTAACCCTCCTAGAATTTCTGTGGCTCTTATCAAACTGTGGTCTGGTTTGACCAGACAGCCGTTGCTGCTGCATATCTTCTCTGAGTCAATGGCTGTATTGGCATATTTGACAAGCACAGATATAGTATTGTTCACAATGAAGAGATGGTCTCATTAAGCTCAGTGATTGACCATTTAAGAGATTAGGAATGAGTGGGAAGGCACTAGACAGAGATGGTAAAAACTGTATAAAAAAAATAAAAATTCTGTAAGTGTGATTTGCTTTTGATATGTGGTTAGGTATCATGTCAGGTGCTGTGTCATTTAGCGCGCGCGCACACACACACACACACACACACACACACACACAGTGTTAATGATAAAACACACAGAGGAGGTTGCATGAAAACAGTGAAGGCATCCAAAAGAGATAACCTGAAAGGCTGACTCACAGTCAGGAACAGAGATTGGCAATAGACCCTAGAAAGCTCTCCAACAGTTAATATATCATTAAGTTGCTCTACACATTAACCCTACACATGACAGTAAACCAATACATCATGTTCATGTGAATGTAATTATGGCTAATATGCAAGCCACTCTGCCATCTCTTGCGCAATATTGACCAGTCTCATTCGATTACTCTACCTTTGCATGTGCTATGCATTGAACAGTGTAGCCTACATTTTGCGGGCCAGAGCATTAATTAGCCACCATGTCATATTAAACTTGACAAATATTCAGTTGGAGGGGAAGGAGAATAATTATAAGTGATTAAACCTCAAAACCCCGTGTCACCCCTGACCATTTGACACAGACACAGTCATATAACATATCTGACTCTGCCGTTCACACCACTGTAACACATTCACTGGTTTACTGCTGGTCCCTCGCCATCTAGCCATTGTGTCAATGCCAGAACTGAAGCGAGCTCAGGGTCACGCAGCAGAGTTCCCAGTCACACAAAGCCCACTGCCTCTAGGCTACGAAATACTTTCCGCCAATGTCAGAGAGGCCATCCAAAATCCACCCCAGGCTATAGATCTGCTCTCCTCCTGACCTTGTTTTGTCTGGTCTGTCCTTTACCCACCCTTCTCAGCCTCTCCCTCCTTCTGACTAATGGATTAAGGTAATTATGACATGGCTGTGCCCACATTCTGTTGGCGGGGTGAAAATTGATATTCCAGCTTTGTTTCTCTCACTAAACTGTTGATGAAATTGTATTGCCCCAGAGCAAGAACAGCGCTTAGTGGTAGTAGAAACGTAACGCGGAGCTTGCGGTTCTGTCTTCTTCGTTTTGAAAGTTAATTCAGCGCTCAGACAAAGGCTTTGTGTTTGTGTGTGGAAAAAAAAAAAAGCGCCTATCAAATTAAAAGCTCTGTGTGTCTCAAGGTCCGATCTCTCACCTGTGTTGACTGTGTGGTTGCAGGTGCTATCACCTTTCAGGTATTCACCAGTGCCGACATGGATACAGTAATAGGTTCAGGTTAGGGGCGGTTTACAAAAGTGTTGGAATGCAAAGTGGCTGATTAGATGGCCTTATCAAGAGCCCTGTCTGGCTCTCACTGAACCACTGTTGGTTTAATTCACACTACCCCCCCCCCCCCCCACAGCCTAACAGACATACAGCAAACAACTCAGCGACCTCTGCTCTCTACACTCAGTCGCTCAACAGGAATGAGAGGAGTGCAGCCTCCGATACCAGCACTAATACTCTGTCTAGCAATCTAAATGGCACTATTATTGCTGTGTGTTCACGTTTAAGGATTCAATTTGTTTACATTTCAAAGTATTATTCTGCTAAGATTACTACAAGCTATTGACAAGTTCCTTGCATAACTCATCAGACTTAAAGGGAGTGAAGAGTTCCTAGCGTCCATTTCGTTGGATGTTTTATGTTGAATTGTTTTGTAAATTTTTGATCATGTACTTCCTATCACTTCTTCCTCTGATAGTTTCTGCTGTCTGGGATATTCCCGTTCAGAGTGTAACTTTGTCAAGATTGATTTTAAACTTGAATAAATCAGACTTCTTTGTAAGTTCTTTCCCTAAGTCTATACCACAAGGAATATTTACACTAGAACCTGTGTATCGGTAAGTTATTATAGACTAAAAAATGATCAGAGCAAAAGTCTCTGCCTGTCCAGTTTATGCCAATATGATGAAGAGTAGCTGGTGAGAAGTGGATCTGAAGCTGGTGCCCACAGCTGCCTATCTAAGTTTGCCAGACCATACAGTATGTTACAAAAAGAGATCAAGAAGAGATCTTGTAATAGTCCACATAAAAAAATCAAAGCTACATATGATACAGCCTAAAAACTTGATAATACAATTATGTGTTAATGTAAAATCATGCAGAATAGGCCTTTTTAAGCCTTGAATATGTTGGGGATATATCACCTATCAAAACTGCCACATATAATTGTTCAACAAGTTTTGATTAAGAGAGGATGTTCCAAGGGACCTTAAAGGTCGTTAGGGCAGCTCTAAGATTTTTTGACATTCTTGCCAATCAAAAAATTCAGTCAACTCCAGATAATAATACTGTCATTAGTCTGTCAGTCCAAAACTTGGCACAACAATTTCAAATACATTGTCAAGTTAAACACTAACATTATCATTTCTGTGCAATACACATTTTCAGACTAACCATATTCAGAATTTGGATTGCTGAGGCCTCTAAAGCTAATAGGACATAATCTGCAATTAACACAATCCTGCCACATTCGCCCCAGTGCTGTAACAGTCACATTATCCTAGGTGTTTGTAGTCTGGTACCAAATGGTTTCATGCGGTCCCTATGGTTTAAGAATTACCTCGGCATAATAAGTTGGACAAAAATCAAAAAATGGGAGTGACCCTTTAAATGATATAGTCAAATTTTACATCTTTCCCAGAAGCTCTCTTGCTCTTCCACTTCATCATTTAGGCTTATGGACTTCTTCCTTCCTGGTTTGATAAGGTCTCTTCACAGCGGCCCTATCCTCTCCATGTAGATCTCTCTCAGCTCTGCATCATCAATAACTTCAAAGGCACAAAAGCAGCTAAATTAGGTCCGCCACTTTCTTCTGTCATGACTAATGAGCTCTCCCTTCGTTTGTGTATTAGTCTCGCTCTGCTGTGGCCGTACCCCAGGGAATAGACCACTGCTGTGCCTTCCTATGAACAGGTAAGCCCAAACAGATGACAAGGCAACAGAATGGAAATAGAAACAATAGGATTCTATTTGAGTTTTGTTTGAGCCACAGAAACAATATGAATCCAAGCCTATTTTATTAACTTGCAAACACATGCATCCATGTACCTGCTTACTAGAATACTCAGTATCTGCTACTACTGATGTGTATTTTGTTAGCTCTGCCATTGAGTCTCTCATAAACAGACTGCTCACCTTACTTCTGATTGTGGTTACACTGACAATACTTTTGGTTACAGTAACATGAAAAGGCTTTTTTTATTAATTATTTTAAAACTTAAAAGTTAAATATTTCAACTCCAATTTCTTGTCAGTATGTTTGCGCACTCGCTGTAATGTGTGTGTTTCTGTATGTTCATTACACACACACACACACACACACAGACACACCTTGTTGCATATCTTGCTTTGGCAATTTCTGAAAATATTGTCAATTTCTATAAATACCAAAGAGAGAGAGAGAGAGAGAGAGAGAGAGAGAGTTTCCTCTCCATTAAAAGCAGAGGAAATGAAAGACAGTCTGACCTACAGTGCTGGGCGGCCATAGGGAAGTGTTGAACTCACTGAATGGTTATAAAAACATCAGGCTGATTGTCGGGATCATCTTCCACAGTGTTTGGCAGCTGGGACGTGACTGATTTGGCCTATCATTACATAGTGTGCACCCAGGAATCTAAAAATACACCGCGTCGCAATGATGAGATCATAGGCTTGGAGAGAGAGACAGAGAGACTATGATTATAGGCTTTTGTCACAGGAAAGAAATGACTATTTGTCAGCACCATGTCAAAAGAGGCCGCAGAAGAAATCAACACTCTGACTAGCCAGAGTGATCAGGCCTTAGTAAAGCTTACGTCACTCTTTTCCTAAACAAATTGCATTATTATTTCATAAGTAAACTGCTGTGTGTAATCAGTTAATTGCATTTTGCCATGGGGACACGGCGGGGAATTGTCATACTTGAGGATATACATCATATGCTAAGTAAATAATGTCCTCCTTGTAGGTGAGTCCAGGTTAACACATAGAAATTGATTGTCTGGATGTGTATTAGTTCTTCATCAGGGGCTTTGTCATAAGTTACACTGAAAGCCAGTTTAATAAAATTGCATGTGCCAATATTTCCTATGTCACACCCACAGTGAACTACGCTGTCTATTCAGTAAATGGATTAAATAAATATTTATCCAATGCATTACAAGGCTCCCTGCATCATCCGGTTGAATAAAAAGTGACCGATATTTAGTTGAACACACATCCTTTACCGTGTTGACAAATGATTCAAATGATTCATGTGGATAGCTGCGTGGACATAGATATGAAGCAGGAGTCTCCACACTGCCTCATGGCACTGTTGCACATGAGTCAATTAAAAGTAGAAGAACTCTGAACTGAGATAAAGTACAATGTACACGAGTGGTTTAATCTATGACTGTGCTGCAAGGCTGGGACTATTGCTTAGATAAAGTGATTTTATGGCTGTGGGACATAATATCAGTTTGGATGGAACACTCGGTTCACTGGCATTCACTTCAGCCTGATTTATATGGAGGGGATCATGATATAACAACATAACTTCTTCCAAACAATTTGTAAATTTCACTTTCTTACATAATTTATATGAAATTCACAAGGGAGCATGTGGGTCTGTTTTCCTTAATGAAGTAATGAGAGTAGACTGAAAGATACAGTTAATGTGTTTGTTTTGGAAAATGTAACTGCTTGGCTTCCTTTTTCAGCCTTCAGTTTTGTTTTTTGTTTTTTGTTAAAATGGCTTATTCTATTTAATGTTCTGAGTTTGTAGTAAAAGAATAGTGTTTGAATGTGTAAATCTTTAAAAGGTGCTCCCTATGTGGATAAACCCATGCGTTAATGTATCCAAAAGGTGGCACTGTTGAGTTTTAGAATGGTGCGCAAAGGTATGACCACTCTCTCCAATCCTCCTTTCAAATCTTTTGTCAAATTTCTCTGAAGTTACCATTCAAAATCATATGAGTATAGTCACCTGTGTTTTAGATAGTTATTAATTCTATGAAATAATATAAATTTGAAATATTGTCATTAAGTAGGTTGACTGATTCCTCTCAGAGATTCGAACAAAATTAATTATGCTGCATTAAAAATAACAATAATTAGATAAAACTACTAAGGAAAGTGTATCGGCAAACTGTTAAATGCTCGGAATACAGCCTGTCGAATTTATTTAGAAGCATGATCGGGCATGGCATGCTTTGTAGATGTGTTAACAAAAATATTAAACATTCATTAATGTATATCCTTTAGAAAATATTTACCATATATAAACGCGCAGCCCGAATAAAACATAATAGATTTCATGCGTTTTGAAGTTCTGTATGCAAGCTCACACTGATAATGAATTTAAAATTCATGCTTCAGTTGCGTGCACTGAAATAAAATTAAACTGAAATAAACAATTGGGCTACACAGTAACGGTGATTAAAATTATAGTCATAGTAGCCAAAGAGTTAAGAGGCTGTGTCCCAGCTGACAGTCAGCTGATAGCCTTTGACAGTTGAGAAAAGTTTTGTTTCTGTACTAATATGTTAATTAGCTCTCAGAGTGCGCGAGCCCATTGGCTCTTCGTCCGAGTCAATTCCCATTTCCAGCCTGACGTCAGGGCAGCTATAAAACTCTGCAATGCTTTTAAACTCATCTGCTGTGTGATCCCTCTAAAAAATCGCCCCACCAGTCAGCGGCATTTTACGTGCGAGGCTACATTTAGCCCCTTACCTTCGGCATTTCTCCCTCTCCGCTTGCGCAATGTATTCATGAAGAAACCGTAAAGTGTTAAATGTTTGAAATACAAAGCCGCCGAATTTCACATGCTGAAAAAGGACTCCGCTACTCGTGTGCACGGCACTGGTGTGTCTGTGCAATAGACTCTACAAAGAAAAACTACTCATACACGTCTGCAAGTCCGTCGCTGCAAAAAGGACGCTGAAAACCTAATTTTTCAGTTTCAAGACAAACGCTTAAAAAAATCAAACTGGCTCACGTCCTTCCCAACCAACCCAGTTTGACAGCTGCTCTTCACCCCATTTGGAGGACTGTCAGCAGCAAGAGGATGGCATCAGAGCTGGCAATGAGCAACTCCGACCTGCCCACCAGTCCCCTGGCCATGGAATATGTTAATGACTTCGATCTGATGAAGTTTGAAGTGAAAAAGGAGCCGGTGGAGCCCGATCGCAACATCAGCCAGTGCAGTCGCCTTATCGCCGGGGGATCCTTGTCTTCCACCCCGATGAGCACGCCTTGCAGCTCGGTGCCCCCTTCCCCAAGCTTCTCGGCGCCCAGTCCGGGCTCGGGGAGCGAGCAGAAGGCACACTTGGAGGATTTCTACTGGATGTCCGGTTATCAACAGCAGTTGAATCCAGAGGCGCTGGGCTTCAGCCCCGAAGACGCAGTCGAGGCGCTGATCAACAGCAGTCACCAGCTCCAGTCTTTCGATGGCTATGCCAGAGGGCAGCAGTTTGCTGGCGCAGCCGGAGCAGGAGGCACCGTGGCCGGGGAAGAGATGGGGTCCGCCGCGGCCGTGGTGTCGGCAGTTATCGCTGCCGCAGCAGCCCAGAACGGGGGGCCACACCACCACCACCATCACCACCACAGCAGCAGCCACCACCAGGCAGCAGGCATCCAGTCCAACGGCAATTCGGTTGCAAATCACCCACACATGCATTTGGATGACCGATTTTCAGACGAGCAGCTGGTAACCATGTCGGTGCGGGAGCTCAACCGGCAGCTACGGGGGGTCAGCAAGGAAGAAGTGATCAGATTGAAACAGAAGAGGAGGACCCTAAAGAACAGAGGCTATGCTCAATCCTGCCGGTACAAGCGGGTCCAGCAGCGGCACGTCCTGGAGGGAGAGAAGACGCAACTCATCCAGCAGGTCGACCACCTAAAGCAGGAGATCTCCAGGCTGGTCCGGGAGAGGGACGCGTACAAAGAAAAGTATGAGAAGCTCATCAGCAACGGCTTCAGAGAAAATGGATCCAGCAGTGACAACAACCCTTCATCCCCGGAGTTTTTCATGTGAGTCTCGACATTATCGTGAAAAAAGAATATCAGATGAGTTACTCACCCCCCCGCTTAAAAACGTTTTCATTATGAAACATTTTTTTTTCTTTTGGCGCATATGCCTTCTAGACCAAGAACTAATTTGTCAACTTTTTGATTTTTGTTTTTATTTTATACCTTTTTTTGAAAACCAAGGTTTGCTCAAGTCTGTCGACTGTTTTTAGATTTCGAGGGCTTGTCATCCGTGTTTTTCATTTTGGAGAGGCATATTCTGAAAACTTTCATCTACTTTTTGCTACCATACTCAATATATTATGCATAGCCTGTTTGTCAAGATTTTTTTTCATCGTTGTTCATTAGATTTGCAGTGTTTGAGTAAACTATGATTTTTGAAAGTTGATACAACTTTATGCTGCGGTATACGAAGTGTGCATGCAAGCACTAAGTATACTCCTTTGAAGTTCATCAACTTGCCCTTTTTCATCATTTTACTTTTAATTCAGTGTACAGATACCTGTCAAAACTGCATCCATCGACAATATGTTTTTTGGTCTTTTCCCTTTTCTTTTTTGTCTGCCAAACTTGGAGGACTGCGAGCCTGCCGTTTGACGCCACCTCATCTCATGCGTTTGCTTGCTATTGTGTTGAGCAACAAAAAGACTATATTCATTAGAAACAATATTCATTGTTTTTAAAAGAGATATGTTATTGAACTGCCCTGCATGCTGGACATGTATGGTTTTCTTTTTTGTGCTTGAAGATGTCCTTTTGTCGGATGACTCCAGCATGGCATTCATACTTCATTTATGGCCTCATCACTTTTTTGGGACAGCAACAAAAAAGTGACAGGACTTCCCACCCCTTGTAATCTATACAAGTGCATTTCAACTGTGTTGAAGTGCACCACCATCGGCTGTCATTAGGCTACAGTGAATGCACTAATGCATTCCTGATGGAAGTTGATCGGCGGGGATCCTGGTGCGAGGGGCAAGAAAAGACCTCAACTATTAAGGAATCACCAATCCCTTTCCTGGAAGCTTAGTCTGTTGCTTTAAGCGTACTGTTTATTTAAAAGATACTCCAGACATGTGCATTTGACAACTTTTGAATGAATTTTTAAGCGTAATTTAAGTGCAAAGTTTTATAATATGTAAGTTGTGGAAGATAACATGTGCTACAGGTTGATCTTAGATGCATATAGATTACGAGGATAATTAATGAGATTCCTACACAAAAGTGGTTTCTGGCATTGGTTCCGAGAAATTGGCACGGCTCCAATTTATACAATGAGCAGTATTGTGTAGTGCATAAACAGCGCTTTTGCAGCATGTGCCTCAAACAGAAGTTTGACAGCTATAGTAGGCTATTGGTCTTCGCCAAACATTTCATTATAGTATTTCAAAAACAAAGTATTACTGGAGAAGAAAATTCTGTTAGCCGAAGTCAAATTAAATTGCCATGCTTTTGGAAATGTATTTCTTGAACGAACTGAAGTATTTTGGACTGAAATGCACTAAAAGTCTCGCCTGTAAACATCTAGAACTTAATGAAAACTATATTCTCTACAACTCAAGCAGATACGTTTGGCATTTTGTTACGACGTAATCGTAACATTTTGATATTTTTATTATCAATTCAGGCAAGACTAGATTGTTTTGTCTCAAACGAACTCAATATATGCAAAGCAATAACAATATTATAATCAATAATGTCTGGACATTGTTAGACGGTCAGGGATTGACACCCTGCTTGTACAAAATGAGGGAGTATCATTCGCCAATAAATCTTTAAAATATGTTAATTAATCTTTCATCTATATATATATAAATATATATATATTTTGCTGTGCAAAATTATTTCACTCACTAACCATATGTGATGTTCATATGTGCTCGTTTTTTCATTTCATACAATTAAATGATATGCAATAAATGTATGTAATTGTCTTCAATAAGTTTCTTAGTTTTCTCTTGACTTGTCCACATCATTTTTGCTGTGATTGAATTATAATGTTGAAAGTAGAAGAGGGGGTCGAAACATGATGGAGCTTACTGCAATACATTTACTTTTATCAATGTCTGTTCACAGCAGCTGTTATTGCCGTTTTATCTATGTTTAAATAACAGTAGCCCAGTTAAATAACGAGCCATTCAGGACCGAAACGGATACAGGTTTTTAACAGTTATTTAAAATATAACCCAAAACAAAAAAAGTAAAATAGCAAAGCAATTGAGATGAAGACACTTTATCCATTTTTGACTCATAACATAAAGTGCTGCACGTAAAAATGTTGAGATAGCCTCCACGCCCGATGTTACATGAGGTGCTGAAACCACAAAAATAGATTAAGCAATACAGTGGCCTACATTTTTTTCAACAGTCATCTTATATC
The DNA here is from genome assembly GCF_046629955.1 of Centroberyx affinis. Lineage (NCBI taxonomy): Eukaryota > Metazoa > Chordata > Actinopteri > Beryciformes > Berycidae > Centroberyx > Centroberyx affinis. The sequence goes on along the minus strand of NW_027278824.1, from coordinate 434,295 downwards.
AGGCTATTGCCTGATACATGTTACATTTTTTTCTTCAAATCTTAAGTTCACTGTGAAACAAAAGTCATTTTCAGAACATGCCATTAATGACTCTAAAACTTAGACTGACACAGTTAATTTGTTGTCGTGCAGTAGGGTAATATTTTTATTTTTATTATTATTTCATATTCATTTCCATTGTCAATCATCTTTATGATCACAAAATCACAGTCTGTATAAAATACTTGGGTGCATGCATCACATCCTCACTTTTGACCATGCATGCAAAATATGATGATATTCCATGTGTTAGAATTTGTCTTTTTTAATTTTTACTGTAAAATTTGAACTGTGATAAGTTGTGTGTGTGTGTGTGTGTGTGTGTGTGTGTGCGTGTGTCTGCGATGCAGGTCTGTGAACTTGTTGCATACATGTATGAATGGTATGTTTGTATGAGTGACAGTGTGTGAACATATCTGTATTTACATGATGCGCACACATATGTATTAAGTGTGTGTGCATTCTTCTGTGGTTATGCACATTTGTGCCCTCCTTTTTACCCTTGTCATATTGTCTGCTGATGCGTGTGTGTGTGTGTGTGTGTGTGTCTGTCTGTGTCTGTCTGTCAGTATGTTTTTCTGACACTATGTGTGCCTTCTGTCATTTGCATGTCAGTATTAGGCTTCCCCAGTTTCACCCTACTTTATGGTGTTTGTCAGAAGGCCTGGAGGTTGACCTAGAACAGACCATGCTCTGGGACAGGGGGTGCAACGAGGGCACAGTCACGTCAGGCATGTGAGGGGGCGTTGGAGAAGGTGCCAATATAAGTCAGCCGCTGCGGTGGGCAGAGGAGGCTCAGCGCTGCTACATCCAAGATCGCTATTCAGCTGGTATTTAGTGACATCCTTTTGACTTCTTTCAGCGTAACTTTTTAAACCATATCGGTGCATTAACTGAAGATGCCCCTTTTTTGATGAACAAGAGGAAAAGTTCTGTGAACTTCTGGGACAGTGAAGAATCTGTGGGCATCTTGTTTCAGTGTTCCAGAACAATTTGTTTGCTGAAACAGGAAGATGAATGTGCCAAAATACACTTTGTATAAATGTTAAAGTTTTTGAGATTCTGTCTGACAGGTTCTGTCTGAATTTGTCAGCACCCTCAAAGATTTTTGTCCCTTTGCCATAGTTTGTGTGTGCATGTCTGTGCACACACACACACACACACACACACACACACATACACAGCAGAGGATATACACGAAAGGCTATCTTCACAGAAATTAACCACATTGTCAGTATGTTACAAAGCAGTAAGCGATCATAGCCTATCATTCTAGACTATGAATAGTGATCTTTATAGGTATAAATTGCACACGAGTTAAATTTACAAAAAGCCGTCTTCTCCACCATCTGCCAGTGATGATTTGCTACCCAGTTCGTCAGAGAGCCAGTCTTAACCCAACAGTTGTATCCCGCTCTGTTTTGTGTGATTTCCTCTGAGGTGCGTGCTGCTGCTGTGGTGGCTGATTTGCCCAGAGCGAGGGGAGAGACTGAGACAATAGTCGGGCTTGGGCTGAATTAAATGATTTTGCTGATGATTAATAGTGGTGCGGGCCACTGGCTCCTGCGATGTAGAGATGATAAATCGTGAGTGCAGCTCCGTGCAGCTGTGCCAGTGTTGGGTCTTAGCATGCACACACCATGCAATTTACAGCCAAGCCGCTCTCCTTCTTCCTCAATTTATCTAATTACATCCTTTTGATCTAAGCAATAGAGCTGCCATCTTTTGATATTTCATATTAGCCACAAAAATGTATTGAATGGCTTCAGGAAGGATAATTGTTTGCTTTTATACCCCTTTAAAGAACAGGTTTCTCTACTTGCCAATTCAAAGAGAACATTATTTTTTCTTTCCTTTGGAGTTATGCTTTTGTTCCTTAAACACCATGCATTTGTATGCTTGGGTTTTTTGATGTGTTTTCAGTGGTATGTAAAGAATGAGAATTCTGTTTCAGTGTGAGACCGCTCTGTTAGGGTCTTTAGCCTGTTTACTCAGATTGTTTCCTTATTGGGATAGATCAGTTAGACCTCTAATGTCCATTTACTAGAACTGAGAACGCACACACACCACGCAGACACACACACATACACCACATGCACTGTGCACACACACACACACACCCACGTTAACTGGCTCTGCATGGTTTTGCCTCAGCCCTTTGTTTCACAGGACGATATTCTAACATTGTATTTGCATTTTGTCATTTATATTTGATTAAATCAAATACTTGAGTCACCAAGCTAAATGACATTTGCGTGAAGACAGATTTAATTTGCGAAAGATGTTCCCCCCTCATATCAGTGGCAGCAGTGTACAGCGGTTATGTAAGTAATAAATCTATCCATCTTCCAGCGATGCACTCATATGGAGCGTTGCGCTATGCTGGTTGACAGAGCAGGATGCAGTGCGATGCTCACTCAAGGAGCAGCAAGCCAGGTGACAGATCCCAAAATAAAGGATGGTTGGGGGTCCTGATTCCTCCAGGCCTCTGATGGGTGCCGGGGGCCTGACAGGATCTGGGGTGCTGCTGTTTGTGTGTGCCTCTGCATCTTTTAACTTGCACCGTCCTGTGTGTGAGCTCAATTAGTGCCTGCGCAGATATGTGTGCTTGTATGTGTAGGTGTGTGTGTGTGTGTGTGTGTGTGAGTATGTGAGTGTGTGTTTGGACACGTGTGTCTGTCTGTCCCCTTTTGGAAGAAGAGTAGAGGTCAAAAGTTACAGCGCACAAGGCTGCTCTCAAAGTCGTTAGAGTAATCCTTGCCCTGGGGAGCTCATGCTCATTTCCTCTGCCCAGAGCCCACTGAATGAGATGTACATGTACATCCGACATGCTACGGTACACAGTAAATTCAAGTGTGCTCACTGCCAATTGTACACCCATTTCCTGTATTTCTTCATTGTCTTAGAGAGTAACACTCGCACAGCATACTTTTTTGTAACATAAGTGAATTACTGCAGGTTTAAAGAAAGTCTAATTGAATTGTTAAGGCAAACTCAACATACAGTAGATGTGTGTCTCGTGTGTGAGTGTCTGATTTGTGTGTGTGTATGTGTGTGTGAGAGAGTTGTATTATTAGGTAGTGTGCATAATATGACTTGTAACAGAGTAGATGGATAAATATTCTAGGTTTAACTATAGGTTTAGTATAGGTTTAAGTATACAAAACATGTTAATATACTTGCATATACTGAAGTGTGAAATTCATTCTTAAGACTTGTGGAATAGGGAAGAAATGGCACTTGGGCCCGATGTGTTTAGTCGCACATTGCCAGACATTTTTCTCTGTTGATCCCATTTGGCTGAACAGAGACAGGCTGGAGCCATTGTCAAGTGGGAATAAAGGCAAAAAAAGAAAGAAACGGCAACAAGACGGCATATGTATTAGGTTAACTAATCACAATACAGGGTCATGTTCAAAAACAGGGAGTTGATGGGCATTGTAGGGCCGCTGGTTTTATTCTCACAGCCACATCTTCGTTCAAGGATCAATTTGTGGGTGTTGCAAAGGCATGAGAATAAAACCAATAGCACTTCAATATCTGCCAACTCTGGCACAGAAGTATGATTCATTTTTCCCCCAATGAACACCCATCGAGTCAAACTAGGTGCTAAACTGGGCTGTCCGTTTCTTCAGTGTCAGTCCTGTGTTTATACTTTAGTGAGATTTTATTTTTTAACTTTATAACAAATAGGACAGTGAAGGTTCTTGATAGAAGGTGATACTTATGTTATTTCTAAAATTTGATTTCTCATCAGTACACGATACATGACGTTAAGCACATTCATTCATTCATTCATACATTCATTCATTCATTCATTCATTCATTTTCTCTATCCACTTAATCCTTTTCAGGGTCGCGTGGGTGGGGAGGTTGAGGGTTAAGTTGCCTCCCAAATGTCTTTAAGCGATTGAGATCACTTTTCTGAATATGAAAAGCATATCATAATTTTGTTTTAGTGTATAGACTACATTTCATAATGTAAAAATTTCCTATGTATTTTACAATTCAAGAACTCTTATTTATGAGTTTGGCTGTGAAAAACAGCCGCATTTACAGAGGACATGGTGGATGTGCAGAGAGGAGGAGCAGAGAGATAATGGGAGCAGTAGTCAGGTGTCTCAACACAACCAGGTGGCAGCCACATCTGCAGCGAGCCTGTCCACATTCACAGCGGATGCTGAGACAAAAAAGCACAATCTCTCACCTTACACCGTATATGAGAAGTACAGTAACGCTCTCTCCATCATCCATTAAATGGACATCAGGGATCAGTTAAGTTATACTTATTTTATCAAGGAATGCTTTGCTCATTTTACCCATTTTTAGGTGGCAGAAAGTCACAGAGTGCTTCAAATAGACATTTAGAGGATATGCGCGGTGTTGTCATTAGAGAGTTGTCCTTGAGAGAGTCTGGCTGCAGGTTATGTTGATAATGAGCTGGTCGGGACTTGCTGGGGTAATTTTATATGTCTGCAAATGGACCCAAAGCAAGCGATTGTGACTTAAATGAATCCAACACCATCTCCCACCAATCCCATTCCACAAAAGGTGGCAGTGGGTAAGAAAACTGTTTAAGAGATTGTATTCTTGCAAAGTGGCATCTGCTTTTCAATTTTCAACAAATAAATAAACAAACACACAAATGAACAAATAAATAAATAAATACATAAATAAGAGCAAATATAAATATGTGACATAGTTGTAGAATAACATTGTTGGAATCAATACATTTACTGTCTAAATAGCCTCATAAGTTGAAATATGCCTTTCTCTTTGCACAATATAGAGCTGCAACATGGGAGTGCACATGATACACATATCCAAGGAGGATGCAATCATTAAGTGGAGATCAATAGTAACCATCATTCAGCAAAGTTCTTTATGACATTGAGATTCTTTTCTTTTCTTTTTTCTTCTTTTAGCCCCTACAATATACTTAATTGGGTGGTGACAGTAGAGAAAGAAAGAGAATGAATGTATCACCATGTATCACACGGATCAAGACACAGATTCCTGCTCCACATCTCAAACAGGTGGTACGCACCTCAGTCCATGAAGCACGCCACTGACATCTTGATTTAACTCGATGCTTCTAGAATTTGTTAGTGCCGAAGAAGCCTTTTTTTTATTTTCTCAGCATAACTTCTCCCTTTTTCAGCGCAGTTAAGGGGCTGTTTGAGTTCCGTTCGAACGCAAGATCTCTGCATCACTCTGATAAAACTTTACGCTCAGTATGATTTAGATGCAACGACTTTATGTTCTGCTGTGGTCCCAACATCATCAGGCTGCATCACTGCTGTTTTCCTGCAGTTTGTATATGCTCTGTAAAACTGAGTTATGTGGCATTTATTTGAAAATCCAATAATTTAAGATTTCCTCCACTGCAGTGTAAGGGTAAAGTATTTCCACGACTGTCATTTTCCACTGCGTTTTAAAGGGACTCTGCTTGGCATTCGTGCACCGGGTGTGTGGTTATACTAATTTTATGTGACCTTTGTCAAACATGTTTTTGGTCAAACACACACACACACACACATTCACACACACACCAGTACCACGTCACCTCAATGTCATTGATCTCCCAACCAAGCAAGGTAACGTCTGTCCCTCCCTTTGCATCCCTCTTCATTTTCTTCTTCTGCAGTTCCTCAGCCTCTCGCTTGGCCTTTGTTGATGCTCTGTCCAGACTAAGCTAATGACAGTAGGGGTGTGGCTGGCTTCCCTACAGTCTCAACAATGTGAACACATCACTGTTTTCATGCTTTATCTGTTTGGTTGAATGTGTTCACTTGTGTTGTTCAGCACTGTATGTGGGGTGTGTGACTAACCATATGCAGACCTGCCTGGACCTACATACCTGTTTCTATATATACATATATACAGTACAGTATATATGTGTGTGTGTGTGTGTGTGTGGGTTTTGAGGCCAGGGCTTATGAGAGTGGCTTTTGTGTAGTAGCTGGGAAGACAGACATCGACATCCTCTTGATTTTGTTTGTTTGTATATCGGCACTTTGTTTATTTTTATGCAGTGTGAATTCTCTCCCTTTTAGGAAAATTAATCACATCATTTGATGAAATGATTAGGTATAAAAAACATGGTTTAAAACCATGTATTCTGCTTTTTCTCAATGACAACATACTGTATGCTTAGATACTTTAATTTTGTCTCTTGTGGTTACAGTGTTTTGATGCATGGGTTCTGCCCATAGAATCTATTTGCATGCAAATTTTTACATTTCCCTCCGCATCAGATGTTTTCTATGATACATGTATTTCACCAGACAGACAAGGTGCAAGAGAATCTTCACTCTCAGAGTGGATCTACTTGTTTCTGTGTGTGTACTGTATGTGATTGTGTGTGTGTGTGTGTGTGTGTGTGTCTGTTTGTGTGTCACTATGTGTGTGCATGTGCGTGTCTGAGTGGGTATGTGTGTGTAAAGAAAAGAGCGATAGAGAGTAACAGACGGAGAGAGACAGAGAAAGAGACACCATGTGTATTTGCCTTTATATGCATTTATCCATTCATATGTGTTTTGTCCAATGTTATTTATCCTCTCAGGTCATCCAGAAAATTCCTCCATCTGTGATTTCAGGCCCCGCTCCTCTGTGCCCTTGGCTCCCTGAGGTAAAAATCTTCTTTCTTAATATCTCTCTCTCTCTCTCTCTCTCTCTCTCCCTCTCTCTCTCACACACACACACACACACACACACACACACACTCTTTCTCTTTGTCTTCCCTGCTATTTCAACCTTACTTTATTTGTAACACAAGTGAACATAATAATAATAATAATGATAATAATAATAATAATAATAAATTAATCATCATTATTAATAGGCATTATCATTGCTAAACTGGTCCTGTTGTTGCTATTTTCATATTATAGCACTACACAATTAATTCACCATTAATTATTCATTAATATGATACCTCTAATTTGGAATAACTATGGAAGATACCGTCTCTATATATATTGTGTATTATCATAATATATTGAACATGTTTCTGAGGGTTCCATAATGGATATGTAATATATTTAGTCATTTACTATTCATATGTAGAAGAGAAAACACCTCGAACAATGTCTCTCTCCATCTCATCGTGAACCGTAACTCCACTCTGACATCTCTGCATTTTGTCACTTTATTTAAATCTGTGAAAAAAAAAAATGCAGAAGCGTCAAGAAGTTTTCCGTCTCCCTCGATCAACTGCAGTACCAACAGACAGTCGCCACTACTTCATATGCAAATTATACGTTCAGATTCTGTGCCTTTACTGTGGAGAAAAAAAGCAGAGAGTCTCGGACAACAGGGAAGGCAGAGTGAAAAACAAGCCTGCAACGCTCTGAAATCAATGCACAGAGACAGAGGGGAACCTGGGCAAATGTATATTGCAAAGCCAATTGTTCCTATAATGGTTCCACTGATTGTTCCATAGCAAACCCCATTGACGGGCTCGGTCATGACTCGTAAGAATGAGAGTAGGTCTGAGCTTGTGTTCATGACTTCCCACCGGAGTGGAGAAGACGTGTGTGTTTGTGTTTGTGTGTGTGTGTGTATGTGTGTGTGTGTGTGTGTGTGTATTTGTATCCAGTGTTATTTCCTTGATTGTTTCTAAGTGGGGCATGGGATCAGTAGCTGGCCTTGCTCCAGCTCCACTTAACTTCAGGAGGGGAAGCAGGACAAAAGCCGTCAGGGAAGACAAGGACAAATCATCTTTAGATGAAGTGTTTTAAGTGCTCTTATTCTCCTCCCGCGTCATCGCTGTGAATTAGGTGCCCTCTACTCACCGCTCAGGGGTGTAGAATATAAACAATGCCAAGGGAACGGATGTTAAACGAATGAAAGTGGAAAACCATGAGGGTGTCCATCTTAGTCAGCCTCGTAAATCTGCGTTCGCTTGCCATGCCTCTGTGTTACACTGACGTTGCGCTCTGACAACCTGCCAGCCGAGCTTAGAGGGGCTGCACGCGGTGCGGTCTGGTCGATCCTGTCCTTAGCGGTTTCAACCATGCCAGACGATGCAGTCAGAGCTGTGTCTTTGTTTTATGCAAATCCATGCATATGAGGAGGGGGGGAGGGCGATGAGCAGTCTGGCCACGTAGCTCCAGGAGGACAGGCTGAGTGATGGAGACGGAGAGCCAGGTCCCGGTGTCCTTGCCTGGGGAAAGAGTGTCCTGACTCTGGCCTGGGCCGCCTATAGGCACCGCCAGGACACTATGTCACCGTGCCTCCACCCCACCGCTGAAAGAGCTGAAAGATTTGTCCGGGCAACGAATGTATTTACACTGTGAGACGCTTTAGTCGGCGGGGAGATAAAGAGAGGTAAATGTTGGTGTGAGAGTGCCAATGTGTCTCACCTCTGACTGGTGTGTATGTTATGAAGACAGGCGCACCCCAGGGGTTCGCCTGGCAAAGAGGGACTGGAGTTCAGAACCCAGCGGGGAGTAGCAGGACCCAGAATGTGCTGACAAAGATAAAATGCCAGGTGTGTGTATGTGTACTGTGAAGTGTGTGAAAGAGGCTGAGAGAGAGAGAGAGAGAGAGTTGGGGGCAAATATAGAGTGGGCAGGCTTGTATGCACGTGTGTGTGTGTGTGTGTGTGTGTGTGTGTGTGTGTGATCACAGAAGCACGCTGTAACAGGTAGGGACAACCACCACCCATGGCTATGTAAATGTGCGGCTGCCGCTGTGCGATGGCAGGGTGGTTTGGGTCAGACTGGCTGAAACAGTGTCACCCACACAACACATCTAGTCACAAGGATCCATTTCTCACCATCACCAACACGCTGTTTGTTCTCAAGCTTCCCTTTAGTAGTGCAAATTTCTGTTTTCTTTCCTCGTATACTTCTATGTTGTAAAGGGTGTTTTGTGGATGTGCTGTAAATGGTTTTGTGTATATATGTGTGTGTGTGTCTGTATATATACGCACGCAACACCCACCTCTCATCCTCACCCCTTCCCACTGCTGCATGGTCGTGGTAACGTTTGGTCGGAGGCTCCTCTGTCCCAGAGAGCTCTATTTCTGGGTGCCAGGATGTTGGTCTCAGTCGGCGAGGGCAGATGAAATCGATCCAGATTGACCTGTCATGTGGAGGAGAAAATGAATGAGATAGAGGAGGGGTGCAGAGGCCATGGAGAGAAGGGGGGGGGGGGGGGGGGCAGAGGGGTACAAAAACAACCTCCCGCTCCATATGGGTCAAAAGTCGAGGGATGATTTATTCAAGACTGGGTGTTATCCCTCCTTCCCCCCTTCCTCCGCGCTCCACCTGCCTCTCGGAAAGGAGTGAGAAACTGGAGACTGCTCAGGAGGAGCGGACTATATTTAGCCTCGGTGACCAAAGACACTGTGGTCTGACTTTAAAGTTAAAAATATAGATATCCATGTACAGCGAGCTGGGCACTGTATGCGTCACTGCCACGCACCGCGCAGAACTTTCTCAGCCCGGACCGGCTCAGACCAGGCACAGACCGGTACTGCGAAGTATAGCCGCTGGCTGCCGCTCTTTGCAGGAGAGTCTATACATACAGCGGTAGCCCCAGGCATTCATTGGAGGCAACTCAGTACAGCTGAAAAAGCACATTCTAGCACAAAACTCATCTCTCTCACATCTCTCATTTGTGCATTATGGTAGCGAGGAAAGAAAGAAAGAACGAAAGAACGAAAGAAAGGAAAAAAGAAAGGAAGAAAGAAAGAAAGAAAGACAGAACGAAAGAAAAAAGAAAGACAGAAAGAAAGAAAAAAGAAAGAAAGATTCATGGCTGCATTTGTATGTGAAGTGGTACTAGATTTAGCCCAGTGTGTTTGGGCAGAGCTCCATTTTGCTAATTATTTTCCTGTGGCAGAGTTCTCAGCATGGCGCTCCTCCCCAGCTCTGAGAAGAGAGGCTCAGCAGTAAGTGCTTAGTCAGCCCTTCTCTGGGTGTGAGATACTGTTGGGTCTGTGGTGGACAGTAGGGGAGGTGGAGCAGCGTGGGACAGGGCCACGGCAAGGGCGAAAGCTTTGGAGAGAGGGCAGGCCCACCATCACCCATCAGGGAAAGGAAAGGTAGTAAAACACTAACGTTCTCCATGTCGGGACAGTGAACAACGGCTCTGTATTGTGTGTCTCTCAGTCCTCATCATCACAAGGCTACCACGCTCAAATGCAAAATCATTGCTGGATTGCATGCATGTCTATTAGAGCTGGTAGTCCAGCTGCGGTGCCTACCCAATTCACCTCAGAGTAGCATCCTGCCCATATAGGCTGTTAGTGGAAACCAGATGCCATTCTGCCCTCCACTTATAAATGCAATAAGAACCCCAATCATTGTGGACATATCGCCGATATACGTCTCTAAAACCAAGGGATCCACACATTAGCCATTAGCAAAGGCAGTCAAAGCATGAGCTTAAAAAAAAAAAGGACATCACAATAAAAAGACATCATCATTGGTTTCTATGTTGCCTTCACCTCTGTGCCAATCCCACAGTCATTCACTCCAAGGGAAACTGTCTGTGTTCCCTGTCTCTCTCCTCCCTCTCTATTTATACTCCAATGTCAAACTTGTCTTTCTTTCTATCGCTACCCCTCGTTTTAGAGTGACACACAGCTCCTCCTCTTCTGTCTGCCCCGCTATCCTCCAAATGACTCTCCTCCTCCCATACAAACTTTGCTTCCTTCCCCTCGCCTCTGGTCCCAACGTCACTTTCCCTCCCCTCCTCCCTCCGCCTCATGCCGCACCTGCTTCCCTCCCGCTTTCTGCTCCCACTCCAAACGTCACTTTTCCCCTCCTCTCCTCCTCCTCTCCCGTTCTCCCCCTCGTTAGCTTGATGAATGGCTTCACTGCAGGGAAAGTGCTGATTTTCATCCCTCTGTCTGATTTCTGCTGGCTGTTATTAATTTCAAACACTCAGAGAAAAGCAAGTGAGTCAATAAATAAGGAAATGAACACACTTCATCCTGCCATACAGCAACTCTCATAGTCATTCACCCAGGGTGCAGGTCCTCTGTGGAGGCCAGGCCTGTGTTTATACTGATAGAGTTCAGCTCCACAAGACTAGAGTCACAAGACTGCACAGCATGCATTGCTATTTATTCATGCAAGAATGACAGTGGTCCGGTACCACTGAATCACACTAAATTAGTACGTTTCTGGAGTATTTTCAGTATCTGGCTGTATGAAGTACACTAAGACAAACGGGACCCTAGAGAGAGAGAAATGGTACAAAGTAAATAGCTTTGAAGAGAGCTGCAGTGTCCTCTCTCATCTTTCATCTTTCACACTAGCACACAATTTAAGGAAAGTATACAGAGAATAACAATGGGAAGCGGGAGAGAAGGGATGCAGGGAGCGAGAGAGGCAATGAGAAGAAGCAGCCTAAAAGAGTTATTGCTGCACATTAAAAGATGGTGTCCACACAGTCTGGCTGGGGCTCTATGTCTAAGTGCACATTACTTACAGTCCAGTCTTAATGCATTGTGCTCAACCGTTAACATCAAACACAAAATAGCCTCTGAGACGATGGGATACTCTGTTTCCCTTTGTTTTGCTCAGGCGTATGTATTTTTTGCTGTCAGACAGGCACACTTGCACATCATAAAAGTTGCTATTTTATTTATTCCACAAAAAATCAATTAGGATATTAAATCACCAAATATCATAATGCATGCACAGACATAGATATTAAGCCCTGAAATATTATTACTCTATTTACAATGTGTCAATATAAACATAATCTGGTGGACTATCCCATTAATAAATGTCTGAGACACATACAGAGACACATGTCCTCGTTCGTGTGGTCTGTGCTCTGCAGCTCAGCTACAAGGCTTATGTTTCCCTTGGCTCGGACAATTATAACATTATTCGGTATCAAATTAATAAACATTCGGCTTCGTTAGGGCTGGCACTCTGGTGGCTGTTTCTCATGGATTTAAAGCAAACAGTTCATGGGTAATGTGCTAAATGAAGTCATATTTTTATTTGCTAGTGTATTCCTGACACTTGACTCATAAATCAATGGGTGTCATTTCAGCTGCATCAGGGGCGTCCTACTGAATCAGATTACAGCACCGAAGAGATGGCGTGTGTGTGTGTGTGTGAGAGAGAGAGAGAGAGAGAGAGTGAGAGAGAGAGAGAGAGTTTGAATCTAGGTGATTTGCATGTGCATACACGTGAGAGCCAACAGTCTTCTGCTCCGCATACTAGGTCTTAGTGTGAAAGTGAGAGAGCTGCCCTTTAACCTTTGACCCTGTGTTCTGTTTGATGGAGAGATAGGCTCAAAGAGTAAGTTCAGATTTTTTAGATAACGCTTTTTTGCCAACTTCAGTGCTGTACTGAAAAATGAAAATGTTGAGGTTTGACAACTTTAACAATTATTGGATTCAGAATAGGGTCTGTTGCAGCTTCTGTAGACTGAATATATAGCGTGTGAAAATAAATAATTGATATCGGAAAAAAGCTAAAAACAAAGATACCTAGAGTATGAGAGGAAGTTTTTAAGACCTTGTGGAAGACATCATGTCCAGTTTCAGAGAAATCCATCAATGACCAAAGTCAGCCACAACAAACTGATACTGCTGTAAAATGATCTACGAGTTCCTATCACTCCTCATTTAATAAATAAATAAAAATACATCGAAAGCTGAATGCCAAGACATCCAAACTAATGCTTTACGCAGTGGTAAAAGAGATAACTGTTATGGATGGGAAAGAGCTGGAGGAAAGAGGGGTATCAAGTGAGGAAGGGTGGCAAGTCTCAGTCTTTGGGCGGTGGTAGACTGGGTGTAGAGGAAGAGGTAGGAGAGTAGAGCAGGGAGTAACAGCAGAAGTGGGAGAGGAGAGGAGAGGAGAGGAGAGAAGAGGAGAGTGTAGCCTGTATTAGTAGTAACTGCAGGGGCGGTGGAGCCTGTATGTCTGCTCCATGGCTCTGTGAGCGCAGACATAACTATTGTGTTTACAAGCCTGAGTTGCTCTTACTGTTAAATTATTGGGGTGGGGGTGTGTTAAAGGAGGAGGAACGGAGGGACAGGGTGGGGGTGGGGTTGGGGGGAGTAAATAGTTGTCCCTCTCTTTCATAGTTCTGGTTAACCAGGCTGAGGAATGCTCTTTGCATTTTATAATTACAGAGTTTGGGTAGTATCACCCCTCGGAGAGTACATGGCCTCGGAGACCTGACAGTGAAAAGGGTTTTCTGCAGACACAATGTACCGACTGGGCCCTAAGTGGAACAGTGTGGACGCCAAGCGACAGAACACTTCTCTTCTGCCATGCCACCACTGCAGGGGAGGCATGCTCAGTTAATGGCCATGTGTCGTGGGGTGACTCTCCGGGGTGCAGCTCAGGCACGCCAGGCCAGACCAAGCTGTGAACTCTGTTGGTCGCCTCGCTATGGCCTCTACATTGGCCTGCAAGGGTGTGTGTGACCCCTGGGAAAGAATCCTGTGGCAGTTAAAATGGAAGACAAAAACAGAAATCATGAGAGACCCACAACAGTGGTTTGCTCACTCATTCTTGGGGCTGAGGAAACTTTCTTTTTCTCCTTTTTGTCTCACACTCAGACACTCGTCTCTCTATGAAACATACACGGTATCTTCGCTGCTCTGCAACGCTCTGAGATTTTTTTTCCTCTGCGACCTGGCCATTAAAGGAGAGCGATGAGTTCACAGCTGATAGTCTCTGGTTGCGAGGAGCGGAGAGCAGTGTAGGATGACATTATCGGAAGCGGCCGCGTATAGATACTAAAAAAAAAGACACAAACAGAAAGAGAATACTATGGCGCACTTCTCTCAGTATAAACTTCTGTCTGCTTGGATTACACTAATGACCCCTGACAGACCATAATAAGACACATGCATCTCTATGGATACCAGCCATGACCAAAGGAATGGCCCTGTGTTTACTTTCCAATTGGGCGTTCTGCAGTATGAGGCTTGTTAGTAAATACTAAAACATCACTACTTTCCTTAGTTGGTAAAAAAAACAAACATAAAAGATACAAACAAATGCATTCCCAATATACAACCCAATATGCCACAACTACCATTAGAGAGAGGGATGTGAAAGGAGTGTGATGGAGAGGGACAAAGCTTTCCCTCCGTTCCTGCGGCTGAAGTGGAATAGTTGTGGTGATGGGTAGTGACAGCTGAGGGAGCGAGGGAGCAAGAGGGGAGTATCACCAAAATCCCCAGGAAACAGAGAGGAGGAGAGAGTAATTTAGGCTAAACTGCCTGCTGTAGCCTCTCTCAGTCTCTCTGTTTCTGTTGTCTTCCTCTCTTTTGAACACACTGTATACGCACACAATCGCAAGTGCACAGGCTTGCTCTCTCTCTCTTACACACACACACACACACACACACACATTGGGTAATAGATATTTATTGTAGGAATTCTTTTATTAACTCTCTAGTCACTAGCACATTATCATAATGATTCAGCCAATAAGTATTAATACCACCTCCTTGACCGGATCCCTCGGGTCAGAATTAGGCATACGTCAAACACATATGCCATTCCGGAATTAGATGCACACAGGACTTGCACACTCACTCTCATTTCCCTCCACCGTCTCTTGATAGTATCTCTAATAGACCTCTCTCCCAGTGGCGCTGTGCTGTTGCAACGTTCACCTACTATTGCTTTAATGAGATGTCTGTGTGTTTTTTGTGTTTGTGTGTGTGTGTGTGAGCGCATGCCGAGTATATGTGTACGGTGCCGGCGTGCGTCTGTGTGTGTATGAGAAAGAAAGATGTGAGCGATCCTTGTGGCCCTGTTTATCTCCGCCCCTGTGTTGGAGTAGAGGGAGGTCAGAGGCAGGGCTGCCTGTATCCATCTCCATTCCCACGGCTGCTGTCTCACAGGCACAGTGGTCACAGGAGGATGAAAAGACTATGGATTTTCCTCCTCCTCCCTGCACTTACCAGAGCAGGCAGATTAGACAGGAGATGAGCAGAGCCTGGCCCATTCAAAGCAGCCCTAAGCCCAACACTGTAGCAGCATCTGACCTGAGCTCTCTGGTTCATGGAGCAACACACGCACAACTGCACATGAGTAGACACACACACACACACACACACACACACACACACAGATTGACTAAGACAAGATTTCTTGCTTCAGTTTTCTGGTTCAAAGCATGGTCATATAGTGCCTGGGTGTTAAACACTGACCCTATGACCTCTGTATTTCAACACATTCATTGCACACACAAATACACACATACACTGATGCAGACACACACACATACACACACACTGAAAACATTGACAGAAATAAGCACTTACATTCACTTCTCTAGCTTACCCAGTTGGAGGCTGACAGTTGCGTGTGTATAAAGAGAAATTTATGGGAAAACTTGAGAGACAGAGAGGTGAAGCGAGGCGGGATGGAAGAGTGGGGGTTGGTGTGTGTGTGTGTGTGAGTGAGTGTGTATGGGGGTTGGGGGGGTTGGGGTGACATATGGGGCGGGATAGAGGGAGACAGAGAAATTGAGGTAGGCAAAGAGAAACAGGGAGAGAGAATTCAAAGCCCCACTGCCCTCACAAGCAATTAGAATAATTTCAATTTAATATGAGAGAGGCCATAGCCGGCTTATCAGTATCCGGATAAGTCTCCTCTCCTCCTCCTCCTTCTCCTCCTCCTCCTCATCTTCCTCCTCCACCTCCTCCATCAGAATGCATGAGGGGCCCTCGTGACTGAAAACTGACACACCGCACACCGATAGCTGCTGCCTGCTGCCATATGGCTGCCTCCTCTCTGCTCAATTCCTTTAGCTTGCACGCACCCACATGCACGTACACACATACACACACACACACACACACACACACACACACACGTGCACACGCGCGCACGCACACACACACACACACAAACACACACACAGGTTGGCAGACAGGCAGGGCCAAGGAGAGTTTCTGAGAGGGCAGCCATGTCTGAAAGTGAACAAGCTCTCAACTGTGAACTACTCATGTCTGTGTTTGTTTTCCACTGTCTTTTGCTACTTCAACTGCAAGAATCTCTCACTTCAGATACTTGCTCAGCTCTTGCAAGTATGTTGTGAAATCGTTGCGGTAGAATTGTCCATGTTGTCCAACCATGTTGGTTGTTGATGTTATGTGACCACTGACTATAGACTTTCTACTACTGTACATGAACACATTGTGACCAGTGGCAGTTATGGGGAGGGAGTGCGTCGTGTTGGCTGCGTGCGTCGGTTAGTGACACATAGTGTGTTCGGTAGCCGTTGTTGGTTACAGGATATCGGGGGACGTGTGAACCGGTGGCGTGTACTGCTATTCACACGTGGTTCCAAACTGCCACCGTCAGCATGTGTGTGCATGTGTGTTTACAAAAGAGACATGGAGGAATAGATAGATAAAAAGATAGAGAAAGAAAGAGAGAGTGCAAGCACTTTCCATGCCCAGTTTGTTTATCGAGGGCTTGGAGCCAAAGGGGCGTAAGTGCGATTTTGTGCGAATATGAGTATTATATATCAATTGAAAGGTCTCAGTGAGATCTTTTCAGTGCCAAAAGGACACAACTGAAATCATGACCCTTAAGTTTTAATTAAACAAAAACTGAAAGCCGTAACAGTAAAAGTAGGGTTTTGTTTGCTGCCAAAAGAGCGTAACTTACGCACTTACGCCCTTTTGACACCAAGCAAAACCCCACTTTTGACAGTGAACAAGCATTGTGGGTAGAGGATTCTAACAGCACTTAGGTCAGCTCAAAATGCATGCTGACGTAAGTGATGCTAGCATGGCAGCATGATCACATCAGTTTTAGTATCCTATTCATATCCTAATTAATATTCTAGGTCAATATTAGATGAATGTAAATATGTTAATATTCCCATGAAATACTTAGTCCTATAGATTCAAAATGTTATTTTATAATGTTAGGAGTGTGAACTGGTCAAGATGAGCTCTGATAGTCAGACTGCTGGTAGCTGAAGTTCTCCCTCAGTATTATGAGTTTTACAGGTCTTTGAATGTGTCCCAGGACACATCAATAAGTGATGCGTCCTGGGACACATACAAAAATGTATTATACTTGCAAAAGAAAAAAAAAGTAGTAGTTTAGAATCAAAAGTAGTTTCTTATGTCTATAGAGGTTTATTAAAAAGGTTTATTAAAAGTTTTTTAACAGAAAAAAATTATCAATCTATTTGATATGTTCCATGTAGCCTATAATTTTAAAGGCCTTGGTGAAAGTTGCTGAGCATTACTTCAAGATAAAGATATTCATTCTGATCTTGTTTTATATTTCAGTGTTGATTGAAGTGTAATTGCTAGATTTGTATTAAAATGAATGTGTTTTACAATTGTTTACTTACTGTACATATTGTACGCCCATATTCTGCATGGCTGTATTGGGACAATGTTTGTGCCAAAAAGGCGTATTTCACTCTTTTGCCATTTTTAAAAAAGTTACCAAATATAATTCAACTTAAACTGTAGTAGTATTGTTTTTATTGTAATGTTCAATCTGATAACACAAAAAGTTAAAATATTGTGCTTTGTATGTGGTAAGTTTGATCAAAATTTGTTTTGGCTCTCCTGTAAAATCTATTATAACACACTTACGGTGTGTATTGGTGGCCAATGATAGCTGAATGAAGCATCATAATCATATACGCAAGGAATAACAAAATCTGCTCCTAATATATTAACTGGGTTGCAAGACATGGGATAGTTGTACTGCATGTGTTTACCTGTGTGTGCACATGGGATGCTTTAGTGGGCATGCCCAGAGCGAGGTGGCGAGGTGGCAGCATGTCTGCGTCATTAGGGAGGTTGCTGGTTGTCACGGACACACAGAGGGCAACGTTTCCATGCACAGGAGGTGGGTGCAGCGACATAAGCAGGGCGCCGTGCCCTTACCTTGCCTTACCTCTCACAACACCTACATATGGAGGGGGTCAAGGGCATGCACACATACACACACATACACACACACACACACACATACACAGTAGTCGTGATAGGCACAACATGCAACAACAACAATATAGTCATTAACATTCCAAGTCCCCGGTTTTTGGATATTTTCTAACAAAATGTATTAGCCTTGTGAGATTGTATGTATTTCAAAATGAATATATATATATATATATATATTTTTTTTTTTTCATTTTGTGAGTACATACAACGTAGTGTGCCTCTGATTCCATACACTTGGCAGCATTCTGCACACACACTGTGTGAGTGCTGTAAATAGCCGGTGTGTGTCGTGCGTCTCTGCTGTGTTTGGACCTATTTTAGAGCTGACACAGGAAACAGGGCCATTCTGACAGCCACCCTGCCAGCCGGTACTGCACACAGCAGCCCCGGAACCTTCTGTCACACACACACACACACACACACACCCACGCATACACATAGGTAGACACACACACAGGCCCAGACACAGACACACGTGCAAACACACACACACAGCTCATAGACATCCATGAACCATTTGGTTTCATCCTCTGATTTGTTTTTAAGTCGACACATCTTCTTTCATCCCGCTATTCTCTTACAATGTTCTTGCTGGTTTGCTGTGCACTGTGCAATTCCTTACTGGAAAGACCTTTAAAAAAAGCCCCCTGCTGTGTCACTTGGGGGTCCCTGTCCCTCGTCCCCCATCCCCCATCCTGTGTTTAGTACTGTGCATCTAAAACCTTGGGAGGGTGGGGTGATTCCTTTTCTTTTGAGCCGACTAGACTCAGAGAATCTGCCTGCTTTGCTAGGTTAGATATCCCTGCATAATAAGTGAGCTCAATTACCCAAAGCACAGGTTTCTGCTTTCAGCTGCTCAAGACAGCTGGAGACTTGGTTTAGTATGCAGAGTTAATTCAGAGTTAATTCAGAAATGATTTTTTCTGTTTACACATTCATTGTCTCCATACTGAAAGAAGCGGCATGACATTTATTTTGCTAATATCCTTTGTCAATCAAGGTGATGTAATTGAACCAAACAGTGTCATTGTAATTTATTGTAAATTCTGCTAAATATTTGCAGAGGCTCAGACAGACTGTATGTAAGCCCGAACTCAGTGGGTTTAAGCCTAAATGAAGCCACGTCCCAATGATGTGACAATACTGGCTTGTTTAGAGAGCGTAAGCATACAGACATAAACGCCTCTTCAAAGGCTGCAGCACAGTTCCAGTCGCCAGCCTCTCATATTTGGGGTGGGAGATAAATTCTGCAGGCTGCTCCTGCCTTCCTATGTAATTACGTGCATGGTGATGTGCTTTTACAGCCTGCCTAACAGTCGGAAATTATCTCCCGGAAATGAAGTCCAATTAATTGTGGCACTTTGCAGGCGTACTTGTGTGCGAAAACACTGTAATGACACTTAACGGGAAATTGGCTCCTGTTGAAATATTAAATAAATAAGTTGCGAGGTGAAACAACCTTGTACGTCACTGACAAAAGCAGCTTGTTCTCACTCTTTTACACACACACACACACACACACACACACACACACATACACAGAGCTCCCATTCATTTCAACTTGCGGTTGAGACCGGCAGCAAAAAAAATGGCAAGTGTAAAATTAGTATGAAAAAAAGAGAGGAGAGCAAAATTAGTATGAATTAAGTATAAGTGCAAACCATCAATGCAACTGGACATGGTAAAGTCTATAAAAGGAAACAGAAGCCTTTTAGGGTCAGTGACATACTATGTCACGCCACAGTAGCTCCCTATTGTAGGGACACACTCTGATGAGTCAGCACTCTCACAGAATAGCACCTTTTGTTTTTGTCCCCGAGAGTCTGGGTGATCTGCCCAGACCTATTGTCCACACACAACCCATTCATGAATTTGATTTATCATAAAAACATGTTTCATTTTTTATTATTTGCATTTTCATTCATTTTCTTTGTAGTCTCTGACAATGTTAATAACAAGTTTGAGGCTACTCAGATTACCTTGGTTCTGGCATTGATTTAATCAGTAAACCTAAAAGTAAACAGTTATTTTTAACTTAACACAAATTTACCATCTTATTTTCAAACAATCCAAAAAAATAATTAAAACATAACATTCAGATTGCAGGAAAATATTACATAATTTCTGATTTTGGTGACCAGATACAATACCTACTGTAGTAGATTGGGTGTAGCCGTGGAGACGTCAAATACATTCTGTGATTGGACAGAGGTTATATCGACCTATAAGGGTTGCATTGAGTGGAGAGGCCAGAACTTTTTTCTTGGGTTGCTTACACAAGCATAACTATTTTGTTTTTTTCTTTTAATACTTATTCTATTTTATCCAATTTTCTTGGTACTGTATTGGTACTTTGATAACAAGAAAACAAAGGCCTTGCTTTTTTTTGTATCTATTGTACTATTATTTAGTCAGGGAGTTTAATGAGTATGTGTCATCTTTTTCCAAGCTTTACATTACACAGGTTAACATATTCAACCACAGCTCTTCTGGAGCAGTTATATTGATTTGCTCAAGGGTTCCTCACCAGTAGCTGTTGAGGGACAGATTACTCCTTGACTTTTCACAGACAGTGAGAGGATTTAAACTGGGGACCACCTGGTTATAGGCCCATTTCTCTAAATTTGAGGCTTTTACTTAAAAAAAAAAATCCCAAATAACAAGGTTTTTTATGACTTTGTGCTAAATGTGGAATTTCTCCAATTGTGTGCACTCTCACATTAATTCACAGGCTTGTCCACCTCAGTGTAGGTAACTTGGGCAAGCTCAACACCAATTGTGATTTATAGTGAGAGTGTTCCTAAATGCCAGTCATGTGTCAGTTCTTGTCAATTTCATAATTTGTTGGAATCGGTTGTCATATCATTTAGGCCACAACTGCTGAAGTAACATGTACAAGGCTATTTCTTTAAATACAACTGCAGTGTATTTCTCAGTACACAAGATTGCACAGTAACACCTGCCAGACTGCATACCAGAGGCATTCCTCTTAATGGAGGTAATGTTTAACACAAGCTACTGAATGAAAAACATACTTTAAAAACAATTACTCTTAAACACAACATTCTACAAGACTGATTTGCTCAAAATGTATTCCGCCCTCATGAGCATGTGTGTGTGTGTGTGTGTGTGTGTGTGTGTGTGTGTGTGTGTGTGTGTGTGTGCTTCCACATGTATATTTATTTCTTCATGTTTGTAACTCTCACATCCACTCGCTCATTACTCGGGTCATTCTGCTCTGCTCGGCTACACATTACAGCTAGCTGGTCAGTGTGTGTGTATGCATGTGTGCCTGTGTCTTGGTGCATTAGGGCCCACTGTAGGCCCATTCCAGTCGGCAGTATGGCACGTAAATGGCAGCGGAGTGGCGTGAGTGTCAGCCGGAACGTGTGCTTGGCAGGCAGCGGCTATGCTATTAGCAAGCGCTAACAGTTTTATTATTAGAAAATAAACGGTGCGCTGCAAAACTCTGAATGTTATTAGCACCTCACCATCTGGGTCTGACAGCTGTGTTCAGCCACCACCATGGCTGGACTGCTAACGGCTATGTCTGAAATCTCTACTCTTTATCTACAGTACTTCCTCTATTAGATGTGAGCGTTCTCTCTTTCTCTCTCTGCCTCTCAGTCTCTGTTTCTCTCTTTCTCTCTCTCTGTCTCTCCCTCTTGCTGTCTCTCTCTTACACACGTAAAGATGAGTGAGTGTATAATAAGCAAACACAGTCAAACACAAACACACATTGATTCCATGGCCTCCGACAGAAAGAGGGAGAGAGAGAGAGAGAGAGAGAGAGAAAGAGAGAGAAAAAATCTAACGAGCAGCAGAGGCTCTCTTAAAATGTCCCATCATTCTTTGTTTTTTTTTAGACGGCCTGTGAAACGAGAGTTTTGTCTTGTATGAATGTGTTTCATTTGTGATGGTAAAGCTGTGCTCACAACTCTAATTCTGCTGTTAGAAAAAAAGGCAAAGAAATAAATAAAAAAAATCCAGAAGCAAAACCACAAAAAGGAATCTGGTGTTTCCCACTGCAGCCTCCATCTGCTCATACAGAACCTCAGTCCTTTACTAATGTGCAACTCTCTATAAAACCCATTTTACACACGCAACAGACAAGCACAACACGACATCTCTAAATGATGGGAAATAAAATAGTCTTCGAACACTTTACCAAAAAACTTAACAAAGCATATTGTTTGTGTTTGCGCTCATGTGTGTGCGTGCATGCATGCACAAACATTTTTGTTTCTTTATTCCAGTTAATTTCTGTGATTTTTCTTTATGTGCCGTGCAGCGAGTGAGTCTGCACAAATGCCTTTTTCATCTCTCGCTGCATGTGTGTTTTCCTTAGCAGATCACACAGCTTTGCAGGGCTTTATTTAAACAGATAACCTGCTACCACAGGCCCCCAGCATCCCCCCAGACCTCTTAGCTCCTCTTCTTGCCTCCCAGTCCTTTGCAACAACCCCAGCGAAAGGAGACACCTCCAGAAATTAACACTCTTATTGCAGACACTGCAGAAAAGCCTCCCCTGCAGTGCTTCTCTTTCTCTCACAGAAAATACTTTTTCTCCACTAAAACAGGCCAACTCGTTCTAGGGGTGCGTCTCCCGTCCTCGACTTAATCTACATGCATACTTACCTTTCTTTTATTTAGGGACGTCACAGCCAAGCAGCGTGAAGGACTCTGGATGGCATAGGAATCCATTTCACATATAGATGCACAGGGCTAGCGTACAGGAATAGGATATAGAGCAGGAAAATAGTGTGTTTTCAATTTCACTGACCCTCTTTTGTATTTTGCCATGGTTATCCTCTGTCTAATTCTATTTATTTGACTGTTTCTTCACTGTCTGGTAGTTTTAGGGACCAGTGTGGAAGCTGGATTTAAAAAGATTGAAAGCCAGAGACCAAAACTGAAGAGGGATTAATTCATTCAGTTTTTGATGACTTTTTTTGTGTATGGTGTAAACATTACTCGGCCGCCTCTTTGGTGTGTCACTTTTCACAAGAAATAGGTGTTGCCTCAGCAAGCAGAAAAGACTGTGAGCGTTAGAAACAACCGTTAGAAACCACAAGAGAACATCATTGCCCTGGTCATTTTTCTATTTTTATTTTTCACCTGTTCTTGCTTCATTGTTAGGGTTTAGGTTTTTACAATCCAGATGCAAATTTTCTTTCTTTCTTTCTTTCTTTCTTTCTTTTCTTTCCTTCTTTCTTTCCTTCTTTCTCAAATTCTATTGACAAACAGCACTGACAGACACATTTGGGACACTCAATCATAAAACAGAATGTGATTTTTGTTTATTTTTCATTTGTGAACACGAAGATGCAGGGTAAATTTACAGGGCTCTGTATGTGTTTCTCTTTTTTTTTTCCTTGTTTTAATGTTTTTTAGCAGTGAACTAATTTGGACATGAAAGTTTAAACATTCTATGACACCACAAAGTCAGTGTCCAATTTAATTGTAAAAGGAGCAACTCTTAGCTTTTGCTTTTGATGCACAGATTACAGGCTGAAGTAGTTCTTCTTCACATCTTCAAAGCTTCATTTTTTGAAATGTTATATTGTTATAGAAATAACGCTCCATTCTGTTTTAGTATAGAATTTTGCTCTAATTTGGAATAATTATGGGACCGGGTGTCTGGATGCAAGGAAGGGAGTAATTTGCAGATTTGTCTCAGAATGAATACAGACCAAATGAGTCAGCCTGGCAGGAGAGAAAGACAATTCAGTACTGTACCTCTCAAAATAACGCAGCATCTCTGTTGGTATTTTCTCCAATAGTACATGAATAGAATGTAAACAAACTGTTCCTGAAATGGTATCAAACGTCCAACAAGCAAGCACATTCATTTCACTCTGCCTGAGCTTTGCAAGGGGACCATTTGTATGTTTTCAATTTATTTTTTAATGGCGTGTGTGTGCATGTGTGTGTGTGTGTGTGTGTGTGCGCGTGCATGTGTCTATTTCGTTTCTGTGTCTGAGCAATGTACACATCTGTGTGTTACGTGGTTAATGCACTCGACTTGAGTCTGACCACAAATCAAAGTGATGGCTGGTGAGGACCACATAAGAGAACAGAAATGAAGCAGATAAGTGTTGAGATCAAACAGACCTTCCCCAGCCGGAGCTTCCCT
This sequence comes from Centroberyx affinis, assembly GCF_046629955.1. NCBI lineage: Eukaryota > Metazoa > Chordata > Actinopteri > Beryciformes > Berycidae > Centroberyx > Centroberyx affinis. The sequence goes on along the minus strand of NW_027278824.1, from coordinate 410,188 downwards.
AGAGGGGCAGGGGGGCTGCACAGCACTGCTCACTATATGTCTCATTTACTGGAACCAGAGCCACAGACGCTAACGAGGTGATAACGCACACAGATGAGTTATTAAGAAAAAAAAAACAGTTAGTGTTGCTTGTATATGCCCTTTCTGTGTGTTACACTTTGTGCCACATTAAGTACATTGTGTCATGGCATCATGTGGAATGGCATGTGTAGTATATGTAATGTGTTACTTAAAAAGGAACATAACTGTATGCAGATACGGAATATGATTTCACTATATCAGTTGCTGTATTATATCTCAGTCTGAGCTGAGATCAGTGCTGAAGCAGTCCAAACACAGCAGACAGTGGGACTCAGAGGAGAGATGAGGAATGGCATTGATGAGAGGTCTCTGTCACTAGGCTGGCTGGGAGCCAGGGCCTAATGTGGACTGTGGAGTGTTAGAGTTTGACAAGACTGAACGCTGTTTGTCTGACAGCCAGTGCACTGCCCTGTATCTGAGACCAGATCGTAGCCAGACCACTTCTGCTGCTGCTGTTTTTTTTTTTCAGTTATGCGCTGTGGGTTTTGTTTTTCCTCTTCTCTTCTCTTCTCTTCTCTTCTCTTCTCTTCTCTTCTCTTCTCTTCTCTTCTCTTCTCTTCTCTTCTCTTCTCTTCTCTTCTCTTCTCTTCTCTTCTCACATTTTCTAATCCATTGTATCAATGCACTGTTTAATCACCTTCTCTGTTTTCTGTTAATCTGAGATGTGCATAAATCAGCCTGTTACAGCGATGCTCAGCCTGAGGTCAGCATCAGGGTTAGCGGGGCATGTTTTAAGCTCTTATACAAAGGCTTAGAAAATAGTTCAGTTCCATACTTTTTCCCATACAGATCCCTCCTCCATTCCCTATCCTCCCACTCCTCCTACTGTCTCACCCTCCTTATCTCCACCTCTCTTAAGTCCCGTAGTCTGTAGTGTATATACTGTAGTCCAACCTCCCTCTGTACGACTCCCCCCCTTCTCCATCTGTCTCCCTCCCTCATTGTCTAATTCTTTCTCAGGTAGTCACTGTCAGTCCAGGAACTCTGTTTTAGCTGACTCTATTAATGATGGGGCGGCGGAATCAAAGACAGCTTTATAACAGTAATTCCTGCCTCTGGACAGCCAAATTGTTCTGAGGGAGAAATACTGACTTATCTTGTCCATTGTCACTGCGGTACAAATTCAGCCACAGAGAGCAATGAATCCAATGGTACATTTTTACACTTGAAATAACTCGATATTGCATTCATCTTCCTCTCCACTTATTTGTTTATTTTTTGCTGTGTAATACTTCAAACAGACTTAGGTCTTGGAAAGGATAGATTTGATAAGATAGGTTTCTACTGGAGGAAAAGGGGGGTGGGGGAAGAGAAGGGGGGGCAGGGGGGGGGGAGTGTATGTTGTGAATACTGCATTGAGAAAATGTTATTACATAAATGGACTATGCAAGACAAAGACTTTGATATTATCATAATTAAAAGTGAGCAGCACCATATGGTGAGGGAGAGGAGCTGCACATAAACAATCAAATTGAAAGCCTCCCAGTGAACGGAAACACATGAAATGCTCATTTTTCAGCCAGAAGAACTGATGAAGTCTAAACCTACACTTCTCCATAACCTTCCCCCTTCTCCTCTCCTCTTCTCTCCTCTCCTCTCCTCTCCTCTCCAGTGCTGGAGTGTGTGCCTGGTCAGTGCCCTGGGCCTGCTAGGGGTCTACAGTATGCTCCAGGAATAGTCCAGTCACGTGTCTGCTCTCTGGGATCTGTTCCCCTGGCAGGAAGCTGTTATATGGTTACAGTTATTTTTGTTGTCTGTCTGGGGATAGTTTTTACTGCGCTCCGGAGGATCAATAATTGTCATAAAAAGACTGCGTCACCCGGTGCCCTCTGTGAGCAGGACAGTGAGGTGGTGTGTGTAGGTTAGGGAGGTATGTGTGTGTGGGTGTGGGTGTGTGTGTACGCGTGTAAGAATGTTTGCGTGCGTATATTTGGGTCTTTGTGTGTGTTTGTGCGCACGTGTGTGTGTGTGCGTATATGATTGCACTGGGGCAAGTGTGAGCGTGCTTATGTGTCTGTCTGTGTTTATTTTAAGCTATGGAGGTGTGTGAGTTGACAAGGTGTATTAGAGGTTTTTTTAAATACAGTAACAGAGTCTGGGGGAATGGGTCGTATGTACAGTGTGTGTGTGGGTAAGTAGGTGAGTTGCAGACAGTGTGGTATGCCAGGCTGTAAGGTGTTTTTAGTTTGTGTGTTAGGACATTTGTTAGAAGGACAGGGTGACATAATTCGAGGTTGGTGGTCAGTCACTGCGTATCATTGATTTGAACTATAGCCTGTTCCCCTGTGTTGTTTTGTGTCATACCTCCACCTCTCCTACACACTGCCCCATGGCTCTTTGACCTGCCTGCTGCGTGTGCCTGCTCTCCTTTCTGCCCATCCTTCTTTCTGTCTGTCTAAAAGCCCACACCGTATCCCTGTCTGTAGCATGTCTGCTGAGTATCTGTATCTCTCCTATAGCATGTCTATATATGTGCCACCGTAGCCCTGAAGATGCAGTCAGCCCTGGGGACTCAGAGAGGAGGTCCTATAACAGCGCAGGCAACGGAAGCTGGCTCCCAGCTAATTGGTTCCTGTGTTAGCGGCATCCAGAGACGGTGTCAGAGTCAGCACTTTCCCTCCCTCTTCCCTTATTCTCTCTCCCTTTTCCCTTTCTCCTTACCTCCCTGCCTGCCAACCACAGATGCCGCAGGTTTGACATCCCTTCAGCAACACATGCCTGAGCTAATATGTACATAGCTGGATGTTTATGTGTTGACAGAGAGTTTGGGGGTGTTGCCGCCGCTGTCATTTTAACAAATAAATCCAAACTGCGGCAAATTATTATTTATAAAAATATATATTCAAAATTAAAAAAAATAATTTAAAATCGAAAAAATCAGCATATTAGGAGTGCATGAAGTGAAGGTTTAACTCTCTTCAATGCATTTGCTACCTTCAGTAAACTGGCCTCCATGGATCACCCTTCACTTAGTGTGTTCTAAAGTCTCATTCCTGTTGCTTGATTTGTCCATCCTCATTGTAAGAATCTCATCTGCCGGCGTTTTGTTCTGTCTTTTGCATCCGTCTCAACCTACAGACACAGCCCACTCCATGGGTAGAGAAGATGAAGGTCACTATGTAACAGTGTTTATGCACCCCCCACACCCCCTCACAAACACACACACACACACACACACACACACACCAGTCCTCCCTCAGCTGATGTTGATGGCCCCAATGACAGGGAAGGTAGACTCTAGTCCTGGTAATCACAGCCCGTAAGTCTCTGTGTTTTAAAATGTGTGTGTGTGTTTCCTGTGTGTGTGTGTGTGTGTGTGTGTATGCGTGTGTCTGGCTTTTCCTGCTGTGAGAGGAGATGACTGTGAAGTGTATCCCACTGAGTTGGAGTGGACTGGACAAGCAGGCCCTTTCCTGCTCTGATCACAGACTAGGTGTCTGGCCAGGCAGAGGCTGCCGCTGTGTGTTTATCATTGCAGGAGTTTCTAACAAACAGGCTGAAACTCTGCGAGTCTCACATTCATTACACCTATTGCCCTTTACATTCTCTTCTTGCCTACCTGAGAGTAAATGTGTCAGTTTTCAACAGCAGTGTAGATTGATGGGAATCCATTTCATATACATTGCAGCCACAATTGAGTAAATTTCGAATGATCATTTGATTTGACATAGTTTACTGTGGCCCTTTATTAGTGGCAAGCTTTACTGAAGAATGCGAGAATGTTGAGATGGAGCATCTTGCACTGGAAAAAAATTACAAGCTGTCCAGTGATTTTTAACTTGTTTACAGATCTATGAAGCTTATTTCATGATATTTCTAGTCAAATAGATAAGCTTGCTGGTTTCAATAAATTTAACTTGATACATGCTAAAATGAAATCTTACCAAGTAAATTTCCTGAAACATGTTGCATTATCCTGAAAAAAAGTCAGATTTGTTGAAACCGGTAAAATTATCTGCCAGTGCAGTAAGATGATTTCACAAAAAAAAATCCTAAAATAAGCTTGATAAGTCTGGATACAAGATAAAATAACTTAACATGTTTGTCAGTTTTTGCACTAGACGCCTTACGTGACAGTCTTGCCTGGCCCCTCCTCCCCTCTCACGCCCCTGTGGTCTCCCTCCACCTCGACGACTCCAATGCAGACCTCCTCTATCAGGGTGGCAGCCCGGGCCAGGCCCCCTCTCTGCCCCAGCACATTAAAAATTGATGGAAACTGTGAGGGAAGGCCAGAGCCTGTCTCCTACTGTGGCCTGGCCCTTGCCTATAGCAAGTTTCTGTTCTGGCTGCAACCTCTCTCCTTTCATTTTCCTCTCCCCTCGTGTGATTTATATCTTTGCTGCTGCTGCTGTGGTCATTTGAATGTGGTCAGATGAAACCGTCTGCAGCGAGTGTCGCTCACAATAACGAGACACATCAAATCTCAAGAAATGAGAGTGATACGTCTCTGCTGCTGGCTGTGGCCAGTTGCACAACAGTGAGACGTGACTTCCTGGAAATGATTCTGTGTGTGTATTTGATTCCGCTATTTGCATCGCTGTCTATGTGTGGTGCATTTATGTTAGCATTATGACTCTTACCACAGAGCATGGCTATATGAAAGGAAGTGGTAGGAGACATGAGACGGCAATACTTTCCTTCCTTTATCAGTGTGTGTGTGTGTGCGTGTGTGTGTGTGTGTGTATGTGTGTGTGTTCCAGCACTGCTGCAGAGCATCAGAGCATAACGTTCTTCACATTTCAGTGTCACCTCGTTTTCTCTAAAGGTTGAAACATGGTGGCGTAATTAACTCATAATAATACCTGCACATAATTCATCTACTGGTTAAAAAAAATAAAACAAAATAAGATAAATTGAACCCAAACTGAATGTTAATACTGATCACAGTGAAAGACACTACAGTCCAAACACTAACTGATCCAAGTGTGATCGTCGGGGGCTTTTGTTGCCTCCACCTTACGGCACCCATCCCCACCCTGCAGCCCTGCCCCGGGAGATCTGCCCCACAACCAACAAGTGCCAGAGTTCAGCGGCAGCCAGCACATGCCAGGCCCGATGCCGAGTCCCGTTAAGACTGTAAATGTATTTATAGAGTGCAATGTGAGCTGGGTACGGGTATTAGACCGTGAGAGAATGAGACGTTGTAATCTGGCATGTGTGAGAAAGAGAGTGTGTGATGTTTGTGCGTGTGAATGTGCGCGTGTGCGGTAGTCGTGTGTGTGTGTGTGTAAGTATGTGGGTGTTTATACATAACTTCAGAAGGCTTGTGTTAATCAGGATCTTAGCTGATTATGTGGCCACAGGGCATAGAGGGTTTATAGACAATACTGGTGTTTTCTGCTGGCAGACTGGAGTGTTGGGCCCTCAGAAAGTCTACTGGCAGACCGGGGCCAGCCCGTCTGCCAGCGACCTGCCACACACCCCTCAGGCACACTTCCACACAACACAGTAGAGTACAGTGGGGCTACTCTCTCGTCTGATGTTTTACAAAAAGTAGAGATACGATACATCCTGCAGGCGTTCTGTGACACAAGCCCGACACACTTCAGAAAATGAGATCTCACTGATATTGTGTGTAATAATTTTAAGAACAAAAGTGAAATAATAAGGTTGTTGATTGTGATAAAAATGCATTGCTCAAATGTCGTTCTGATTGTTTTATCCGGAAGAATCAGATGTGATAAAATCATTTGAATTGGCACAGTGAGCTAAGAGAATTCTCATTAATTTAGGGTGCTCAGATCAGTTGTCTGCTTTGAGGAGAGAGAATCACACCAGAATAATCCTAAGCGAAATAATCACAGCTCTGAGCAACAGCAAACGGGGATGAATAAATAAGGCTGACTAAATAAATGATCAGTGATTGTTTGGCTCTAAGTGCTGTTGCTGTAGCTCAGCATCCTGATTTAGTTGAAGCCTTCAGCCATCCCTCAGCGGAGCTATGGTCTTAGCGGAAGAGAATCGGCTAAAAAGCCCCATTCTTCTTCATACCTTCAATATTCAATGAGAGCGCTAATTGCACCGTGCTGAAAGAAAGAAAAAAGGGAGGGAGGCAGAGAGGAGGAGGGAGGGATCTACTGGCTAATGGTCCGTAGGGGGAAAATAAAGGAGAGGAAAAAAGGGGGATTTAAAAAGTTAGACGTATCCTCAGGAGGTTCCTTCCTCTGTGTTTTTACCTGTGCGTCTCTTAGCTATAATGCTAATGCTCATTAGCCAGTCTGTGTGATATCCGCCTGAATCACCGCTACCGTTAGCGACCGTCACCGGGAGCACTCTGGCGAAGCGAGCGCTTCCAATGGTTACGCACCACTCCTCTGTTGTCAGCCGGAATCCAGCTCAGGCTTTTTTTTTTTTTTTTTCCTTTTTTGTTTTACCTCAAAAGTTAGTTGGAAAGATATCTTGGAATATATTCGCTCAAGGTGCACCCGTTTGTGAAGAAGAATTGGGGGATGCATATGCATTAAAAAGTCTTTGTGTGTATAAAATGCCAGCGCAGCACTTTAGCCTCCCCTCATCCTTCCTCCTCCTCTTCTCCCTTTAATCTTTGGCTGAGTTATAATACAATAAGTCCCTATAATCATTGGATCTCCTTCTCCCCACTTACCTGGGACAAATGGATGGGTTTAAATGGGGAGGATGAGGAAAAAGGAAAAAAACAAAAATTAATGTAGTAGGTGTAAACTTTGAATTAATCATAATATAACAAAATAAACAATGTTAAAATATCAACATGTTTGTTGAATTTTATAACAATTTGAATATGCTACTTCTAACCACAAGGGGCAGTGTGTGCAGTATGCCTGTCTGAGGTAGCAGGCTTCTGTGTCTCCTTCTCCTCTCCCCTGCAGTCAGCCCTTTCACCGTCCCCTGGTATACAGCAAGTGAAATACTGCTGATCGGAAGTTTTTCTCATAAATCATGCCATCCACCAAACAAAGCAATAAAGATGTTTGTTTGCATTATTGAAGGAAAAGTATTGCCTTAGGTCAGCTTTAAGCAGCAGTGTTTGCGTGCATGCATGCATTCTTAAAAATCCGTGTTCACTTGGGTGTGTGCCTACCAAGTATTTATTTATTTATTTATTTTGGTCTGAAAAAAGTAATTTGGTCAAAAAAGCGTGTTTTGTTGAATTTAATTCCTTTTTTATCACTCAAAAGTCAGAAATAGTATTTCTGATTGGCTGCTCAGCAATCAGAGGGGCAATTTTCTTTAATATGTTTGAAAATTCATCTGCGCTGGCCTACTTTTAGCATTTGACTCTCAGTTGCGATGCTGCAGTTTATTCTGGTGTGTGTGTGTGTGTGTGTGTGTGGTGTGGTGCGTTTGGGTGTGATGGTGGTGGTGGGAGGGAGTTTACTGGATATAAAAGTGTATGTTTGACTGTATGTCTGGGCTTGTGCATAAGAGTATGTGCTCTTTTATGTTCCAGTTTTGTCTTTGGGGATCATTTACAACTCTCGACAATTTTATAACAGCCCATTTGGTGCTATTTATATTGATCACACAGGCTGCCAAGCACAGGCTCAGAATACAGGCTTTTCCTGAATTGCACTCTTTCTCTGCCCTCAGCTCTGTTCTTCTCTCTCTCCCTCTCTCTCTCTCTCTTTCTCTATTTCTCTCTATTTCTCTCTCTCTCCACAGTTTGACTTCCTACATGTTTTTTTCAGTTGATTGCATCACCTCTTTTTCCAGTGTGGTGTGACGTTACATGGTGTTATGAAGGTGAGAAGATAGTCCAGATGATAGATTTTTAGAGTGGCGGCTTGCTGAAACATATGTAAATCATGTCCCATAATAGTTGTAACTGAAGTGTACAAGCTTGTTGCACAGGATATTACACTGTCCTGTATCATATTCTCAATGCACACTGGAAATCCCTGACAAGAATTCACCATGTGGCATGTCTATGCCCTATGTATGCAATACAGTAGAAGTAAGTGATACTAACACTTGTTTAGGAACAATGAATATGATTCCCACAATAGATATGTTTCTGAGAGAATTCATGACTCTCGGGTTCATGTGTTTGTTCATATGTGGTCTCTCTCTCTCTCTCTCTCTCTCTCTCTCTCTCCCCCTCACTCTTTATCTCTCTTTCTCTCTCTCACTCTTTATCTCTCTCTCTCTCTCTGTCTGTGTCACACAAATACACAGACAAAGACAAACACACACACACGCACAATGTGATTGATAATGTGGCAAAATTGTTATTAAATTTATTCTATTTGATTTAATGAAATAACTCTACATACAGTATATGATAAATCAAATTAAAATATCAAAATCAATAAAAATTTTATAAGCCACTATCACACTGCAAGTGATTTTATTAAATATGTTTAACCTGTGCCTCAGATACAAAAATGCTCAGCGTACATATTGTACATAAAATATTATACATTCTAAGTATTCCCTTAGAATAATTAATTGCCTCAGATTGTAAGGTTAAACCTGATAAGAGTCGGGACACATACCTGTGTAATACCATTTCTCCCTGCTTGCTAATTAGAGAGAAACCCAATCCAGGCCTCTATCAATAGGATCCTCAGCTCAGTTGGTCAGTCAACATCATTCCAGCTTAAGCCTGAACCTGGTACACTCATTAAAACCAAACCCAAGTATGTGGTGTGCGGCAATGGGGCTTGCGTGCCATTTATCATGGTGTGTGTTTGGGTGTACGGGTGTGTGTGTGTGTGTGTGATGAGAGTGTACACGCACATCCCAGTTGTGCTGTAACTTAACCTGGTCCACGGCAGTCTGTTTTGGGCTCTTGGCTCTCTATCCTGATGGCCTTCAAGCCTTCAGCACTTCATCTGAGGAGGAGTTTGTGGGAGTGTTTGAGTGCTTTGCATGGCCAACACAAGAAGACCCAGATTGCTCCTGTTTCTCCCTTGAGAAAGGTAAAAACGACGGTAACAATCAAGTGCGCAAAGGTGTTTACTGGAAGGCTCAGGTAGAAGAAACTGTATGGGAATCCACAAGACTTTCAAAGAAAAGATGGCATGCTTTTGTTGTCTGCCTACTTTTACAACTTTTGATTTTCCTGTTTACTCAGTCTCCTCATCCTTCCCGACTCTCTCCCTCCCTTTTTGTTGGAGAAATGACATATAGTAAATGGCTTCCTAGAGACTGTTGCAGAGTGTGTGTGTGTGTGTGTGTGTGTGTGTGTGTGGGGGGGGGGGGGGGGGGGGGGGGGGGGAAGGATTTTCTTTTGTTATCTTAACACCCAGCAGCATGCGCAAGACAACCATCAAAGATCAAGCACCTGACTTGACTTGGGCAGACTCCTCTGATGTGGAGGGAGCTGGCGGTGGCATGCTTAGTGGAGTGAGAGAGACCTGCATCCTGGGTCTGTCAGCTTTATGAGCCCAGGGGGACCATAAAGACATCGGCTCCCTGGCCCTCAGCTGCTCCCTGGGTTAGGGTTAGAAAAGCAGTGGGGACAGGATGCCTGTTTGGTCAGAGTTCATTCTTATCTGAGTAGGGTCTTCCCATTCTCAGTAGCAAGAGTAAATAGTGGGTCACTTGTATAACTTACTTGTACTTGTATAAGTTACTGAGACTTGCACGCACAAATGCACACAAAATTGTGATCATATGCGCACACAAACTCTCTCAAACACACACGCATGCACAAAGAAACACATGCACAAAGGTATGCACATACATATACATAGCCATCCTGTTCACGTGAACATGTGGCCATATATATGCACACATGCACACGCGCACACGCTGGCAGAAGAGATTGTTTCCTGCTTTTCACATACCTGTGGCAGGTTGCTGACAGATAGATGGGTCAGTGTTTGTTTTAGCAGCCAGGTCTTCGGGCGACTGGAGGAAGCTCTGGGAGAGCCGTATCAGTGTTTAGACAGATAGTGCTGGACCTGAAAGACACACACTCTCCTCAGACCCTCAGGGCAACGCTCATACAGGATGGCAAAGGCCACACGACACATACATGCTCTGAGAAAATGAAAAAGAAAATAACACCCTCTGATAGTATCTGAGAATATAGCATAGTTTGACCATAGCAGGGTCAGTTAGTAGTGACAAATAATTCAGGCGTTTGTTTAAGTGTCAGATAGATTGTTGATCACAGAAAAATGTAAAAATGTAAAAAAACCCAAAAGAAAACATTGGACTTAAATAAATAAATCTTTGACACTCACACTGCATGGGCCAATATGGCAAACCCTGCCCATTTATTCCCTAACTAGGCTAAAACAGAGCATAAAAAGTTGCTGCAAATACTATTTGGCAAAGGACTGTTTTTAACATGGCCTCCTCCATTTTACTGTGTGTTTTTGCCCTTATTTTCTCAACTGTCATTGTGACTGGAGGTGGCCCACTTGGCAAGCAGTTTAAGAGTGTTTTATGGAGTGATCCTCATTGTCCCAACCTCTCCATGGTAAGGAGTTAATGGGAGCAGGTTGAGGAGGAGACAGAGACAAGGCGAGGCGTACAGACAGGTTTAGACACAATGGGAACACTCACACACAGACCTGCATGGGCATCTGCTTCTACCGAGATCCCACTGAGGGAGAACAGAGACTTCACCATCTGCAGCTCAAAGGCACTCAGACACATGCATACACATGCATACACACAAATGTACGTTCACACACACACACATACACACACACACAAGCAAAGTCACATAGCTACAGTACAAATGCAGATTAAAACAGATGAAACGGGAGGATGGGGTGTTGAAAAACTGTCTCAAACTGACATTTTCAACCTTTGTTTGGGGGAATAAAAAGGAGATTTGTTCGCATCTTGTATTGATGCTCTCCAAATCTACATAAGCAGAGGAACCCGCACATCCAATCCTCTTAGTACAGGTGCAGAGGAATAAACGCCAAGGCTTGTATAATTATAGAATGAACTTCACGCATATTCCAATCCTATATGGTCCTTCATATGTCATGCTCTGATGAAGGTCCATATAGCTTTCAATACACAATCGTCTGTTTCTGGTCTCCAAATCTAGAAAGGAAGGACGTGGTAGAGGAAGCTTCACCTACAAAAAAAAACCCAGTGCAATGTCTCCCTGTTGTCATGATTAAATACAACTGGCCAAGCGAGATGGTGGAAGAGACATGAGTGAGTCAATGCCAGCCACGATGGCGCAGTCACACGCTGTTTTTCGAGGCGTGTGAGCGAACGTTCCCTTTACAACCTCTGACAGTAAAGTGTGAATCATCAGCTGTTTCATCATCATCATCACACCCGGCCTCCCTCAGGAACACAGTATGGGGCTTGTGACCGCTTCAGGCCTGTATTCTAGTAATCTGTGAGCCAACCGAGACTACACACTCCTCCACACTGCGCTCTCTCTCTCTCTCTCTCTCTCTCTCTCTCTCTCTGTTCTCTGCTTAGTATGGTTAGAGGTTTAATTCTTAAGTGTTTTTTAAAAAGTAACTATCTTTTTTCATTGTTCAGTGGTTCCTAGTCAAGCATTTTTTTTAATCTAGTTTGTGTTATTTCTATAAATTTGTTGAAGAATTTTAAGCAAATTGGGTTTAAATGATCAGTTCTCCTCTATGGAAGACAACACCATTTTATTCATAACAGTATCCTCTCAAGAAACATGTGTATTGGAATGTTTAATTAAACAAAATCACCCTGATCATATGGAGCAGGGATGAGTTTTTTGTATTGTTCATCCATATGTTACACTGAACAACCACAGCCCCTCAGTGAGCATTGAGCCCCTCAGTGAGGGGCTCAGTGAGTCCCCCCTATGTAAGCATTCAGATCAACAGGCTGGAGGTTCCAAAGAAAACCTGTGGTAAAGGTGGTCATACTGAGGTTCAGAGATGTGTGTTTGCGTGTATGGGTGAGCATTGGAGTGTGTTTGCGTACGTGTGCATGTGTGCATGTGCAAGCCCAAACTTTCATCTGTGGGGGGCCGAGAAAAGGGAGAGGCAGGTAGTGAAGTTTCTGTTGCCACAGACACCTTATCATTTCTCACCACCTCAAAAGTCAACGGTATGCGAGACTGCACCTACTGCCGCTGCTCTGCAGACGAAAACAATAACAGACTCAAAACATCTAAAATGCCTGCTGACATGTTCCGCTGAGAGAGCTTACATAATAAATGTTGGTTTTCAGCAAACTGTCCTGACAGTGAATTAACTGGATTTATTGCAATGATACATAGTGACCCAGGCTTTCTACTGTTGGAGACAACACACTAATGCAGCCAGTTATGTAGGTGCATTGTCTTTGTGGTTGTGTGTGGTTGTATGTGTGTGTGTGTGTGTGTGTGTGTGTGTGTGTGTGTGGGGGGGGGGGGGGGTACGTTATTTATGTTATATTATACATTGTTTGACATTTCTAAGAATGTATTATTTGAGAAATAGGAATTGCCTTGGATATACTATTTTCAGGCCCATAAACTAATGTTAATGCATGAGAATTAGGATGGAGTTTAGTATTTGTGGTCTAAATATCCCAGGGTGTTTTGGCATCATCCAAGCCAATACTTTCATGACGCACATCGAGAACAAACCACTCCTCCTGCGCTGTGAGCAAATAAAAATAAAAGGTCCCATTCATTTTAGTGCAGATGAGTGTGTCTTTGTGAGTGTGTATAAGTGTTTGTGTGTACGTGTGTGTGGGCGTAAGCATGTAACTAAAAGCAGAAGTGAGAAGAAAACAATCAATACAAAGAAGACTGGCCAAGTGAGAGCAAAATAAAACTTAAGCTCGCCCTGAAAAAGGACAAATCAGGGCTATTATTACTAAAATGCAGTATGATCTCAGGTTCTCTGCCCTGTTTATTTAATCCTCCCGTTGCCCACAGACGACGGTCCATGTCTGCCTCAATAACACAGGCCACACTGACTGCAATCGCTACTGCTGGACTTGGTGTGTCACACACAGGAGGCAGGGAAAAGGAAATATCTGTAGGAAGAACTGAGATCACCTTCAACACAAGTAGGCCATACTGAATGCATTTATATCCAGTTTCTGAATTGTATTCTTTTGTTTGTGAGAACACATTTAAAAACGTATTACGATTACTCATCATGAGTTTGTCTAGAGTGTACCCTCTTATGTCTGATTTCTTGTCTTACAGTTGTGTTTGTTTTCCTTGGTAACGTGATTGTCCGATATGAGCTGCATCTTCCCAGCATTGCGGGAAGAAAAGTATCTATTTCTGCTCCTTCCTGCCATGGCTTAGAGCAGGCATCCATATCTTACCATAACCCCATCATAGTTCTCTCTAGACCCATATCTCTGTCAGCCTCACCGAGCCTAAGAGTGAAACACTGCTTCCTGTTTGGTTTATCCAACCTGCGCCCGCTCTCTCTCTTACTGGCTGCTCTAATGTTCCTTTATGAACTTTGACCCTACTTAACTGAAACTGCTGCTATCAGCCTGGTTCGCCCCAGTCACAGGAAGTCATGCTCTGAACTCATGGCCTCAGAGGTGCTATGGTTAGGAAAGCAGCACAAAAAGTGGAAAAGAACTGAATAACCTACATCTAACATAGGCTGCTTGGTGAATGTTTTCAATCTGATGCGTTTACAGTGTCACGAGTGTATCCAGTTTTGTTACCAGTGTCCCCAGTAAGAATCACACCCCAAGCCCCGATAGTGCTAGTGTGATGTTCAAAAGTCTCTTTAAATTGTCAAGAGAGAACAGTTTGTATCTGCAGAGAAGGTAAGAGAAGAAAGAGACATACCAAAAGCATGAAACAGAAAGCCGAAAAAGAACAATAAAGAGTGATATTACCTGCTATGGACCTCTTTTTAAGAAGAGTCTTGAATAAAGTTTTGAATTGAATTAAATTGAATATTAGAAGAGAAGTGGATATTGGTGTCACTGGGCTATTTATAATGAATGTAGTGCAGTATGGGTTTGTATAGAATGCATTGTAATCCCCATCCCGTTTAGATTAAACAAACGACTCAAGGTGAGACAGTTTCTGGAGTCTATCTGTGGTATAACCATCATCTCTCATTCACCCCTATAGAAATATGTTTTCTGCTTTCTGTTTGACTCTGGTGTACGCTAAACCGCTACACTCCCACACGGAGCGCTGCAGCCCAGCAGCTGAAGGGTGAGACAACAAGTTAGAAATTTAAAAAGACAGGACTCCCTTTGCCTCTGCTATAGGAGCAGTCACACACAACCAGTAGGCGCTAAGTCTCACGCAGAGTCTGAGGACAAGAAGACGTGAGCTCCAACAAAGCTCTGTCTCCTGCAATATGATGCCGTAGATGTTGTCTGTCTGTCCTGCTGTTAAATATCCAAAGTTGAACTAACCGACAAAATATCTGGTAGGAAGCTTTGATGAGTGAATAATGTTAGAGAAAGAAGGGGTGGAGGAGTGTGGAGGAGTGGTGAGAACTTGCATGTGTGCATCTCTGTGGGAGTGCATGAGGGAACGAACTTGAAATATGAAAAAAGATGAAAAGACTAAAGATATGAGGGAGGGACAGACGGCACTGCAGACCACTGTGTGTCTCTGAAAGTGAGTCTCGCACCGTCTCCGTCAGCCTTAATAGAAACACGCACAGGCCCATTATGGAGAGGTGTTTGAGAATAAATCATCTAACAGGCCCCTTTTCAAAGCATTACCCTGTCAAACCTAATCTAACCTACCTCTGCCTGCTCTCCCCTCCCATCCCACACCATCCCCCTCTCCTCCCTCCCTTAGTGAGCAAAGCCGTTTGCTGCCTCAGGCAAGGGCTGGGAACACGAGAGCAAAGTCACAGCAGAGCAGTAGATTCTAGACAGCACCACAGTGTCTCTTCTCAGACTGCATGCCTTGCTTCACAGGAACAGGCCCACAGTGTGAATCGAGTACTCTGTGTTAACTCAGTCAATATGGACTAACCCTAACCCATCAAAATATTTAGCCCTGTAAAATTACACTGTTTTGCTTTTCTAAGCATACTGCGAAAGTGATCACAAATTTGTAAGTGAAAGGTTTTAGAATGGGAATGTCGGAGCCTTTAAGAAGTAGCAAGGAAAACAAGTTAATGGTCTTTGATGTGACCACTGCTGTAGTGAACATGGATGAGAACTGCCTTCCTCATGTCTCCTCTGTGTCTGTCACACAGTGTGGTTTTCACCACAAGACACATCCCCTATCCTTCTGGGAACCATAAGGCCAACCTCTATGACAGCAAGGCAAAGCAACAAATAGACTAGCACAGAGGCTCTGACCGCGAGAAAGGAGTTTCAGAGAAACATGCAGACTGATGGTATCTCTGATGCTGCTTAAGGAGGGACTGCTTGTCTCTGCATGCACAGAAGCACCTCTGTCTAAATTGGATTTATGACATTCACAATTAGTTTTTGAGATTTGCCAGGCTTTTTTTTCAGTTTGATTAGGTTTGAGAGTTATACTTTTTTTTTTCTTACCTGCGGCAATATGTATATTCAGAATGACCATGGTAACGACTTGGCAGGGCTTGTGATACATGAGAACTGTTTCGCACGGGTTTGCACTTCCGTTCTCACTTAAGGACAAGCCCCATTGATCGGTTGGATATGGGGGAATAAGCCTTGTGTGTTTTTCCATGGCTCCCTCCAGTGCTGAAGCAGGCTGATGTTCTGGGCTGCTAGGTGTGAGACGGCTAGGTCCGCTGACTGACAGCCCTGGATAAGGGATAGTGTGTCTGCCCTCAGTGCCAGCACAGCTAGAAGTGATAAACACCAGCAACCTGATCCAGAGACAAGAGACGCCTCTGCCTCCGACAGAGTTCAAACTTAATGCACTTCTATCCTTCTTAGCCAAATTCAGATCGGCTCAGCTTGGCTCATCCCAACCGCGCCCGATGCAGTCTGGCCAGGTTTGGGTCAGTTTAGGCCATTCCAGCAGGTTCTTTGGCCAGTTCTGATCGGCTCTTCCTTTGCCAGTCTATCTCGTCCCCAGTCTGACAGACCATCGAAATTTCAATCTGTCTGCTGGCTCTGCTTTATAGCTGGGCCTTTCAGTCACTATTATTCCAAAGGCTTCTCCTATTCAATATTCCCATTCCGCCACCAGGACCTGTGCATTCTCTCCGGTCTGGAATATTTATGGGAAGTTTATTTTATTTTATCTGTTTTTTATTGCTACTCTTGTGCAAATAGGCCTCCATAGAGTGGCTGGTCCCTGCCCTTGCAGTAATGGCAATGTAAACATGGGAAAGTAATTTGAATTCTAACAAAGTGGAGATTAGCTGGTGACAGTTTGTGGCATGGGCGATTATTTCTAAAATAATCCTGTTTTGATATGCATCGGCGTCCCGGCAGGAATTTTCAATTTGTTTTCCCATTGCCGCATGTAAACAAGCTCTAGTGTCTCCTTATCATGGCGTCGCACGGACGAGGAAAGAGCGTATGTCTGCCCCCCCCTTCCCTCTTCCATCCCACCACACAAACCGTCTCCTCCATCCTGCATCTGGTTAGAGTCGCTGAGCTGACTCGCTTGTCTGGGTTTCAACAAGTCTCTTTATCGAAAGCAGGTAGGGGGTTTTATGTGTGTACCTGCAAGTCATTTGCAAACATGAAGTCCTCAAAACGCACCTCCTGAATATGTTCTGCTTGAGGAGTTCTGCCCATTCCCCCATCTGAATAGGCAAATATGCAGCATGGCAAAATGGCCTCCTGTCCGCCAAAGGAACCATCCTACCTGCAGGCCTGGGGCATGTGATAAATGTTTACACTCTTGATTGTCAACTAGGAGTTATGGAAAGAATTGACTATTTATTTGAATTACTCACATAAAAAAGTCCACTTCAATTTAAAGTTTCAAACTTCACCCAAAATATTAAAGAAAAACGTGGCCGTATAAAGGCACTACTTGAGATTCATTGTTGTGGGTGTGATTTGGCTCTGTTATACACCTAAACTAGTTAGGATGTTTTTATTAATTTTATATGGTAGCAGACGAGGTGGTGAAGCCACAGAAAGACCTGAGCAGCAACATACTGTAGTAGTTGTTTACTTTATCCTTCTTTCATGTGGATAGAATGCCAGGGGGCTATTTATCTCTCTCTGTGATTGATTGCTCCTGCCTGAAGCTAATCAGCATGTAGCTCGTTGTGTCTTAATGTTTATGGGGATTATGGGAGGATAAACATTGTAATCCCTGACGTTGTGCAGGACTTCCAATTATCACGCTCCTTCACCAAAATAAGGTCACCATAGATGTAACCTATTAATGCAATGTAAGCCAGCCAACATCCCTCTGCTGTTAATTTCACCAAAGTTAGACCTGACTTCTGCTCCAGACCCAGACATGTCAACCCTGGAGAACCCGGCAGGGAGTCATAGGTGACTGTCTCTGCCTCATCTCTGCTGCAGCGGGTTGTGACTGGAGCTGACCAGCCAGGTTAGGTTGTGGTCACTGCTGTGACCAAGCCGGGCTTCCTTACAGATAGAGATAGCAGGCAGAGGTGGACGTCTAGTCCGTGCTGACAGTCTGGATCGATTAGGGATGGATCACTTACACGCAGCGATCGTTACGACCCCACCCCAGCACTCAGGTGGAGCCATGCAGTGACTCACAGCAGCACAGAGAGGTGATGCTCCTGACTGAATTGTGCCCTGGCCCGGACACACACAGTCTTCACACACACTCCTCATTGTCTGCTCGTCTTTGCCCCAGTTGGCATTTGGGACAGTTTATGCAAAGTTTAGACTGTTTTGTCCAGAACTTTTGGTGAAAAAAAAAGTACTATCCCGCAGCCTTTTGTCAGTGTATTGACAGACCTTTTCTCTTCACGGAGTTAAGGGTGTGTGAGGATGCAGAGCGGCCTGGCTCAGTGCTAGCCACCTCCACATCCTCCCCTCATTAATCTACTCTAATACATTCACAGCAAAGAGCTGCTTTCCCTGGGAAGAGCAAGCAGGCCTTAAATTACAATAGGAGGAGTGGAATCATTACTACCTTTAATGTTCCCAATCTAATTGAGGCATTAATTTAAGTAGAGTCTCCAGCGAGGATTATTCATAACTGCTTTTTAATTTAGAAGGGCGATCAGCAGAAATATTCCCAGATCAGAGGGAAAGTCCCGCCTCTGGTTTCCCCTTTCACTGCTTTTAAAAGCCCCTTGACATTCCCAGGGTGAAGCAGGAGGATACACACAGCAGGCGAAAGCAACTCCTGCCTTCTCAACAATAAATACAAACACTAAGGCAATGTAGCTGCCCTGGTGGACCTCTTTTTTCATGTAATGTCAAAGCTCATGTGTGTTTATACATACTGTATGTACACATATGTACAGTATACGTGTGCGTGTGTGTGTGTGTGTGTGTGTGTCAATGCTCAACAGCTTGCTTGACGCACAGCTTGAATGAGTAGAAAAGCAGCTGATGGCAGAATTAAGAAATTTGCAACGTGGTGTAGCTGCTTCAGAAAGACTGGCTGGCAAAATAGTGTGATTAGGTGTGATAACTACATTCATTTTGCTTCTATTGAGAGGTAGAGAGTCAATTTGTATACCTGTGTTGACAGTGGCTGATTATTTCAGATAGCACAGAGCCATGAAAAAGAAGAGAAATCTCCTCAATCAGTAATGCTGCTCTTCACACTTGTTACCATTCTGCTTATTCCAGTGTGAGTGAACCTGAACTGTAAAAAATGGAATGCAGATTTTATATACAGTATGATACTTTTGCAATAAAAATGTAGCCAATATTGTTTAATATATAGACTAAATGGATTTGCTCTGGGTTTTGGAATGTGTGACCTTTTCACAGAAATTACTATTATATATTTTTTTCTTTCACTTCTCAAATCACTTCTTCAAATAGTGAGGCTCAGTGGTGAGGATTCCCAGTGAAGGAGCTCCACATTGAACTACAGCAGCCATATTTGGCCATGGGGAGAAAAAAAACAGCAACCCACGAGGGACAGGCACCTGACTGTTGGGACTCTCTAAAACACACAACCAAACCACAGCACTTAAGGGACAAGCACACACACACACACACACACACACACACACACACACACACACACACACACCACACACACACACAGACCATACCTCAAGGGACTTGAGTCACACCGATACCGTCACAGTCCCCCTGTGGCACTAGAACCAGGCATGGCATGCCATCTGGAGTTGGGAGGAGGGTTTGTTAGAGGGGTGTTGAAACCAAGTGGTACATGCTTCGACCGTGCGGCTGACCATCTGGCTTGGCATGCTGTGTATCAGTAACTTTGAGCAGAGAGAGGAGGAGGGGAGATGGATGGAGAGAGAGGGGTAGATAGCTGTAGGGTTAAAAGCAGATAGAGCTCAGTGGCTCCAATTGATGAATGTATTCTGTGTAGTGCTGTGTCTGTCTGTCTGTCTGTCTCTCTCTCTGTCTCTCTCTCTCTATATATATTTCTCTTTCTTTTTGTCAGTGTTGAGAAAGTAAACTTTTCCACTGGCAAACAAATTTGGGTACTGTATATTGTCATATAAGTCTGTGGCCTTGACAACCTATTTTCAACAATTAACAATTACTTTTCCTTGCATTTATTGAGGCAGGGGGAGGAAAAGGCTTAAAATAAGCACATTACTGGATTTGTGGCAACTAAAAGGTAAAAGGGACTTTTAAGTCTATTTGATTATTCAGTTGCTGTACTTTACTGAACAGCACAAAGCTTAATTTGACTACTTAGATGAAGGGGATGAGAGGTGGAGCTAGCATTTTTTTTTTTGGGGGGGGGGTTAAATCCCTTTTGGGGAATAAGCCCCCCTGACACTGAAGAACTTGACCCCCTCCATGTCTGGATACTGCCAATGGCTGACATGCCTGTGTACCTTACCCCACAGAGAGAGAGAGAGAGAGAGAGAGAGAGAGAGAGAGAGAGAGAGATTGGAAAGAAAGAGAAAGAGACGAAGGATTTATTTTATGAGCCTACGTGTGGCCTGACTCATGTCCGCATTAAGCCAAGTAAGGTATCCGCTTCCCCTTAATATTTTATAGTTTCCTT
Organism: Centroberyx affinis; assembly: GCF_046629955.1. Taxonomy (NCBI): domain Eukaryota; kingdom Metazoa; phylum Chordata; class Actinopteri; order Beryciformes; family Berycidae; genus Centroberyx; species Centroberyx affinis. The sequence goes on along the minus strand of NW_027278824.1, from coordinate 390,165 downwards.
CAAAGAGGTCCTGCTGCCTCGTGCTGAGGTCTGTGTATGGGTTTGGCCCAAGAATTCAGACTTCCCGCCTGTATCCTGGACCTATATAGCATTACCCTCCTCCTCTCGTGTACGCTCTCCTTCCTCGCAATATCGCCTTTCAGTTCAGCTGAACCCCTGAGCAGTCAGCCCCCAACATGCCCGACGGTCAGTGGGCGTCTGCCCAGAGAGACGTGCTTTCTGCTGGGCTAGAAGGAGGAGCAGGGGGGAGAGGAGCAGGGCAGCATATTGAACAGTTCTGGTCAGATTGGCATGCTGAGCGTACCAACAAGTGCAATTCCCAGAGTTCCTGGTTCTTCAGGAAGAGCAAGGGAAGACTGGAATTAGCATATGAAGGCCCTCCGCATCTCTGAACACGTAAAGAAAAACAACAAGAAAAAAAATATGTTGGTGCCCAATTACTGACAAGCCAAACGGACTGAGGCTTTTCGAGAAATGGATGAAATCTGGTATTGCTTTAACTTCAAAGTCGGGCCAGGGTATAGAGTTCCTAAACACATCATGAATATTGCAAGATTCTAAAGTCACTTTTCCTGATCTGAAAGAGAAACTTCTGAAGAACTCCCACCCCCCCCACCTAACTTACAGTAGCAGAGCGGATGGGCAGTCCATTAACTATTTAAATGCACACAGAGATGTGAGAAGTAGTGGCCAGCATTTTAATGAAAAACAGAGAGCGGATTGGCTCCTGAAGAGACCCCTCTGTTTCTGATTACCATTACTACAGCTTTGAGTTACATTTATAGGTCTGGATGTGATTAAAGTTACATTGATATTTCGGTCGTTTCTTCTTTTCAACTATGCATATACATATTATTTTCTCCTTAACCAGATGTGTATTGCATAGTTGTTGCTATGCCGTGCAAAGGCAAAAGGCCTTAACTTCAATTTTGGTCGAAAATGAGTTATTGTGATTTTTGGAACATTAAAGATCTGCTTTATCATGTGGACAAATATCTTGAGTCAATTTTGTTGTTTTTTGGAGAAAATAGTAGGTTGTCTTTGCCGTAACTTCCAAAAGCCCTAGAAAAGCCAAGGCAGAATCCCGTAACATCAGTTACAGTTCTTTGTCTTTGTTTCGCCTCACTCTGGAACACTCAGTTCCGTTCAGTTCAGAGTTAAGGTAGGAGTTAAGGTACTCTGCCTTTGTTTTGCTGCGCATCAAGTGAAGTTACTGTTTACCGCGCTGGAGTTACGGAGTTATACCTATGTATTAATATCTGTCATCGAAGCATTTCTGACACACACACAGTAGCTTGAATATAGTGTAAAGCAAATAGTGTTGCAGTGGTTGTTTTTACTAACGTTACTTGTTAGCAAGCTAGCTAGCGCTAGCTTAGGCTAACTACTTGACAAACAAAACCAAACTGCTCCCATATGCGATCAGAATGCAAACAAAGCATTGGGAACAAACAATAACTAGATGGCTTGCCAGCTATAAGTAATCGTAAATCATATGCAATGAATGCTTTTTTCGTGTCATGCAGGCTAGTCAGTGCCAGCCTGTGACAGCCAAGGGAACAGTGCGAGTGGGTTAGGGCTCGCATAGACACAAGACACACCTCCTAAGTAGCCTAATCACACACACACAAGCTCAGCAGTATAACAATTCACAATTAAATAGATAGTCTACCTTTTCTTGTAACCTGATAAAAAATCCATTGCAAACAACGTCCACTGAGAAGTTAAATCCAACCAAGTGAGCGATCAAATGGAAGTTAATGCCTTTTGCCTTGGCATGACCCCTTATCATTTTGCAGACAATGCAAAGGCAGAGTACAGTAACTTCCGAATAAGGGTCAAAGGTCAAGTTTGAGCCCAAAATTTTTATGTAGATAAATAACTTAATTAAAAAAACAAAGAATTGCCAAATTTCCAATAATCTGCCTACAATTCATTTGGCTGGACAACAAAAAAACTTTAAAGTCATTTTTCTCAGTTCTACACTCTGGCGAGTTAAGGTCTTTTGCCTTTGCAGGCCAGCTACATTTGTATGTCTGCAAGTCAAGACAGTGACAAAGTGGTACTAAAACCAATACTGTAGGTCTGAGTCAAAGCCAAAGTGTCATCTATCCTTCCCATTTCCCCTGAGGGAGTTCTCGCCTATCCAGACTTGACTGTCCTATCTTGGGCTCTGCGCTAATAAGGAACACCCCATATTTAAGCTGGGTGAGGCCCTGTCGAGGATTCTGGTTCAAGGCAGGGAACCTACCCGGGGGCACTCTGCCAGTTTGGGATGAGAGATGGGGGGAGGCAGAGTTAGAATATATCAGCCCTTCAGTCAGAGATTAACTGTTACCTCCCCTAATTAGCTAGGGGGTCTTAGCATTGTGTGGTTTAAGGGGTGACAGTAACAGGGGGAGGGCTCAGCTTTAGCTCGCTAAAGCAGTCACTGAGGAGTGGCATATCTTGATGCCATACATGTCAAATCTACATATAGAGCATAGAGATGTGTAATCTCTGTGTACAGCCATGGTTACCCCAATGTGAATACTGAGGTACCATTGAGAAATTCTAAGGACTCACTGAGACAGATACAAAGAGCAGGGAGTCACTTGGTCCTTGGGAGGCAGGGTGTTTGCATATCTTCTCGCAATACATTTCTACAGCTGATTCTGCCACTCATCTTTTCATTTGAGAGCAGAAAGCCTGAGCATCTATGAATATACCTCTAAGAATAGATAGTTTTAGCTCATTAATAAGGCACTATCGCAAAAACTGTGTATTTCGCCCTTTGTGATTTAAGGCTGTGTCTGCTACACAGCTATGTATGTTCAAAGTGTCTGGTTCTGAGGTATTTGTACCCCTGAGACATTCCAACAACAGGCACTTGAGTTCCCCCGGGCAGGGTGCTAAGTGGCTGAGAGGACCGGGAGAGCCTTGTGTAGAAGACTAAAGACAAGCCTTTATAGACAAGCATGCGTCTCTGCACTGCTCTGACTTCACACACACGCTCGCCCCAGCAGAGTCAATAAACTGTTTGTTTTAAGTGTCTCTCTCGCTTTCATTCACTCTGTGTATCCCTTGCTTAGTTCTCTGTGCCCATGTTATGAGACGCTGCTCTCTCTCTCTCTCTCTCTCTCTCTCTCTCTCTTGCTCTCTCTCTCTCTCTCTGCTCCTCTGAAGCGGTGCTCAATCTTGCGCTGCAGCGCAACAGGAAGCCGTTTAGAGTTCCCGTCCCCGCCATTGTTCCAGTCTGTTCCTCTCAGAAAGCTTTTATCGCTTGTACTAAGCGTTCTGCCAGGGGAGAAACAAAGATTTGTTGATAGTTTGCCGCTGTTAAAATTGCACCCTGGAGGTTTGCACACTTAACACGTGGAACATGTAATAAATTAAGAACAACGAGATGCAGACTTGGATGAGGGAGGATGTTCCTCTGAGTGATGACAGCAGGGTCGTGCACGGTGGCAGGGACATCGAGGCTTCCTCTTTGTTATCTCAGGGCCTTCTCTCTGGCTTTCCTGTTGCTCTCGGCTGCTTCTCCCATGTCTTCTTTTCTTTAGAAACAAGTGTGCTTGTGCTCTATAGGTGCTCAGGTGATGGGTCTGCATGATTGGAGTGAGTGAAACTACGTTGACATTAAAAACTCCACTTGTTTACACCAAAGTGCGGTGGTAGCACAATGCTGTCGTAACAGAATCGCTTAACATAATATTTAATTAATGCATTGACTTAGCCGCTACCGGTAGAAAATCACCTGGTATGTATGGTATGTATAGTATGTATGCACCAACCTAGAGCTGGCTCAAGTTTGTGTGACTTCTACCGTACTGCCTGGTGTACGAGGGCACACTGTATTTCCCTGATGAAGAGCTCTTAGGGCTCAGCACAGCCTAAAGAGCACATTTCATAATTCCCCTAAGCACTGCGCATTGCAAAAAGCATAAAGCATGAACCAACAAACCAGCCTGGCTCTTACAAAATTGCTCCTGAGCACCTAATAAATGGCAAAATAGGGAAAACTCCCCACTTTGCAAAATAGCTTCTTGTATCAATTAGATTAACACTGTCACAATATGATGAGATTTGTTGAGATTTTTAGTAACCATTTTTCCATAAGGCAAGGTCTAGATTTAATGTTTATTGGTGCATTATTGAAAATTTGCAAGTCTTTATTATCAATAATTTAAATTATATTTTTATGATATGCAGAGAAAGACAGAGAGAGAGAGAGAGAGAGAGAGAGAGAGAGAGGAAGGAGGAAGAAACAAAGACCCCTTCTCTCTCTCTCTCTCTATCTGTGCCAATATCCGGCCTGACTGAGGTCTAATGGACACACAGTAAAGACAGAGCCCATTACATTATATTATATTAGCCAGCAGCCTTAAGTCTTATCATCATTCAAGATAGCACACACACTCATTTTTTTCAGTCCAGTACGGGCATTATAAGGAGCATTTCTTTGTATATTTGAAAGGTTTGAGCATTATCACTTTTGTGCAGCTGTAACTGGACAGACGTTTATTATTTATGTCCGTTTAGAAGTAGTAAAAACAGATATTGCAATGATTTTTTTTTAATCATAGAATCAGGCATCACACTGAAACACCCTCCAGCCTTGATATCCTAGAAATGTCACCTAATGCTCACATTATTTTCAGGAAAATTATTCTGAAAATTATTTAGACATTGAAGTGAAAAACAATCAAGCAAACACACTGTGCATGCATTTACCCAGATCCACATGTGCGATCACACACACACACAACACACAAACACACACACACTCATGGTGAGGTGGGTCCCTTGACCTTATCTCCTGTCTGGTTCCATGCCAGGCTGTTCCTTGACCCTTGCTAGGGTAAGCTGCTTTTGGATAATCAATGCACATAAGTTAAAGTTAATTGCCATGTCACAATGTCAGAGACACCACAGATTCACCATTGTGGACTACGGGTGGGGGGCAGTTGTAAGAGGATTACAGAGACCAGATGTCTGTGTTCAGTTTTGGCTTTAGTCCAGACAGGTTCAGGTCAGACTGGCCGGGGTTAGTCATTTTGTCCCATTGCAGTTCCAAGGAGATCACAATTTCTTTACTGATAATTGTGTGTCTCCCTCTATACAAAGCCATGGTGCTCCCAGGTGCTGATAGTTACAGTAATGAAAACCATATAATAACAACAGCAAGAGCGTGTAGTACAGCATATGCTATCATGGAAGGTTAGAAAAATCACCCCATAACTTAGAGACAGTGCTGCACTAACAGGCTAGCTCGCTTTTTGCATAACATTTCACTATAACCTTTATGTAAATAATTGAAGTGCTATTTGAATTATTCATCAAAAGTGGCTATAAAGCCAAGGGAGCCCTCAATAGGGCAGTATTCCATTCTTTTTTATGTTCTTTACTGTAGTGACTAAATGTATTTATTGTAAAAGCCATTACTGCATTGGTTTGTTGATGCCTGGCTAAATGCATAATGTGAATGTATATAGCCTTCTGCAAGCACATAAAGGCTCATTGGTGTTGCCACTATGTCTACATGTTATGGTTTCACAATGTGCAGTAGTGTGCAACTGCTTATGATGTACAAAGACACTATTAAAACCTATCACTGTACTTGTTCAGTGATAGGTAGTGTAGGATGTTTCTGTGGAGACGAGGAACCTCCTCAGGTTTCTGTGTTATCTATCTGTCCTGTGGGGAACAGCAGCTAAGATTGATCTGTACTTCTTCATAAAGCAGCATGTAGGCCTGTGGCTGTCATACTGGAGGCTGGAGGGAGGGAGGGAGGGAGAGAGAGAGAGAGAGAGAGAGAGAGAGAGAGAGAGAGAGAGATGCAAAGTATATAGCAGTTGAGAGGCCACGCGGGATATTACAGATCTGCTCCCTATTTAAACCCCCAAACCTCCAGCTGTCAACTTTTTAACATCCATCATAAAGCCCTGCTGCCCTTTCCGATGGATGGGGATACCACAAAGGATCTTGGGCTGAAGCTGGTTCTTCAGGCCCCGCACCTGAGGCTGGGGCCACCCGACTCCACCAAGCTTTTGTCACTCTGTCACCGTCTCTTTTCTCTGTGACTTATGTCCCCTTAGGCATCCTTGGGACTCCATTACCTCTACGTGTATTGTGGGAATGTCAGGACCTCCCTATGTGGAGAGCGGTGCTGTGGCGGGCGTCTCAGATTGATGGGTGGAGGTCTAACTGTGACCTGGCTGACTTTCACTCTTACCACAGAGACAGATTTACATGGCTGAGATATGGGGCCTTGTGTGTTATGGGAGAGCGGTGCGAGGTCCCAGGACACGTGTCGTTAAAGGGAAAGGCTTGCAACCGGTTTAAGAGCCTGGTCTCCTGAAATTTGGTGAAATAAACATAATGTCTTAAAATGCAAATATATGCTCCATGCACAAAAACTGAAAGAAAGGCTTCTCTCACCATGAAGGGATTACATGAAGGAGACACAACTACAAACAGGCAGTAGTTTCACATTGAAATAGCATGATGGAAAGTAAGGGTGTTGTGGTTGAGGTGGTGGATGGGTGTATGCGTTTGCTTTCAACTCTGAAGACCTGGGTTCAATTCCAAACTCATGCTGAGAAGTTTCCTACTGTGAGGGAAGTTTAAAGTGTTTCTTATTTAACCATGACTGAAACCTTACCTTAACCTTAACCCTAACCTTAACCAATTTCACTTCCCTAAACTTGCCTAAACCGTTAGCAAGCCTTTTCATGTGATGAACAGATGAAAACGACATGCCCAGTTTGTGGTGTTGTCACATAATTCAAGTCATGGTGGAGGAATGTAATCTTCACATAACTCATGTCTACAACATGTAATCAGCATTTCAGAGTTTGTGCTCATTTCACAAGATTTTATGAGACTGTGTCGGATTTTCACTGGGAAACAAAATGGGATGCTGGCAGTGTGAGAAAAGATGTTACGCTTTTGGACTGCAAGTCATTTTGTAATAGAGATGATTATGTATATTTAACATCACACACATCACACACACAGAATCTGCTAAGGGTTTGCGTGTGTTGATGTAGTGTCTCAGTGAAACATGCAAATGTGCCTTTTCTGGCGAAGGAATTCTTTCCACTTCCACACTACAGCGCCTGCACAGATCCAGTTGTCAGTTCAGTGGGTTGAGGAGGGCAGTTTTTTTCCCTCCAGAGAAGCAGTACAGGGCCCAGAGCGGAGAGCTGAGGCCTTGTAATCACTGTCCTGTCTCTGCATTTCTATGTGTCTGTGTTTTCTGTTAGTATTGGAGCTGACAGCCTCTCAGTGGGGGAAGGGCTTTGAACCTGAGGGCTCCTCTCTCTACCAAAGGCTAATCGCTACTTCAGAACAGGGGACTGCCCCTAAACAAACATTTACTGCTGTAAAGACAGGGTCGGCCCCTAACGATGTAGGTCAGCAGGGCTTTTTACAGCAAGGCCTTTATGGAGACGGATGCCAGAGATGGACAAATAGCAGGACATTAGCTGTCAGCAGCGCCAGCAGGAGCCAGATCTGGCCGCACTTTAATAGCTGTTTGTTGGTGGGGAGGAAGAGGCTCGTAAAAGAGGAGACTCTTATCTGCTGAGGACCCTGTGTGTTTGTGTCACAGCCAAGACTGACCACAATGAAACACAGCCAGGCCAGTCCAGGCCAGAGATGGACTGCACTCCATCTGATAATTGAAGTGCATCCTCCTACCATCATGGGCCACAGTGATAAATTATAATACTATACTGCCACAGGCATCTTGCCGTCTTCATAGCACACACCACTGAACATGATTTGTCAACACACTAAATACATCTTTTGAGGGAAGTGTAATGTAATGCTGTGATTTTTCTGACAGCATAATCAGTTCATCCAACAAGGTTTTATTTGGTGACAGCGCTGAGGGTCTTTCTCTGCCTGAGGAGCTGCGCTCTCCCGCTCCCCATGCTCACACCTTTAACGACTTCTTAAATGTCACAGAATGTCAGGCGGAGGGATAAAAGCAGAGGACCTCCTCCTGCTTGCCAGTGATCCTCGGTAGGTTTTACTACGCTACGGTGCTGCCGGGCAGGACATAATGCACTCAGGTGTGGCCCAGATTTCACCAGACCGGCTGGTGACATGATTTAATGCGCCTGCTACTAAGGAGCCAAGTGAGAAGAGCTCCTTGTCAGTGGCAGAACACTGATTGAACACAGCACTCCTTTACAAATGTATCCTTTGTGCATGCTACTTTAAAAAAAAAAAAAAACCTCCATCACATGTGGTTAGTTACACTGTGAGGCTTCAGATTATAAAGCACTCTCAGTAGTGGGCCAACCAGCTCTATCACAAACACCACAAGATTTTTTTTTCTTCTTCATTTCAGAGAGATTTAAAATCAGTGTAAGCTGACTGTATATTCCCTGGGGAGTGAACTACTGCTGTGATGAAATAAGCATCGTCTCTACTCTATTTTCCATTGAGCTAACCAGGCAGCTCATCTCCATTAGCGTTAGTCTAACCAGCTCCGCTCTGGATCTCTTTAGCTGCGATCTAGCCAGAAGCCAGCTGGGTGTGCGCATGTGTGTGTATGTGTGTGTGTGTGTGTGTGTGTGTGTGTTTGTGCACGCTTGTGTGATTTTGCGAGGGCTCAGTACTCTGAGCCCTACAGCTGTGAGAGATCTGAGTGTGAGGCCATGGTGGGGCTCTGTTAAGCTCAACAGCGTGAGCCTGTATCAATTACGCTGCAACAGCGATACGGACACAGCGTGCGGTCCTCAAAGACAAAGACTCATGACCGCCCAGCGTCGCCTCAGCTCCCCTGGCCACAGAGTCAGCTGGATAACCTTCAGACAACACACACTAACTAGGAAGGAGAGAAAGAGAGAAAGAGACAGAGAGAGAGAGAGAGAGAGAGAGAGAGCGTCTGTGTAACAGATGGAGACAGAGAGAAATAAGTTCCCTCAAAGAAGCATGTCATGCCCTGTGACCTGCCTCACCTCGTACCCTTGGTGGAAAAGCTCTATGGCCCAGTGCTCCTTTGAACATCATATGGATCTTGTTCCTCGGTGAGAGACTTGTGGTATGGATGTATGGATGAGCTATAATCCGTGTAGGTCTATCTCCAGTTCTAGTCTCCAGTCCAATACCTTTGTACCTAGCGCTATGCTCAATACCACTCCAAAGGCAAACCTGCCTTTAAATAAAAGGACCTCGCCCAAGTTTGTCTGAGAGATTCCGAAGGCAAACAGTGTCATGCATAATATGTGTGGTATTTTCCTAGGCTCATGGTTAAAGAAATGGCTGCCATGTCAGCCAGTCAGCTGTGGACTGTTGGGCGTGCGTGTGTGTGTGTGTGTGTGTGTGTGTGTGTGTGTGTCTGTGTGTGTATGTGTGGTAATGAGTGAAGGTAAATGGCAGGGTATGAAGCACTTCCTATCGTAATTTCACACTTGTCAGCTCTTGTGAGGAAACTTCACCTTTACATAAGGAGAGCAGAACAGGCCAGTCCACAGAAAACAGAGAGAATATGTCTTTATGCTGTAGGATAAATTTCCTCTCTGCAAAGAATTTCCCTTGCAAATATATTCGATTCTAAATTCTAGCAATAGGGAATAGAATTTACACACACAAATGTAAATATCTAAACAATGTACGGTCATAGTGACCAATACTTAAAAGGTATTTCAGATTATTTTTTAATGAATATGCAGCCTGCATTGTATTAATCATGAAAACAAAACTTGCTTCTTGTATAATTAGTGTGTGTCTAAATCACATGCAAATACTGTATGATATGTATGAGTGAATAAATGTGTGTGTGTGTGTGTTTGTCACCCCATTCCACCCTGTCCCATCCTGTCATGGTGTGGTATGAGGTAATACACAGTGTCCTCTTTGTGACCCCAACAGTGACTGCTCACAGTGATAGCTCTCTAAGAAAACACACGCGCACACACACACACACACAAAAAAAAAAACACACACACACACACACGCATACACACATCTTGAATTGACACTGTGTAGGGTGGTATCTAATTAGATTCTACGGCGGCGAAGTGAAGAGTACACACATGAAATTCATTCCACATACTCTTAAAAAACACACCTTTCCCACACCTTTGATTGAATTCATTATGCCCTGATGTGAACGGTTTCACATTAATAATTCATGTGCGCTTATGAGATAGGTCCACACATGGTTTTATGGGATGAAAGGCCGCTATCATGCCCACCTGCCAAGAGCACCCGTCTGAGATATTCTTCAGCGTAATGTCACTGTTTCTCTATGAAGTGATGATTGAGCTCCATTTTGCCGTAGAAACAGGCAAGCAGACAGACATTTAGCAGAATTTGTCCACAGTCACAGGATCTGACTGCTCATTTATAGGAATAGAAAGACCTGTTATGCGTAATTTACCGAGTGGAAGTTGGTTCACATATTGTTTTCAGTACATCAAACATATGCTTTTATATTTCCACATCAGTTTTTACCCACAGTCTGTACAACACCTAAACACCTAATTAGATTTCTTATTTTCACAACCACATATCACTTACTCACGGTATCACATCATCTGCACTGCCTGCCACTTACACTTTTTGAGATTGTACATTGCACATTTAAATACCTCTCTGTGAGTACGGCATACCATCTGTGAAGCTCCTCATATATGCTTTCCATTGAAGCCTAAATCAAGCTTTAGTGATTGTACTGAGAGTGTCAGAAAATGCAAGCACACATTTATACAGCAGAATGTTTACTGCTTTCTTTCATTCCCTTTAATTGAAAGCTTAACTTGTTATCATCAAAATGCAAAAAAGAAAAAAAAATGCTAAAATATGCTCAAACTTTAAAAACTATGGTCTATTAAGTCACATATATATATATCAAGTTCTATCTATTTAATATCCAAGTAAACTGGGGAGCGCGAAAGTGGCATTGTGTGTGTGCGTGTGTGTGTGTGTGTGTGTGTGTGTGTGTGTGTGTGCGTGTGTGTGAGTGAGAGAGAGACAGAGCGGGGAAAAGGAAGGGGTGAGTTGAGGGAGGATATGAGAGCCTTCTCAGGGGACCTTAAACAAACTGACTAAAGTGGTCCTGTTTTCTGATCAGGCACAGAGAGGAGAACACTTAGCACTGCTGGAGACACTCTAAACAGCCACGGAGGAATTAGCCTGTTACTGGGAAACTTCACAGCTCCTGCACTGGGCTGTGTCCCCGACTAAGTAATACAGAAAATAGAACAGGCAATAAATGCCAACAAACACATGCACATATGCACACAAGCTGCCATCCGCACATACACCCACACACACACACACACACACACACACAGGCGTACACACAGGCGCATTAGCACGTATGTATGTCAATATGTGCACCGCTCGCGATAGATGTCTCAAACCAGCAGAGATAAACATACAAACACACACACACACACACACACACACGGCACAAGCTGCCGCACACACTACGGTCTCTCTGAGGAAAAGTGGTAGATAATGAATGGGCCCCTCTCACAGTCCAGAAAAGTGTCGCAAGTGACTTGAGACAAGGAAAAATATGTTTTCACAGAGGAAAAGCAATGACCTTATTCCTTCTCTGTGTGCATATATCCTTTTGCCTGCATAACCAGGTTTGGCCAAACAAAGATGAGCTTAAATTTAGGCCCCATGATGTCAACACAAACACAGGATAGAAAGTTCATGTTTAATTAGGTGTCCCCCCTTTTCTAAAGTTCATTTCAATTAGTCCCACCTCGGCCCCACTTTCAGGTCTCAGTGATTTGTCAATGCCTCAACTTGTATGTAGTGCAGTGTGGTCACAGTGCAGTGTGTGTGTGTGTGTGTGTGTGTGTGTGTGTGTGTGTGTGTGTGTGTCCGTTTTTGCATGTGTGTAACTGTTTATGTTTTGTGTGTGACCTAGACAAAAAAAGGGACTCCTGTGCCCTTGACATTTCCTTCTTGTTCTTATGATGAATTGCAGGGGTTATTTACTAGTTCATAAGAGAGATTCTCAGATCCCCGCTTTGTTCTCAAACACTCACAAAGGATGCAGAGACTTTCACAACAATTACTTCTATTGTCAAACTTAACTGTAAATGTGGAAATTGTGTCTGTGAGTTCATCTATTCCATTAACTGAAAAATGCCTTTCATAAATGCATTATCTATTCTAAATACTGCTGCTAATATTACTACTACTAACAAAATATTCAGTATTTCTAAAATTGTTATAAGAATAATTTTATCAACCAATCATTTTAAGACTAGGTTGCACTTTTAAATTAAATTATTTTGGAATCGAACTCTTCATTTCTTATGTTGGCACTTCATGGATTTCATGAAGTAATTTCATTTAATTCCAAAATGAGATGTCCACCATTTTAAAAAAAAATGGCTAGGACCCTGCCAAAATAATTGATTAATAATTGGTATGAAAGTAAAGCACATGGGGATGCAATTAAAATTGAGTCATTTTAAGGCTTTTTCCAAGATGGATAGAGAGCATTTTATAATGAAGCCCTTCAACTGTAAAATATGTCAGATGCCGATATTCTATAGGAGATATTTCAGAGATATGCAGAACTACAAAAGGAGAGAAGCAAGGCAACTGCTGGCATAACACTGGGTTCAGATGTACTGTACATCAAAGACTTATAGGTGGCATGGTTAGATAGCCTATGTGTCCTATGTCAGATCCTGAAGGTGTACTATGTCTGCTCTGTCCATTTTGTGACACCCTCACATGGGCCGATCAATCAGCTGTAATGAAACCCATCAGGTCACCTTTGGAATTTATCATTTTTTTTGTGTGCGTAAAATGAAACGCCCCATGATGGTACAGAAGCTAAATTTAGATTACCTATATGCTAACATATCTCCATCCAAAAAAAGAAAAACGGCTTATTACGGCGAATTATGCTGAGACGCCAAGTCCATGTCCTGGTGTGTCTATGACAGGTAATCTCAAAAGCCTGATCTTGATCATTTAACTTTTTCTTCTTTTATCCCCAGTCATAGTGTTTTGAGCGGTCTGTCTGATTTTTGTACTTGGCATTATGCATATTTCTTCAAGAGTAAACATAACAAAGAAGAAAGTTTCAAATGGAAACATAATGTGCAAGGATGTTTTGTTGCTCATCAGCAAACATTGAGCAATCACCTGACTGTTTGACTTATCTCTTTCCCCCTGTGGTACGTCTGTCTGTCTGTGTTTATGTCGCTCGCAGAGGTTTGAGGTGCTTAGCATCTCTTGTTTGCACACAATCCGTCTGTGATTATTGCTCGCTTCGGGCCCCGTGCACAGTGATGCGTCTTTTCACAAAGCAGCCTCATTTGCATAGATTTTGCCATGAACCTCTCAAATCTTAAGGAGCATGCTTGAGTTAAAGATGAGCAATCATAACGACAGATCATGGTGTTTGTGTTAAAGGCAGGCAGTATCAGTATCAGCTGAGTAGCAGACAGTAAATTGGCTCGTCAAATCATAGAAAGTGTACAAAAACTTTTATGAATTTGTTTTTGATGCAGATGGGAGTTTTTCCAACACTTGAGTGGATTTTCCACAACAGTCAGGGGTTTTAGAACAGTCAGGCCAAACCTGTATAGCAGCAATCAAGGTCCGGCTACGGGTTCATTTTCTGCAGATGGCACACAAAAAGTCCTTATTCGAGCATTTGCAAAGAAATGAGCTTTTCTTATGTGTTTGTTGATTTGTTTATTTATTTCTTTATTTTGTTGTTGTCATTTTTTTCTGCTGAACACAGCTGCTTGGGCCCCACCATGCAGAAAGGCCCAATATGGCTCTGTCTGTAAATCGGAGTCCGGGGGCCACAAGACAGAAAATGCGGGAGAACCACCCGGCGAAATTTAGCGCACGATGGCTCCCAGCGGGCATCATTTGGGGACCAGAGAGATTTTTTTCTTTCCTCTCTCTTTCCTTTTTCCTGCATGGTGAGCAGGTTGGAGAGCTCAACCCCAACAGTGCTGCTGACACAACCACTCAGGGACGGCTGTAACAGCTCTCTTAGCATGGCACCTGTTATTGAGCCGTCACAGAGAGAGAGAATGAGAATGAGAAAGAGAAAGTGGGAGAAGGAGGGAGGGAGGCAGGGAGAACGAGGAAGGGAGAAGGAGGTAGGTGTGAAAGCAGGAAGGAGTGAAACTCAATTGTAATTTCAGGGCTGTCACAGTTCTGAGTGCTGGTAATTCTGCTGCCGTATCGGTGAGCATGCCAGACTGCCTCTCCACGCCGAGCCTGAGCTCTTCCCTCGTAGTCCAGCCCACCTAAATATCCACACCGGCCAAGGGTCAGAGAGAGCATAATCAGATGCACACCGAGCTACTTTGTAAACAGAGAACAGAATATGTGTTGCACATTCCATTTTCTTCCCACTACCTCTAATGCCATTGGAATTACTTATAATACAGTTTGCCTTTTTTGTATCTTTTCATCTGTCTCCCTGTCCCCTGAGTGAAATTGGCTTTTAGATTTTTTTTTTTAATGATTCATAAGGCTCTCATCAAACTAATAATTATTATAAAGACTCTATGTCTCAAGATAAATCACCTAATGTGAAAGAGGCAGTAATAATGCTAGATGTACTGTGTGTTTACATTATTGTTTTTTCTTCATTTCTATTTTTTTTTCTTTTGAGACCGTACCAAGCAAGAGATCATGGCAATATTTAAAGGATTTTTGTATTTATGTATTTGTTTGTGATGGTGACACAGAAATAGAGACTAAGGAATATTGAAAAAAAACCCAAAAAAAACACGTTGGCTAATTCCTTTCTGAGCCAATCGTCAGAGGTACACAGCGAGCAGTTGTCCATTCAAGCAGAGCAGTGGCATTCCTCTGCAGAGCAATCAAAATGGATTAAACCAACCACGCTCCAACTGCCTCCACGCAAATCAGATATGCCTGTGATGATGATAATCAATCCATAATAAAATAACGCAACATAAATCTGATACTGTTGTTCCAACACTTTTAATAACATAGATTTGAATATTGCCATGTGCATTGAAGTGATTTATTGATGAAAAAGTGCTATCAAGCTTATATACACCCCAGTTCTGGTGGCTCGCCAATAATACCATTAACTGCATTGTTCAAACTCATTATGTGATGAGAAACACAATAATAATCGCAGGACTACAAACGCACAATTTCTCCCATTGAGCTAATCACTTTTGCTAGCGTTATTAGTCTCTCTCGCTCCCTCTCTTTCTCTCTCTCTCTCGCTCTCTCTCTTGCTCACTTTGTCATAAATCTTGGGAGAGGGTGGTGTATAAATCCCTAGTGCTGAATTAGTATTGTAATTTCTGGTATCCATGCATGCTTTGCCAGCGCAGACCTTGGAGTTATTAATCTGGGGGGACAGGTGCCATAGAAACAATATGCTGAGCGGTTGGCCTGGATACTGGGCCGACCCCACCCGTGCCAAAGCCCTCACTGCATTCAATTAGAATTACAAGGTATGGACTGGGGCCCAGTTTTAGTGAACATAAAACTGTCATAGATCACAGATCTACTCTCTGAAACCTGAAGGGATTTTTATAAATTAAGTCCTTATCATTACAGGCAAAGTGGTAAATTTAAATTATGGATTTCCCTATAGTTATTTCTGGATAAATAACAAATAACTTAACATATAAATAACAAAAAATGTCACATGGAGATAAACCCGTACATGAAACATAAGTAAGGATTAATGGAGAATGCCTGTGTTGCCTTTGTAGAAATCTGAGTGTCTGAGCCGAGTTGTTTTTGGACTCCCATAATGTGTGATATCGGGTGGATATTTCACTGGTTTACCACCTCTCTGATAGAGCAGCTGTTACGCTGCACATATGGCCCACTGACAAACATGACAGATGAAACACTTTGTCTGTTTGCTTTTGTTTAAGCACCGGCTCCTCTCCTAATACAAGCCTTTTAAGTGATCAAAAAGGCCTGGCGATATTTGATGTTGTCTGCGGAGAGGGAGAGGCAGAGGAAGTGTCATCCAGTGATATACAGCTCCAGTCCTCTGTCACACAGCGCAATGTCTGCTGGGAAATAATCTGACAGCTTGCGCTCCACACATCCAAGCGATGAGAGAAGGAGGGAGAGAAAAAAAAGGAGGAGGGGAGAGAAAGAAGGCAGAGAGTGATGGGACAAAGAGGCGAGGGAGAAGAGAGAGGCCGAGGGAAAGAAAGTGAAAAGGAGCGGGAGAGTGAGAGGGAGAGAGAGGACACAATCAATTCAGCAGCCCTGTCTCCATCATGTCATCGCCTGTCAGCATAGATTTAGGAATAAAGCTTTTGAGAGACCTTCCAGAGCCACGGTCTGATCGATGCCCCGGCAACGCTTGCCCAGATGTCGCTGACACACGTCACACATGCACTCAAAACACGAGCGACCCCATTGTGACCGCATCACTGGGAATTACCAAAAGTAAGACCCCTGCCCCATCGGTTTGCGGTGGGCCCCGGCACAGGATTCAGATTCAGACCCTGGATGCTATACAGGCCGGAGCACTGTCTTAGGTCGCCATCCACAGGGCTGTGCACCGCCTCTCTGGAAAATGGGCAAGGTGTTAGTCTTGTGAGCGTAAGTAGAATAGACCAGCGGGTGAGAAAAGTGGAAGTGCATATGGGCAAGGCCATTAGAGAAAAGAGAGAGGCAGAGATGAAGAGATAGAGACGGGGTGAATAAATCGAGTCATTAGGCATGCGTTTGTGGGAGCCTGGCTCCCATATGACAGTGCAGGGTGGCAGGCTGCTTCTGTTGCTGTTCCCAGTAAACAGACAAACAGATTGGCTCGTTTGCCGCTCTCCTCTGGGCAGCTTTGCCTCCTGGTTTCTGGGGAACACTTAGGACTCTCCTCCCCCGGGTCTCCTGAGAGACGACTGCTTATTCTGTATTTCAGCTTATATCGTGCTAGTGGACTTTACAGATACTAAAATCTTGTGTACTGTGAACTTCTTTTAATCCACACCTATATCAAATGTCAAACCTATTTTGAAAGCAAATCCCAACCCACTAAATTAATACGTAACAGAGGGTCAAAACTAAAATATTTTTTTAAAAATACAATACAATAAATAAAAACATTTTTTATTAGTATACTGTAATCACATTTTTGAATGGAAGCTAGAAGAGTGTAATGTGATAATGTTTTTATCCTTCACCTGCACTGCAAAGATTTTGACATACAAAGAGAAAATCAGAGAAACAATTCATGCTAACTTTGCAAGGTAGTGTTAGGTATTTATCTAGCTCCAACTAGTAGTTTGTCGTGAGTCTGAAAAATATCATTGCAGCCTTCTGTATGAATCTTTCACAGTCTCATAAAATTTCATCAAATGAGCCTGACCTCTGAAACACAGATCATGTGTTCAGATCATATATATAGCCTCAATATATAGCCTGAACATTACGCTCCTCCACTACAAATTGGATTATGCAACAATGCCACACTTTGGACACGCCATTGTCACCTGTTCATCACGTGAAAAAGCTAATGGTTAAGTTCAGGCAGTAAAATAACTGATTAAGGTTAGGCAGTGGCAATTTGTTGTGGGAGCTGAAGGCAAACGCATACATCCATCCACCGCCCCGACCACAACGCCCTTACTTTCCACTGCACTACTTCAATGTGAAACTGCTGCCTGTTTCTAGCCCTGTCTCCTTCATGTAATCCTTTATTTGCATATTTATATTTGCAATATATTTGCATTTTAAGACGTCATGCTCATGTCATAGAATTTCAGGAGACCAGGCCCCAACGTTCTGATGCAGCCAATAGATAAATCTACTTTTGTTGCTCAGGTTTTGATTTAAGCAACTGTAACTAAACTGACCTGAAGTAAAACTCCAGGCTCAAGTGTGTATATGTGGACAGCATGATTGTATGTGCCACTTCAGCAAGCTTTATTTTCAGAGTACAAAACTATTATTATTATTATTATTATTTAGAATAGAATAGAATAGAATAGAATAGAATAGAATAGAACCCCCAAAGGCTGGCTGGTTTCCTGCCTAAGAAGCAAGTACCCAGTCAAGGTTTACCATCATTTGGCTGGTGGCTGGTGTAAACTTACATGCCTGGCTGTTTTCTGTCATGCTCCATTACGCCTTGTTTACTTTGATAACTTTTCTTAACAAAACTGTGAATAAAACAACAGAGAGAACGCTGCACCTATTATCAAGCTTCTCAGTTTACCCAGAGCTGAGCTATTAAATCAAACACATGTTGCCCATTACATTTCTGTCCTTCTCGTCTGGCTGTGTGAATGAGAAATTCTATACTAGAAGCACTTTTGGAAAGATTGTTCAAACTGCAAAGGTGCTTTTAAATTTTAACGTAGATGTCATCCCAAATCTAGATGTCAGCACATAAGCTTTTAGATGGTTTAGGATTTTAAGAAATTCATTTTCAAAAATGTTTTAATGACTTGGCCTTGAGACAACTGAGGCCTATTTATGGGGTGAAATAATAATCCTGGACAAAATGAAGTGCTAAAAGCAGATCTGCCAGCTGAATGGAACAAATTATTCTCTGGCCAGTGGAAAGAGAGAACCACGGTGATTCTGTCTCTGCAGCAGAGAAGCAAAAACTGCCGCCAAGGTTCAAAACGTTATGAAAATTCTGCACAAACTTTAACACTGTTTCACAACTGAAACTGAGACAAAATAAACTCTCTCTCTTATCTCACTATCTCTCTAACACACATACACAACCTTTCTCTCTCGCTCTTTTCTTCCCTTTCTTCAGCCCTCTCTCCAACTGTCTCGCTCTTTCTTGTGTCTTTTGATTTCAGTGTGGAGGGCAATCGTTAGTTGAGTGATGGTACCCATCAGTGTAGTGCATGTGTTGTAAAACTGTCAGCAACTGACAGATTGACTGACATGGCCAGGCCTTCAATCACCAGCATGGAGAGGGCGGGGTTAGAGGGAAAAAGATATAGACGGAAAGTACGGGAGACATGCATGGAGAGAGAGAATGAGGGGAAACAGGTGCATTTACTAAGTCGTGTTTTATTTTGGTTTGTTCTATGAGCATGGATCAAATCTGGCACTAAACTAAAACCATAAAACAAACATGGTTGATTTTAAAGGGAGTACAAAAAAAAAAAAGAAGATTGATATATGGAGAAAGAGTGTTTCCATGTAATTTTCAACAGCTGTTGATTCAAAGGGAAAAACTTTATTTGGTCCAGATGGTCTCAGTCAGTGGCAGAGTGAGAGAGCTGACTCCGTTGGCTCCAGCCATGTGTTTTTCCTCCTGATAGAAATTAAAATGGTCGTTCGTTTGTCACCGCTCACTACACAGCTTAAAATGTAGCAATGAAACGTTCCTTGGCGATAATGCACCATAATTACTCAAACGCCTGTTCTTTATCTGCAGCAGAGGGAGGACAGAAGGAACATTTTCTTCACATGAGATTTTAAAACCCGGAGTTTCCTCAACCCGGAGCGAAAGACGGGGCGAACGCGGTTAAGACTATTGTTCCTTCTGAGCCAGATGGAGCGGTAAAGCCTGTCATCACCTTGTTCGAAACCATACAAAATGACAATCCGGGATGTTATCTGACCTTTCTTATGGAAACGGTAGCTCCTGTAGACAGTGAGTCAGCCTGAGTATCTCTGCCTCCAATCAGATGTAACATGCTGTAGTAGCATAGTGCAGCCAGTATCAGGATGTGATAAATGTATTTATTTTAGCACTCTGATGGATATTGATCCCCTTAGCGACTCCTCCATAGGCTAGCATTAGAGAGGACCCTAGAAAGGAAGAGAGTGGGCGGCTCTCCGCTAGCACATCTCACACCCCACAAACGAGGTGACAAACACACTCAGTTGTGGAGGTGTGGAAAGGTTAACAGTGGCCTCTGACTGTCAGTTAAACAAAAAATCAGTCATTTATCGGAAATAAAAGGAAGAGTGTCTCAGCAGTCACCATTACAGAGATCAAAGACCGAGGATGAAACGAGTTGAGTCACGGCAGCATGAAACTGACACAAAGCAGTAAAAAATATCCACAAGCTATTGAAGACTGTGCTGCACATGCAAAGACACACAGGAGTAGGCTGGAGAAGTGCGGGCATGTAAAACAGAAGCGTAGTCGTGACCTGTGCTTGTCTGACTCAGTGGTACCTAATAGATCAAACCACAACATCCACTTCCCTTTACCACGGTAACAGTTACTTGATGACCGTGCTGTGGGTGAGCAGAGTGCTGCTCACTGAGTCGTGTCAAGAGAAATTATGAATGTTTGATCATGGCTGACCTAAACCTGGCCTCAACTCTGCTGAAATGTATTCTTTCTTTAGACAAACTTGTAATTATTGATATAATCAACCTTAGTTTTTTTTTTTGTTTGTTTTGTTTTTTACAAAAGAAAATGTATCACAAAAAAGAAAAAAAAAATTCTGACACCAATTTCAATGACAAAAAAGTGTTAATACTAGGTCTTTATCTTTTGGATCTTCTTAAAAAACAAAACAGAAAACACTGAACAATGAGGAATGAATATTTTTCCGGTGTTCAGAAAGATATACAATATAACAAACACAACAACAATGGTAGGAGTATTCTCATTTGTAAAGAAAGGTAATTTTTATTTATTTACATTATGAAAATGTAGATACAGCATGACTGTCTTAAATTTCACAAGAACATTAGATGTATTTCCATAAGAATGCTGAATGTAATTTTATTAATTTCACTTGCAGATTTTGCTAAAAATTGGAATCAAGTACAGAGAAATTTGATGAAAGCAATTATTTGACTGACATACTGTTTTCCCCGATGTATAACCTGAAAAAATAGTTATATATGTATGTTTAATTTAAACATTGCTTTTATGCAACTTCATGGAACAGAGGAAATTATCACATTGCAGAATGATGAAATATAGTTTTGCAACTCGATTCGCACATCTTAAAAGAAATTATTTAGAAACAAAACAAAAAGAAGAAAAAAAAACAGAATCTCTTTTGAGCTCATCAATGATTGCTGAAGGAAAGTCACTTCGCAATGTGTTTGGCTGTACAGGCGCTGCTGAACAGACGCAGATTGTGAAACACTAAATGAGTGTGCTGTGCTGTGCGGTGCCGGTCTCATTGTGGCTTAGTCTATAAATACAGGATCTGATTGGGTAATCAGTGTCTCCACTATGGTCTCTTTCACAGTAAATTTACCCTGGTGAACCGAAGCAGAACTCTCCAGAATAACTCTCAAAATATCCACAAATTAAGGAAGATAACGGCTGAGCAGTTCCCCTTCACTCGCTGCAAGTATTAGCAGGAAATTTCCACAGCAGTCTGTGTGGCAGTTATATAGACGGGCATGTAAGGTCAACCACAATACTAAACATTAACTGTTAGTCCAGAATTTGTGAACCTGTGTGCATATGATTGTGTTTGATCAAAGCTTCACAGCGTGTTTCACTAATGGGGGCGAAGAAGGATGGAGATGAAAAGGACAGATGACTAACAGAGAGACAGGCAGGCTAGAGACGCTCTTCCCCCCAGTCCCCCAGTGCAGTACAAACAGATGAGTCACACTGGACCAGTATCAGTGCTACCTGACCCCATGGGCTGCAAAACAGGCTGACAATACCATCACTATCAACGAAGACACTCTTCACCTTTCAAAAACACACTAAATACTGTATATGCATTCTCTGTCTCTTACTGTAATGTACTCAGCTGGCCAAGAACTACAGTGAGAGCAGTGACACTGTGATCATGGAGGCAAACAAGCTCAAAAACAAAAACAAAAAAAGCAGGAAAATAGTAATAAAGGTGAACAGTGTAAAACTATAACTATAAAAACTTGCATAAAACTCTGAACTTCATCTCCAACAGTATATTGTTTGGTGAAAAGAGCGTTTAGATAAGTGGAAGGTCATCTGGAATTTTCCGCAAGTCGAATCCTCTGTTCCACTAACCTAAGCATTGTGTTCGCACAGCAGCCAAACCGAGGCAGCCGCACTCAGCGATTTCTCTTTTACTTTTGCATGTCTGCTGGGTGTTGATCACAGAAGTGTCACGCGATTAATGTTGACAAAATTACCACATATGAAGCCGCCCATATATATTACATGTAATTTATATCTAATTGTTTTCCGAAATTGTGTAATTTATATGTAATTTTAGTATGATAGGGTACCAGTGTATATGTATTGGAAAATATTTTAAAAATATAATCAAGAGGTCATAATTTATAAACGTATGCAATGACAAAAAAAGAAAATCACACCAAGCAATTTCTTTTAATTTAAACATTTAACTCTATGTGCTCTAGCTATGATAATTATGGTTTGCACTACTGTTTTTGTCCTGATCTGCACACATGCCTGTGTGTGTGTGTGTGTGTGTGTGCATGCGTGTGTGTAGGTGGGTGTGTGTGTGTGTGCACACGCATGTGTGTTTGACAGAGAGAAAGGAAAGTCAATCAAACAGAAAGGGAGAGAGAGAGAGAGAGAGAGAGAGGCTATCTGCAGATGAACCACAGACATTTGCATCGCAGGAAGTGTGACAGCCATACATATCAGAGGGACAGTCCCAAGACCGAGGCCGTCTTACGTTTTCATACACCATTTTATACACACACACACACACACACACACACACACACACACATACAAGCACATGCATATACAGCAATGTTGGCATTAATGTAACACCACCCGTCTGTGGCATGGGATGAGGTTAGAGTTATGTGATATCTGTGGTTGCAAAAATTAGTGTCCCATAATATTTTAGTCGATGGAGAAAATGTAACATTTCAGAGCGCTTGCATTGCTCCAGCAGGATATTGTTTAAGTCCCTCCCTCAAACAAATTTAACTATTTTAAAAATTCTTCCATTATGTTATGTGATGTTATGTTATCTGTTTTCCTCTTCCAGTAATATTGCATTAGATTTCCAATATGCATGGTGAGTTTTTCCATCTTTCACAGATCAAGACTTCATGGGCTTTTTAGATGAAAAATTATCAATACAAGATGAAGCGTCAGCGAAAAAGCGGTGACACATTGCCAACATGTTCTTGTTCCCGGTGCCAGCATCAATAATTCAGCCACTAGCTCATAACTTTATTTTCAATGCATAATTGAGGCCAACCAATGTTTTCTTCAGCCATTTATATGTAGAGCAATTTTTAAACAATAAAAGGAGTGGTCCATTAAGCTTTTAACAGCTTATGTTTGTTCATACTGCAGTAGATACTGGATAGGACTGGACAGTGGAGACAGTTTCACTCTGCTGGTCCTGGTGCTCAGTAGTGTGAGAGGTGGGGGTTATTTTCAGGTGTTAGATAGATCGATGGATAGATAGATAGATAGATAGATAGATAGATAGATAGATGTAATGGGGTCAGTGTTCAAGATAGTTTTTATTTCTCAGGTAAATTAAAAAATCTTTGGCCTAAAACTTAAGTGACTTAAGTGTTTTGACTGTGGGACTTTGAAGGAAGCTCTCTTGGCTCCGACATCCAATGACTCATTATATGACCCGACTACATTTCTCATTTGTTTTGCACTAGTGCTTAATAAATATTGATTTACTATTTTAATTACATGTTAATCTCAAAACACATAGGTGCCAGGTTTATGACTCTCTCAAGTCATACGGCAAATTTCCTGTTTGCAAATATTTATTGAGGATGGTGTCCTGAGAGGGCTATAAAAGTGAATAGAGATCATTAAACAGAGACTAGCTGTCTACAATATCCGCACAAGTGTCAATATCAGCAACACAGGTTGACCGAGCTACCAATCAATTGTCTTATACTTGTACTCTTCTTTAAAAGCCATATTAATCAAGTAAAAAAACGATTCAAGGATTATCACTAGAAAATTTAGCATTTTCATTAATAGTGAAAATCTATGTATGCTTAAAAGCAATGCTTCAAGTTTTCTTCATTGGTTCTAGGTGGGACCCTTAAACGTTTATGATTATGTGATTTAGGGGGCAGCCACACTGATCCGTTGTGTCTGTCTGAATATGTAATTTAATATTCATTCTCAATGAGAGGCGTCCATCTCTGTTAGATTTCCATTCATTTTGATGGACAATTGAGTTAAACTTTTTATGGATGGACTGATTCGTCACCATCCTTTTAACTGATTAGAATCAAGGAGTCGTTCCTAGGCTTGCGTTGGGGAAGATGGTGGCAAACACAAGAGCTTGGAGGAGGCTATAATTAATGCAGTGTACACCATCCCGTTCTTGTATGACTCTATATCAACAAAAAGTAAGATAAAACGGAGGAAGCCTGGCATAATATTGGGATGATTGTAGGTTTACAGTAGCTATACCTCAAACATGATTCGTCAAACTCACAAGTGCTGTTTGTTGTATTCTCATTAACCCAACCGACAGAAATATATCCGTCAAAAATTCTGTCCATTTTCTGACGGATCAGTGTGGCCCCCTAAGAAGAGGGGTTTCAAAGTGGCATCACATGTCCTCCAGACAGTTAAATCAGGACTAACTGTCCTGTAAATGTTATGATTGCCTTGCATTAAGCTGAAATCTTGAGTTGAGGTGAAAAAACTTTGTAGGATAAAACATCTCTAAATTTATGATTGTCAAATGAATTGGGATAACAACCATTATCTACGTTATATAGTCCTTGTGAACTGCTTTCTATCGGCATACAAAATTATTTCCCCAACTGATTGCTTTTTGAAGCGTAACTTACCAGTCCACCGGAGGGAATTTTTCACTTTGCAGGAAATAGAGCCCAAGAGCTCTAAAATTGGAGCAAATAATGAAGCAGATCACTGGAGCTATTTTTTGTTTCTGCAAATTGCTTTTTCCCCCATTGGCATTAGAATATGTCATCATAACTAATTTGACAGCAGTATATTAATGAAAGATCATACACATAGTGTCTGGTTATTAGCTACAATAGATCATTGCGAAAAGGTTTTATTTTTTGTTTCTTTTCTCTTCTGCTCCCATTAGATCCATATAGGCTTATCCCAAGAACCTGTAAAAAATAGATTCCACAATGAACCTATAAAGGTTCTAAAACAGGAGCTCTATTTTTGTTTAATCTATGCATTCCTCCTTTCCCTCTCTCTCTGTGCCTTGCTCCCTCACTCTCTCTTGCTCTTGCTTTTTCACTCTCACTCTTCCTAATCCTTCCATCACCGAGATATATTGAAACTGAGAATGCATTAGGATGATTAGGAAGCTGAAATATTATAGGGAAAGCCTGTGTTTTTCGCAGGGAAAAGCTATAAATGAGTAACGGTAAACAACTTATTTTTCATCTCATTTGGCCAAAAAAAAATGGACAGTGTGTACAATATTTACTCTAGCTAAGTGTGTGCACGCACATGTGTGTAGGTGTGTGTGTGTATGTGTGTGTTTGGGAATAATCCATGCAGTGTGTAGTGTTTGCATGGTTTGTTCCTCAGATCAAGGTTGCTGGTTTAATTGAGCCTGTACTGGACCCAGGGCTGAGAGAGCAGGCAGAGGAGCATCGATAAACTATGAAATGGTTCCAATATGGCCAATCGATGAGGCTTTGTGAGCAGCTCCCTTGGGACTTTGATTTTCCTCTCAAACAACAATCCAGGATCTCTGCTCTTCAAAGGCAAACTCCATCTTTGTTGTTGTTGTTGTTGTTGCTTCCCCCATGTTTGAGTGATGTCACCCAGGTCGATTTTATCCATGTCCATAAAGGCTCTCCCACACTTGAATCACCCGGGAGACGGTTCCTGTTGGTCTGCGCAATGGTAACAACAACCAATAAAGGTCAATCTCCCATGGTAATGGCCAATTGTGTTTGTTCCCATTATTGGCCCTCTGAGCCGTGGTCAACAGATGGAGAACTGGCGTCGGTGACACAACTTACACTCCAGCCTTAAGGAGGCTCAGCTCTTTCTCAAAGCTGTGTTGTGTAATTCCACTCTTTCTCTCCCGGAGCTTGTGTTGACCTGTACTTCACTCCATCATGTGCGACTACGAGGAGATCCGTTGCAGCAGCGTCACAGGAGCGCTGCTAGTGAGGGCTAACCGTCTAACCATTTCAGCTAATTGCCTCATTAATGATTCACCGGTGTTAGGCTGCTCTAGCACTTCGCTGTGGGGAGCAAATTGTTCTGATTGGTTTGCCTCTGTCAATTATTGATGAGGCAGTGAGCTGAAGTGCTAACACCTGGCTTTGGAGGTCCAAATGGCCCTACATTCCCATCACATTCTCTGTTATCCGCACACCCCGGGACCACGCTGCAGTCTTGGAGGGCTGGACTCATGACTGTTGCTGTTCTCTGAGAGTGGATGTAGCATGCCCCGGGGCAACGACTGTGATCTTTAGTTGTGAGGATATTAGCTCATAGAACATGGCTCACTGCTGAGCAAAAGGTGGACAAAACAGTGAAGTAGCTTGCAGTGATTTGTGCTGAAAGTGATGGAATGCAAACACAGACACAGGGAGAGGGGCCACTGACACCGCTGGGTTTTGTGTGTGTGTGTGTGTGTGTGTGTGTGCGTGCGTGTGGGTGTGGGTGTGTGATTTTGATACAGAACTTATCTTACTTAACTTATTTTTCTTATTTAATAATTTTATTGATGATTAATCTCTTGTTACTTGCTTTGGCACTATTGTTTGTTTGTGAACTGTCATGCCAATAAAGCACCTTGAGTTGAATTTAATTGAATTGAACCTACCACTAGCCTGGTTTGGGCTTTAGCTGGCAAGAAAGAGAAATTGTGAACAAATGACTCATTGATAATACAATAAATGACAGTAGGAACAAAATAGACCTGACTATCTTTTGTCAACACTCTGAGCAGCGGCTGGCTGTATCCATATTTTTTTATGGAACATTAAAATTATAATTAGTAAACATCTACAACTAACAAACATGCAACACCCTCATAGGACACACAGAGGAGTTATATGATTAAGATAATGACTTCAGACGTTAGGCTTGACTGTAGCTGTTACGTGTGTGCCATGTAATGTCAATACTTGCTTTGTTTATGGTGATTTATAATAGGTGCAGCCTAGGCACCTTTACAGTGGGGTCAGTAATTGGATCTCCAGTAGATAGTAGCTGGGTAGATACTCCACCACAGTCTCTGTTTCTAATGGCCCACCCACAAAGTGCTCCTTCTGGCCACATGAATCATCCTAACTCGCTGCACAAGCTGCTGAGCTGTCTCACCAAACCTGCCTCGCCTATTGGCCCTGTCCCCTTTTTCAGGACTTACTGCACATCAATCAAACACAAAACACAGAAAAAATGGCCCAAAAAAATGCCATTTTTTTTTCACAAATAAAATAAATGTTTCCTATTCTGCTTCTGTGGCACACAAGCAGATTGAGAGTTGTGTTTAATGTGGAAGGACATAAACATGGAGGAGACTCACCCAGACTGCTAGTGAGTTTGCTCTGCTCTCCCTGGCCTTAATTGAAGCTGATTAAAGAGTCACCCCCCATGCCGACGCCGCTGTCACTCTGAATCTCAACCAAGTGGGCTGGCCATGTACACTCACAGGGTGGTCACTGTGCCTTTGTTTTCACACTGGCACCAGGGACAGCAGAAACCTCCCCACCCCCAAATAACTGTGACTCACTGTGTGTCACCATAGGCTCTGAGTGGGGAGACTGGGTTTAGACTACGGTCCTGTACGGCTCACAATGCGGATTTCGCTCACTGTCTCACGGTACACTTTGTGTGTGTGCATGCACGTGTGTGGATGAGAAAGTGGATGAAAGATAGGTGGTCTGATTCACACTTTTAATGACCTCTCCTCTTTTTCTCTCTCTCTCTCCTTCTCCTACCCCTCTTCTCTCTCTCTTTCTGTTAACAGATAACCTAACGACTGAACAATGATGACATCGGAGTGGTTGACCAATCGCACGAAGACGCCTACAAAGCACAACATTTAAAAATGACTTCACTGAAGAACAAAAGACAAGATCCGCTGAAATCCCTCAAAATCCCCACAGAGAAATTCTTCAAAGCCTCTTACTACTCCTCTTTCCCTCCCTGATGTTTTACCTCCAGCTTTTTTCTATGAAACACAAGAAAAAGAAAACAAAAAAAAACAAAAAAAAAAAAAAACATACAGACTCAAAATCAAGAGATGGTTGACAACATCAGACAAGTACATCGGGGGGACTATTTTCTCTTTGGCGGGAAAAACATTGATGCATGCTTCTGTAAATAGATCATATAAAGCCCTATCCTTATTCCTAAAATAGGAAACATACCAATATGTTCTCACCTTCTCATCATCTTTCATGACTGTGGATAGAATACTCATGGATCACCATTTTCCTCATAACACCCCTATTCTACTTCCCCCCTCAGAGACCATTGTAATTATCATTGCCAATATGTTCCTTGTTTTAGAGAACTCTCTTCAATTTACTCTTTGGAGCTATTTGGACTGTAAGAATTGTACCTCCTGTATTCACTTTACATAATGGCCTAGTCTTCCTCTCCAATATCCACACTAAAACATGTAAATAGAGATGAGTGATGACAACAGCATGGAACAGACTATAGTGTATATTTACCACTCCCCCGGTAGATCACAAATCTTAATATGTGGATATTTCAGACAACCTTTTTAAAAGTTTAAAATTCTTAAACTTTTTTCTGATAGGTAAAGATATGGTCCCAGACATGTGGACATTTTTTCCTATGTATTTGAATAGATGCATAAAGGTATTAGCGATAGGTAATGTTATTATTTGGCAACGACTTATATGGCAGCGATTCCTTCGGTATCATCAATTCTATTGGGAGAAACAAATGGTAAAATTGAAAAGGTAAAGCAGGCATTTCACCCAATCAATAGTTCTAACCTGGCATTTTTTAAAATTTATTATATATTAATATTATTTTACTATCAATTATTTCTATTATATATTTGTTTTATTATATTATTATTTCCTGTTGTTATTTATATTATTATTTCCCCTCTTCTCCCCTGTCAATGGCCAATAGCTAATTTATTGTTTCCCATTGTTGCATTAATTGCCCTGTCCTTCCCCATGTGCGGCTGTAACTGCTGTAGCAAAACTGCTGTCAGCCTGACACAGCCACCTCTTTCTGCACATGGTTTTAAAGGGCCTGAGCCTGAGCCAAGACGGGGGGAAAATAACACTGCATTGATTGCAATGTAGACATGAGAACTCTGACCCCGGTCTACGATGGACTATGAAGATAACCAAATGGACTGACAGATAACAAGCCAAGCCAATGAACAGACAACCTCAAAGGTTTTCCCCCCACTGGTGAAGATAGAGAAACTTTGCATGGACAACAAGGAAAACGATAGCCTGAACACATCCTCTCCATCTTCTTGCATCCTCTACCTCTCAGTGTGTGCTGTGCATCCAGGAATCCATGACTTTTCAATGACCCCTCTACTGTCCCCACAATCCACTGTGCTCCGCTGCATGTCCCGAGAGCCTCGAGAGGAGAGTGTCGAATGCTACTGATGGACGCACATGGCAATGGGGAAAACAAAACAAACACCTGCTCACATACACACAAACACAAATACACATGCTCACACGCATACACGCGCATGCATACAGATGCACAAACACACACAGCGCCACTCAAATATGTTGCTGTATATATGTACAGTATATCCACTATGTATAGTCTCAGATGTATATACTGTACTCTGCATGTTGACATGTAGATGAGTAAATGGAACTTGACCATTATTCATAGAAGAGGATGGGCAGGTAGTCACTGGGTTGACTCTCTAAACCAATGCAAGCTCTTTGTTGGCTATACATCTCCTTACTTTGATTGCAGAAAATGTATAGTAACATGATTTGAAATACTTTTACCTCTCCCATTCCTATTGAAAAAGGTCCTCTTCAGCTAAACAGCAGAGCTGAATGGGTTTTAAGCACTTTGGAGGGACACATAACCTCGTCTTTGATGTCACACAGAACCTGGCCACAGTGAGCGGGGGTAGGAGAAGAGAGGAGGCAAAGCAAACTGGGGCGCTCCAATTAAGTGGCAGCACACAAAGTGGCATGGGGCGTCCTGCCAGCAACTGTCTATTCATCCTATGTCAAAGGGATTTGCACATCCCAATGAGTCTACAGCACTGCCAGAGAAGTCCAAGAGCAGAGCAGAGGAGAGCAGGGGGGGGGGGGAAGTTAGGAGAGGGAGAAAGAAAAGCAAATGGAAAGATGGAAAAAGGGATTTTGCCTGATATTTCAGCTTGCGCTGAGCACATGTCAAAGTGTCCTCCTGATCTCTGTGCACCTATATGATATTCTTGTCTGACCCTCAGCCACCTTGGAGAGTTCAGTAACCCCTCGACCTCAAACAGTTACACCACCGTGAAGCCCTCTGTGCTGTCATGACCTCACGTCCTGTCCGGGGTTGACTTTGTGGTAATGAGCGTGGCCCTAAGCTCAACCAGATGTTCAACCTCGTGGTTAAATACCTGTTGGCCTTCTACCCCAATGATTATTTTATGCCTGCCCACTACAGCTGTACTCTTTCTGGGTACAGCTCCACCAACATCAGCCTCTTTGCTGAGGGCTACACAGTAACACACAACCTGACCAAGTGAAAAATGCAGCATTTAATCAGCTCATTTGATGCAGTGTAGGGAGAAATTAGCTTTAAACCCTGTATGATAAAAGGTGTGTTTCCATTTTGACTGGAAATAATCAAAATCAAATCAACTCAAAGTATGATGTCAAGCACCCTATATCGAGAAAATTGGTCTGTTTAGCAGAAGCAAATAGAGGGAGATTAGCTATTTTGTATGCCCCCTCGTGCAGGCAATTTAGAGGGAGAAATCTTCTTAATTCATGTACTGCAGGAGCTCTTTGAATCTCATAAGGGCATTTATGGTCAGCATGCAAACAAAATTGAAATGAGGAGGAGGTGGTGAGCAGCCCACCTGACGAAGCAGTGATAAGTTAATGCAGATTTGGAAAATCTAGGGAGGATGAAGATGTCAATCAAAGAGAATACGTGGTGTGTGGTAAGAGACAACACACTGAGCGAGTGTTGATCTTCTCTGAGCCTCAAGGCTTTCCACTTTCTTAAAAATGAAACAAAGCCCCATTTCTGAGCAGCTGTAGGCAGTTTGTGCCAGCTTGTTTTATTTTCCTGTGCTTTTGAATGCAGCTACTGTATTGCTCTTCCCTGATAATCAGCAGACAGGCAGCATGTCTGCTTTTTATCTGACAATGACCCTGGCCAGGATCAGGACGCACACATAGACATGCATATATGCACACATTCATATATGTGTGCATGTCCCCACAAACACACACAAGTAGGCCTACATATGCACTCATCCTCGCTCTCTCTCTCACACACACACACCAACACATGCTAATCTAAACAGCGAGGCTGTATGTAAACAGATCGTCGACATAATGGGATTGTTCAGTGTGCAAACAATAAGCTGTTAGCGTAATCACAGGTCAAAGATATATTACCCAGAGGGCCACGCTGTAGGTATATTAACATGATGGATATGTGGGGGAGAGGAGGGAGGCGGGGAGACGAAGGATATAGAGCTCTCCTGATTCTGATGTACCCCCTATTGGGCCCCGTCCTCTGCCTTTCTCTCCTCCACCTCCCTCATATAGGCCCCACTTAATCAGCCTTCCTCCTTCTCCTTTCTCTCCTTCCCCCCTGCTTACTATTTCTCTCCTCTTTTAGCTCACCCCTCTTTTTTCTATCCTCCCCCCCCCCCCCCCCCCCCCCCCAAGTGGATAGATGTAAGCTGTTGCAGCATAGTGCTCCATTTCCATCTCTGTGGTCAATGTGAGGGCAGAATAAAGCAGTTCCACAATCTTGTTTTTAGGATTAAGCAAAAAGGCATCCGAGTGATATTGGGCCATCGGAGCCGCTTGGCCAGCCCTTCTCTTTGGTACAAAAGCAAGTTAGCAGAGAGAGCAGGGGAGAGACAAAAAGCCATTTCTAGCATCCCTATAAAAACAGCAAGGAGACGGGGATGACTCCTGTGTCCCATCCAGCAGCAGCAGCCTACTAGTGCCATGTTCTGTCAGGATAAATACTGTGTATCTTACTCCATTGCACAGAGAGCTTATTAACTTATCTCTGCTTTATTTGATTAGCATCTAGCTCATTCTCTCAACTGGTTAATAAGTCCATGTCCTCCTGACTAAACACTTCATTAGTGTCATCACTGGCTAGCTTGTGTGTGTATTGCATATGTCTGTGGTCCACTGGAGCAGATACACATTGGAGCCAAGTGACAGAGTAAACAGAGAGGCAGAACACTGGGGAGAAAAACAACCTGGGAGAGAGACAATAAGTACAAAGGTGGGCCTGTCTCATGATATAATAGTTGAGCCCCTTTACCTCATGGACCTTTGGCTTAAGAGGTGGCCTAAGGTCTTTGGACAGGCAACCCATATGGGAATAAGGTCTTAGAGATGAGATAAGGTGTCCGCAGTGATATACTTTGATATATCTAGATATACAACATCAGTATTTTTACTTCACATGGCATACTCATGTAGAAACATGCAGCGGCACATGCAGCCAAGCTCTATCTATCTTTCTCTCTCTCTCTCACACACACACATACACACACACACACGTCTGGGCCTGTGTGTGTCTGTGTCTGGTGGGGTGCCATGATTAACAGTGACCTTAAGCCAGACAGGGTTGGGGTTCTGGGAGTGGGGTCAAAGGTGAAAGGATTACAGTGAGGTACCCTGCGTCAACTGCTCTGCTCTAATCCTGACCTCCATGCTGACCTGTGCCTCTTGAAAAATGATTAACGCATGTATGAACTGCACCACATTCTTCACAGAATTCTTAAACTGTTTCGGTATTTTGACAAACAAATACTGTAAAAATATGGAAATGGAGTATATAAAGTGAATTTGGAAAACCTCCAAAATCGAGAGTGGGACAGTGAGCTACAGTGGAGGTGGGCTACCAGGATTGTTCTAATGACCAGATAACAGCAGAGACAGAGCAGACCTCCTTATGTCACATAGCTAATGACAGGGATGAATAATACAGCCCTTAAAGCCCTTACTCCCACCTCATCCCAGCCTGCCCATCAGCCGGGGCTCTGGGTGAGCAGTTCCCCATCAAGCCCTTAACCCCTTGCTGAGATGAGATTGGCTCTCAAGAAGATTTGGAGCGAACTGAAAGAATCGGATTAGCCAAAAGGCCTACATGGGGGTAAATGCTCTGGACTGACCCCTGTGTAACACCATCCATACCAAGAACTACTGTATACCAAATCTTTAGCATCTCATTGGCTAATGGAGAGAGGGACCTGTCCTCTTAGCAACCATCAGCTGGGGCGAGTGAGGCATAAGAACCCGAACAGGCTGAGGTTGTTGTAAGGGGTGGGGACTTCTACAAGTACCTGAGTTCCCACTACAGAAATAAATAAATTGAGGAATAATAAATCGCCAGAGACTATGGACAGGTGGCATTTCAGGCTGCACCATTTAGCTGTGCAGTCTGGCTTCTGACAGCTTGATTTAGTCTCCTGCACCTGAGCCAGAAGAGAGAGAGAGAGAGAGAGAGAGAGAGAGAGAGAGAGAGAGAGAGAGAGAGAGAATAAAAGGCAGCAAAAGAAAAAAAAAAAAAATAGCCCAACTAGATTCCAATTTGTCAGCGTTGAAACACAATTGATGAAGCAATGTAGAGAATGTAGAATGGACTTTCCGGTAGCCGTGCCCAGCTCATTGTGATCAGGCACTTTGAAAGATTGTGCCCACTCTAAGTCCTGGTATTCCTCTCATTCAGAGTCAGGTGACGGGGCAGTCAGAAAGGATAACAGAGTTGATTGAGTCACCCCTAGCCCAGTACAACCACCTTTGCCTGACTCAGGCTGTGTCATCTGGGCTCCATTAAAGAAGAAGCGGATCAGGGCGCAGGGGCCAGGAGGGGCTGTTTTGGGGGACATTAAGGTTTGTCTTCGGGGTGTATAATGGAGATTAAAGTGGCTCAAGGGGGGAGAGGCTAGGATGCATTCTGTTCCCCCTGCTGTGAACAGGGTGTAATCCCTCAGTTTTAGAGAAGTGAAAAGTTTTTAGAGTCCAGAAAGTTCCCCCCCACATCCCTTCTGGCCCCCCTGCGGAGCAGATAGTGCGAGACAGCAGGGGATAACCATATGTTATCAAAGTGTTCTTCAAAGCGCCAGTCTTTAGCCAACTAAATTATATCATCACATATACCTGGAAAAAAAAAGATAAAAGAAACATATTCGTGCAGCTCAATATACCAACATCGAAAAAATAATACATTTCTCAATAATATGCTTTAAGGCATGTGTAGCCTTTGAAATTGAAAGTTTTTTTCTGGGATGGCTACTTTGTTTAAATAGTGGCCCTGTCCTAACATTGTGGGTTAACTCGTGATTTTGTATTTACACGTTCCTTTTTTTTTAAATATTGCTGCTGGTGGACAATTAAAAATTTATGATTCCTGTCACAATGAGCCCCATCTCTGTTACCAGAGGTTAATTTGTGCTCGCCCCTCATTTCAATTGTACTGTAGTAAATGTCCACATTATTTCCCACATGGGCCTGGATGAGGGGGTTTGATTATCCAAAGGTAGGCTTTGGTTGGCCGTGTTATTGTCAGAGGGGTCATAAGCTGCAGTAACGGCTGCTAGGGTCTTATTGCCGTGGCGATCAGCCCCTTGCCACTTGGCCTGCATGACCCCAGTCAGAGATAAGCTTTATGGGAAAGCACATTAACATGCTCCGGCAGTCACCTCCCTCCTTTATCAAAGGCAGTGCTGTGAAATCAAGTGTTTATGGACCCCCAGTGAGGGCATACTGCTGCTGATTGCCTATATTAGAGGTTGAGTGTAAATGAGCTGCGCATGGACAAAAGACCTGTAGTGGCGGGGAGAATTGAGTATGTGATACTGGTGTTATTCTCACTAACTGAGCAATATCTTTAATGATTGCAATACCCCTTGAGCAGGTTACTAGCCCCTGAACTACAAATATCACGGGCAGGCTATATCCATGTCTTCCATTCACTCTACACAAACTCACAGGACCCAAGACAACACATGTTAAAATGTGCAGGTAGATATGATGAAATATGTATCTTTTGCTATTATTTATTCTGTTAGTACTGCTGTATACTGTAGATAAGAGAATCTTCCTTTACTGTCTCTTCCTTTGTTTTTCACTGATTCCACATCGCCCGATAGATGTCACGTTATTTTGTTGTCTCCGTGTTATTTTGAGATGGACCTTTTCCTGTGGCTTTGGGGGACCTCAGGCAAATAATATTGAGGTGTGTCAATACTGCGTGCCTGCTTTACAGCCTGATCGCTGGTGAAAGATCCTTTCAGTATGTCTGCAATGATGGATGGTGATAGCCCAGTGTCTTTGCACACAACAGGGTGCCGTACTGTTGTCACTGGACAGATAGAGAGAGGGGAGAGGGAGCGAGAAAGAGAGAGATGTAGCCGCAGCTTAATGTCCTTCTCTGGTGCTGTGCATGCTCTTTCCTATTTGCTTTTCCCTTCACGGCACGGTTAACATCGTAAATTAACCTTTCCAAGCCCCCTGTGCTCAGAGACTGGTGTGTAATACAGACAAAGGAAAAAATAGAACTGTGTTATGCAATGCAATAGCACTGGTCAGAGACGTAGTCTGTTACAGAATTGAGCTATTCCTTTTTCAGCGATGGGGAATAAAACAACACACTTTGTTCAGTCAAGCAAACATTCTCTTTTATGTGCATGTCCTGTGTACTCTGCAAATCGGTATGAAGCTGCTTTTTGTTCTCCATTCTAGAGATGTAAATGAAACACATGAAAGAAAATGTATTGTAGATCCCTCTCTTCGTAGTTCATGTCTGTAAATAGAATGTAAATACCAAACAGCTATGCATGCTAATATACAAGCAATTTGTTCAGGTACTTTTGTAATCCAGACTTCTCATATGGCATGTAATGATGAAAAAAAAATCAAACATGGAAAAAAATAATAAATTATAAAAATGGATATGGTTTGTAAACAACTTCAAAACTGGAAAATATATGTCTTTGCTGTTAATGTTTTCTTACTGATAACTAATGCATTGGCCTGCCATTTATCGCAGTGCACTGCTCATGTTACTTGTTACCTGTTTTTATGTTTCTTAAGGTAGGGTTGAGGCAAAAAAGGACCATGAATCTGTCGCAGGTTTGTGGAATAGTTGGGCTGGGGATTAAGAGGATGAGGGGAAGGATGGCAGTCTCTGACCATACTCATCATAGTTTGTAGTTCTTTTCATTGCCATTGCACGTTCACATGCATACTCTTAATGATTAATTGCATATCCTTAGTATCTAACACAGCCAATAAAATGCCATGGCAAAACTGTTTAGCTTGAAAGCAGCTAGTAGAAATTTAAGGATATGTTGTAGAGCCATACTGGGCTGCCATTTGATTTATCTTACCAAAAAAGAAATATCACCAGCTTCAAAGTGTGCTGTTTTTAAATGGCACACATATGTTTCTGATATGAGAACACAAAACAATAAAAATAAAAAAACTATGAAGCTGGTACAACAAACAGTTTTGACTCACTCCAAATTCTGGAGTAACGATTATTAAGACATCATTATTTGTGAGGGAATGAGATTTTGAAAACTTGGGCAAGATTTATCTCATTTCTAATATTATGTCCAGTGTGGTAATTATGAAGACGTTGGAGGAAAAACAATGATTATCTATATGCCAAATTTGCCTCTGCCCTAGCAAGTCTAATGTGACATTTTTTGAGAGGATAGGGAGGGAGGACGTTAGGAGAAAATGTTTTTTGTTTTCTAAGAGTGTTTATTTTCAACCATGTTAGAACGTAAATCCCATGGCGCTCATGGTAGACGGAAGTGTCTAATTTTTAACCTGTGCTAAAGATATTTTAAATTTAATAAATAATCATTGTAACAAGAAAACATTGTTCTGTGTCATGTTCTAAGCTATTGTGCATATTTTGTGTGATCATAAGTACTGTTTACCACTTTCAGACCATGGAGGATGACAGTAAAAAAGACAGAGAGAGGGAACAACAGCACAGAAAGAGGCAGTCTTTGTTATCTGGACCAGATAAACAACCTGTATGACTGGCTCATTCTGCCCATCTTCCATTCAGGACACCAACTCAACCAGGCAGGGGATTTTAGCTATAAAGGGCCTCGAGGGGCATTTCTGTCCTGGCAAATTCTTCCCATCTATGAGGAAATTCAAATGCTCATTAGATGAATCACTATATCCATGGTGAAATACAGAGAAACCACAGTCTCCTAAACAGTGACCTTTGACCCTTGGTCCCAGCTGTGAAAGATAGGGCAGAGGAGTAAAGTTTCACTTCACCTTGGCCTTGGCCAAACAGACTGTTTATGGTTATTGTATCTCACTAAAGCTGCTCACCCACCAAACATGATACCATACAGCAGATCATCAGCCAGAGACGGCTAGTGATCTTTGAATGTTGTAGCGTTTTTAGCTAATCAATGCGATTACTCCTCCCCTGCCCCTAACGCCTGTGCTAATAGTTTTGTGAAGGTTATCAGACACAGTCTTCATTAATTAAAAGCCACTCACAGCACAGAGCGAAGCAAGGGCTGGTTGTTTGTGTTTTGTACGTTTTAACAAATTGCTTACAAGAGGACACATTCAATTAGTTATTTCATTATACCCCTAGGTGTAATCAATTGGCAATGCCGATAACAAAGCCACATCAATTTGCCAGCCGGCTCCAGCAGACATTTCTCCAAATGATTGAAGAGCACCTCTGTTTTAGGCCCCCATGAGTCCTTGTCTGCTCCGGCACTTCAGCAGCAACCCATACAACAAACCATACAATGACTATACCATGAATATCTCTTCTCTTTTCAGTGTTGTTCAGATCACTAGAAAGTTGTTTGAATCACTGGTTATGGCCAGCAGTTCTATGCGTATTTGTAGTATCTGCCTTCTGTGGGGAGCCGGGCTCTCTCTCTTTCTTTCCTCTGCCATTCCCCTTGAGTGATATATGGCAGACAAAGAAAGAAAGCACTTGCTTTCTCTATGTCATTCCCCTCTCTCCCCTCCTGTAGCGTAGATAAACAATGCGAGTGACAGTCTCTCATCACTCAGGAGGCTGAATCTCTGGCCCTGACCCGATAACATCAAGTGTGCGTGTCACCTGTCAAGTGGCTTCTGTCACACTTCAATGGGAACTCAAAAGCAAGACTCTGTGTGTGTGTGTGTGTGTGTGTGTGTGAGAGAGAGAGAGTGTGAGTGTGTGTGTGTGTTTGTGAAGCCAGTTGGGGGATGGTGTTGTGGGTTTAAGAGTGCATGTTGGCATGCAAGTACAGGCCTCTCTAGGCATGAGTGGAGTTGAGAGTGGCGAAGGGGGGATGGTGCTTGTGAAGGTATGCCAGGAAACTGAGAAAGAAGGAGGGGGAGGCGTAACGACCCAAATGAGAAGGACTTGTGCAGGCACTGTGAAACTATCTCATTTTGTAGGCTCCGCTAGTCTCATTCTCATGTTCAGAATGGGCAGGGTGATCTGGGAACGCAATTATTTTCACCTATAAAAGGCAACATATGCCAAGATCATAAAAGTTCTTATTGGACAGTAATTTATTAAAGCAAGTCGTAGAAATGGAGAGAGGTAGGGCACAAGCTTTAATATGAAGGTGCTGTTCTGCTTCTCATTAAGGGCCTGAGCGTCAGTGGAATTCAATACCCCAGGTGCCTGACAGAGAAGAGGGATAGATGAGCTAAACAGGAGATGTTCTCTCTTTATAAGATCCTGGGGAAATTGGGACATTTACTGTGGCCACATCATGTCGAAATTCCAGTCCCTATTCATTTTCTGTGTTTCACTGTAAACCTATATGTGTTTAAGTGTATAATTACACCAAAATTAAACCCTTATTGTCGCTCAGATTTCATAGTCAGACCAAAATCATGCAACCTTAGTATATTTTTTTTAAATAACATTCTATTGGTCCATCATCCAGCTTTGCAATGTTAGGTAAAAACAGAACAGTGCAACATTACTTTGAGACTAACCTCAACAACGATCTGCGCCCCCCATGCCAGAGACAACTCCTACATAGCAGATCTGGCATCCTCTTAAATGGATGAATGATCTGAGACAGTATGTTCGCTCCTATTGTAAATGTTTAAATGATTGTTGAGCTCTGAATGAGCAATAATAAACCATCATTGTGATCCTTACAATACTGAATGATGTGGATTAGCCAGTAGGGAGCAGATTGTATTGAGGAGCTTATCAGCATCTTCTCATTATCTAATACAAGAAGTGTAGGGGGAGATGATTATGTCTGTGGCACATTTTACCCAGAACAATGGAAGCGTGTGTACCTCTGTTCATTTGTTGCACAAAATGAGCGATGCGGATATACGCCATTGTCTGAGGT
This sequence comes from Centroberyx affinis, assembly GCF_046629955.1. Taxonomy (NCBI): domain Eukaryota; kingdom Metazoa; phylum Chordata; class Actinopteri; order Beryciformes; family Berycidae; genus Centroberyx; species Centroberyx affinis. The sequence goes on along the minus strand of NW_027278824.1, from coordinate 350,803 downwards.
TATTGTAATGGTAAAATACAGTTTTTGTTAATGTAAATGATTGTAAATGACTCTTCATTCAGACAAGAGTGAGCTTTACTGAGATAAATACCATCACAAATGAGGCTGGACAAAACAAAAGCAGAACAGAGAAAAACAGGCAATTGTGACAGAGGGAGGGAGGGTTTTGTGCAGGCCTATTGTGTAATGTCTGGCAATGTGCTCCCATGTTTGTTGTTGTCTTTCACACTGACAACCAAGCACAGCCACAGTGAACACAAACAGAACCACAAAAAAATGTATGTAATTTATAACCATTGTCCCTGGAAATACAGAAAAAGCTATACAAAAATAATTTTGTGATTTTGTGACTGTGTTGTCAATAGACATGTTCTTTGTGTGAGACACTCAATAATGAAAATGACAAATACACATACCGACTATGTGCTGCATTTATATATAATAGAAATGTTTTTTGAGTTAAAAGTTTGTGTTTTCCAAAAGCCTCAGTCGATGGGAAATTGAAATGATCATTGCAAATATTTCACCCAGTTCTCAGCAACTATGGACCTACATCCTACATTTCGAGGCTTAACCATGGAAGATACCTAAACTTTTTTTTTATTTTGAAGTAGATTTAAGCTTTAAGCATGTGTCAAGATCCTGGCAGGATAGTTATTTCTAAAAAAAATATATATATATATGAAAACAAATCGTCATCTTTTACTGTAAAATAAAGCAACCCCAGACATGAATAACCAAGACTTGTAATTTTAAATGAAAGAGATAAAATCATCTTCCAAAAGTAAATTTGAATATTCACCACAAAGTCTAACAACAGCTTTGTTGAGGTATGGGGGCTAGTCATAACTCAGAGTAGATTTTATCAAGCCAGGGGGTTTACCAGTTGATCTGCAAGAATGGCACCAAGAGATGTCAGATACGAGAGGTGGGATGCTATAAAGAAACCTATACGTGAGCTGAAAGCCTATGCAGATCATTCTATTTCACATTATACATCTCCACTTTTTACTTTTCAATGTTTCAAGTCAGCATAGTCGGCGCAATCATAAACCGACCGATCAGTAAAAATCAGATGATTGTGTCAAACTCGGAAAGCGTATTGGTATCATCTTAAAAGACATTAAGGTTTGCTTTTGGTAACTTCTAACTCTATATTTTCCCATAACCTCTGTGTTCTGTTCAATCACTTATTGATGTAAACTTGGTCAAGGTTGTGGGCCAGCTGGTCAGTCTGTCGAACATCTCCATGTGGTGTGGGCACTCGCTCGCCGCTGAACTGTCCAGAGAACACAGAAAGCTCTAATCCCTTGTTTGCAGTAGAATCAATGGCATATTGATCACAGACTAATTATATAATCATACTGGTATTTATATCAGATGAAATTGATTTCCAGATACTCATTCCCTGTATAAAAGTAGCGCAGTTCGCCTTGAGCTGGACTTCTCATCCTGAGGTAAACACAAAGAAAAAGCCCTGTTGTCATGATCCCATTTTCATCTTGTCTCTGTCTTTCTGGCCCAGACACAGGTAATATATGCAAATTTTGAAAAGACCAAAATGAAGGAGGCAATTTGAAGTCCACCAATGAACTTCATTAGTCACAGGCATGCACACATGAACACATAGATGCACATGCACATACATAAGCACACACCTTCACTCATATATGGATACACACATGCACGTATTCACACATGCATACAGCCCTTGGACATGTCTCATTAAATTCAGGTGAGCAGATTAATTAAAATGATATTTAAATCCCTCAGGACTGTAATCTGCACCACTGGCGTGCATGTCACACACACACACACACACACACACACACACACACACACACATGCATGGTGGCAAACTGCATTGGGTAGGAATGGATGGGGTTGGCTAGATGTGTAATATGCAGGTAAGCAGAAACATCGCTGTGACCTGCGAGCACAAGGACGTCTATGGGACTTCCTGATTTCTGACCCCTTCTCCATTCGATCCTCTTTACATGTCAGCAACAATGGGAAAATCTGAGAGGATCAGAATGCGTCAACAAATACAATCACTCTGCCATGCCAGCACTTGATACATCCCACACATGTATGACTTCGTAAACGGGTATTCAAATGAAAATGCTTCATTTTAAAAGCCTTTGAGTCCAAAGCTATCTTATGTTTAGCTGACTTGACCTTGCGTGTCCCTTCCCAAACCCCCACCCTCGCAGACTCCAGCCTGCCCATCCACAGCACTGACCTTAACTGCAGCTGTAATTGGTGGACCAGGGGTACGCTTTGTTAGCCTTCTGTAAATTCTGCAATAACTTTACTGATTGCCCGACACTGTCGTATTTTAAGTGGCTCTGCTGTGTTCCACTGAGGATAAATCAGGAAGGGAAGGTTAGCTGGTGCGATAGGAGGAGAGAAAGGTGCACACCACGGCACTGTCTGAATGAGACTGAATGAACTGGGTCCAAATGAAGTGGTAAAAAAAAAAAATAAAGGGACACCGAATGCATGTAAATTCAGAATCTTTAAATTATTTTATTGAAAAAAGCTACTGAAGGAAAACCATTCAGACCTACATGGATAACATCCATGTAGGTCTGAATGGTTGGCACTTTACTTTCTAGAAAGGTGAATCAGACATCAGGAGGCTGCTAACACCAACTCAGTAGTATCTGTGACTCTAGTTCTCATGAGATATTTATATACTATCAAGAGAACGTCACCACACTCTCAACACAGTGAACATAGGTGTTATGTGGGAGGTATTTCACATGGACACGTCGCCTACTTTCCCACCAATCAAATCAAGATAAGATGAAAACTGAAACTTGAGAGTTGGTTTAGTACGTGCCTGCTATCAAGAGGAAATTATGACAGGAAGTGTCAGATATACATAACTTCTATTTATTTATTTATTTAGCTAGTTTGTTAGTTTTTGACATTTTTGTATCTTCTGCTGTCACTTCGGCGCAGCCACATATTGCATAATACTGTAGGTAAAGCATATCTTGTTGTGCAAAAAAAAAGTCTTCCTTTCACAGAGAAAGCTATGGAGTGGACATGAAGAGAGAATGAGATAAAAAGTGAGAAAAAAAAAGAAAAGGAAGCCATCAACTGCCATGCTGTGAGGCCCTCTCCTGACCTTCACCTGCTGGAGAGGCAAATTGCATTAGAGAATGACATGTCATTCATCTGGGGTGTACTTGGAGGATCATTTAACTAATTTAATGATTAATAAGTTTAACACCTCTTAATAATTTCATTTGGCCCTGTGATTGAAATCCCGGCGAGCTGGGCTGAGCACAGTGGGAGGCAGATGAGGCTGTCTGTCTGTCTGTCTGGGGCTGGGTAGAAGGAGAGAGAGAGTGAGAGAGAGAGAGAGAGAGAGAGAGAGAGAGAGAGAGAGAGAGAGAGAGAGAGAGAATCTCCCTGAGGACTACAGATCAGTCTATTACCACCATGACCTTTTCTCTCCACTGGATATGCCATTAGAGGGGAAATCTGAAAGTAAAGCCTTGATTAACACAGTTATCCAACATGTTGAAAGAAAAATGGAAAAGAAAAAATATGTTCCTTCATTAGGAAAATGTTCTGCATTATTAATGTTAGAGAAGCCAGGCTAAGTGGACCTTAGAGCGTTACAGATTCTCATTTTAACCAGAGGTGATCACTGTAGAGACTCACAAAGTCTATACTGTACAATATGACTCTACCACAGGGTGACAGAGAGATTTACTGGAAACCTTCGGACTAATGAATGAACAATGATTCAGACTTGATTCTTGGGGGGAAAAAAAATATCTTGACATTTATTCTTGTTTGATGATGCCTTATTTCTTCCACTGCAACTCTGATGGTATATGACCTTTATAGCGCGATCTGTCCCTTGATGGTTTCTGAATATTTGACCGAATGGAAAATTTGAAAAGCTGTAAATGTTTATCTTCACCTGTTGTAAGATGAATGAGTTGATCAAGAACTCAGCATTTTATCGACGAACATCCTATTTTGCATGTATGTGCACTTTCATTTGTCTAGCACGATGGAAGATTGCGTCTTTGACATGGGGTAGAAGTACTGTATAACAACATTTCGCAGGTAGGTCACAGCTCTCATAACGAGCGTTGGTATTTTCACTCAGTTAAGTAATGGTGTTCTCCACTGAAACTCATGACATTCTGGTGTGAGTATGAGCAGTGAGTCTGCATGTGTGATGGGCACACAGTCAGAGCTGATCACAGCGCATTGACAGATACTTTGTAGGTGGTATGAGTTCAGTTTCAACCAAAGGTTTACTCACACACACACACACACACACACACACACACACACACGCACACACACACACTAGACAGACACAAGCAATCCGGCTCAAGTGACACCCACCTCTCCCTCATGTTGCAGTTTTAGCTCAGTACTCGGATCTCCACATTTCTCAGTTCTCACAGCCTCGGTCAACGGCAGAACAATGGCTTCACAAAGTGAAACCAAACCAGATCATTGGAGCCCGCCTGAGGTTAGCAGCCACTCAGTATATTTAGCAGAGCTTAGAAATTCTATGTCCTGATGGCGTAGCTATTAAAATGCACCTTGCACCCTTGTTTTTCAGATCAGATCATAAGAAAATTCTCACTTAAGGCTTTGGCATGGCATGTGGGACAGAATCGTGTTCACCTCAGCATAGAATTCAGATTGGATTTAAATGGGATTTTGCCCCTTCTCACCTTGCTGTCCACATCTCCTTATAAGCCCACAGAAGCCTATTAGCTGTGGTCCATGTCAGCTAACCAGACAGCCTCCTCCAGCCCGTCTAAAAACACAGTGACCTTGTCTCTTTCTGCCTATAGGACCATGCTCCCTACCTCATCACCATCTCACTCCCCATGACCTACGCCACACAAGGTCATGACGGACCCACCTACCTTCCTCTCCGTCTCCATCTCCTTAGAGAAGCCAGCGCCGCGGTGGTTGTGTGAGTGCAGAGCTACCTGAGCACAGAAAGACCTCCAGACAACCTTGGAGGGCCTATTCCAATCTACACAGCCAGCAGGTGATGCTTATCTGCAGTATGGCAGGCAAGGAGTCTTCTCTAATTGTGTGGGCCCCGTATTGTCATGGTGGACAAAGAGAGTCTATTAAGTTCATGATTTAAGGGCCAGGTGAAGCAAATCAAAGAGTGTGATGTTACGTGTCAAAACCAAGCCAGCTGGCATCAGCAGGAGTGTGTGTGTGTGGTTCTGTGTGTGCGTGTGTGTGTGTGTGTGTGTGTGTGTGTGTGTGTGTGTGTGTAGGTACAGACACACTTAAACACATCCTGCCACACAAATCTGCCAACAAATCTGTCATATTTCTCCACCTATACTATAAATATTGTTTCTGCAAGCTAATGAGGACACACTGAGTATCTCTCTCAAAACATTCACACATTGAACTATGCCTAACTTTTGATTGTTGAACTCACTTTCTAGTGTAAAGGATTTTGCAAGACCAAAAACATCGAAACATGTTTTTTATAATAACCTTTTTCTAGGATCCCACAAAATTCCTGGCCTGCAAACTTGGACTTGTCTTCAAAACAGCCTAGTGTGTCTGAAAACGTGTAGAGCTCTGCAGAGGGATACGGCGAGAGGAAACGGCTGTGATCTCTGTGATGGTTTTGGTTGGACGCTGGTATAGATCGTATATGTGCTTGAAAGCATCTGTGAAACTCAAACCTGTTCAAAAACTACTTGGGAAAATAAACATAGCTCCCATTCCAAATAAATGTCTGTTTGAAATGAAATGTTGGGCCAACATTTTGACTTTGGTTATTACCTAGAGAAAAAAAAAATGGAATACATTTTGTAAATGGAGTTTTCGTGGAAGTGGGAACTCGGGGGATTCTCACTTTGAGGGTGGTGCAGATCAAAGGTTGCACACTGCCTGTTTGTTAGGGCAGATTACCAACAGCCACAAACCCCTGGCAAGAGCACCCTTACTCAACAGGGTGCACCTGGAGAACATTGAGCCCAGTGTTACGCCTAGAGAAGTCTGCAGCTCTGCTTTCAACACCTCCTCTGCTCTCGGTGAGACTGAAGCAAAGGCTGAAAAACATTAGGTTAAGCACAAGACACCAAAGTCACTAAACTGCACACACACACACAAACACACATGCCCATAGACAATTGTAATGACGCAGGCAGACACTGATATATCCATGCACAGGCACATACACACACACCTACACACACACTCCTGCTGATTAGTGTTAATTGCTGTTTAGCTGAGGTAATTATTGCTCCTTTTCAATTGAGTCCTGTGGAAGTGAGGCTAAGGGGGTTAATAAGTTTTTCATTTAGCACTTGTTATTCTATCAGCAGCTTTTCCTATTTTGATTGGTGTTTATTGGCGAAATATTCAGGTTGGTGTGGCTGCCCTGGGTAGTTTTTAGTTACTCATTTCTGTTTTAATTGCCTGCTTCCACCTGTAGAGAGAGGAGTGGAGAGGTTTTCCCCTCTCACTGACGAACACAGCAGGCTTTGAGATGTCAGCCGCTCTCTTTAACAGGCCAATGACAGCTTCCTCCTGTCACAACTCTGACTTCCTGTACAAACATAACCTCATTAAAATTGCCACCCTGGTCTGTGGGCGGGCCTCCTGGTCCTCCCCTCCAATTAAGAGCAGTAAGGGCTGTCGCTGTGACAACTCCCACTTTGAGTTAAAATCTGAGCGCTCTAGGGGCTAACGCCATGTGTCAAAACATAATTATGATCTCACCCATACCTCTGTCCAAAAGAGGAGAGAGAGTGAGAGAGAATAACAGAGAGGGAGAGAGAGAGAATGAGAGAGAGGAGGGGAGAGGGAGAGAGAGAGCAGTCTTGGGGTCGGTGAATGGAGGCAGTGGAGAGAATAATGAACTGAGAGGGATAATGAGAAAATTTGACCATAGCAGGTATGTTATCTCCCCTCCCCCCGCACCTCAGCCTGTGTCCTCGAAAGAAAGTGTAATATTTATTCTGTGTACATCTGGACAGGGCAAGGGCATGTTCATCACATGTCTGTTGATGCTGGGCTCCTGGAGTTCCTCTTAGCAGTGAGGGCAAAGTTCAGAGGTTGAGAAGTCACAGCCTGCACATGTAAAGGATTTCTGGAGATGACAGGATGCGATCCCGCCCATTCATCCAAACACACACACACAAGCACGCACACACGCACACACACACACACACACACACACACACACACACACACTCACTCACTCACTCACTCACTCACTCACACACACACACACACACACACACACACACACACACACACACACACACACACACACATTAATACACATGCATTCACATGCATGCTACGCAATCAATCCATTCCCTTGAAACTCTTACAGGTATCCCAGTATGAGATGTGAGGCTTGTTTCACATGCCGGTGCCTCCAGATTATAGGAGTTACCCTCACTTCATCCTGGAGGGTGGAAGGCAGAGAGATGAAGAGAGGGGGGAGGATGGGAGAGAGAGGTCACAGATGACTCTGACACGAAAGCCCACCCCCTGTCTGCAGCACACAATGTCCCAGCAAGGCCTCGGTGACCCAGCCACGGGACGCTGCATGGGGCCTACACGCTACAAGCTGTGCCCACTGTCACAGCTGCCAGTCAGCCTGGTTTGATAACTGGCACAAAAAATGGATGTGGCACTTGTGCACCTCTGCCATGTAAACCACAATCTGACACTGACTCTTTCTTTCATTAAACCTCCAATTGAGTAAAGGAACAATGTAATTACTGTGTTGGGATCTAACTACTGCACGCTGGGATCAGGCGCGGCGGCAAGGGGGTGCTAGGGGGCACTTGAGCTACCCCTGGAATGAGCCAAGCTCCCCCTAAGCACCCCCTGCAATTTTCTTTAGAGAAAAAAAAATAATTAAAACTTAGGATACAGAATGAATATAAAAAGGCTAATTTCTATATGAAAATATAAGAAGTTTATTATTCTTTGCAAAAAAAAAAAAAAAAGATCCCACTGACCTCTGCTAAAGTGTGGTGTGATTGGTTGCTCTGTTCATTATGTATCGGAGAGAGTTTTGTTGTGAGAGGGTTAGAGATTAGGATCATTTAGCTATAGGTGCTCAATTAAATTGCTTAGCTGTGGACTGTGGTGTGTCAAGATAGACCGATTTGTCATTTCTTTAAAACGAGGAAGGGTGGAGGACGGTGAACGTGAAAAAATGGATAATGGCAAGGTGGTGAGGCCTATAACGTTATCGCTACGGAGGAAGAGGAAGGTGGTGGCGGAAGAGGGACCGAAGCCTAGAGAGGGACTCGGAGATTGAGGAAAATTGAACGTGAAAGTGTGGGGGAAACCTGTACGCTAACCCTGCAAGCAATCCCACCACTGGCCCCGTGGATTTAAGTCAAGGTGAAGGACCAAGGCGTCTTCAACTAAAGTTGTACCCCACTCGACCATTTGGCTCTCAGCAAAGTCACGGCAGATGCAGCTTTCTGTTATGCATGTTGGCATAAATAAGCTATGGAAGCTATGGATTGGACATTGACAGTGTGATTGACCACTTTGCTGTGAACCACAAAAACAGGCGGATCGTTCTTCTGTGACTAGTGAGTAGAGTACACATTTTTTTGGTTGTCGATTTTAAGTGACTAGTTATTATCAGCAATGAGTGGGCCAATCATAACAGTGTGATCATGTGAGAAGTACCATCTACACAGTGAGTTTCCTCAGTTGCTTTTAGACCATTGGCAATGAGTCGAGTCAGAGCTCGATTTAGTTTGCTCCTCCCTTGCAACTACTTAAGCTGTCCAGCACAGTCCACTGTACAGTCCTGTCAGTGGTGTGCCGTCTGTATAGGCTGGTAGTTGTGTAGCAAAACTGGTTGTTATGTAGCGCTGTCTATATGAATGGTTCTATTGCTTTTTACTATAGCACATACTGTATGATGAATGGATGTGCCTGTGTATGTGGCACTGTTTGTTTACATGACTAATACAGTGATTCATTTGTCTGATATAGCACATTTTTAAATCTTTTGTGTAACTTCTGACAATATAAACACTTGCCGTCTAAAATTGTGTGCATAGCTGCATAGCCTTGTGTCTAACTGGACTCGGTGTTATATCATATACACTCTAATAGGCATAGGTCTAAATACACAGTCAGTCTTCAGTTCATTGAAGCACGCGCATGCATATAATGTTGGGTTGGGGATTTGGCTCCCAATGGAAGAACAGTGGCCCTCCTTGTGTAGCAGTATAGCCTAATTCACATCCTAGTCTATTGTATTGTTATTATTATTTTTATATTATTTAGAAAAAAGTTAGAAAAAACTGCAGCCGTTACTGGCTGAGATCCAAATGCACCCGGTTTAAGCTCTAAGATGTACGATTATTTCTTCTCTTTGATTGTATGCATTTTACAGTAACAACCCCCCCCCCCGGTTTTGTCCTTCCCTCTCCTGTCCTGTGTGATGGGGGTGAGGTGGGGTTGCAGACAGAAACAGACAGGTGTTCAGGTGTGTGATGTTTGACATGCTCACACAGCGTGCGTTCATCACGGGGAGGAGACGTGTTTGACAGCAGCGACTCCCTGACCATGATTACATTATCTCTTGGTGCGCTGCTGAAGGTCAGGGGAGAGCCCCAGCCAGCAAGCAAAACCAAACACGTGTGAGGCGGCAGCACCAAAACACTGGAGTAAAATCAACGAAAAATGCAGTGTGAATTTGAATTTGCCATGTGTTAAGTCTGTGGTTTTGGTTACAGAGAGGAACTCGCATGCAATAGCTTTTCGTAATCATTTTGTGATATTTTCATTCACAAATCATTTGGTCTGCAAACAGTTACTGTATATGTGAAAGTGTGATGTATTGCATTAGGCAGATCCTGCTAATCTTAATCTGTGTGTGTGCGTGCATGTGTGTGTGTGTGTGTGTGTGTGTGTGTGTGTGTTCTAATGCATTCCTATATGCCTACGCTCTCTGGACAGGATTACTTCCACAGCCTCTACATAGTCCTGAGTTACCCCTTAGGGCTGAGTATCCCTTAGGGCAATCAGTATCAAGATGTATCAAGTCAAGTTAGGTTTATTTGTATATTATGAAACAATAAATGCAAACAAAACCCGGACCTTAGATCCTCAATGAGAACAAGGAAAACCTCATCAACATGGAAGACACCTTGGGAAGGGCCTCCCAGAGAGGGATCCCCCTTCCCGGATGGTCAGGCGTGCAATGGGTGCAAGAGAGTAGAGTTGGCAAACAAAGATTAAATGTTGATAACAAAATGGAACATAAACAAAATCCACAGAATAAACACATTAAGAGCCCTAGTTGAATGTCCTGATGTGGCAAGGGGGGTAACATGAAAGGGGAAGTAAGGGGGAGAGAACTGAAGGTAAGCTGCAGAGATACAAGACAAGCCATGGCACAAACAACTCTTCCACTTCACAGAACTATGCCAATCTGAGGTGTTGCATTGTATTTCCTACACCTCCTGGGTATTAACACAGTCTAATTTGGCTGGAAACAGGAGACTATTGAGATTAAATATGAAATATTTGTCCGGGAGCCATGAATAATACAAAGCTTGGCACAATGAAACAATGATTTTTTTTTTCTTCTAATGCACTTTTACTGCTTAGGTTTCCCCCTTTTGTTATGACATCCACATGGGGTATGTTTCATTTTTAGTTGAATATCAACAAACCAAGCAGAGCAAAACAACAAACATTAGCTGAATAGAGACGTCAGTTACAGTGGCTACAGAGCCATTATGTGGCATTCCCCCTGGGGCGGCAGTGTGACTGGAGAGGGGGGACACTGGGATAAATGGGCCCAGTGTTTGTAATGGAGAGGAGTGTGGCTGCTAGCCAGGGATTTGAGTTAGCAGGCCTTGTCCTGGAGAGGAACACTGCACACCCTGCCAACTGGGGCTGCCCGTGCAGAGAATGGCATGGGGAGACCTCTCTCTTCCCCCTCTCCTCCCTATCTGCATTTGTGTGTGTGTGTGTGTGTGTGTGTGTGTGTGTGTGTGCATGTTCGTCATTGTGCGAGAGTGTGTGCATGTGCACTCGCATGTTTAAAGGAGAGTGATTAAGGAGAGTCCTCTGGAGCATGCTACTCGGTCCTCCTCCCTTATGTAGGCTGACAAAGACGGCGCTGCTCTGGCCCGTTCGCAGCATTTCCAGCTTGAGCTGTGGGGTCGCCATGGAGAACTTGTGTTGAAATGCCACATAGTGAGAGCTGCTACATCTCTGTTGAGAGGCTCTTCGTTGGGCTTTAATCAATCAATTTTAACCCTTTGTTTTCTGAAATAAGGAGGCTAGTTGGACTTCACTTTTACACACACATGCACGCACACGTGCAGGCACGCACACACAAACACACTCTAATTGCTGTAAGTGAGTGAGCGTTTGGAGCGGGTGGACAGGTCTGGCTGAGTGGACGGTTTCACGCGTTCATGCACTGCTGCTCCAGCAGCATAATGAGGTGTGACGCATCAGACTAAGTGGCTAATGGGGTGTGAAGTCATTAGAACACTGCCTGTATCCCTCTAGCCCTCCCTCTCTCTCTAACTCTATCTCTCTATCCAACTCTACCTCATTTGTTTTCGGTATCACCACCCCTCCCCCTTCCGTCTATCCTTTTTCTTGCTTTTTGTCATCCCTTCTCTTTTTTCTTTCAACACCATGACAATCTGTTTTGTCTATCATTTCATCATCCACTACACCATCGTACAATCTTGGGATCTTTTTACTGCTCTCTAACTCATGTTATCTAATCTTTCTCTTCTTCTGTGTCCACTATACTCCTATAGTAATTTCTCCAGTAATCCCCCTACTCACAAGACTGTACACCATTGATGGTCTACAAAGAAGCCAAATGCTGCTTCATGAGTTCAAATAATAAACAATATATGGGTTGCATCTTAACTGTAACAGCAATGGTGCCAGGATGAACTAAAAACATTTTAACAAGCTTGATGCAAAGTTGGCAATAAAAATAGTGTTACATAAAATGCAGGTCTTCAAGACGTTTTAGTGAGTGAGATGTGTAGCAACCAAACTAATGGTCAAAAAACCCAAGTCAAAAGGAAAGTAAGAGGCAGAGAGTACAAATAAAAACCCATACAGACGCACAAACACACATGAACATTTTGCACATGCACGAGCACACACAAGAAAAAAAACAAAAAACAGACAACCATCTGTTCCTTTGGATCAGTCACAGTTGTAAACACTTTTAAGAATAGAGAACAGACTGAAGATATGCATGTTGTGAAACTAAATATCTTTGTCCTGCTGTCAATCTCATATCTCTTGTTCTCTTGTTCCTTCTAATCTTTGGCTCCCTCTTTCCCACCAGGGCGCAAACTTTGTCATCACTATGTGCTCTCTGACCTGCTGCAACAAACAAAGACAAGTAGGAAAAACTTCAACCAACATACATACTGTATATACATACACATACACAACCAACAGGTGCTTGTGGTGTTATGAATGTGTTTAGAAGGCCATGCTTTTGAAGGCCATGTTCTACAAGTTAATCACTGGCTCAATATGAATAAAACTTCATAAAGTAAAACAGTGGTCTTCAAAATTTCAGGCTGTGCAGTTGGTAACACTGGACAGAACCTGTCAACCTAAACTGATATAAAGGGGATGGAATGATATAAAGATTTCTTAGCCTTGAAATCTTTATATCAGAAGTTGAGCAGAGAAAGAAAAGGAAGAAGCATGAAGCGGAAGCATTAATGACAGAAAGTGAGAGGATGAGCAGTAGCCTTCTCAGTAGTAGTAGGGGGGGGGGGGGATTGTGTGTGTTCGGGTGGGGGGAGATTGAGAAGGTCACAAGCCTGATGAAATGAAAGTATGGGGAGAGGGTCAAGAGGGGGGAGGGTGTTAAGTTCTCACAGATGGCCTTGATCGGCAACATCAGGCCAGTAGACTCCACTGTCATCATGTCCACTGAGACCAGACCATGCAAAGGACAAAAAACAAAGAATGCATGTGGCAAACAGCAAGACCAGTTCCCTCAATCATGTTCTCTCAATCTAATCGAATGCACTTTATTTACAGAACATTGTGGTTCTTTGATGTGCACATTTTACCATCCATTTATCTACCATCCCATTTACCTATGATTACGAGTGTGGAGTTTATTTGCTACCAAGGAACTCAACTGGCTCTGTTCTTCCACTATGTCTCTATTAAGTGTGTGTCTGTGTGTGAGTGAGCACACCTGCAGCTGCAGCACCTACCCCCTGTGTAATTTCATTAACCTTTATACAGCCAAGTGTGCATGTACAGATCCTCCCAGTGGATTCTAAGCACCAAGTCCTCCCACACATCTGCTGGGAGTTACAGCTGTACTGTGTAAACGTTTAAAGTGATAATCCATGAGATTCTTTTTTTTATTTCACGGACACCTTTGATGATAAGCGATCATTGCTTTAGTGTTTTGCACTCAATGTAGGCACTGGGCCAACATAATGATGAAGACTGTAGCTAATAAACAATAGCTAAACCTAACAGTCCAAAAGAATATAAGCCACATCTATATTGCTCCTCATCATACCTTCTCCTCCTGGAGTGCTTTTCATTTTAGAAAGGCGATGCCAATGTTCACTCTACTTTTGGCTCAGAGACGGTCGCTTTCCTTTTTAGCACGCTTGCCTTCCTGTGAACAATTAATCTTTTGCGATTAATGTATTTATTTTTCCTTGGATTTTCTGTTTATGAAGTTTGAGTTTCTATGGGTCTGTTCAGCCATGGTGGTTTATGCTGGTCATGTAAACTTCCAAGTTCATCTTCTGTTTATTCTGAACAAACCACTGTTGCTGCTTCTGAACGTAAAACTCATCACTTCCTATGAGGCTCCCTCTCACAAAGCAGCAAATGTACAAGCTTTCATGAACTGGGTATAGGTTGAAACTATTAACTGGCAATAGAAAGTAGAAAAACATACATTTATTTACATGAAAAGGTTGCAAATTATTACTTAAACTGCCTACCTTTACCTTCCTCGCTTTTTCTTTTTTACACTCTTTTCCCTCTCTACCTCTCCCCCTCAAGAGGTATGTCCTTTGGTGAGCATAGATTAACCCACGTTACAAACAGGGAAGTTAAGGTGAAACTTGGGAGGGATGAAAGGAGAAACTGTTGACCAAAACAACACTGCAGAGAAATGTATATATCATGATGGGACATTTTTTATTGCCCTTAATCTGTGTGCTCCACATAACTTGACTGAGAAACCTCACTCCCTCAAACAGCAGGCTGGTGTCTAGCCTTGGGAACACTCCTTGTCTGGGTATCTCAGGGAGGCATGATTGTTATTGTGTGTGTGTGTGTGTGTGTGTGTGTGTGTGTGCGCACGCGGGGGGTGTGCACGCACAAGCACACAAATGCAAGCCCAACAGTGTGAGGAGAGAGGAGTCTGGGAACACAGTGAAACATCATATTCCCTTGACAAAGGCAGACACTGCCCCTAGGCACTGATCCAGGTTCACTTTCACATTCTATCATATAACAGTGAGGTCAGGGACTGAGATAGGAGAATCTGATTCCACACCAGCCCATGGTGATAGCCTCCCCATGGAGCATGTCTCCTCCCAACAGGGAGAAGGAGATAACGCTGACGGGCCGGGAGTTCTCGTAGACCGACTCTGCTCGCTGCCTGGAGCAATCGACAGTTTAATGCTGCAGACTACTCTTAAGATCTCCCTTCAGGCCGCATCAGCATCCCAGGGTTGTTCTCTTTAAGCTCTGCCTCGCCCCGCAGCCCAGCCCAGCCTCACCCATTCACATAACCAGTGAACAGGCTTGGACATGGGATCGCATTAACCATCACGCCCTCTCAGTTTATCTATTGATTAGAGCCAGCGGGCAAATTCCCATTCAAACTGCTGACATTCCTTAAAATATCCTTTCAAGAACTCTACATCTAAGAAAATCAGATTAGAATTTCCACAAGTTCTGTTTTATACAGCCACTTAGCTTTCAGAACCTCAATGACTGAAAAATGGGGTCATCCAGTATGTGTGAACATGTGTTGGTGTCTAGAAACTAAGAGAACTTGAGATAGATGGGCTTATGCTGAAAGAACAAGTTTCAGAAGAACATGATTCACCTCTTAGCTGATTACTAGAGGTTGGTTGATACTTTGCTTCACTCGGAGCAGGGTGGTGAATGACACATCTGGTGACAGCTCATTATGGCATCATGACACTTCCAGTAAGAGCAAAGTTATTTATAGGCTTCACTAAAAACTTGAACTCTTCTCCTCCTGTCTTCTTAGACCTTTGTGGACAGCTTTCTCACTACACTTCACCTGACTCAATGCCTTACTGATGTATGTCTCGGTGGCACCCAAATTAAACTTTGAGGCGATCACAGATAAAAACTTATTTATAGACGATCGCAAAACAGGAAACCCTTATCAGATCATCTCAAACTGAATTAGAAAACCAAATGTTCCTTCAAGATGCTTCAATCTCTTACTAGATCTATAGATGTGTTTGGGCCTCTTGCACAGAACAAACACAGTTGTTTAAAAAGACTTTGAGCTTTGCCTCAATGCATTATTCTTGCTCAGTGATTATATCAACTATCTATTTTTCAACTGCACAGCTGTGGTATTCCTATGAGCCAGCCAAGTTGGGGTACATATTTGTCTGAAAATTATTCACTTACATAAGCACAAAACTGCATTTCCTAACAAAATAAACAAAACCAATTTAATTTCCAGTCCAGTGCACTGTATACTATCAAGGGCACAAAACATGTGTCCTTGGCCATGCACGCGATGTTTTAAAGCAAAAAATCCCCTATGTTATTTATATGACCTTGGACAGTTTAGTTTAGGTTTGCATACATGAATAAGTCTCACACAAAGATAGAAACAAAAGAATATGTCATGACATTAGGCAAAACTTTCTGCCACTGACAATGAATAAGAGACTGAGTTTCTGGACTCTGTGACATAAGTTGATTAAAAATATGCATATACTGTGTAACTGAAAACTATGATTGCCACTATGAAATGAAGCTTATTTTTAGTGCAACAAGTTTATTGTTATTATAATTATTATTATTTACACAATTGTTACCAACACGTGTACCAACTAAACAACTGTCTCCAGAGTAATATTATGTAAGAGTAAAAACCAGGAGAAAACAAGAAACATTGCATCATAGCATCATGGTTATCATAAGAGTTAAAGGTCCCACATCGTGTAAAACAGGATTTCCCTCGCCTCTTCGATTATAAAGGACTTGGATGTGCTATCTAAACATTCTGAAAGTATCAAAACGCATGGTCGCCAACTAAATCCACATAATCCATATTAGTAAACCGAGCCTCTAAATGAGCCGTTTGGACTTCAGTAACTTTGTGGCGTCACAAAGGTTAACTTATTATCATTTTTGTAATAAATAATAGGCCAACAAAGTGCTTTTTTCAAAGTGGTTGAGCAGTTGTCATTGTTTATTACCAGAGAGTTTTCCCTAACTGTCGCTGTGGTGTCTCACGTTTCACTCTTGAAACGGTTAGCCAATGAGAACAGAGGGGTTTTCACATAGAAAACCGCACAGGAGTCAACAACTTTTTAGCGTTTGTTCATTGCAGGTCATTGTGCACCGATTCATCCTCTCTCTGTCTTGCCACCAAAAGCTACTCAAGCAGTATAGTTCAACAGTAAAAGTAGGTGTTTTTCTCCTAAACCAGTCTAATATTTAATGGCCTTCTCTGTTGACGTATTTTGCATTGGTTTACCTTTACTATTCATGAACTCTATCGATAGATAGAGTTACTTTAATTCCTCAAATACATGCGATGTAACAGATTTGTCAATATCATACATAATGGACAATTACTTACATGTATGAAAGAGTGCATTATTTATTCCAAACAAAATGCTGTTGTTGCTGCTGGAAACGTAAAACTCATCACTTCCAGTGCGCCAGAGGATTCTTCTCGGTATACTGTAGGTTGAATGACTGTTTATTAGGGGTGAGCTGATCACGTTACAGTCAAAACGATCAGATCTGTAAAATAAGCCCCAATACTCATGATTGTATGATCAGATTCGTAAAGTTGCCTTAATAGGCAATGCTGCTGCTGACTGAAGCTTGTGTGTTGTCAGCTTCACGTAGGCCTACAAGTTTATGTATGGATGTTATTGCTTTAATTATAGTAAATAGTGAAAACATTCATTCAGCTGTTTACACTAGGAAGTGGCAAGCAGTTTTCAAGTTGAAAACAAGTTCAAATTGCTGGAGATCATGGATAAAAAAAATAACTTTAGTTCATGATGCTGTGTGTTCGGGTTACTGGGACAAACACATTCTCAAAAATGGTAAGATTTACAATCCCAAACAAGTCAAGTCAAAAAGTCAAAGTCAACTTTATTGTCAATTCTGCCATATGTACAGGACATACAGTGGATCAAAATGCCGTTTCTCTCAGATCATGGTGCAGGCGAATACAAGTACAAAACAAAACAACAAGGGTATAAAAAATACTACGATAAAAAGGTATTAAAAAGGACTAAGAATTTAAATAATTATAAATTAAGTCGGGTCTAGGAGGACAATAACAAGACTTACTAACAGCAAATTTTGTGTTGGTAGAATGTAAAGTGTTAAATTTACATATTCCCAGCATGAAACGGTTACGTGAAGGAGATTTGAAGATTGAAGGAAATTTAAACCCACATTTTAAATTTTAACAAACAGTTTTCTAATTTAACCATGACCAAACCATAACCCTAACCTTAACAAGATTTGTTTTACTTGCCTAAACTTAACCAAAGTCGTTTTTCTTGCGTAAACTTAAAGGATAAGGCCGCTGTTTTTTAATGCATTGCTTATCGTCAACAAATCCTATGAAAATAACAAACTCAACAATGCGTTTGCTCTACTCCCGTTACTTTCTGACTTCCCATGTACCGTTTTTAACCGTCAATCCGGAAGTAATTGGCTCCAATTGTAAACTAAAAACCTTGAAATACAGCTCACAAAGACATAGTTTCAATTTTAAAAATCGCTAACTGTTACCACGAAAAGTCAGACTGTTGTAGTTATTACCAAATCAAATTCAAATAGGAACAAATTCTTCATTACACCGGGGACTATTTTCTGTGCTACGGAACTACTTTCCTGAGATCGCAAAGTGTTTACAGCCAGCTTATTAAGTTGTTTGAGGAAAAAGTCGGCTGGCCCAGTGCATTGTGATGATGAAATATGCTGCCCAGACCAATGGCATGGCTCTTTGACATGTTTTTAATCGTTTTTTTTAACACAATGGAGTACCCTTTCAGTCGATTCACTTGGTACAACACATAGTATGGGATATTACGCCTTCACGTAGTCTGACTGAAGACACCTTTATTCACGCCTTTACAGCAGATGACCTGTGGTGACGTATGTGAGGCCCCTTATAAGCAACCTCACCACAGTCATTCCTCAGTTCTTATGCTCTTCACCTCGCTAAGAACACCTTACGCCTACAGAGTTAACTAGCTGCTGCTAATTAGCTTCTGTGTTTACATTAGCTTGAGCGAAAGTTGGTTTAACTGTTCCATATAGGACAGGGCGAAAACAGCCTCTATTGGTGAGTCGACTGTCTGCGGAGCGTTGATTTTCGGATCAAGTTGCATGCTTCGTCTGAGCAGCTAGTTCAAGTTTAGCTTCACTAACAGAGCTATCTGGAATGAGCACCAAAGCAAAGGTTGCGAGGATTAAGTCTTCCATTCGCCCCTGTCCTCAGGGGTGTGGCTTTTCCTTGCATGATAAAGATCAACATGACGCCTGCCCTGTCTGTCTCAGGATTGTCCACGCTCGGAGAGCATTGATTGAACCCGTGGCGTGTGCGTTTTGTCGTCAGCTGAGACGTTAGACTCTGGAACGGTGGATTACATTCGCAGAGAAAGTGCTGGGGAGGGCAACAGTTGGAGGACCCTCTCTTCTCCGAGGCTGGGGATCCGGCTTCGTTCGGCTCTGAGTGCGGAGACTGCCTAGGAGAGGATCCTGTCGCTAGTTGGGGATCTGTTGACGTATTTTGCATTGGTTTACCATTACTATTCATGGACTCTATCGATAGATGGCTATCAGCTAGCCCCTGCTTACTAATGCTATGCAATGGAGTCAGTCCCCTAGTAGCTAAGAATAATTAAAAATAAATAAATAAGTTACTCTTTCAACACACTATCTCAAATGTGAGTCCCATTGTTTATGGGATAACCAGGAATATGGTCCAACAACAGAGCAGCGCTGCTGTGGTTGGTGGATTAGCTTGCTATGCATCAGGTAAGGTTGCTATGTTTTAAGTAAACTTCACATACGATAATCAAAATTTTTTAGAAAAACGTTAGAAAATGATAAAATGGTTTTAACCCATATTTTTTCACAACATTCATGACCTTCCATCAAATATCTGTGACCTAATAAATTTTGTGATCATGACAGGTTAAATGTCAAACCATAATTGTAAGGGGAAAGTTAGTAAACCCTCATTCATTTCGTTCATTAGTGATTTTTAATTACTTTAATTCCTCAAATACATGGGATGTAACACATTTATCAATATCATACATAATGGAAAATTATTTACAAATGGATTGTTTGGATGAGCTTGACGTCATGGAATCTGGCCCTCCAACTGCCTATGTCCCTCAACAAGTTGCCCTTGGGGCTAGCCAGGATGATGAAGATGTGCTGAATCTTGGATACGATATGCACGGTCTGTCTGAGGACGAACAGGAGGAGGCTTTGCCTGCAGGCCAAGCCACTCCTGTTGCCCTGGTGGTCGGTCAGAACGATAATTCTTTTCTCGCGTTGTACCCCCGAGCAGCTCAGAAACTGGAGGTGGAATGGCTGTGCCCAAAAAGCCGTCGAGGCTTGCAGGTTTTTTCCTCTCTCCGGAACCGATAAATATAAAAAGTCGGCTCCTGTTGTTTCTGGACTTTGTCTCGGAGCTAACATCATCATGGCGCAACCCGATGTCTACCCGCGTCACAGTGCCCGGCTATGGACAGTATCTGGACCTAGAGGGGTCCGAGAAGGTGGGTGTGACAAACCCACCTCCCATGGAGGCATCGTTGGCAGCTTACCTGACACCCTCGCACAACCAGGGAATGACTGGCCCCGAAGTTCTCCCCTCCAAGCACTGTCGTTTTTCCGTGTGGAGGCAGGTACAGCCAGGTCTCTTAGCTCTGTCACTATGCTGCAGACATATCAGGCTATGTGCTTGGCTGACCTTGGGGATCAACTGCCTGCTGACAGCCCTCTGACTCCACTGCTCAACGAGATCAGAACCACGTCAGACTACATCCTCCGCATATCGCGCTGTTCGGCGCTTTCCCTCGGCGGGGGGATGGCTGCTATCTGTGGCTCACCCTCTCGGATATGCCAGACAGGGATAGAGTGTGTTACCTGGATGAGCCGTTGTCTCCTGACAGCCTATTCGGCCAGTCACTCGACGCCATATTGGCAAAGTTTGAACTGCGGAAGAAGCACACAGAAGCTCTGCATAGCATACTGCCCAGACATGATGCGAAGCCGAAGCCGCCCATGGGCCCCCGCAGGCTGGCCGCCCAGCAGCCCCCCCCTAAGAGAGTGGCCCCTCTGTGACCTCTGGGAACCTGCCTGTCAAGCAGCAACCGCCCAAACAACCACCAAACCAGTCAGCCTGGAGGAAGGGCCCTCCCCCGAGCCTCTGGAAGGATTTGACGGTGAGGAGGAATAAGTTCCAGACTTCCTAGCTTGAGGAGTACGGAGGGTGCCATCGGCAGGGAGACACCGCTGCACCTTGGCTGTTGCCACCAAAAAGGTGCCTACCATGTTCAGCTCAGGGACCCAGTTTAAAAAGGACATGTTTTGCCCTGACAGTCTCCCATGATCGAACCACACATTCACATTGTTCCTCCTTTTGTCAGTACCCCGATAAAGGTGCCATCAAACCCATGTTTGAGTGTTTTGAATGTGCCCCCGTTGAATTTACTAAAGGCAATAAACTCGGGATGTGCGCTCTTGTGACTAGCTGTTTGTCTGTTTCGCTAACCCCGCTAAGGCCTTGTCGAAATAGCGGCTTTCTCATTGGATTGTGGAGGCTATCTCCCTGGCCTACAGCAGCAAGGGTCTCACTTGACCAGGGGAATGGCGACATCATGGGCATTGTTTAAAGGAGTGTCTGTGAATGATATTTGTGTGGCAGCAAGTTGGGCCTCACCTCACACGTTCATTCGATTTTATTGTTTGGATGTGATCACTACGGTGGCCGAGAGAGCTCAATGCACTGCAGCTTAAGAAAACACATGCAAATAGACAAAACACAAGCAAATTAAGAAAACATCTTCATCAATTTGACAACACATGCGCTGCATGTACACACAACACAACCAAATAGACAAACGTGCTGCAAATACTCACAACACAACCAAATAGACAAATGCGCTGCAAGTAGCACAGACGACAACGGATCTGTTTCCAGGGGACACAAAAAAGAGATGAACCCGGCTGGGACACGCTTGTTGTTTAATGCTTTGTGACTTTTGAAGTTATTGAAGTCGGCTACTCGTCAGTGGTGTTGGAAAATGAGCTAAAATGTACGTTTTTTTGGTTTATTTTAATATCGTGATTGCATGATTCAGATATTATTGCAGATATCTGCTGTTAACCTAGCCTTAGCCTCACTTTTTTGTGTCCCCTGGAAACAGATCCGTTGTTGTCTGTGCTACTTGCAGCGCGTTTGTCCACAACTTGTCCACTGTCCACATTTCACTTTCTAACTCAGTAATAGTGTGATTTTTTTTCACACTAATTTTGGTACCCAGTGAGACCAAATGAAAACAAATGTGATTTCTCTGATCACGGATGCAAGCCCAAAATGAGCAGATGACATTTGTATTCTGAAAAACACAATATCCATACTGAAAACTCTTTTTGCCCTATCAATCGGCCCAACCCCTAGTATTTATGTTATATCAATCGGTGATAGTAGTAAAGAGTAGCAAAATGGACATGAATTTATATGAAGACACTGGAGCTGACCATGTCAACCGTGTTGGACAAGTATGAAAGCTAACATTACCTGTGAATAAAGAGCAGTGGCTTCTTGCAGATATATTTGCGTAGTTGAGTTGACTGAAGGAATCACATCAGGAAAAATCCACCCTAAAACACGTTAAAAAACTATTGCAAACAATATATTATTTAGGAAAAACTGCAATACAACATGATGTATTACGTTAGGCAGCAGTATGTATCTGCGAGCTGTTTTTAATGTATTTTTGAAAACAACGGGAGCCTATGACTCCAAACCTGCAGTAGAACAGTAGACTGGCTGTGGCAAATACATTGATGGGCTCAGACTTTTCATGGCCATTAATGGCAGCAGGATTCTGGTTTTCGTTTTACACCATTCCAAAGTGGCAATGGTTCAAAAATGGAGTGTGTACTGAGTAAGCACTCATCATACTTCCATCCAGTTGCATGATTTCTACCAGATGTGTTGCATAACTTTTTTTGAAGGCGTCATCCTTTAAGAAGTTCTTGTGCCTGAAGGAATTGATTTCAAAAGGCTTCATGACATTTGAAAGACTAAATTGCTGTATAAAGTAATTTCCTTACTAGTTCGCTGACAAGGCTAACAAACCACATAAAATTCCAAAAGCGAGCTTTGTAAAAGGAAATATTGGTGAAAATGGACGTGGAAATTGGGCCCTGTTGTGATTACTTGCCTTTCTGATTGGTGGCTGTATACAGAACAGGAGCCCTGATGGGATATTGATGGACCTGAAAGAAATCAGAAGCAAACAAATTCTCAGAGGAAACATTGTGTTACTGCAGCTTCTGAATTTAACTTGGTTATATTATATATTGTAGTCTCAGTTCTTTGGATTGTAGTTGTGAGAGCAAACTGTTCATACTAAAAAATATGAATCTATCTAAGATCACAGGACGACATTGGTGGATTCAGTTTTATTTCCCCTTCAGTTATCTCTTGGTTAGTGACAGAGTCTCTGCTGTCATTTCAACATGGCAGACACCCTTGCCCCTTGCTAATTTGCCAGTTCATCCTGAGCTCTTTACCCTTCACTGACAGGGACCAGTGAATCATGGTAATTAGTAAAATATCTATTGTTGTAAAGCTGTGCATTGATGTGTAGTGATGTGAAGGCCCAGTCAAACTAGGGGAGAGGAAGGAAACTTACAAAGAGACTCCCGCACACTGTCTGTGCTTGCAATTAAAACATTTTATTGAAAAATAGCAACATTTCGGTTCTAAGACCTTCGTCTGCCTGACAAATGTCTGAAACGTTGCTATTTTTCAATAAAATGTTTTAATTGCAAGTATAGACAGTGTGCGGGATAGGGGTGCAAAGAAGAGTGTAGAAGAAGAGGGGAAACTTGCCAAAACCTCTCAATACTTTGAAAATCGATAAATACAGTAGATTTTGCAGTAGACACATTTGTGCATGAAAAACGTCTCCCTAAACAATTGCATATTCGTAGTCTTAAAACACAACACATACTGAAATGTGTAAAAGAAAACAGGAATGGGATAAGGATTGAATGAAAAGCCTCATCGTCTTGAATGAACGCAATTGCTCTAACCCTGTCCAGAATGTGGAACACATTTAATTTCCAGCCCTCTCCAGAGCAATCCATGTGTAATTAGATCAATACTCACATTTGACTATTTAGCTTTTAATATGAAAAGATTAGAGGTGCCCCCAAAAGGATTAAATGTTCATTTGAGGACCGCCGGCGTGTGGCCATTACTCTTGAAAGGATTAAGTAAACTAATTAAGCAGAATTTGCATCTGGGGCTAATTGGCTGTATACATTTAGAGAGTTGGAGAGATCCGGAGGTTCAAGGGGTTTTTCTTCCAATCAGATTTATCCCTCTCTCCTACGCTTCTGATGGGGTAAAATTGTCCATTTGCATATTGTGGTCTTGTATAGCCAAAAATATGGTCTAATGGCATCAAGTGACAAAACAGATGGAAGAAATAGACGGGGCCGCGGATGAAAGCACAGAAACAGAGAGCAGAGCATATAAATGGCTTGGAAACCGTTGGGGATGAAGGGTTGAGGAGCTGAAAGAGAAGTAGAGGGCATCGTTATACAGGAAAGGAGAAGAGTGAGTGGATAGTGGGCATGAGGAGTACAGTGCTAACGCTGTCTCTATTGGGGTTAGCCCCTGTAGAAAGTGTCTGGTCATCTGTGAACAGCCACTGCTGCGGAGCAGGTGTGTGGCCATATGCACATGGCTGCAGCAGCGTGGCCCGGGAGGGAGGAGGACAGGAAACTGGGGCCTCATTAAACTGATGCTGAACCAGGTAAGCAGCAGTACTCAATAGGCAGCACCATCAGGGGACAGTTTCTTAATAGGCACACAGCGCTCGTGCCAAACAGGTGAGGATTACCATAGCACCACAAAACAAACAATATTAAAATGTCAACAACTTTCAGAGAGAATTTAACATTCACTGCTCCCTCACTCCCCACTCTCCTTCTCCTTCTCTGTTTCTTTAGCCACACATTCTTACAGCTCTAACTACCAACAGATAGCAGTAATGGTGAATGGCTCACTCTTGCAGTTCCATTATACCAATGGTCCCCCATTCTATTACATGTCATTCTGTGATACTCATGGTCATAACAGGCTGAGTGAAATTCACCTGCCATGACAGTCTAACTGTAGCCCATATGTCAGAGGGAGGCTCTATGGCCTAGCCACTGCAGAGGGGTCAATCTCTCAACCCCTAATGGCCCTCTTTGGGTCATGTGACTGCCAAGTGCTCTGGAACGCTCGTTACAGCAGATAGGAGCAGGAAATGATTATCAGGAGGTCAATTTATGCAAGGGAGAGGCGGGATGACAGAGTGAGGGGTCAGAGCTCGTCCATATCTCTGGGCATTAAAGATTGACATGCAGAATCTGAGAGGGCCCCACGCTGCCACGCTCCTCACTCCTCAGCACACACACGCACTTCCCCATTTAAATATCTGACAGACGATGAAAGTGCAGCCATTAAAATGTCCGCCGAGCGTTTCAGGAATGAAATGGGGGAGATAAAAGAATTCCCCTGGGTAATCAACGGGGCTATGAATTAGCCCTGGGTTTTAGATGGGGGGTGAAAGGAGGGGGTCCGTGTTTAACGCATTTGCCATTCATTCCTTCTGAAAACATCAGTCCGGAGAGGATGCTGTAAGCAACTTTATGTCCTCCATCTTATGCTTGAGGAGCATGGCTAGGAAAATAGCTTGTAACCAACCTATAAGTCAACCCGGGGGTTTTAAAGAATAACTCTCAGTGCAGTGGCATAACATGACCACTGTCAGAGGCTCAAAAAACATATAGGGCGAGTTAGATAATCCCATGCCTCTTCAAACACCAGGCAAGTAAATAAAGATATGATCTGATACACACACGTCCCCCATGTTTTTGTATTTTCCAGATGAGAGGTGAAACTGTCAGTGGTTTGATGCCAGGCTGCAAATGACTTTGTCACATGAACAAGGCCAAGGCACTGAGGCAGGAGATGTCAGCTGCTGAGGGTAATGAAGTCACTCAAGGAAAAAAAGAGGATGAGGAAGAGAGACAGAAAGAAGAGAGAAAGAGAGAGCTTTGCCCAGTAGTAAGGCTTCAGGTCTCTGAAGCGGTCCCTTATAAACCCCAGTGTGACCTGAGATTCAGAGGACATTTGGCCCTCACTAATTTCAGAGACCTGGAGTGGAGCGAGGGATCAGTCTCCAATCAGTCTTAAACCTCCTCACAAATCACAATGAGGTCTACTACACCTTTTAATTTTTGTCTGGTACCACCTCAAAAAATTCTTCATTTGTCCTCCTGTTTCTCTCTTCTTCATCCTATCCAAAAATCACTTGTGGGGATCTCCTCATGCTTGTGTAAATAATAGTTTCTGGCCACTGTCAGGCACCACAAGAAATTATTCTCCTCTAGAATGCTACTCTCTTCATATCTGCTTATCATATTGTACAAAATGCAGGCTTTTAAAAAGTGCTTAAAAATGCGGACACATTTTTGGCATCCCAGTTCGGTTGTTTGGCAATTTGGTTGTCTGAAATAATTTTAAGATTTGTTATTATTTATATTATTTCTACGATTTTACTCACACCTTTTTTAAAGCCATGGCTTGGTCTGGATCTGAACCAGATCCTCAACCACAGCCTTTGGCCATCTCAAAGTTTAGGGTAAAAGTGATTGGGCCTTAGGTTCCCCAAACTTCCTCAGTGTGTGTTGAACTAACACCTCGATGCCATTTCCTTGGTCAATAGCTCGCAGGGACTTCACTGTTTTTGTGGATTCCTAGCATCTTTTCTCAAAAATAGTCTAAGATGTCTTTTCTAGAAGAATATCATCCCCTCCATCCTCCATCATCTCTCATAGGAGCCAGTGAATGAATATCATAAAGTCAGTGCATTGATGTTAGTACAAGATGTAGTGAGAAGGGAGACCGGAGGACCAGGTCAAAGCCCCCTTGCCCCAGCAAGCATCCATGCTGCTGAAGTGTCCTTGAGCAAGACACCAGCTGTAGGGGCGGTGTTCTGTAGCCGAGCCTGCTCTCTGACTTCCCTTTCCCATGCAAAATGAAAATTTACCTTTGGGGATCAATAAAATATCACATTATTTTTCTCTCCTCAATATTACTGACTGATAATTCTCTAAAACATATTTGTCTGTATCTGTCTATCTCTGTATCTGTTTCAGTCTCACTTTCTCACTCTTTCTTTTCTCTCTTGCTTTCTCAGTGTGTGTAATAATAAAACAAAAACAAGTATAGGAAGGAGGAGGTTATTTAGGGCAAAACCTGCTATTACAAGAGTTGTAGATACATACCATTCTGAACTTTATGAATACTGAAAGACTCAGTTGTAGCCAGGAAATTTCGGCTGCATGCAGTCGGGTAGCAAACAGCGTCCTTGGTGCAGCTTCTGTCTAGGTACGATGAGACATGATGTTTTGGGGAGAGTGTGGGGCTAATAACAGAGGAAATGTGGATATGACATCAGGGAAGAAAGCCCCTGCTGTTTCCTGTTGGTAATAGAGCAAACCCTTGTTAGAATATGAATTTCTCTATTGTGAGGGCCGGAGGGAGGAGACGTAGATGAGCATACGGCAAAATCTGACATACGTCATTTTGGAGGTATTTACACAACAGTGCATATGAAAAGGCCTTATCATCTTTTAATGGCATCTTTCTGTTGTAATGCGTAGACAGAGCCACGCTACCATCAGATAAGACTGGCTGCAAGTCAATTTAAACTAGGCATGATATCATTCAGCCGCTTGGAAGAATATCCACATTGTGCCCGCTAAGTAACAGTCCCTTCATGAATGCTTTGCATGGACAGACTTGTGTATGTGGTAAGGTTGTATCAGAGGTACAAGAGAAAACACGATTTCTTCCTGCTGTTTGCCACAAGAAGAGATTAAACTTTAACAGGCATAAACAGGAAAGTTGTCATTTAAATGTACTGGTGTTTACAGTTTAGCTGCTACTGATTGTGAATATAGTTCTTTGCATTGGCTGCATGGAATAGGTCATTGTAGGGACATTCACTATCTTTTCCATAGCCTGAGTTGTTTGTGTTGTCTGCTCAATTGTTATTCACCACAGTCCGATAAATCTCCTTTAAGGGCTATGAGAAGCAGCGCTCTCAACAGTTATAAATAAAGATATAATTTAATTTACCAAAGTGAGGGAAAATGAATGCTATTCCACGTAGTAATTGCCAGAGATGCATGATAACCACCCAGTGGAAAATATAGGTCACTTATAAGCAACAGTCATTGGCACCGTAGATTACACTTTATATATTTGCAAGGAAAATAAGCTTTTAAAAGGCCAATAAAAATGTTAGTGATGCTTCGTTGGAGGTACTTAAGCCACAGAGGGTGGTCTCTCTATCTATCAGAACTACTGTCTGCAGTTGCTGGAAAACAGTAACTACATTCCACTCCCACAGACACACATGCACTCACACACACACACACACACACACACACACACACACACGCATCCTTGTACTTCTATCCTCATGAGGACCATGCATTGACTACATTCATTCCCTATCCCTTAACCCTAACCTTAGCCCTTACCCTAACCTTAACCTAATCCTAATTCTAATTCTAACCTTAACCCTAAAACCAAGTCTGAACCCTAAAATAGCCCCTTGAAGAAGTGAGGACAGGCCAAACTTACCTCACTTCACAAAAATGTCCTCACTGAAGGTTTAAAACTCAAATTGGTTCTCAGAAAGATAGAAGTACAGAAACACACACAACACACAGATGTTATCCCAGAGAAATTATAAATGACAGCTGGAAGGTGAAATTTCACATACTTTAGCTGTATACAGCTTAATTCTGCATATTGCCATTAGAAACAGCTAGATGGGCTTTGGTTTCATTGCTGATCATAGTCAGGGTTGTTTGTTTACTGGCAGTCCTCCCCCAGGTTCTTAGTGGATCTTATTGGGCTTATGAACCACAGCCAGCTACATTCACCAAAAGCAAGGGAAATGGCATTCTCAATGGATCTACACATGCTGATAGTGTCGTCTCATTTTAAAACATCTGAATTTGCCAATACTAAAATTTGCATGACTTGAAAGCTCATTCACAGGGAGCGAGTGGACACGTTCAGAACCATTTTCAGAAGCAGCAGCTAAGGTGTTAAAGCTGCAGCTTGTCTCTGGGGTGGGCTGGACTGATGCTGGCTGTGGAGGATGACTGAGGTGAAGGGGTTAGGAGAGGGGCGAGCACAGCTACAAGGGCCTCTGTCCCAGGCCAGGCTGTGAGCTGCAGCCCTGTGCTGATAAGACTGTAATAGTCCTCCTTAGAGGACCCAGGGCTCCGCTCCCCTTATTAGTCATTTATCACACCTGGCAGCCTCACTGAACCATAATTACTCTTCCCTTATCCCCCCGCACTGTCATGTCCAGGAGAGGGAGCGGGGCAGAGGGGGAGGGAGAGAAATAGCAGGGAGAAACAGTGTTCGGAGAGAGCGA
The DNA here is from genome assembly GCF_046629955.1 of Centroberyx affinis. Taxonomy (NCBI): domain Eukaryota; kingdom Metazoa; phylum Chordata; class Actinopteri; order Beryciformes; family Berycidae; genus Centroberyx; species Centroberyx affinis. Next base: position 321,770 of record NW_027278824.1, on the reverse strand, counting down.
ACCGAGAGAAGGACAGAAGAGGTAGAAGGAGAGGAAGGAGAGAGAAAGTGCTAGTGGAGAATAGTCACGAAAGGACAAAGTATAAAATAGACAAAGGAATAGAAGTATGTAGTACCACTCTACATACAGCGGTGTATCAGCTTGACAGACATAAAACAAGGGCTTTTCAACATGTGAGAGAGAGGGAGGAAAAGAGCAGTGTGAGGGTAAGAATCTACCAACCTTTTAACTCCCCTCATTTAATACACCATATGCATGTAAGGATGGAAAGGAATGTAATCTCACAAATACACCCCGTGCAGACAGACGGGTCTTTGTGCTACAAATGAGATCCAGTTGTTCTGACCACGGCTCACCCACTAACTGTTTGACAAGAAGACAGGAATTAGAAAGAAGGGGAAAGTCTGCTGGCCAATTAATGCAAAAAACACTTAAGTAAAAAAAACTAACAGTAACTTGTGGATTAACATGGAAAATATAGTTTATAAGTGCACAAGAATGATGTGTAAATACTTACTGAAATGTGATCAAATTTTGCTTCATTGTGTATTATTGTTACATAGTATTATTGTTGCAATTCTTTTTGATAGACTAATCCGCAGGTTTATACACTGGAACAAGACCGATTTAAAGTGCACTGCTGCTACAGTTTTGGATGGAAATGTGATGTAAATGTAATTTGCGATGGAAATCAAAAATGACACCTCATATCTCTGTATTGGCAGTAGTGGCCTCTTTCCTCCTCCAGGCAAAAGTTGTTAAACTTTCCACAACCTCTGTTCTCCTCTGTCTCCTGTAAATACAATGCCTGGCTGTTGTTCCCGAAAATTTCACTCAGCCTGTCACGATTGTTTGCCGCACCAACATTTCTCTCACGACTGATTTACGGGGACATTTTCTCTGAGATGGTTTTACTTTTTTGCCACGTGCCTGGCTGTCACGAAAGCGCCCTCCTTGACACTGTAAGCATATCCAGATGTGAGCCACATGCTTCCAATCCCTGGTTGAGGTTTGCCTGCTACACCCCAAACCACCTAACCCTTAACAGTCAGAATCAGATCTCACACTCTACTCAGTGGTGTTTCATTAGCACGAGCGTTTCACCTTTTACAAGAAAATAAACATACACAAACATGTAGTCATTCTGCACTTGCACTGAGTTGTGTGTACTTATGTTGTCCTAATGAATATGGTGTGTGTACATTTCCCTCTTCAGACTGCTTTGGATTTTAAACCATCACACTTACTCTTTTGCACACTGCACTTTCCCTGACCAAGATCCTGTCCTTACGAGAAATCATTAAGACATAATCATGTTGTGATTATGTGTGATTATAAGTAATCATTTTGTAAGAGCCACTTTTACCACTTTTACCGCGGAAAAAGAAAATCCTTGCATCCTTGAAAAATCCTAAAGTGACTGGTGGCGACAAGTAGATCACAGCTTTGTCTGTTAAAAATTGTTACCAATCCTCACAGTTTTACTCCAGATAGACACACACAAACAAAAGAAGAATGTCAAGAATGGCAACATTTTTGGTCACAACCACAGAAAAAGTCAGGAAGGACTGACAATCACCAGATTCGTACAGACACCCAGCTGACTTGTCTAGGAGGGGCAGTCTGACTACACCGACACCCAGGACACCCTCTCCCATCCTGGGCTTAGATAGTAAGAATCCTGGCTGCTGGAACAGTTGTGTATTCCTTCGCAGATGGGGACAGCACCCGGGCTCACACTGCTAACTCCAGATGTGTGAAAAGAGGAAGAACAGAGGGACTGCAGGGGGACCAGGAGGGAGGGCGGGAGAGAAAGTGGGAAGAGAAATGGGAATGCATGAATTTTGCTGTCATTAACAAACCCAACAGATGTGTGAGTCCCAAAGGAAAGACATCTGGGTTCTCTCTCTCTCACTCTCTCTCTCTCCCTCTCCTTCGCACACACACACACACACACACACACACACACACATATTCTCTTTTCAACAACCACGTAAGGTGAGAAAGTGGAGAGAGAATGCTCTTGGCTTTTTAAGATCCGTATTGCTGCCTTCCTCCATTTTAACAGGCTTTTTATGGAGCGGCTTCCTTAATAGCCACTCACTTATAAAACAAAGCTGTAATGACATGCAAATGACTCACAGGGAAACACTGTAAAGAGGATGTGATGTATGGGCCGTCTGTGCACCACAAACACACACATACACCCACAAACACACACACACACACACACACACACACACACAAACAATCAAACACACAAAGCCTAACAGGACTACCTGCACCTCACAGACTTGGTCTCTTCTCTTATTCACTCCATAATGAACAATGTAAAAGAAATGCATCACCTGATGTTTGATACTGTAAGGGATATTATATTGTGGCCTGCAAAGAGACTCAATTCTGCTTTGCCTGGAGGCTGTCCATTCATTTTGCTTAATCTAATAATAATCATTGTGACAATAAGATTGCTCTCTAAACTCACATTTCACTTTGAAAAAGTTCTCTCAGGGGCGTGGGGTCGATCGGAGTGTACAGCAATAAATCAAGATGCTAATGCAAGATACACACACGCATCCACACACACAAACAACACACAGTTCACAGTCAAAAACAAGGCGCATTAAAGCTCCTAGTTGTTACATGCATGGTTAGGAGAGAAAGTCTGTGTGAGAGGGCAGATCGCTGTTCCAGCTTTGACCCCAACTGCAGGCATGACAGCAGACAAGAAAAGGAAGAGCAGCCTCCTCTCATTTAGAATAGAGCTGTTTAATATAAAAAGGTTATTAAAAGGTCACTGTGACCTACTGGCTCCCACATTAATAAGCCAGGTGCTGGTGTGTATTTCTCTATCTTGATCTGGTCAGGCGCTTCTGCTTTGAAGCAAATACAGTAAATCAGATATGAGGGGATTCCTCTAGTATTACGCTGCAGATCACAGGATTACACTTACCGCCCATTTGGTCACACCCATGTTAGTTTACACATTATGATTTTTTTTTTTTTTTTTTTTATTCAAACACACCATATTGTACCCTCATGTACTAAAACATCTACTAAAACAAACATGACTATTCAAATGCAACAATTGCTGGTTACACAGAAATCCTAAAATCACCATCCACCAACAAAATGGCCAGTCTTACCAGGACGAATAAGATTCAGTATCTGTGTGGTTACCGGTTATTTTCTTAAACACCACCTTGGGTGAGGGACTGAGTGGGACAGATGATAGGGAGCCTAGTAATGGCTTTATTGGGCACATAGGAGCAGTAGCCTCCTCATCATTACGATAAGGAGGTTGTCTGATGGCTAGGCCCTTTTCCTGCCTGGCGTTAGGGTACAAACAGTTTCTATGAGATGTAAGCCTGGAGACAGAGGGTCATTACCCTGCTTAGCCCATTTTGAAGGGTTGTTCAAGGTGAACTGAGATCCTCTTGACCCCACATGAAATATCTTGAAATCACTCCTCTTCAACGGACTCTCAAGAGCTTTCTCTGTGCCAGGGGCTGTCGTAATTATCTTGTGATAAGAGGTAGAGCTTTATCCCTGTTTATGGAGAGCCAAACTGCATTCACAAATGTACTAAAAGTTTAATTTACCTGTTTTGTATGCAAGGAATAAAAAAAATCCATAATGTAAACAAACAAGCCAATCCCACTCTCCACTCTTCACTTCCTCTCTCACCTTCCCTCCTATGTTGTTTTCTCTCCGTTCATCCTCTCCCCTCTATGTTGATTCCATCTAAAAAAGAGGGGCGTATAAATGCCGCTCTCAAGCTGCCACAGCATCTGCATCCTGACTCCAATTAGGAGAACAAACCGCAGGGAGGAATACCCACCATCAGGAGTTCAAAGGTCAGGTGACGGGAAGGGGGGGGGGGGGGGGGGAAGCAGATAGACAGGCAGCAAGTGCAGTAGGTAGAGCAGCACGGAAAGCCTTCTCTCTACACCAAAACCTGACTGAAATAATCAACCAAAAGTTCCCCATCTCTCCCTCCCTCTCTCTCTCTCTCTCTCTCTGTCTTTCTCTCTGCACGTCTCTGTCACCTCTTCAGCCCTTTTCCTCTTTCCTTCTCTTTTCCTTGGTTTTGTTCTATTTATGACTTCCTCTGAAATCTCAGCATCTCTCGCACACTTATGTGGGCCGTAAATCAGCCATTGAAAAGGACAGTGGACAGGAGGGGAGAGAGATGGAAAATCGGAAGGAGGCCTTCGCCGTCGTCTGAGCAACCGTTTAAAGGCCCACCAGAGAGCTTTAAAACTGAAACCTGCTGGAAATATTAGCCAACACAGGCAGACAGGAGGTCCACCAACATGCAGCATTAGCAAATGGTGTTGTGACAAGCCATCACTGTCAACTCTGCTTTGTGACGTTATACCAGACACACATGAGCGTGTTATTAATTTTTCTCAAGGGTGATTTGATTGCAATTTATTTCACATAACAAGAGCCATATCTACTGGGTTTTTTTGGGCTTTTTTTTAATGAAATGCTCTGTGGCATTAAAGCAGGTTGTTGTCTTGACTGCTGCTCCCAGTGTGAGTGAGCCTGGCCAGAGCAGTTCAGCAGATGCATGCTACAGACTTGTATGGGACTCTGGGGTGATTAATTTTTGAAGTGTGTTGTAAAGAGCTATGAGATCCATAAACAAGAGAGTGCACAATAGGCAATCCCTGGATAGTGATGGTCACAACACAGCTCACAAAGCACTATGGCATAAAATCACACCCTGGCATAATTTCTGAAGCTCACCATTTAAGTCAATAATATTTGTGACATAGGTGCAATTCTGTCAGTTATGGGATGACATTCTGTTTAATGTTAGTTATGTAAACAATAAAAAAAAAAAAATCATTTTTCCTTAGGTGTCATCTTCTCAGTCAGTTGGTTTTGATAGCGACTTTAACATCTACAGTGCTATGAAAATGGATAAAATCATCAGATCTTTATGATAGTTGAACTGAATTTTCCGATGGAGGTTATGGGTGCCACCATGCCCTGTGTTTTCTTTCCATATATCTCCTTCAAACCCCAGACTGACAGGTCTCAGCAGGGTCTCCTTTAAAACAACACAGCACTCCTTCAAACAATACCCTGCTAATCTCAGGAAGAAACCCCTGAAAGAAAGAGAGAGAGAGGGGCACTGTTGTTTCATTAATATGCCCCTGAGAGTAGGATGGTGGCAGTAGCAGAAGAAAAAGGGGGGTGGGGGTTGGGGGGGTGATGTGTTATCAGCCCTCATCTGTGAGGAAAGCTCTCCCCCTTTCCCTCCTCTCCCACTAGAGTGTGCGTCCATCAGGCCTCATTACTCTAATGGTAGTGGCAGTGATTAAGGCTTCCTGGCTGCAGACCCCTTTGTTTGTTCGCTTTTGCTTCCCCTCCATAAAGGCAGTCTTCAGGATGCCTGTGGCCCAGCTCCCCCTCCTCTTGTGAGGCTGCAGTGCTGGCAGATCCCCCTTGGACCTTGGACTTATCGTGGGGGGTTGGGACAGGTTATCACATAAGAAGAGGAGAAAGCCAGGAACCGCTCAGGTCCTGCACACACACTGATAATATGGTTAGTGAGGGTATTTAGCCGCTAACAAAGCACCGGGCCTCTCTCTCTCTCTCTCTCTCTCTCTCTCCCTCCCTCTCTATGTGGGTGTATATATGCTTGTGTACAGTGTGCCACAGTATACATGTAAACACATTACCGTTAAATAAACAGTGCAGCATAACCATACATGCACAACACACGTACATGCACTCACTCACAAATCAAATCTTTTTTTTTTCCAAGAGTATTTCACATAGAACACATAGAAAACTTTACATAGGGAATAATTTTAAAACGAGACAGAGATTGAATACAAATAATGATAATGCAAAATAAAACTAAAACAATGTGCCCTGTTGACTCAGTTGGCTAAGGTGCATACCATGACATCCTGGGTTCAAATCCAATGTCGCATGTCATCCCCATCTCTCTCTCTACTGTAAACTCTCCTGTAAATCAGAAATGAAATTAAAACAGCATTATGGTTTTAAGACTCGCATAATGCAGTCATCAGTTACATATGAAAAGGTATATGTGCTTGCGTGTATGTGCATGAGCGCGTCACCACAGGAGGCAGCGGTGCGACAGAAGGCAGTAAGTATCTTCCCACCCCCTCTCCCCGTCAACTACATAAGGGGAAAATGTAGACATTCATTGTTCTTTGTTCGACATTACTAAAGCAATCCTGTCTCTGGTCTCAGTCAAGCGTGCCGTGACGTGAGGCACTCTGTCTGGCCTTCTTCAGTTTCACTCAATTCACTCCTCTTTCTCGCTGCTTCATTCATAATGGATAGCTCTTTGGGTTGCTGTCACCCAGACTCTGTCAATGACTGAAGATCCAGCTTGGGGTCTCAGAGACAGCGGTAACCACTCACAGACAAGACGTCTTGCTCATTATGAGGTCAGAGTAAGTTGAAGAAAACTAGCTACTGTATCTCTTCATCCTATATCACTGAACTCAGGTGATGGAAGTAGATAGGGTAGGATACAGGTAAAAGAGGAACAAGGAAAATTTGTTTGGCAATGAATATTTTTAACCATAGTTACATATGGCATTAATGCAACTTAAGAATAATAGAATAGAATAGAATAGAATAGAATAGGGGGTTACTGCCACGCACTCAGTTAAAGAGAAAAAATCCAGCTATGGATCTGAGGGAGAAGGATAACCGTGTTTAGACATCAGGTGCAGTTGCTGTCTTGCTCATTAAAAGGTCAAAATAAGTTACAAAAAATACATGTAATTGTCTCTTAAAAATGCTCATTGTGGCGTGCACCCACAACACCTCAGGAGGCCGTCAGCTGCCAGATGCCCAAACTTAAAAAAAATAAATGATGACCATGAAGAACAATGACTACCATGGGAGACCATCAAAAAAAACAACACGTACACAGAAAGCAATGACGAGTAAACAGGCGCGATATATACACAACGACCATGTGTAAACAAAGCGCGGTATCTGTCTGTCCCACATCTGAGCTGTGAGCGGCAGAGCTGAGGACCTGTGCACAGCTGCTCTCCCTGCGCTGTCAGGAGGCTTCACCAGGCCGGGCCTGTCCCAGAGGCCTGCACTGGGAGGCCTGCACACGCTCTGACATCTGGACTGCACAGGAGGGAGGGATCTCGCTCATTCTCTGATTTTATATCTCTGTCTCTTAGTGCCTCTCTCTGTCTCTCTCTCTCTCTCTCTCTCTCTCTCTCTCTCTCTCTCTCTCTCTCTGTCTCCCTCTCACTCCCACTCTATCTCTGTCTCTGTTTGTAACTCCCTCTCTCTCTTCCCCCTCTCTCCTCTTTTTTCTCTATCCTTCCGTGGAAGGGTCTACAGGCCGCAGTCACTGGGGAAAGGATGATGAACAGCTCTACAACTGAGCCAGCTGACTCTTTAGCAGCAGGACTGTCCCTTCGTTCCCTCCATCTACTTCACTTCCTCGCTTTTCTCCCTTTTTCTCCTCCCCTCTCCTCTCTTCTCCTCTCCTTTCCTCAGTTCACCTCTCCCCCTCTCCTCCAGTCTGGCAGGGCTAGTGAGTGAAGGAGCTGTGGGACACTCCACATGTGCAGCCTCAAGAGGGGTGGTGTGAACCAAAGGTGACACATCACAACAACCTTCAGGTCATTAATCAGTGCTGGGTGTCTGAGTGTGTTCATTTCATATGAATGAAACACACCATCCACTTTACTTATAGTTAACACAGAAAAAAGAAACATTGCTTTCACATTTTTTTTTTTTTTTTTTTTTTTTTTTTTTTTTACATTTCTGGGTTATATTAAAGTTAATATAACTAACTCTTCTTTCACTTTTCATTGAAATGAGAGAACATCTTCCAATATAACATGAGATCTACACTGTAGTGTGAATGCTCTCTGCTGAGGCAAAGCAGTGATTAATCATATTCAGATCTTTGTCCTTTACTGACCTCTTTGTAAAGGTGCATAGTCCACAGCCTACATCTAGGCTTCACCTAATGAGCTCAGCATCACTGGCTACACTGACTTTGTTTTCACTCTTATATGAGACAGAACTTATGCTTTAGCCTCTGAAATGCTTTAAAGAGCTGCCATAACCTTCTGTTATTCTTCTAGTTCTTTGTTCTTGTCTCTTGCTTGATAAGGTATGCCAGCCTCCAAGGTCATAGAGACGCGAGAGAGGAGAAGAAGGGGGGCTGGGGGTATTTCTCTGGTGTAAATGAATAGTTCTATCTCTCTCTAGATGAAGAGGAAGAACCTCATCAAAATGTTGTCTCTTCCCTTCACAAAACGAGACCACATTCAAGTCAGATGAATGAGAATTGTCAAGCGCAAAATCATAATTACAAGCCCACATATTCCCTCTAGCACTGGAGAACGACTTTATCAGGCACCCATTGGTCTGTTCCTGTGTGTTAGCTAGGGGAGGATCCTCTAAGCCCTTCTCTTGTCTGCAATCTGCGATTGTTGTATTCCAAGGGGGGGATCAGGGCTGAAAGGACTGAATTTAACAAACCTAATTATCATGCCTTAATTAGTATCAGGGGTAAACCTCGGTGGGACACCTGCAGACTTAATTTATATCCTGACAAGCCAGGAACAAGTGTTAATGTGCCGTATTTATGATAATGCCCCAAAGTGTGCAGGAGGAGCAGGAGGAAGCTCACCTCAACTCTTCCAGAACAATGTGAGAGCCAGGTAATTACAGGGAAAGGGTCTGAAGTGCTCAGGGATCAGCCCAGTGCCAATGTTGATACACAGCAATAAAATAACGCTGTCTGTGGCATAGAGATGGCATCAAAAGTGGGCCTTTGGCTATTTATATCTAGGAAGATTAAGAAGTTAAAAAGATAAAACACATCTCTTTATTTTACTGATTTCATTTCATGTCTTTTGAAGATGAATAATGAATATTGTTTTGGCTTCGTTGGTGGTCCATCAAAGGTATAATATGACAGAGAAGCATCACTTAGATCTGTGTATCATGTTATGCAATGATGAGGGCCCAAATTGACTAAGGCCTCAGCTGAGAAATGCTAGCATTCACAGAAAATGTTGCTACCACAAATAAATGGGACAATTGTTGGCCTATTAGTCAAAAATAGATGTGCCGTTTGTCTGTTGTGCTACCACAAGCATACCTTTGCATTCTAAAAAATAGGTTAGCAGGGCGGGGAAGAAACCTGGAAAATTGTGCATGTTGTGCAATGTGGCTCTATACATTGTAGCAAACCACTACAGATTTCCGTCAGGCCTCATCAGAACTCTCTCTGCGGAGAAAGTGAGCGCAAGACACATTTCCATTGATCTATAGAGGTCATGCAGAATTGTCTTAACATGAGCTCCACATTATATTGAAAAGTTCAATCTGATAAAGGTTCAGCAATGAAAAAATGATTATACAAGTAGATTTTTATATAGATTAAGGTTGCTGATAAAAAACATTCAGATTTTGCCATATGCTTTTTTTAAGATCCTGATACACCATGACACCCTGAAGAAGGCATAATGCCGAAACATGTTGGCGATGTAAAATAAATATTTTCATATGGAGAGAAGTGTGCAACCTTCGTATAATTACTTATTAAGATGGATAGATGATAGATGTTCTGCTTGAAATTCTGCAGGCCAATTTCCATGTATGCTTTACACTATGGACAAAATCTGTATACATATATATAAAAAAAATACTTACTCAATTTTCAACATAGGATATGGAATAAAAAACAAACCTGACTTGACTCATGACTTACTTCCATCACCCAAATTATACATCATGTGTATGCAGACTTTGAAGTCAATAATGTGTGGGATATGGTATAATAATCGTGTGTGTGCATAATATGAGTGGTAATGTGGTGGTAATATGGTGATTATTATCAAGTGGTAATCCCATATGTAAAAGAGGGACGATGTAAAGAAAAAAAAAATTCTATGCTATTACAGTGAAGCCCATCAAGACAATATGAACTCAGATTATGTATGGTGTTCTTTACATTTTCCAGTAAAGTTTACTTACTGGGAAAAGACTTCAAACAAGTCTTCAATGTGGAGTGTTTGGTGAAAAATATCATTGTCATTCAATGTGTGTTCCATAAATAAAATCTGTACTCTGTCACTTAATCCTTATTTTGTGGGATATGCTATCTTCTTCTCTCCTTTTTTCTTCTTCTTATCTTAAAGGAATAGTTCACCCAAAAATGAAAATTCAGTCATTATCTACTCACCCCCATGACAGAAAGATACTGTATGTTGTTTTATATATCGACATTTTTATTGAAAGAAGCTACAACGGTTAGGTAACAGATCAAATACCAATGTAATGTTAGATCCGACAGAGGCACTTGTTGCTGCAACTTCAGCAGAACTCTCTCTGTTGTGTGTGACGCTAGCTTCTGGGTAGCAGTGTAAACACGGAGGTATTCGGCTAGATTTCGGCTAAAAAAAGGGTGTAAATGACGTCTTTTCAAGTCAACTTGGGATCTCGGGGATTCCAGAGACTTGGATTACGCCGGACGAGCTGTATGGAGCCATTTTATGTTTTTTTCGGTTGTTTTTTTACGTTTTAAGACTGGTCCCCAGCAGCTTCGGTTGTTTAGGAGAATGCTGCAACGCTGTTTTGCTGTGAAGCTCCAGGACTGTTTTGTGGACTAAGAAACTTCACCCGACTTTCCATCGGCATGGGGGTGAGTAGATAACGACTGAATTTTCATTTTTGGATGAACTATTCCTTTAATGTGTTTATCTTGCACATTCATCAAGTCTTTGATATAACTGTGGGTTGGCTGATATTTCACCATTCCACTGGACCACATTAGAAATCTGTTTAATGTTTTTACATAGCCTGGTAAGACCATCCTGATCACGTGACCTCACATTCTGTTTCGCTCCACGGATCAGTCTGGTCTAGCCGCCAACAGCGATTTCAGTGGGTGGGAGGACTTGCCTTGACAGACAAACTCCTTCAGCCAATCAGCGTAACAAAACATGTGATGCTATCATGGTGCCCTGTTCAGTGGATACATGGAATAAACATGGTAACATTAGCAAGGATTAAACAAGCTATGTCTCCTACAGAAGTGAACGATTTTTTTTAAATCCAAACTATAAATCAGTCTATTAGAGATAGAACTGAACCTAAAAATGATTCATTGCATTTGTGGCAAGACTAAAATCACTGTCATTATAATGCATTATGTTCAGCATGTAATGATGCATAATGGTGCACAATGAGGGTTTTGACATTTTTGGCAGTGACATCTTCAGCAATAAGGGATCAGACTAAATTTTACTCCTCTTGTGTATAGGCCCAAAGTTATGCTCAGTTGGTTTGGCCTACTGTATTCTTTTGAATGAGGTAAATGCAACATGCACGCTATACCCAAAACGGGTTATTATTGTTTTTTTTAAGGTCCATTTATGGATGGCTAGATCAGGTCAAAAGGCGTATGTGCACACAAAATCACAATGGTTGTAATTTATTGCCAAAAGCATAGTGGTGGCATACTGCAAATCTCAAAATCTGCATAACCTTGTTTCCACCTTTGTGTGCACAGCTTTTTAGTGTGGAATCCAAGCAAAATCTTAGTCCTAACAAAGTCCTACATCTGGCCCTAACTGTCCTAGCTCAAAGTTGGTGTCTCTTTTTCTGGGCAGGAAAATAGATGCCCTGGAGCTGTGGATGATCCATCATACACTGAAAGCAGAGGTCATCAGAGAGATGATCACAAGTTAGTGTGTGTGGTGTGGTTTGGTGCGGTATGTGTGTGGGTTTTGTGTGTGTGGAGGAGGGGGCGGACGTCCTTTAAGGAGGCACTCTCACATTGTGGAGAGTAAAATACAAAATAAAGTTTTCTAAACTTCCAAACCACCATAACCCAAAGCCGGGGTTTGGCCCTCAGTCTTCCACAGAGTAAATTATTGTGTGCTATTCTCATTGTGGAAAATTATATAATTTATGTGTGGAGAGAATTTGATAAATCCAATCTTTATTTCCAAGAGCCAAAATCAATTTACTTAAATTACTGCTCTGAGTATTGTAATTGTGCAGGTAATGAAACAACTGTGAATCATAATGACTGTTTCCTCAATAGATTTATGTGTTTCAATGTCATGTTTGACTGACTGCTGCTATCTAAGCGAGACTGCCACTGTCTCTTTCTGTATGATGATGAATTCTAAACAATGGCTGCTCCTTATGCAAGGCTTGTATCAGACATGGTAAATGACATGAAATGCACAGTATGTGATAAGAATATGAATGAAACGGCAAGATATTTAGCCTTCACTGGCGCAGGTGAGTCCACTGAAACGGAATATGCCTTTTGTCAGTGACCTTTTAATATTAAATAAGGATGAACTGTAATTGAATTGTTTTGTAGCATTAAAATCAGGAACTCTGAGCTACTTTTCTTAGCTACTTTTCAATGTCTTTCATATGCCTTCTTATTCCATAACAGACCTCACATTTCAAGGTTGAGGAACAATCAATTTCATACAATCTCTCTCAGTTTATTGAGCTGCATTTGCAAAATGAGCATGAAAGTTAAAATAAAGAAGAAACAATGCAAATTACTTATTTTTTTTCATCAATCATAATAAGTCCCTTGTTGTAAACTTTAAACACAAAGGTTATTTGTGTCAAAAAATACCCCACTACTTATTTTTTTCTTCTTATCACTGATGCTTCATATGCTGTAATCCATTACACTTTACTGTCGAGCCGATGCGAGTTTGAGGTTGCACTTCCTGTAACCTTCTGTGCCCCGTCTTTGTGCAGCAGTAGTATTTATGCCTGTATCAGGTATTGACAGGTAGCTGGGAGGGCTGGCGCTGAGAGCTCTTTGGGCAGATTGTAAGCAAGAGAAAGGCTGGATTGAGTAATCAGGCTGTTGGCAGGCAGACAGAAGCCCTCCAGTCGAGCTGAACTGCTTTAAAAGCCCTATCTGCTGTTGTTCCCCTCTGCGCTGGCAGCTTATCACCCAGACGGATTTCAGGGGCCTTGAACCGTGCAGAGAGTCCATCCACGTGTGAGAAACCCCCGGCTCTCTCTCAGACAATACGGCCCCCTGCCTCGGAGAGATGGAGATAACTCCACAGCCCACGTCACCGTGAGAAAAACAAAAACCCACCACCTCCTCCGCCTCTGTTAGTGTCATCCACACGTCTGGGAGAGGGAGGGAAGATTGTCTCTCCAAACACTGAGGTACAGAACTGGGGAAGTTCACAGTTACTGCCTGGGGCTGTTAGAGATGATCCCTTAGGGATCAGAGCCAAGATCATGATCACTCCTCCACATGACTGGTTCCATGTCAATAGTATACACACACGCACGCACACACACACACACACATACACACGCTCTTGCACAGATGCAGACACACACACACACACACACACACACACACATACGCATCTGCACATATGCAGACACAGGCACACAGACATATACACACACATAAACAGACTCTCTCTCTCTCTCTCTCTCTCTCTCTCTCTCACACACACACACACACACACAGACATACACACACACACAGACAGCATACATGCGCTCCCAACACCTGCCCTCTGAAGGTGCTTTCAGATTAATCCCAACATTAATTATTGACTCTGAGTTTAATTTGAAAGGCAGACGCACTGTAAGCCAGGGGACACTGCTTTAAATAATGTATACGGCCCATTCAGAGGTAATCATATTGTCATTGATTAATATACATCGGTGCGGCAGAGCATACCTGATGTGTGTGGGAGCTACGCACCGGGTATGATAAAACTTGGCGCTGAGAGCTGGTGTCAGGCAGGGAGCATCTCTAGGGCCCTGTCCTCCTTGTCTGATGTTTCAATCACAGCTTAGGAGCTGTGATGCATGGAGGCATACACTATCAACTGACTGGATAACATGAGGAGCCCCAGAGAATCACCATAGCTGCCATAGCATAGAGATAGAGAAGGAAAGGGTTAGAGGGAAAAAAGAAAGGCAATGGGGCAGATAAAAACAAAGCCAGAGAGGTGGGGATGTGAGGGAAAGTGTCAGCACCAATCAAATGCATATTTTTGTCTTAAGAAAATTGAGTTTCTTCATATAATTCTTTACTAGAATTGATTGGCTGGTGAAAACAAGTTTGTCCATTGTCAAGGAGAGAATGACAGTGAATTCAGAGAGACAATACAATATTCTAGCTACTGTACATACAGGGGTTGAGCTGGATCAGGTATCCCAAGCTGACACACTGAGGGTGAGGGATTGGGGTGGTAATGAATTCCCACACTCCCACACTCCTGTTGACACCCAGACGCAGATGCCATGTCACCTAAGTTTAGTTTAGACAAACACAGATCTGCCCAGAGAAGACCGAGGAGCCACGGCTGCTCCATGCGATGAAAAATTCATACACTGTTGTTACCTAGACGCCATTCAGAGAGCACAGAGTTCAAAACATGAACCAATTACAGTCTAAAACTCAACTGTCTGGACACAACACATACATTTTGATCGACGTACACTTAGACACACTCACACCAATAAAAAGCCATGCCACAGACACACACACACACACACACTCGCTCTCTATCTCTCTCTCTCTCACACACACACACACACACACACACACACACATATACACAATCTCCATCGGATAGATAAACAAATCCTGTCCAAGACTCTCCCCCCTTCAGGAGATTGTGAAAGCTTTGGCAAGCTTGAGTGAATATGTTGTTTTTGTTAATACATAAAGATTAGGAAACAGTCTCTAGGCTCTTCTCTCTCTCTCTCTCTCTCTCTCTCTCTCGCTCTCTCTCTCTCACACACACACACCACACACGCACACACACACTCTTATTCTCTCTCCCTCTCTCTGTGTCTCCCCCCCCTCTCCTTTCATCCTCCCCCACCTTCTCCCTGGCAGTCTGGCAGGAGAGGTGGTCTTGTCAGACAGCTTCTCTCCCACATACCACAGAGCTCTGAGAGGTGTGGAGCAAACAGGCTGAATGCTGGGAGGCTTCTGTCTCTCTTTCTTAAAACCTTTTGGCTGCTGGAAAATACTCTCTGACAGCAGGCCTATGTGTTCTGCTGTATGTTTGACAGGAGAGGAAGAACAGTCTGCACCAGATACAAAATAGCACCACAGGCAGATGCTTAGCCAATCTGAGAGAGCCTCATGGGTTGAGTAAGAAACAATATTCTACAACTGAAGAGGGACAGTCAGTTATGTGTGGTTTATTCAAGACTGTTTACGGGGCTTTTTCTGCTTCCTAACCACAGTGATAACATACTGAGCAAGTAGTGGGGAAATGGTGACCTAAGTGAAGGGGGTGGTTGAAAAGAGGCCCTCTTATCTCTGTCTTGTGGTGTTTCTGGAGTGGAGGCGTGTGTAAGAAGGAGCGTGTAAATGTAGAGCATCAGAGAGGAGGCCTTATTTCTCTTCATCAGATACGTATATTTGCTGGAGTAGGTCGTGACAGGGGCACCCGGTAGATTAGAAGTGACTCACTGAAGAGCTAACACACATAATTTACTACACACTAGTATTTCCTTTGAGCTGGTCTAGTATTCCTTTCATCATGACCTGCTTTGGAATGGAGAAAGAGGAGTCAATTCTACTGAAATTTCCAACGACAAAATACATTTTTACAGCCAGTGTTGTGACAGAATATAACCACGTGACAGAACGTTACCAATTCAATCAACAGGGAACACTGTTCATGATTGGTCGAAACAATGATGTTAAAGCCACAGTGAAATGAAAAAAATTACTTTTTCGCCTTTTTAGCTCATTCCAACTATTACACCTATTGCCAAAAAAAATACAAAAAAAAATATTTCATCGTATATTTATACCAAAATCTCATTGCTTTAACTTAAAGAGAAAATCTTTAGTGGTGACATCATTGTGTACCAGGAGGCATACATTAAAATTCCACTCTTTCGGGTGATCCCTCCCCGCGTTATGTCCCGCCCCAAGATCCTGTTTCAACAAGAATTATATCATACTATAAAGCAAGGAATCTCTGTCTGTATGTGTGTCCTTCGCATATCTCGAGAACCGTTCGTCCGATCTACTTCACACTTGGCGGGTTTATTGCTGGGGACCCAAGGACGTGCAGTGTCAGATTGGACACGCAACACGTTCAATATTAATAAACTTTGAATAAACAAGCGAACAGCGCTCTGTGCAGCAGTGGGGCTCAAAGCGAACGGGCACTGCACTAGTCACATTAAGGAAGCGTGATGCTCTCAAAGTCGTACCATTTCATTGTGACTTTAACTCCACCTGCAAGTCAAGTCAGGCTTCACAGAGAGCATCAGCGGGCAACCATCCCTCCATCTCTTCCAACCGTAATCTTTTCTCTAATTTTCATCTCTCAACAGGCCTATGGGCCACTCCAGTCAGCCCCTAAAGGGAAGCTTTTTATCATCCAAAGTGAGGAGGAAAGAAAGGCCAAATCACATCAGAGGCAACACCAGCTGCACATAAAGAGGTTCTCCATTGAACAATGGAGCTGCCATGAGCACCACCTCTGTCTCCCAGCTGAGCCACGTAGCCACAGCTCAACCAATCATTGGGGTCAGAGCAGCCGCATGGATGACCAAAGTGCAGCCACCATAATCTAATTGTCATTGTATTGCCTTCCAATGTAAAAGGCATCTCTTTTCAGGATCATGAAAGGGCTTGGAGTGTAGATGAATAGGTCTCAGGCTAGTGTAGGCGACCTTAAACTGATTTAAAAGAGTCTAGTATGGCATTAAGCTGCACTTTGGAGTAGTGGTGTTATTCAGTCTTTTCAATAGAACTCTGTTGGAATGGAGCAGTGGAGTAATCAAAGCCCAACATCTCCATCTCATCCCAATTCAGAGGTATCCTTACACAAACTATCATCTCAAGTCAAGAATGTGTGTAAAAGTGCATAGAATGTGTATGAAGTTCTGTTTCAAAATGAGGTTTCCACCATTAGGAAAATGTGAAACCTACATATGCACAAAATTATTGCTGTTATGGCAATCATTTTGTGCATATGTCATTTTTCTTTTGATATTACGAAAAAAATCCAAGTTCAAAGTTTTGAAATGAAACTAACAAGCACAAACACACATTAGACAGTATGCAAGAGAAAAAAAAAGAGAGAGAGAGATTCACATAGATATCTAAATTAATCTCAGGTCATGACTCAAGGTCATTTGGGAGTAAGGGATGCCTCTCTCTCCCTCTCTCTCTCTCTCTCTCTCCCTCTCTCCCTCTCTCTCCCTCTCCCTGTGTTCTTTCTACCCATCCTCAGGCCGTTTTACAGCTGAGGTTCTCTTTGTGTCTGTTTCTAAATGCAGGGGGGTGATTGGCCACTCTCTTTATCTCTTTCTGAGCAGTTTAATCTTATTCAGCACGGTGCATATTAAACACCCTCCACGATTAAATATGAAAAGGAGAACATTCGCTAAGCTAATTTCAACATGATGACTTGTTAGACAGTCCAGATTAATTAATTATTTCATGGGATTTTAATTCCTCCTATAATCTTGATAGGTCAGACTGTATAGCTGTTAACATAGCCACATCTCTTTCCAACAGTGAACTATGGTATTAATACTTTTTGAAGTAACTTCAAAGTCAGTCATTGATGAGTCCTTTGGTGATTTATTTTCGTCTGATGTCAGCCTGTATGTCATTCAGTCCATCCATACCAATACATTCTTATTCAGTCAATGGTTTTCTCCCTTATTTATGCAGATGGATATTGTTTTATTTACAAGTCAGTAAAGTGCAGTCACTTCTCTCCAAGTGGACGAAGCAACAGTGTCAGTCTGCTCTCATATCTCTCAGAAATATGCACACATATTTATAACTCCCCGCAACAGCGATGCTCCCATCCATCCACACTTAGCCGCAGCCTCCTCCTTCATTAGCCAATGGCACCTTTAGCTTATGGTCAGAGCTGCAGCAGTGTCTATAGTATAATGAAATTTATGAAGAAGAGCCACTTGGTATGCTAGCTATGCGGCAGCAGGTCCCCATGCTCAGAGAAACCCACACGCTCGCTTTTATAGATTGCATAATGGCTTGCATGAAAATGGTTTCACACTAACATAAATCAAATGTCAAAATACAACCGGAGCAAGACAATTCCCATGGTGCGCACATGGACACACACACACACACAGGCGCACACACATACACACAAGGCAGATACACATGCTCAAAGGAATCAGCCATCCAAAGAGCTTACAGTTCTGCTTATGCAGATACATGTAGTGCTTAATAGCATACATAATAATTTATTAAGAAATGTTAAATATTCATCAATATTAAATTAATCATTTATAGCAGATCTTTAAACTAAAGGGTGTCCTTGAAGTTTTAGATGTGAAGAGTGTCTTCAGCAAAGAGGCAATCCCCTGTGGACATTTTAAATCTCTGATGTACAACACTTGGACTGCTATTGTTTAATGACTATCCCACTTTGATATTGTCTTTCACAAAGGGAAAAAAACACACAAGCACAGAACAAATGTCCCTGTTAAAGTCATTAATTGCTAGCGCCATAATTAATGTTATCGCCATGCGTAAGAAATGGGAAATAACACATTGCTGAAAAGCTGTGGTGCAGAAAATGGGTGAGAAAATGGGACATAAAAAATGTTGGCTGGGGAATCAGACTCCTCTGTTGTTGCAAAATGTTGTGGTAGTGTCCATGCAACAAGCTTATTGTCACTATAACCGACACCACCTCTCCTTCTCTCTTCTGTCTTTCACTCACTTTATCTCACTCAAGGTCACTGCTCTGCTCCTGGTTGTCATCTTCTACCTTCAGTGAATACAGCAAACAGCGCTACACCATCAAACACTCACACACTGCTTCGGAGGTGCAGTAGTATGTGGTTGGCTATGAAAGAGTACGAACATCAATAGATGAGTCTTGATCAAGAACGGTATTGGAGGTTATTTAGCTAATGAAGCCTCGCTTGTGTGTTGCAAGAATTAAGACATCAGACCGTGTACATACATCCGTACCCATGAAGGCAGAAGAGGGGAAGGACACGGCTCCTTGCCAGGCCACACCGGCTGGTGAGACTGCATGGGACGCACTGTTACACAGCAGCTCGATGCCAACCACACCTGTGCTCACATAGGCACCGCGCTCTCCGGGGCACACCGAGGTCACCTGGGTACGCTGCCACCACACCTGTCCTTCTCTTCACCCCCCCCCCCCCCCAAGGTTACCATGTGCAGATGGGGGAAACATATACATGGGGACTATATGGTCTGCACAGGGCAGTTGGCGTAAGAAACATCCTTGACACACAATCAGTGTGAGAGGAGAGGGATTTTCCATTTATTGTAATTCCTCTGCACATACAGAAGTAGCATTCCCTCTCATTGCTTCCGCACTCTTATCCATTCAGCTAATGCCCCCAGGCAGGCAGGGAGTAAGTCAGGTCGTTCCATCAGTATGGGTAATAGCAAGGTTCGGCAAAGGGTTAGGCAAAAAGGCGGCTTATAAAAGATTATACTGCCATGATAGCAAATAATCAGGAGCTAATTCATTGTGCGGCCCTCTCTCATCACTCCCTAAGCCTCCTTATTAGAGGGCTTACATCTACATCTCCAGCTGATGAGAGTGCGTCTCCTCTCTTAAATTTAGACAGTGCATAGCAGAGGGAGACGGCACACTAATATTAGATTCCGCCTTCACTTCTCCACTATTTCTAATAGTTATGGGTGATATTGAGTCAGATATATGTGCTAAACCCAAGGCCTAAAGGATTGGGAAGTTTTTTTTGTGTGTGTGTGTGTGAGATCTGAGTGTTTCATCTAGATCTGATTCTTTTATTGATAACAGCCAGTGGGCGGCAGGTCCTTAGATAAGGGGCTTAGCCCTGATTCATTTCCCTGGATCAAATGCTTCCTCTCAGCAAAGTTGAAATTCATTTCACTTAAGTGTAACAGGAACTGAAATGTTTAAGTGTTTTTTTTCCCTTTTTTTTTCCTATGACTGCTTTATGAATCCACAAATTTGATGGAGATTAAGTCAATTGATCATAAGGTGCATTTTTACAAATCACGCAACATACAGGTCTAACTATCAACAGTTTTTTCATAATGACAAATTTTGAATTGTGTGCTGGATAATTCATTATATCCTTACATGGACATATCATACCAGCAGGAAAACCCTCTATGAAGACCAGCCTTCACCATAAATCAGGCTAAATTCCCTAGAAAGAAGAATGCAGGAGGACACTGCACCCAGCACTAAAATAGTATCACCCAGGGCTACTTCTGATTGAATGTTTTATCACAGACAATCCTGAGTGGCGGAAAAAAAGAAACTAATTCATTCATCCTGCTCAAGTAAAGAACTATAACAACCATGTAATTCCTCTGAGATTTTGCCTTTTCAGAGCACTTTGATTTGTCATGTTATTCATGTCTTTTCATCCTTCTTTCTTCCTGCACTCTGCTCTACAGTGTGGTGGGTATCGTGTGCTGTAATTCAGCTTTTTATAACCCCCTCGCTCATTCACCTATTGAGTATCTGCCACTGTAGTACCAGGGCCACATGAGTTCATCACTCCGCCTCAGTAAAAGGATACAATAAGTATGTGTCCAGGGCAGCTTAGGAAGGGCATGGATATCCATCAGCGGTGCATATGATGGATCACACCAGTGTCTGGGATGAATAGACATGCAACACAAAATACACTGAGGCCAAAACGGGGAGGAATATACATTACATCCATTTAATCATCCGCGCGTGTTAGCGAGGCAGGCGGGCCTTGCTTTCTCTCTTCCTGCTGCCTTCAAAAGCTTCGCGCAGATTGATTATGTACAGGGAAGCAGCGAGCATAGCTGCAAAACACCTGCCAAGAAGAGGAGGCAGTAAGCTTTTTCACTGGTACACAAAAAGCATGCAAGAAGACAGTGAGAAAAGAAAGAATGGATGACTGCCTAGCTACCCAAATAAGTAGCTCTAAGAGTACGCAAAGTGCTGGTGGAAGTCTAGTTTCCCAGCACAGGAACGCCCAATTCACTGTTCCGAGTCCAAATTAGCGAACTCTCATTTAATCGCGAAACAGTCTTATGTTTGCCACTTGTGGAATGCTGAGCAGAGATGAGGACAAGGCGCCTTGATAAAGAGTGACAAGTTGTAAAGACACAATGGGACATAGGAGGTGAAAGATCATCGGAGAATTGAGGTGAAATGTCAGAGGATATCAGAGTTTCCACAGCTGTGACTTAGAGGATCCTGAAGTACTATCGGGTAGAAGGAAGGAGGTCATTAGGAAGGAATACAAAAACATGGAAAACCGATAAGGTGTTCAGCAGGTTTAAAATCTCATCATCATCGCCCGCACGTAACTGTCTTGATGCCCCAGGCCTTATTTAACCTCGAAGTTAAAATACTCACAGCCTTTTACACCCACATGAAACTGGGCCATTAAGGTCATCCTGGATAAATGTATTCATGAAATGTGATCTGCATGAATGGGAAAAAAAGATAGGCTATTAGAGCTGTGAGACAGCATTGCATAGAAGTCCCAGCAGTGATGATTTGATTGATGATGATTAGGCTTCTTGTCTTAAATCGATTTTACAGAGCATGTCATCTGCATTTTATTTAAGGAGAGAGAGTGTCTGCCTTCAGTACTAAAAATGTAAACATGTCCTATTTTGAAGAGTGCGTGCCACATGTCAAGGCTATAACACCACAGAAACATGTGGTTTCTCTCCAGGGACCAACAGAAACACTGTTGGTTTCAACTCAGTTACTCCCTGTCTAAAGTTGGGATTTTGAAGGACTCCCACCTAACTAAAGATGAAGGGAGAGACAGCAGATAGAGAGGAAAACAAGGCGATGAGAAGACGAGCAAGCAGGGAGCAATTTTGTACCACTTGAAAAGACACTTTCGATAAAGGGGAGCAAAGCTCCTTTTATGTTTCTTTTATGAGAGGATGAAGACATAGGGAGCACTCAGTTATTCCAATATACATGGAGAGGTTGAACTGCTCTTTCATCCAGATTCAATGACACTCACTGCTCATGAATATAGATAAGAAACATGCAAATCAAACCTTTCAGTCATTTTTTGTCTTGTTTGGCTTGAATGTTGAATCTAGGTGAGTATGTAGTGCAATATATGTCATTAAACTATAAAAAGAAGTATAATGGATAGCTTTATCATAGCAGCTACTCACAGAGGGCATATCATGATAAGTGATCAATCTATTATTGAATGTACAATACACATGTCAAGTGATTTTATATCTTTTGAAAATGAAAACCAGTTTCCCTCTCCACATTTCCCAGCTAAGCATTTGAATCTTTTGAGTGGCATGACAGTGGACCGTCTCTCACAGCCAGACCAGAGAGCCCCACTCACCTCTGTCTCATCTGGGAAGCCCTGGGGTTGGGCTGAGGGAAGAGAGAAGGCTGAAGGCAGGGCTGGATGAAAAACGAGGGTGTCACAGCATTGTTGCAAGGTTAGCACACCCGCTAATGGAGCTGTGCTGGGGCAGGGCGCCCTGAGGATCGACCCCGCCAAGGGGGGCATGTACAAGCCCAAGATAAACTACTGTAGGGGGCATGGCACTGCCCCAAGCCCCTCTACTGCCCGCTAAGCACTCGTGCACACACACACACACACACACACACACACGCATATACACACACACGCACACACACACACACACACACACACACACACATACATACGCACACGCACACACACACACACACACACACACACACACACACCACCATGGGCTAGAAACACCCTCCCGACATTTATAGCTGACCATCAGATGCGGCGCTGAGAGATCCCCACTGTTCCTCATAAAGCATGGAGTTTGACACAGCACTATTCAGTGTTGATATAAAGCTGAGTAACACTGTAATTTAAGTCTGATGGGTCAGGGTTACAATGGTGCAGTGTCATTTCATTGTCTCAACTGACTTAATCACAACTTGGTACTTCACCAGCCACAGCTGGCAAAGTCTTTAAGCAGACTATGCACCACTTTTTTGATGATGGAGATATTGAATATTTATTCTTCTATGCAGAAATAACTGCTATCCAACCCAGAGCAATAACTTCCCACAAAAGCTAAACATCTCACTTAAAGGGGCAAAGCTAATTGAATGAGCAGATCTTGAGAATGAGTGTGAAGGGACCACTCTGTGGCTCATGTTTCAGAATAATTTGCCAAACCGTTCTGCTGTCCAGACTGTTCATGTAGGTTACATGGAAACATGCTCATGTTCCCTCTTTTCAGCAGTATAGATGATTTTAACACAGGCAGGTAGATCCTGATGATCCCTAGAGCTCAGAGGGTACTGCAGACAGCCAAGAGAAAAATGAGAGAAAATAAAGAATGAGGCATATGGCTGACGTGCTCCTGCTGTGCGGGGTTGGACCGATGAGCGGTCAGGGGCGGGAAGTTTGAGGCAGAGGGGACATTAGGAATGACATGTCCTGGAAGGTCTCTCTGCCACATGGGACTCAGCGTTGACAAAGAAGGCTCTGTTTGGCAGAATGGCAGCCATATTAATGACCAGTTTATCACTGTTTGTCAGGGGAGGGAAAAAGGAAAAGAGGGGAAGAAGGAAAACGTTTCCCAGCAGAGCTTTAAGGAGACTGACTTCCTGCCAGGAGAGGAAAGGAATGCTGACATCTTCCTGTTGGCTGCTCATAGGCACGTTTGATTGGCCAAGAGGGGATACAGATGGGTCAGTAAGCCATGCTTTGATTGGACAGAAGGAATGTGGAGAGGTCAGTGTGGAGTCCAGTTGGTGTCAGGGCTAGGGTGAGGGATTAAATGAGAGATAAAGATCCTCCAATACTAGAAAAAGGGAAGGAAGAGGGGGGCCTGAGAAGAGAAAAACATGGTCTAGTGGAGAAAACTGGAGAGCCTGTTTGTGTGCACACTCTGCATGAGTGGATGTGCTGTGTAAATACAGCAAATCTCCATAATGACAACTCTTCCTTTCTAGGTTTTCCACTTACTGTAAGATAAAAATACATCCTCTCAGAATGAAATGTATTCTTGAACAGCTCCATTATACTATGGGCCACCAGCCTTCATCAGGCTAGTAACAATACCCACAGTACTTTCCCCTTTTCTTGGTCACTGCACGGGCTGAAGTGTCTCAGAAGGAGTGCTGGAAAAAGAGCCGGAGGTTTTGTGGGGTTCCCTCTTGAGCTGTGACATCACTGCTGCTGACTCCACTTGTAATCTCAGCAGCATTGCGCTGTGCTCTGGCTTGCATCAGATAATACCTGATCCTGATGAAGAGAGTGAGAGGAGGATGTGTGTGTGTGTGTGTATGTGCGTGTGTGTGTGTGTGTGTGTGTGTGTGTGTGGGTGTGTATGTGTGTGTGCGTGCATGTGTGTGTGTGGGTGTATACCACACATGTGCGTGCATATCAGTGTCTACAGTACGTGCGTGTGCCTGTGCATGCGCCTGTGCTAGTGTGTGTTCTTTCTATCTGTGTCTGTCTGTGTGAGTTGGGAGGTGAATTGGGCTCATGAAAGGCGAGATTGAGACGAAGACCCGTCTAGAATCCAGCAGAGAAAGGCCTGTCCAACAGGCTTCACCAAAGCCTCTGTCGCTGATCTAACAAAGCCCCTCTTATTCGAGGCAGCAGACTGAGGCCCACAGGGAGAAAACCTCAAAGACTTTAACAACACCTCAAACCCCAGCCTCCATGACGGCTTGTTTCTTTCATTATTAAACTCAAACGGGGGCTCTGTGGGTGCCAGTGTGGGCTTGCCCGTATTAAAGAGAAAATAAGCCTTTGCCCACACATTATCGCTCACATGGCACCGACACCCACAGGCATTATTGCGTGGAAATTTCCAGTACCAGCATCTCATCACCCAGTGTAATATGTTTCCATGTGTGGTGGCAGTTAAAGTGCCCAAACACAGGAGTAGTAATAGAAGCCACGCTGGCTCCTGTGTGGAGAGGCCACAGTGTCTCCCCAGTGCCTTTAAAACAACAGTAAGGGCAACTGCAGTACCTTACTGCTCCTCCATAAGGTGCCACCCTAGCTCATAACCTGTGCTATTCATATAGATAGCAGATAAATGACTCCTCTTTCACTGACATCAGTTTGGGGTTGGTAAGTACAGAAATTTACAGAAAATTCACTTCCAGGGATATTACCCTTTGACTGAACATTTACCACATAGCCACATATGAGTCACTGAATGGTCAACAACCAATATTGAGTCCAAAAGGTGATATTTCTAACACATATCGATAGATAGATAGATAGATAGATAGATAGATAGATAGATAGATAGATAGATAGATCTCTCACATTCTCTCTCTCTCTCTCTCTCTCTCTCTCTCTAAGTATTTCCTATTTCCTTGTACCAGACTTAAAATAGTGACCACGGAGCTTCCTTTTAGACAGTAATGGTCATTGCAATCTGTTGAGTTATCCTGAATCCAAATGTGCCTCTCTGATCCAACTGGTCTCCCTGCCCATTACATTTTATCTGTAGTTCTGGGCCATCAATACTCTTAAGAACGAGCTCCTGATAGGAAGTCAGAGTTTTTTATGCTCATACTTTACATCTGATATTCTCCTCTCTGCTGGTCCCAGAGTTTCTTTATGATTATTGAGACACTGTTTTACCTTTCTGTGCCTCTAAGAGAGTTCACAGAACATACATGTTCTCAATACAGCCATACAAACCCATGTCTAATGTTGATTTGTTTACCTAGATAAACACACAAATACGAACACGCAGATGCACACGCACATGCGTGTGCACACACACCCCATGCACAAAGATTTCCAGCAACCTATATGGAGACTGCACAAGAAAACCACCCACGGAACCGCAACAGGACATATTCAACTTCCGCTTTCATTAAAGCGTCGCTATTCCGATAACCTTCGTCTATACATAGAAAAATCTTTTCCACCCACCTGATACCTCATGAGCAATGAGCCTTACCAATACTGAAAATGGACAGCAATCTATCATCGGCAACCAGATCAAGCTGAGAGTGTGCACTCCTACTGCTCTCTGAAAGTGCACAAGCTCCTGAGAGACATCTTCAGTCGTTTGTCACACCACCCTCCGCCCACTTTTCTACACTCTGACCCCTTCATACACTCATGTGAGTGTGGCGGTTGGTCACAATGAGAGAGATTAAATAAGATGAGGTTAGATGGACTAAAGAGTGTCTGGGGAAAGAGAGATATAATTGTGCATATAGGCCTTATCAATAAGTTTACAACAGGCCAGAGAGAGGGTAAGAAAGGTAAAGTACAGTGAGCTGAAGCGGGCAAGAGGCTATCTGATGTTATTGTTTTGAGGGGCAGAGGGAAAGTGCTTTGGGGACAGTGGGGTTAATAGTCCAGGGAAGACAGGCCTGGCACCAGCATGTTATAATAATACACTTGGCAGCTAGAGTGGTGTCAACCCCTTAATTCCCCCCGGGAGAGAAGGACACAGCCTAATCTGTATTCAGTCCTGACATTGTCCACATCTGATATGGAACATTAGCCCCTAACTCTCTCTATAGACTAGTGTCCTTCAGTTTATATTACTTTATGTTAATAGAGAGAGAAAACTCCATGTGCTGTCGTTTGTCATTGTTAGCAGGGGTGCTCCCTGAGCCTGTTTGAAATGCATGTGTTTACCAGAGAGAGGGGGAAGGTAAACCTGACCGCTCAGGGAACCTCCTCGTTTCTCCATCTCTATTGATCTTTGATCCAGCCGAGAGCCTTCCGTGGCCCCCTCCCTCTCCTTGGCTCTGTTCTACGCTCCTCGTTTACCATCTATTTTCCATTCCTTTGCTGTGCATCTAAGTCAGCCGTGAGCGTATGCCTGTCTGTGGTTGTTGAGCCAATGAATGAGAGCGAGCAGCAGGCAACTGGGACTGAGGTTTTAGGTTTGGTTCCCTCTCACTCAGTCTTTAATGGCTGCTATTCAGAAATGTTTTTCCGATGCCAAGATAGTTTAATTTGATTTAGCAAATTTTGACTTCTCTCCCCTATAGCCACTATACACTACAGAGAAGTGTGTCCAGCCTCATAATCTAGAATGTTACACTGATGTACAACTCTATTGAGAATCAATTAGAAAACAAGGTGAGTGTAACAACAGCCAGGGGATGGATCTATGGGGATAGATACAGTATCATTTTCTGTGTCAGAACTGTTTCCAATGTTGTAAGTTCACCTTAGTATTTAAGTTAAAATGCAGATTTTTAGTCCACAGATCTAGTCTCACAATTAATGTCCTGGTAATACATGTTGGATCATTTATTTTCAGATTGGTTACTGTGGGGAAGTTGGCCATATTCTCAAATTTTGTAGTGGTATTCACCTTTAACTAAGCCCAGTTAAAAACATCTTTTCATAAAAAAACAAAATATTTATATCATCTCTATTTCTCCAGTACCTTGTTCACCACAGTTCAGAGGCAGATCACCACTAGTTAACAGGGATTCTTGTTTACAATACAAATGAAAAGCACACCAGCACTAATAAATCTGTTCTAGTTAGTTGCTGAACATGAGATGTGCCACAATTACAATGCCGCTTAACATAACTTGCATTGTCTTATTTGAATAAAATAAAATGAAGGAACGTCTGATGAAGTCAGTCGGGGGAATATTGTTTAAATCTGACTCTATTCTCTGACTTCTGTTGGAATTAATTCAGCTAATTGTCTTCAGCCCAATTAGAGTCTATTCCCTACTGCAGTCTGGTGAAACAGTGCTGAGCTAATTGGATTAAATCTTTATCATTTCCTGGGAAACACAGAGAGAAGGGGGAATATGAAGCAACAGTATTGCCTTTTTTAATTAAATCTAACCTAATGACTGCACTTTTATTAACATCCAACTTTTTCATGTCTCTATGCCGTAAATAGGGCTAAAAATCAGGCAGTCAGTGGAAGCTTTTACATGAGTAATTCATTTACTGTGAAACCTACTCTACAATGATATCTGTATGTGCTTACATGGTATCCCTCTTCTGTTTCTTTTTCTCAGATACACTTCATTGTGAGCCACTAAAGAGCAAGGCGAGAGAGAGAGCTTCATTGTAAACCTGTGAGTGCACCGTACAGTAAAACGCATGTCCTTATCCACCTATGGGCCCTGCTCATCCTCTTAAATGCCAATAATAATTAATGGTATTACAGCAGGATACTTCTGAGCCTCTTAAACTCTGCTTTATTAGTGGCCTTTAGATAGGCCAGGTGGGGCTGGCTGCGTGGAGAAAGCAGGCTTTGCCAATGCATATTGAGACATAAAAAGGGGCTAGCTATGGAAAAAATCAACAATGATCATGGCTAAATAATTATTAAGAGAAGGAATCCACCAGCCAATTTTAGAGCATACCCAGACACAGTCACAGGATCATGGGCATTATTCCACCACCAGTCCATTCACTGGTGGTTGTTATAATGTCAGACAAAAAAGGCACCACACTAATTGATTGCATTTTTATTTGATTGGAGCTATATCAATGCTTCAACATTGTTAAAGAAGTGAAACTCTTAGGGACATCATATTAAATCCATCACCTGTCCAAGTGTCAGTTAAATCACTGACGTGAACATTGTGTTTTTATTTTCTCCCAGTCCTGTCAGTGGCCGTTGCCAGCCACTTGCTGCCTGCTCAGGCTGTAAAAGGACTGTTTACATTCCTGGTAATAATGTGTTTACTCAAACTGTCCAGGGAATCACAGCCAGTGACAAATCCCTCCTTAAGGATAAACTACTTATTCAGAATTAAGAGCTCATCAAAAACAAAGATTCAGCGAATCACTGAGTGATTGTTGTGCATATGCAGTGTGTGTTTGTGAAACACAGAGAGAGAGAGAAAGCAGGAAAGAGAGAGAGAAAGCGTTTACACAGACAGCCTTAGAGCATACATTCCCAAGATTTGGCTAATAATCGTTTTAAAACAATAACATGTGGAGCTCAATCAGACAAAGCACTCAGCTGATGGCTAGCTGGAGAGCAAGAGCCAGATAGCTTGGGGAGAGCATCTCTGTGCTAAGCAGCAATTGAGTGATGCGGGGATGAGCTACTTAGCAGAGGGGGCATTACTCTGATGATCCTAGACAGAGCAAATCACAAAAGCGGGATTTCTCAAAAAGCTGGATTTCTCAGAAGTCAATGTAACTGATGCAACCAGGCACTGGTTTATGTTGTTCAAGATGCAGAATATTATTGGCCCTGGTTCCATACAGTATAGGATTTAGGTGAATGTATAACTGTTATATGCAGGTAGCCCTCTACTGTCAATATGTACAGTGCATGCATCCACTTAACCTCAACACATAACAGCCATATGTGCAACAAATCCCCTGACCACTCAGCTTCTTCGCCTCAGATTGGAGAGCCACTGTATTGATTCAGAGAAACCCGGCTACCTTCCTCCTCTTTTTAAAGAAACCGCGTCGTGCATCCAGCTCTGCTCTGCTCCGACAATCGTTTCCTTACAGTCTCTCAGGGAGAGACGGGGGAGAGCATCTGGAAAAACAAACAGGAAGCCCAGCGAGAGGAAACTTGGGATGAAATACAGCCAGTAGGGAGTACTGCAGCGCTCTGCCATGAGAGTGGATTGGACTGGAGGGCATGAGGGAGCATGGGAGGGAATGGTCCGCTTTATACTGCATGCCTCATGAAAATATAATGAACAGGAGCCAGTGACCCAACAGCCAACATGCAGACATCCATGCATGCAGAAACACTCTTGCGCATACAAGCACTGACACACACACACACGCACACACACACTTCTGATAAAGCATCTGGATCGAGTCACTTTGGCAAATCGAGAGCACACATGTTAAAATGATAAGCTTGCACTGTTTTTACAGCAGCGTTAAAGGAAGAGGTGCACCAAAAGTTCACAAAACTGACAATGTAGGTTGATAAGAATAGGCACGCATTTCATATTTGACACATATTATCTACTTGCAATAACCTTATATGTAACATTGGAGTGGGCAGTCCTCTCATCCAGATTTGTTTTGGGGGTTTTTTATTGAGATAGTGGGTAAGCAGAGAATAAGGCAGAGTAGGGGAGACAGAGAAATGCTCTGGCAGGACTCAAGCCTAGGCAGATATTGTTGGAAAGCAAACAAAAAAAATCCCACAAAATTGTCCATGTTACCTCTTTTGATTCATGAGGTGGAGAGCTTACAGCAGAAGTAAATCAGACCCAGATATCTCATTGTGTAGTTTTAAAATACTAATGTTAATGTGTAATTACTGTAACAGCATTACAAACCACTAGTAGTGACTGTACTATTATTAGTCTGCAATGCTGATGAAGGCTACAGCAACACAGAGTTAGCATGGGGCTTTGATGATGTATGTGTATTGTTGAACCTGGTCTCCTGAAATTGTGTGAAATAAGCATGAAATGTGGAGAAATACATTATCCCACCATGAAAGGATTACGTAAAGAGGGCACAACTAGAATCAGGTAGGAAGTCTGACAGTGAACTATACGCATTTTCCTTCAACTCTGATGTCTGGATTCAATTCCCAACTCATACCAAGAGGTTTTCTACTGTTAGTTTCTTTTAGTGCAAGTTTTTTTCATTTAACTATGACCAAACCTTACCCTAACCTGAACCAAATTGTTTTAGTTAGCTAACCTTAACCCTAACCATAACAAAAGTTGTTTTACTTGCCTGAACTTAACCGTTAGGTAACTTTTACATAACAAATAGGAGAAAATGGCGTGACCAATTTGTGGTATTGTCACAAAATCAAAATTTTGGTGGATTCACATAATGCAGAGTTCATGCTCATTTCACATAATTTTATGAGACTGTGTTGGTAGTTGTTACACCCAAAGAGTGATACATAGATTCACACAAGTGTAATACAGAAGTACCTGGTCTGTGTACAAATTCTAAAGTTATAAATAAACATCGAACAAAAAGTTTGGAAATTTGTGTTTGGTAGATTATTTCTCTGTTGTAACAATGCTTCTTGGCAATACATTTTATACCGTTGGAAAGCCTGTTTATTTCCCTTTTCAATGGTGCCCCATTTGTAAGGAACATGCATTTGTGGGATGAGCAGCACAGCTGAGTATGTGGGTTGCGCTCATGAAAAATTTGCCAAATCTTCTCTGCCAATGCCAAACAGCTTATTCTGCTGTTGCTATTGACTCTTGTTTTGAGCTTCCGGTACCCCCAGGTGCTGACAGTCAGGTACCTGATTGGCACCTGCACTGGAACCTGAACATGTGGAGGAACGTTATGTTCAGCGATGAGTCCAGATTCTGCCTACGGAAGTTGGATCGTAGGGTCAAAGTGTGGAGAAGACAGGGAGAACGCTATGCTGATCGCTGCACCGATAGAGTAACACCTTTTGGTGGAGGCAGTGTGATGGTGTGGGGCGGCATCTCCATCACTGGAAAAACGAGGCTTGTCATCATTGGAGGCAATCTCAATGCAGAGAGATATCGAGATGAGATTCTGCAACCAGTGGCAATCCCATATCTCCACAGTCTGGGACAGAACTCCATCCTCCAAGATGACAACGCTCGCCCCCACAGAGCGGGGTTTATCAGAGACTACCTCCAGAATTTGGGAGTAGAGAGAATGGAATGGCCTGCCAACAGTCCTGACCTCAACCCAATTGAACACTTATGGGATCAGCTTGGGCGTGCTGTTCGTGCTAGAGTGACCAACACAACCACGTTGGCTGACTTGCGACAAATCCTGGTTGAGGAGTGGAATGCCATCCCACAGCAGTGTGTGACCAGGCTGCTGACCAGCATGAGGAGGAGGTGCCAGGCTGTTGTGGCTGTGTATGGTTCTTCCACACGCTACTGAGGCTCCTGACTGTTTGTTAAATGAATAAATTGTAAAATTGCCAATATGTCTTGTTTCTTCCTTGTTACTGATAGACTTCAATCATCCAATCCACCAAACAACACCAAACAAGAGTCAATAGCAACAGCAGAATAAGCTGTTTGGCATTGGCAGAGAAGATTTGGCAAATTTTACATGAGCGCAACCCACATACTCAGCTGTGCTGCTCATCCCACAAATGCATGTTCCTTACAAATGAGGCACGATTTAAAAGGGAAATAAACAGGCTTTCCAACGGTATAAAATGTATTGCCAAGAAGCATTGTTACAACAGAGAAATAATCTACCAAACACAAAGTTCCGAACTTTTTGTTCGATGTTTATATACAAAACCATTTCAAAGGTTTACTGAATAATGAGCCTAGTTAGGATTTAGTTTGTCACCTTATAAATTCAACCATCACAAGGATTATCTGCTTATTGTTGAAATAATCAAAGGCCTAACTTTTCCTGTCTGTAGTATAAAATAATACATATAAATGTTTCATAGGTTTTTACTATTGGGGAAATTATTAGACAATTGGATAATGTTTGTCTGGCTGTCATTTCATGTTGAAGGGAATGCCACACCCCTACATATGACTCTTTTGGTATTTTATCAAATTATTATGATTTTGTAGCTATATTAACAAATCATCCAGCATGCAGAGCATGCACAGCACCCGCCATGGCTGACATTTTTCGTAACAGTTCATATGGTTCTGAATAGCTTACATAGGACTCCTTTGAGAAAGACTTAAAAACATTTACATTTTTTTTTCTTTTTTATGTTTGTGCTTCTTTTAGAAATTCCATGGCAGTTTAATAATTTCCATGCTGACTCTTAGCAACTTCAGTAGGTGGTGATAAAAAAAAAAAAAAAACTCATTATAGTGCAGTGAAACTTTGGCACTTTTGTTGTAGGGATGACAACAAATTAACTAAATTAATTAATGGTGCAATCTTGTGTATCCCTGTACTGTATACAGCAATTGCTGTCCATAGCGGCTAAGAAAAATTAAAATCAAATCAAATGGATTTACACACTCATGTAGGCCTAATTATTTTTCATACACGTGTATAGCATCACCTTCCATCTCCTAAACCTAGCTGAAAGAAACCTGAAAGTAAAGGATAACTTATGGTGTATTACTGTAAATAGACATCTACTGTATCCGTCTGATCCGTCCTCAGAGCCTGGACCATGTGAATGAGGCGAAAAAGGGCGTCAACAGTAAGATCAATTATATCCTCATGAATTTATACCCTCAGACACACACACACACACACACACACACACACACACACAGAAGTACATGCACTCACACAATGGGTTCACTATGACTTGAGTTACCTGGACTGATTACAAAAATATTTGAGAACTCTGGAGTTTTGCCTTTTAAAAGACTTAGTGAGAACAGATGGTAAAATCTATGAGACAGACATGAAAGTAAAAGCAATGCTTTAGTCACTTAGCTCAAGAGCAAAGGACAGTCATGTCTGATGATATAATTTTAGTGGGACATGAAATATCTAAACCATGTTATTTCATGCCTGTCTACACACACGCTTCACTATAGAAATGTCCCATGCTGACATTCCAAATAGGATTTCAAGGATCTGTTTTGCAGCTGGGAAAATGGTTCATATATATTGAAAAGGACTGCGCAGGAAAATGGATGTCTGAATCTGAGTGGGCAAATGACATTGCGCAGTGCACAGAGCAGAGGGAAAGCGATCAATGCAGATCATAAACAGAATACAATAAAGTAATCCATTGCCATTACCAGCAAATGGGCATTGTATTGGAGGCCTTTGCAGACTGAGACATGCATTGCTTCAGTTTGCCAAGTAACTTGGATGAATGCATAAAGAAGAATTGCCATATAATGCATCAGCAATGCATGGAAGAAAATGCACTGAAGTGTGGACGCTCTCCTTGGCACCTTAGATACGGGTACACACATGCTCACACGTACTTTTACTGAGAAGAGAACAAGGAAATTCTTTTGACAAAGGAAAAAACGCACGTACACACATTCACACAGACATTCATGTGGATGCATGCTGCAACCACGTACCACGCACACACACACACACACACACACACACATCAAAATACACAACTCATCACACAGCACTGACACACAATCCCCCAGCACGCGTCTGTGAAACCTGAGTGCTGTTCTGTCACACTCCCAACATCTGGATCTGTTAAGGAAATTAACAGCCTGGCTATTCCACTGTCATTTAACCTGCAAGCAATTGAGCCATGTGTTGAAAAGTTTTCTTGGATACTCACAGGCCTGCTTGGAGCAGCGCCTCCCTGTCATAAATCACCCAACTCTCTCTATAGGGCAATAATGCGCATGTACACAATAATGTGGTTTTGGTCACATTTTTTTTCTGTATATTATATATTATATATTCAGTTTGATTGTTTGTTTGTTTTTTTATTTATATAATGGTCCTCTGTAGCTGAAAGGCTAGGACCTGGAACTGACACCAGGGTGAGAGGTTTGATTCCCATTGGGACCGCCCACAATAAAAATATATTACAAGGTATGCTGGATAAAAGTCCACCAAAATGGCAAATAACAATCCTGTTCTGCACTTGTGTTGAAATTCTGTCAAAATTCATGGCAGTACCTTCATAATGAATCAAAGGACAAATCTTATTTTGTTTTGTGTTTTGAACCACACAGTTACTTGGCAATGTCCAGTTTCTCCCTCCATGGCTTTTTATGACGGGATGTCCAGTGATTTAGGCTCTTAGATCTCTGTCCTTGGGATGCCATGGACACCTAGTAAATAATTCAACAAAACAAGAGAGTAGATAATAGAGCTGAGGCCTAAAGTAACTCAATCAGAGCTGGCTGTCTGAAGCTCCCACCCCTGCCCCCAGTACACACACACTGCCTCAGCCTGCCACTCTCTGAGGTCAAAGGCTGTTTGTTGACCACAAACCACATAAAATTGGTTGCTCTGTAGCCATGGCTGGGGGAAGACCACAGGATGGTCAGTGCTAGAATCTGAGGTGCTATATAATCATGTTACACTCACACACGACCACCCACATGCTGTATGACTATACTAGCACACAAACCACCTTACTTCTATGTTTGAATGAGGTCATGTGAGGAAAAAATAAATTGTCTTTCAGTGGCAAAAACATTACATAGTACACTGACGTTTACAGTAATTTTCCTTTGACATAATAGAAAGTACAAAGACAGAAAATAACCACGCTTTCCTATCAGTTTCCTTTGACAGTTTTCATACCTGGTCCAGAGAATGTGAATCAGACACACAACCAAGGTTAGTAACTGGTTTCCGCATTTTCCGCACCTTAAATAAGCTTACCTCAACTTAATGGCCCTAGGGTGAACAGTAGGTGAAACCTGCCCCCTACAGTGATACAACATAGCTAGCTTCTAGCCTGTAAGTCACTGTGCAGCCACATTGACTTTGTCTTTTCGCATTTTGGTTGAATCACAAGATCATCAGACGGCATAAGTCAGCTAAAGCTAAAGAAACA
This sequence comes from Centroberyx affinis, assembly GCF_046629955.1. Taxonomy (NCBI): domain Eukaryota; kingdom Metazoa; phylum Chordata; class Actinopteri; order Beryciformes; family Berycidae; genus Centroberyx; species Centroberyx affinis. Next base: position 286,381 of record NW_027278824.1, on the reverse strand, counting down.
AGCGGAAGGCAGAAACAACCAGTGGTATCATTAGGGTAGAACAAATTATAATAATGATAATTATGACTGCAATAAATGTGTTATATTGTACTATATGTACAGTATAATATTGAACAATAAACATAGCACTTCCAAAAGTATGTCTTTCTGAACTCACCACTAGACCTGCTGCCATGTTGGTGTCAATGGGCATGAATGAGACTAACTGTTACTGTTGCTGTACTTGACAAAGGTTTGATGTCACTGTTTCTTGTTTGTTTATTCCAGGGAGTTGTGTACAACTCAGAAAAGTCAATTATGTTACAATCATAGGTATTTTGGGTGATGTAAATAATAGGTTTAAACTGAAATGTTCTCTTGTATGCACACAAGAAAGAAATAGTCAGCAAAAGACCACAGGCCATTGAAATATGCATTCCACTTTAGCACAGCAAATCCCCTCTTAAAGAAAATCAAGTGTTGTGTTGAGAATTAATTCCTCTTCATGTAATATTCATTGATAAATAATAAAACTGTCCCTTACTATACACCACGACAGCACTGTACCTAGGAAGTCCACAAGCGACTGTAAGGGAATATAAAGTGCAACAAATTTGTACTTTATTACGGTTTTGGCACTGAAGAATGAGATGTGTTGTAAACTATACAGTATTAAATAGTTCCCCCTGCTGGCTTGGCTGACTTAAATATATGTTACTTTAATGAAACAAAAGTAATGAAATAAGTTGAAGTGGATTTTAGACTAAATATGTAAACATGGCTATGGTAAATATATTGAGAGAGAGAGGAAGAGAGACAGAGTGAGAAAGAGAGAGAGAGAGAGAGAGAGAGAGAGAGAGAGAGAGAGCAATAGACAGAGCAAGAGAGAAGGAGAAAGAGAAAGAGGGAGAGCGCTAGTCCCAGAAATGGACCACAATCAATTAGTCTAGCTCTACAATAGTAGGAAATCTTATATTGGGGTCATGCATTCCTTATCAGCAAGTGAATTTTCACATGCCAGATTATGCTCTAATGAGTAATGGAGTTGAATGAATAATGATGTAGAAGAGAGTGTTATTTTTGCCCTAAGGCAGCTGGTAGCACACACAGTTAACCTAAAAAGTGAGGATCACACTTGAGGGCACTTTCTCAAGTCCTCCCACACATGTCGAAAGATAAAAAGGACCTTCTGGTACAATTAATCCATTTTACCACAGACTTAAATACAAATATTCTCGTAACACAGTTGAACCAAATGTTTTTCGCTTAGTGAATTCCAGTGGAGCTCAGTAACGTAAAGAATGTGCTTGGCATATTGCAAAAACAGTGATTATTATGCTGAAAAAAAGATTCAAGGTTATCACCTGCATGCATGTGATGGGTGCAGGAATATTCACTTCAGTAACACAGTCGTCCCTCCTTGGGAGCATTATAATGGTCATGAATTCCAAACTGGCACAGGCAGCCCTTCCATTCCTATATATATTCTTCATGTGTACACTGATTGGTGGACAGTGCAGCACTGCATTGTGGGCTAGATGTGATAGTGATGGCGAGTGCTCTTCCCCACCTTCCTCTCCAGACAGGTGTTGTGTGGGTAAATTGGCACTGGTGGACATGCCACTCTAATTTCATTGACAGTTTTATGACCTTTTATGTGTCCCAGCTGCCATGTTTATGACTGGCTGACGGTGTGTTCATGTTCAACAACATTAAACATGCATAAGCTAGACACCGTGGCCCATCACACGGCACAGAACAGTCTCTCCAAGAGCCCTGAACACCTAACATGTCTTTGGGGTAAAACATGGAGTCCATGAGAGATATAAAAGCAAGCAGAAATTGAAATACAGAAAGATACATGGATATAGGAGCTTGTGGCATTAAAACTATGGAGGTATAAACTACAAATCGGAGGCATCATGCAATGAGGGGTTTGCTGGTTCTAAATGGCCTTGTGAGATTGATAAAATACAGGAATGTAGTGCTTTTGATAAAGACAGGCTCCTCCAGCTTTCAAGCCTAATTTTATGGGCCTGTTTGGCTCCCCCATAGTACTGTACATCTGATTAATCTTCCCCATCCGCCTAGCCAGACAAGGTCAGAGGGGGCAAGGTGGTTGGACCTACGGCACTGGGAGCGTCAATCCCGCAGACCCAACAGCATGCTGGGTAATTAATAACACCTCTGGGAAAGTTCTCCCAAAAAACAGGAGCTCTCCTTGTTCCTGGAGTACAGTAACATAGCCCTCAGATAGAGGAGCAAAAGGGGAAGGGGGGTGGAGAGGACACAGCCAGTGATTTATAGACCATTGTTGTTTGGAGGGTATTTGGCTGGAGTTGCTGTACTTATCGAGCATGTACGCCCGGGTCTTCACTGGGGCTTTCTGTGACCCTTCTAGCCCCAAATCTTTTCATTTTCACCCCTGAGAACCAGATAAGACTGGCCCAGCTCACCTTTCTGATGGCAGAGAAACCCTCAGCTCTTACTTCTGAAAAGTCTAATCTCATTTTTTCATACAAATATTGAATTCATACTGATTTCATTGCTTCAATACGACATGATCATAGAAGAAAGGTGACAAGATTGTAAACTGTGCCCTGCGTTCTGTGAAATAGTACGGAGTCGTGAGTCACTTTAGCTTTATCTTTAACCGTGTCCCGTGTCTCTAATCACAGGGCACTGACTGGCATACGGAACATGTCAGGGCCTGAAATGAAGCTATTTTAGTTTCACTGGACTGAGACTGTTACATCTGGGCAGCTACCCTTCCCATTGCATAGGCCATTTTTTTCACTGCAGGCTGTCAATTGATAGGGAGCAAGAGTAGCAGAGAGAAAGAGAGAGAGAGAGAGAAAGAGAGTGATGAAGAGAGAGATTTAAAGAGGGAATGCGGGAGAGCTAGTTAGAGACAAATACAGAAAACAGAGGAAAGGAAGAAAACAGGGAAGATAAACAGAGAGAGAAAAAGGTTAAAAATCCCCAGTGATTTGTCAGTGATATGCCCTAAAGCCAGCAGAGGCGACATCAGTATCGCAAGCCATAACAAAACATGTCAGGATCATTATCAGGCTAAAGATATGATTAGAGCCACATCATGCCGTGCCCCGCACTCTTTTTCTCATGAGGAATATACTCTTCTCCGCTCCCCTTGTTTTCTCTTTCTTTTAAATGCTGATTATAATTTGGTTGTCTGGAGGGGTGCCAGGGAATAAACAGTATAGTGTTGTAACTCTGCTTGAGCAAGCACGCTGTAGCCCAGGCCCAGCCTAGGGACAGGTGCCAACACAATGCTCCATTTAACACTGCAGCCAAGCAAGCTCTGTGTACTGTAAAGATGGGCATTTTGTAAACTAGATTGATCACAATATGAGTAATTAACCTGTTTCCACTTCAATCCATGTATGCATTAATTGCCCTGATCAGAAAAATGCATAAGCCACAATCAGTGCGTTTATATGGTGACATGCTGTAAGAATGGTCAGGAGGAGTTTTGTGGGGCAAGTTACAAACAAAACTCACATTTACTCTACAGCCTTACATCTCCACAAGGCCTCTGTAGGGTTCAACACTTTGCACTTTATTAAAAACAAACAGACAGCTAACAGAGCTGATGGAGGACTGTTGAGACATGAGGCTGTTGCAGTTTTCATTTGAGATGTATGAAGCCCTGGAGTCTTAGGATCCCCAGAGCAGGGTCACAGTAAATGAAAGAAGCAGCTAGACCAGATTAATATTATTTTGTTTCAGTGTGGGGAGAGTTTCTTTGAAAAGTCCATGTGTATCTTGTGTCTTTGTAATCACCATGCAGTCTCTCTCTATTCTTGGTTTCCAATCCCTTGCTAGCACCTCATACTAAAATAATTTTGTCAGATAAAAAGGGTGTTGAAAAGAGAAGAGAAAATAATGAAAAGGATACTCTGATCAGTTCAATCATCTAATGCATTGAGCAGTTATTAATCATATTGTTCACAAAACAAGATAAATAGAGCCAAATCTCAAATGTACCGTAGGTTGTGTTCCAAAACTCGTTTTCACCCCATTAGAGCTTCTGTGACTTGGTTAGGCAGAACTACCAACATCTGTGCTGTAATTTTTATTTTAAACTTTTGTTTATCTCTTGCTTATTTTGCAACAGAAAGTGAAATCTTTAACTAGACAATAAGTAGAAAACAAAATAGCAGCAACATAGTTTTGTGACAAGGAAAATTAATCCAAATGTAGTGGAACATGTTGCATTTTAATAAGCACACAGTCATAAATGGCGGCAGTCTCAAGAAATTTTATGATTAAATTTCATCTGCTTAATCGCTGCAGCCACGGTATTCATAACTCAACTATATCAGCACAGCTGGGATGCTGTTTCACTCTGTTTAGGCAGGGGGAAGGAGGACTAAACACCATTTAGTGAAGAAGGAGCCATTGTGCTGTATCTCATTATAAAAATGTGTTTTTCTTCTCATGCATCATAGTTACTGGTCAGGGTACCTGTAATAGGAATACCATGGACAAGGGAAAAAGAGATCAAGAGACTTGCATTGCAGAGGAATGAAAAGAGGGGAGATGCAGAAGAGACCGTCCTTAGAGCAGAAGAAAAGAGGTGGAGCAGGAGGTGGAGAGATGCTTTAAGCTGATTTATATCAGACGGTAATAAACTGGGCATCTCCCCCCCTGCCTGTTTAATATGCGAATATGCAGAGCATCCCGCTCCTGACAGCTCCCCATTAATAAAAGCGTGGCTGGGAGCGCAGGTAGCCATAGCTCATCTATATGAAAATACATGATGATGGTTTTACACAGAGTCATCTTTTAGAATGGAGACTATGTGCCAGAACAGGGCAGATACTGAGAAGTACATACAGTCATAACTCTGTGTACATCTCTGGTCCAGATCTGGGTATCTGTCTAATCTGCAGTGCAGGTGAATGGAATCAAACGGCAATACTGTCCGTGCATGATGGACGCATGAGAAAGATGAAATTATATCATAAGATTGTACTTCAGTTTCATACTCAACTAATTGTCTGCCAAGATGGCGCCAGACCATATGGTACCGTGCCATTTAACCCTACTAATTAATGAAACCATTCTCTTCATGCAGTAATGATGGATGTCTTTGTTAGACACTCTTCATTCTCAATGGGCCAAAAGTTTGTACAGCTCAACCAATCCATTTAGATTAAATGGTGCCCATATAAGAATATGAGGCATCTATGCATTACATAGGCCTTATACTAAAGGATATATGCTCTTTATCCAGAACAATCACAATGTAGGAGCCATTGCTTTTACAGGTCACCTTGTCATCTGAAAGTTACAGTATCTGAGATGATGATTGATTCATAAAATGCTGTAAAGACTGTCCTGGAAAACATTTTTCTCCCCTACACACTCCTTCCCTTGGTAACGAGACCATAGATTTCCGAAAGATGCATTTCCACATGCCCAATACTCTTGTAACGCACATGTATATTACCTTCATCCACAGTCTCCCAGCAGACACCCCCATAAGGAGGAGCGGAAGAAAGAGGGAAATACAAGGAGGCTGTGGACCTGGTATGTCCAGCCCCTGGAGGCCCTGGTAATACCCACTCTGAGTCCATGTATTTTACATGAACAATCCTCAGAGGGCACAGAGAATAGGAATCTTACACTATTTAAATACAGGATTTGGGACATCAAAGCCGGGCTGATATTGGAATAACAGAAATAATTAGGGATATGGAAGTTGCAGAAATAGCCACATTTCCATAAGATGATAATTAGTCCCAGGGCTAGCTGGGTCAGGAGAAAGCCTGTTTGTTGAGGCTTTGTGTTCGGAGACCTGCAGCTGGCATTCCAGGTAATTGTGAGAGTGGAATTTTATAGCTGGAATACCGTTTGCAAGTCAGAGATCATTTCGTATTATACTATCGCTATTCCATGGATGCAGAATTATATACAGAAAAATACAAATCCAGCTTGTTGTATCCTTTTAAATATAATATTCATATAATCAATGCTAGATCAGTGTTTGGTACTTTCATAAGATTTTAAATAAAATCGATTGTAAACAGAAAAGTAAAAATCCAGCTCACTGTTTCCTTTTAAATATAGTATTTATATAATCAATGATAGATCGGTGTTTGGTACTTTCATGAGATTTTAAAGAGAATCAATTGTACATAGAGCTCACTTAGGTAACACACTTTCAATATTGTTGGTATTTGTTTAGGTGAGGAGGAAAACCTTTCTTTTGATCAGCCGTAGTGACTACAAAGGCTTGTCAGACATGCATGATAAATGATTATGTGACTGATGCCAGATGACAAAGACTGAAACCTCAATTACCTTAAATCTTGAATCAAAGGGAACCAGGCCACAGGTCCACTAGCACACTTCTCTCTGTGTAGTCATTTGCTTTGTCTTGTTCTATTTCCACTTATGAGTAAACAGGGAGGGAGTAAAAGCATTTTATTTTCTCCTGCTGAGAGGGACGTTTAGAGGGGCCAGAGAGTCTGTCTCCTTATCTAATAACCCTGCCACAAGCTTGCCAACACAGGAGAATCCTGGCAATGAGCAGGGAGGGAGTCACAGAGCCATTTAGAATCCAAGCTTGGCTCAGTCAGTGAAATCCACACTGCCACTGGAAGACTGATGCTGGTCGCTCCAAGTCTCCCTCTACTTCTTCCTACGAGGCAGATCTGATGCATCTGGCTGCATCTGGCATGGCAGTCTGCACGCTCTTTCCGTGCCTTTTCATATTCAGTCGCTAAGCATGGTTTAAATCAGAGTGCTGTGCTCCAACACACAGGCAGAACATGCTATGAAATCTGATTTATTTACACACGTGAATATATCCCTCCAGAGACTTATTTCCTCTCCAATAAAAGCCAAAGGGAAGTTGCCTTGGAGGGGGAAAGGAAACTGGAGGGTGGTGAAGCTTTTCTTCTTTATGTCTATCGCTGTAGAGCAAGTCATTCTCACAGTTTACAGCACAACAATAACCGAGATCTCTTGTATGTATGTATCACCCTGCATGCATTTATGTTAGATGAACAAAATATCTAGTGCATTGCCATTGCTCTGTATTCTATTGGTTCAGAATCAGTGTGAAAAGCTAAAAAAAATAGTCCAGGAAACCCAGCCTGGCTGCTGTCAAGGAGCAGGAGTCACTCATCACCGTGGTGATGGATGGAGATGGAGTAAAGTGATACTTCCTGCTGCTCACCCAACCAGACCGCTCTAAGCCCCTCCCCGTCAGCGCTCATCACCACGGTGACCTTGTGTGATCCACAAATGCTCGGTTGACTCCGTGTTGAAGAGAGGGCGTCGCTTCACATGGTTTCTCCCATGCTGGGAGACATCAGTTGATGGACAGGTGAGGTAAGAAGATGGGAAAAGGGGAGGGAGAGAAAGAAAGATGAGTGCAGACACTGACACTGGGATCTACTCTATGATTAGTCATTTTAAGTCATTAAGTCATTCTGTTATAGTTAGATACAGATATGGAATTATAAATGTAATTTAATTCCAGAGAGAAGTGAAACATTCTTCCGTTGTTGAACACAGTAGCAGGACTTCTAGGGATCCTACAGGGTTATTTTTATTTATCTTTTTTTCTCTGTCATTATCATATCTCATCTTTTCCTTTAATCAAATGGTTGCACTTATATCATTTTAATTAAGAACATTTAAGCACCCTTCACCTTGATGGTCGAACATCAAAGAGATGTCCTCCCCACAGCATTTGACAGAGCTAATGATTGGCTGAATGGGACATATTGGCAGCTCTCAGGTCTGCCCCAGCAGCCTGGGAGACAGTGTCCCCTAGTGTCTACAGTAACTCTGTGTCTCATCACTTCTGGTTCTCCAAACTAAACACTAATAATATGCTTCCTCAAACCAACCTCATAAACATATCATTATTTAAGAGTCATTTCTATCCCCATGGCTGCCAGTCAATCTTTAGCTCCCACTTTATAATAGCCCCTGCCATAATCTTCTACACTAGTGTTGAATGGTGCCTGTGTCTTCAATCCAAACATCATGGAGCAATTAGATATTTCGGTCAACTTTGGGCTGGAACAGAAAAAAAATTGGACCTTCTTGTTGGCAAGAGGGAGCACTTTCAGCACCAAAACCCATTATGGCAGTGGGAAGAGGCAATAAACATCCATCATACAGTGGGGGAAGAGGGTGTTTGCTCCCTTATCTCCAACTGAATTCATTACACCCATTCTATTTCAAAAGATGAGACATGAGGGAGATGCATGTGGTGCAAGTTTTGGCAATTGACTCAAGGCAATGAGGCCTGTGGCAGCCATTTTGAATCATAACTAGTACAAGGCAAAATATTAGACCTCTATGACCTGTATGGTTCAGTTGAAATGGTTGATCAAAGCAAAGCTATGTTTTTATTGCATGGAGCTTTAACACAACTTAATTTTTCTGCTCTAAACTGGCCCATCCATTCCTATATTTACATCCCTCCATCTTGTCACTGCACACCTGTTGCCTAACAGAGTTCTGGGCCATAGATCCTCAGTAGCCCTCTGGGCATTCTGGCCCTTTGTGGACGGAGGAGCAGGCCAAGCCCTGGACATATCAAACTGCTGACTAAACACAATCTTTGTTGCAGGGTGGGTGCATGTGACATCACGTCACCCCCTGGGGCTGTGTGGGATCTAGGGCAGGCTCAAGCTCTTTGTGTGTCCAGAGCCAGAGCACCCTGTGCACGCGTCCTGGATCACCCTGCCATGTCACCTCTATTGTCCCCAGGTCTGGATGCACTACTCTGGCATTCTCTCACTATGAGGTAGTGTGGGAGAAACACTCTCTGCTTGTCATGGCCCAGAGCTGAGTGGAACTGAAGGCTTACCCCCAACAGGAGGAAGTTTGGTTTGAAGCACATGGAATCTATGAGAAAACCGGAGTAGGACAAATCTCACAGCGTGAAGCATGCATACCAGCTTTTGTTGAGACAAGTTCTGTAACTTCTGTAAATTCTGGTTAATATCAGGGGTTGACAATTATCTTTCATGGGGGGCAAGTTGAAGAATTTGATGTAGCCACCACGAAGAACCATGGGAATTTCTTGGAGCAAACACCCACCCCAACCAAGCATTGTGAGACTGTGGACTTAAACAGAACTGTATTGACTTAGCCTTTGTGCTATTGCATCTATAATGTTCCCTTTCTTGGTCGCTATTTTGCACAAGTAATTGCCCAAGCCAATTAAAGTAAGTCTATAGAAGGTAGCAACCAACAAATGACCAAAGATACAATTTTTGCAACTTATCTGACCTATCTCTATTGTATAAGCCCTCACAAGTTTCCTTGTCTGAAGCAAGAATTAACCCATAATTTTTTTTCCTGCTGATTTTGAGGTGCATCTTTGATGCACCTCAAACAAGTGCATCTTTGATGCACCTCAAATATGAACAAACACTCCTAAACCTGGAGACTGTAAAATATACTCAGTAGCATCTTTTTGAAGGTGGTTGGGCCAGGTTTATCCGGGACCTGAGGCCATACAGCCTCATTTCGTGGTTGCCTTGGAGTTCACCACAGAGTGTGTTTTATCCTAATCTTTGCGGCCCAATCTACTGCCCATAGGCCTTCTCCTCTCCCTCTCCTTCTTCCACTCTCTCATCCCTGCTGTCATATTCTTTTTGTCTGATCTCAGTATTACTGCGCTTTCCATTCCCAAAAATGAAAAGACATTAACCCTCATATTAGATCTTTGTGAATAACATTGAGTTCATTCAATGACGCAGAACATGGAGACCACAGTCAGAGCGCCCTATTAGTGGTGGGCAGGAATGTAATAAGTGGGACCATAACGTCTGGCGCAGGTTCCTCCTGATGCAACCCCTAGCTCTCCGGGCGCAACGGCACCTAGATCTTCAGAGAAAAGAAAAACGGCCACATCCCTTGCAGTCAGACGTATTTCACAACACTCTCCTGACACCAATCTTTTCCACATGGATGGCCTATCGGTGTCCTATTTTCCTGAATCTGTTATTTCCATAATCCGGCGGGTGCCATTGCCTAGGGTTAATAGATGAGCCTGAGTGTGTGAGATGGCAGGGCTTTGTAGCCCCTAACGAACAGTGTGCGGTCTGATGAATGACATTTGGGCTGCAACCACGTCACTTCTTCCATTAGCGAAGCCTCTCCCAACTCCGCCGTATTGAACCACGGCTTTCAGCTATTAGCCTGATGCATGACACAGTCAATTCCAGTTACGCTTTAATAAGTGAATATTTATCTTAGCCCCCTCTCAAAGAAAGAAGGAACAAGTGAGAAAAAGTGAGGACAGAGGTACCTGAATTATTCTTATCTCCAGATGTGTGCATGCATGTGTATTTGTGTAGATGAGTCGGTATGCGTGAGAGTTTGTGTGTGTGTGTGTGTGTGTGTGTGTGTGTTTGTGTGTGTGTGTTTCAGTGTGTCAGTGTGTATTTGTTTTGGGGTATTTTACTTGTTCCTTTTAATCTTTGTCAGTGAGAGCCTTTAGGCTGGCTTTAGGTTGATTCATCACCAGCAACAAAGCCGGTGTACTCACACACGGCTCCAAGTTCACATTGGACTTTCCCTATCAGTACACTCTACCACACAGTTCTGTAAGAGTCACTAGCCTGGCATTTCACTCCTTCAAGCAATATTTCACCTGTTCTCATAGGTGGATATCCAGGTTATCAGTACTGATGCAGCTCAACCTCTATCTTCCTTCTGGTAGTCTGAAAACCGTACTTCTAACACATACCAACAAAATTGGATCAACCTATTTTTTCTGTTTTATTTCATTTCTGCTTTATTAAGGCATCAAGTTTTCATGAGCTAATTTTGTCAATTTGAAGTTATTGATAAAGAAATTTAGAAAAAAAAGCCTTAACACTAATGATGAATGTACACTTCAGAGAGCAAGTAATGGAAATCATTAACATGTACTAAAATCATCATTAACGAATACTAATGGAAAAGTTAACAAACTGAGATTGTGACTTTTAGTGTTTGTCTTCAAATATGGCATCTGCACATTATGAAAATGTGTGTGTGTGTGTGTGTGTGTGTGTGTGAGTGTGTTAATTTAACCTTTATTTAACCAGGTCGGTCCCGTTGAGATACAAAGACCTCTTTTTCAAGGGAAGCCTGGCCAAGATAGCCGCATAAAAAGAGATAAAAGTTGCAACAACATTAAAACAGACAAACATTACGATAAAACATTAAGACACAAAACATGCAATAAAATAAATAAAAACAATTACAACGTTCATAAAAAACATGTGCAAGGAATCTGCTTCTAAGTCTCTTATTTGATTTTTGAAAGTTCCAAGTGGAATAAGTTCCAACAGTTTTAGATTGCTTTGAAGTAAGTTCCAGGCTGTAGGTGCAGAATACATAAAAGTCTGTTTGCCAAGATCAGTGCAGACTTTGGGGACGGTTAGCTGGTAATAGCCATTTGATCGTAAACAATAATTACTGTAGGTTCTAGAAATATAACCACAGAGGTACAATGGAAGTAATCCTAGGATGGATTTATAGATATGTAAATGTGTACCAATGGGTAAGTCTACGTGCAGCCAGAGAGGGCCTGGCATATAGGGTGCAGTGGTGAGTGAGGGCTTTACAGCCCGTAACAAACCTCAGAGCACTATGATACACAGTGTCCAGTCAGTGCAGACAACGGACAGGGGCATGCATATACAATAGATCACCATAGTCGAGTACAGGGAGGAAGGTGGCTGCAACCAATTTTTTCCTGGCAGCGAAAGAAAAGCACAACCTGTTTCGAAAGAAGAAACCCAGCTTAAGCTTCAGCTTTTTGACAAGGCTTTCAATGTGGAGTCTGAAAGATAAACGATCATCAATTAAAATGCCCATATACTTATAGTGTGACACTAATTTGATCTGGCTGCCCTGCAAGGATAAAAGGTTGGGAGGAGGATCTGTGGTCTTCCTGCCATTTGAAAACAACATTAATTTAGTTTTGGCAACATTTAGGACAAGCTTCAGTTCGATTAGTTGAGACTCCATAAGGTTAAAAGCAGTCTGCAAATAGCCAAGGGCTTGAGTAAGAGTGGATCCACAGCAATAGATGACAGTGTCATCAGCATAAAAATTAAACTTTGCATTGGGAACATTTCGGCCCAGCTCATCCACATAAATGGTAAACAAAATTGGGCCCAGGACCGAGCCCTGGGGTACACCAGATAATACATTTAATATGCTGGATGAGCTGCCTTCAAAATGAACACATTGAGACCTGTCAGACAGGTAATTTACAAACCAGCCAACAGCCTGCTCAGACAACCCAATATTAAGCAATCGTTGTTTCAAAATGAGATGGTCCATGGAGAGATCAATAAAAAGGGCTGCACAGATTTTTTTCTGATCCAGTGACTCTATTATATCATTTGTAACTTTTAGGGAGGCTGTAATAGTGCTGTGTTGTTTCCTGAAGCCAGATTGATTTGATGAAAGAGTATTTTTAGTGTGCAGGAAATCCTTTAACTGATTGCTTACTAACCTTTCAAGGACCTTTGAAAAAATGCACAATTTGGAAATGCCTATAGTTATTAAGCCCCCCCCCCCCCCTTTTAGTAGGGGAGAATGTAGGCGGTTTTCCAGATTTTTGGGATCCAATTATTTGTAAGACTGAGGTTACAAATACATTGGAGGGGTTTGGCAATTAAATCAGCAGCAAATTTAAAAAATAAGGTTCCAAATTGTCTGGGCCTGCAGGTTTAGTGTGGTCCAGCGATAGAAGGGCTCTGTGGACTTCTTCTACCGAGGACGGGGTAAAACAAAAGGGCTGACCAACAAACATGTGACCACCATTTGGAGCATAAGGCAAGACACTTGGAGCAGAAGGCAAGACACTAGAGGGAGAAGACTTGGCAAACAGAGAGCCAGAGGCAATAAAATGCTTATTAAAACACTCAAGCATAGTAGTCCTGTCAGAAATGGTGGTGGCGTCGTTGACTATACAGGGAGGAAGTTCGCTATGAGTTTTGGTGGCAGAGATAGATTTAATAACTTTCCAAAATTTCCTAGGGTTATTTAAATTTTCAGTCGTCGCAGAGAGATTAAATTCAGACTTGGCCCTTTTACTAAATGAAGTACACCGGTTTCGCAGTTGTCTAAAAATGAGCCAGTCAGCCTCTGTCCCTGTTTTCCTAGCCTTAGCCCAAGCTAGGTTTCGCTCATGAAGTAGTTTGGCTAATTCAGGCGTGACCCATGGATTGTCCCTCCCCTTTACTTTATACCTTCTGATAGGAGCATGCTTATCCACAAGGTAAGAAAAACCATCATAAAAGAACTTCCATGTGGCTTCCACATCACTGACTAAAGCAATTCTTTCCCAGTCGTAGTGAAACAAGTCGTGAAAGAAACCTTGTTCAACAAAGGCCCTCATATTACGTTTTACCATGACACAAGGTTTAGTCTTAGGAACCTTGGTGTTTCTGACTGCAGCAATCACGCAGTGGTCACTTACATCATTCGCAAAAACACCTGTCATATGTGGAGCATTTGTTAGGAACAAGTCAATTAAAGACGACTTATCAGGGAATTTGGGGTTGGGGTGTCTAGGGCTCCCAATAATCTGGGTAAAATTAAGTGAGACACATAAATCTTTAAAAGCATCAGATATTTATTTCAGCCAGTCCCAATTTAAGTCACCAGTCCAAATAATTTCACTATATTGCAGGTGTGCTAGCAACTGCGTCAGCGAGGGAAGTGCTTCAGCAATAGATGATGGAGGTCTGTAGCACCCGACAACAGTGATACAGAACCCTTTAGACACTTCGAGATTTAGGGCCAGGAACTCATACTGCTTACTGACTGATTTAGAGAGCAGGACATTTACAGGGAATTTAGTTTTGACAAAAATGGCAACGCCTCCCCCCCTTTTCGGACGGTCCGTGCTATAAACATTATATCCATCAATAGAAATGGCTTTATCCAAAATGGATTTACTAAGCCTGGTTTCAGATAAGACAATAACATCAGCATTAATTGAACTGGCCCAGATATGCAGCATATCAATCTTGGGGAGCACACTATGAATATTCAGGTGAATAATACCCAGCCCCAACCCACCTGCTTTTAAAATCAGCAGGAGTGTTACAGATTGCAATGCTGGGGCCAGGATTGGGCTGTACATTTCCCAAGATCAGTAATAAAAGAAACAAACATCTTTGCCTTGTAACATCATAATTACAAGGCGTTTCCTTTTTTGAATTTATAATATTTGCAAAGACAACAAGAGAGTTCTCTGAGATCGCAAAGTTGTTATCCAAGACAGAAATGCAAATGAGACATAGCGACTTCACATAATTAAATGAGTCCATGTAAAAATGATTCGGCGTTAGCACCCGTTTGGGGGCTGGGAACGACCGGGGGAGAGTGCACCTTCACCGGTACACTTGCCCGGCAGTGGTCGAGTAACCCATGGTCCCAGAAAGTCAAAGCGATAAGTAACGTGGGGGGGAATTACATCGTTTCTGTGTTTAGTTCAGTTTATGAAAGTTCAGGAGTTCAGTATACGAAAAGTTGATGGTGTGTGTGTTTAGGTGTGTGTGTGTGCGTGGAGGGGTCGGAGGCAGGGGGAGAGAGGGGGAGAGAGGGGAACAGCGGCTTTAGGCAGGCCGCATACGGAGGAGAGCAGAGAGGAGGAAGAGGTACCTGACTCGGACTGGCAGCAAACAGGCGGGCAGGCAGGCAGGCAGGGAACCGGCAGGCCAGACGCAGGAGAGACGCCAGGGCAGAGGAGACGCTAAGTGGGCAGAGCAGGGAGACAGGGAGGCAGAGCAAGCAGGCAGAGAGCAGCAGGATTCCCGTAGATTTTTCTTGGGCAGTCCTCAAGAATGATTGATTAATATCACCTCAGTCAGTGGTGCAATGAGAGACATGAGGAGCAGTTTTTGTTGATTAAAAAACCACGAGACACGTAAAACACGACAAAAAAACGGACACTTCTCACAAAACAAACACAGCGTGGGAACAGGGAGCTGCCATCTTGGATATCAGCACAGTGTGTGTGTGTGTGTGTGTTTTAGTGAGAGAGAGAGGCGCTGATCTGTGTGACCAAGTGGAGCTGAGTGCCACTCTGACAGGCTATTAGTCATAAGGCTTTAACCACTCAACCCCTATCACTATAGCAATCCATACCCTGGGATGGGGACCATACACATTTCAACACATGCACACAGACGCATTAACACACATGCACATCATACTCAATGGAAAATATAGTCATCACTCCAGATGACATGACATTTGACTTACAACAAGGTCAATCAAGGTTGACAGGTAAAAATATAAGTGAATGTTTCAATCAATCAATGTAGCTATCAATCACTGTGAGCCTGAGTGTTGGAGTCCTATGTCCTCTTACCTGTCACCTCTTCAGCTTTGAGACACACTCCTACAGTTCACCTCAAACTCAGTTACCACTGGTTGAAACCCAAAGAGAGGCATTTACTGTTAGTTCTGGTCTATGGCATATTTGTCATATTTACAGTAATGCCAACCTAAAGAGGATCAAATAAGACACAAAGAAAAGTTTGTTTTTTGACATCAAATTACAGTTTTAACACAAGGCAACCAACTGCTTGTTTTTCCCTTAGAAATATAATCTCATTCAAATGTTCACAAAACCAAAATAGTGTACACTGCTCTAAGGGAGATTATCACAGGATGTTGTGGAACTCTCAGAGTTGCTTGGAAACAGAGAGCCAATCATTTGCTTCTTCATTGAGCCACGGGGGACTAGTTTGGAGTTAATTGCAGTGAATCCAATTTTTTAATTAAAATGAACATCATGACGATCTGACTGGATTGGGATTTGTTCTTGCTATTTCTTTCTCTCTCCTCTTCTAATTTTCTCTCCCCTGCAGGACAGCTTGAAAGAGTCCTGTTGTTTTATTTTAATTGGGGCAGTGATGTAATTGGCCTACTCCATGCTGGTCTGTTCAATTTAGATCCTGGCATGTGTGTTTCTGGGTGTATGTCTGTATGTGTGTGTGTGTGTGTGTGTGTGTGTGTGTGTGTGTGTGTGTGTGTGTGTGTGTGTGTGTGTGTGTGTATGAACGCGTGCATACAGAGACATCCAGGGATGGATGGGTGAGAAAAAAAGAGACAGAGAAAGAGCGAGCGAAAAATAAAGTTTACACATTACATAGAGATTGAACGGATATTAGACAGAGACTATTGAACATCGGTGTGGAGCAAGTCCATGGAGCCACAAGTTCTAGTTACACAGCAAGAATCAGCATCTCTTTTTCATCATGAACAGGACACTGCAATGGGTATCACAATGGCTTTCTCCCTCCCAATCCTTCCTATCTCTCTCTACACTGACTATTTAATAAATGCGAAAACACAAAAAAGAATTAAAAAAAACACAACTATCTTAAAGAACATAACAAAACAAAATGAAAGAAAGAGAAGGAACCACAACAGAAAAAGATGTTAAAATTAAAGAGATGGACCATGAGAAAGTCAGATGAAGAACAATATGGAAAACAGAAGGGAGAGCAAGAAAAGTAGCACATGTTTATGTTGTTAGCATCTCACTTTCCTCTGTGTAGCGCCGCTGTGTCATGCAGTCCGACTCAGGTAACTTCTGAACGCCCTGTGAACATGCCTCACCCAGAAATTATTTCTATGCAAATTTACTGATGGGGAACAGAAAGCACAGGGATTGGGGTGGGGATGGGAGTTACAGGGAGGAGGATGAAGCGGACTTGGAAAAAAAAAAAAGCTGCAAATGAAATCTAAAATACACTTTGAAAAATCGATTCTTCATGCGTTGGATTGGTGCGTACCTTGCCGAGGTGGCACTTTGATAAATATTCATGTATTTCTGCCCCTTCAAATGAAAATCAGGGGTCAGGAGAGGAGAGGGTAGGGGGCTATTAGACCAGAGACAATACCTCAAGCATTTTTTCCTCTTCACTTACAGTATACTGTACAGTATGTCTGTGTTTGTGTGTGTGTGTGTGTGTGTGTGAGAGAGAGAGAGAGAGAGAGGGGAGGAGACATACTAGTGACAATATGACATTTATAGGTCCACCTTCTCAGTGACAATGCCCTGATTTGCGAATTCTGTGCAGGCAGAGATAGCAGCAGCTTTGAACACAGACTCCCACACGTCTAATAATATCACTGTAATTAGCATATGCTTTGATTATAAAGGTCACTAGCTCAGCCTAACGGAACATCATATGAAGTGTACCAGGGGAAGCTCGTTTAACAGTCTATTTCCATCCCCTTTAATCTTCATTCAACTATTTAACATGCCATATCTCTTTATGTAGAGTCAATGAATGTAAGACACACTGCAAACCCAGGGGGAGAAGTTGCTCTACAAGAATCTTTGCACCTTTATCTCCCTTCCTTGAAAACTGCAATCCTCAGGTGTGGTTTTAATGACTTATTTTATGTTATATTGTAGTTGCATCAAGTTCTCCTTACACTGGTTCATGTTCCGACATTGGCACATACTCTATACATGCCTGTATATCAAGGATGTTAACTTAAATATTTGTTTCTTTTCTTTCCAAGCCGATGCAGCAAAGATCAAACACAAAAGCTTGGCAGGGTCTGAATAAGGTTTTTGGTGTTTACGGATCAGTAAAGTAAAGCTTGCTCCTGTGAACAGACTCACTGCACAGTCTGCCCATAGATGGTGCTCTGCTTGAGCTGGTGGGCTATTTTAATTCTCCCCTTGCAAATACGCTAACAAACAGAGAGGGGGGTCCCCATGGGAGACCATTGTAAACAAGTGGGTATGATGCACTGAGTACAATCCCACTCTTTCTGTTTTATAGAAAATATGCTCCTTTCATCTAAGACAAACAAGAAGATAAACCAACGCCTACACTCACACACCCCGCTTTAATTATCACATTCATTTACAATGTTTAATCTGTGTGCAAACTCAAAATACAACAAACAAACAAAAGGCAGACCAGGATTTTCCTGTTGTTTTGTTTGTTTGTATGGTGCAACACTTAGTAGTGAATTCTTATCTGGAGAAAATTGGTCTGCACAACAACGTCCTGGTTTTGCCTCCCTCCATCAGTTCTACAGAAGATATTTCTGGCTTAATGATCTAGGTTACATACAATAAAAGAATGTATTAAAGATATCTGGGTTATAAACAGATCTGTGAAATTAACGGAGAGTGAAAGTTTTTTTCTTAGATATTCAGATTTTAGGTCAGGCAAAACTGATGCCCAACAACTGATCAAACATTTAAATGTCTTCACTGCTGTAGCGCTGTCTGGGTCGGCAGTCCTTGAGAGACTTTAAGAGGAACGTTAACTGTGCATTATTCCTTCTGCAAAAAAAGTAATTCATGTGAATGAGCACTAGACAGCAGTGCATTGTGTCAATGTACTGAAATACAGACAGCAGACAAGGTGGCACATCACTTTCCTAAAATAAGAGCCAAATTTAAAGTCCAGGAGCAGCTGTTTCCATATCAGTGTGCGGCCCGTCCGTTACCTACAGGCCGACCAAGCCCGGTCACCTGAGCTCTCCCCATTTATTATCAAAGCACACAGCACATTTGAACCTGGGGGAAATATGATGCCTGGACAGCTCCTGTGTCCAGCCAGACAAACTAGCTGAAGTTTCACAATTATTGGTGACCAGGCGAAAAGAAAATAAATAAATAAATCAAAATCTCCCCTACGCATCAACACGCAACCCTACACCTGCTAGACGTTATAGATCGCTCTGCGGTTGCGGTCGACGAGGTAGCTCAAGGTATGGGAGGGTTTGACCATCAGAGCGAAAATATTCAGTCATTTATAATATTTTAACATGAAGACTCAATGTTAAATCGCAGTAAATTCCCTCGTACAAATTCCCAAATTTTCACTCATATTGATATTTTCAACACTTTTTTCTGTATAAAGCACATCAAACTTCTTTACTGCATTGCTTTCATTTGCAGGTCCATTGTGAAAGAATGTGTTACTGTGTGATATGTGCAACTTCAAATGAAGTAGATAATGAAACAGTGGCACAATAAAAGGTAGCATGTGCCGCAATAAAAGGCAACCAAGAATCTGAGAGGAGGAGGCTTCAGGCATGAACATACTTAATGTAAAAATGAAACTGCGTGCTTTATAGAAATGTCTCCACTTTCTCAAAGCATTTGAGGAAGTGGAGACATTTGTTTTTTGTTTTTTTTTTGCTGTGACTTCAATGGTGGTACTTCAAGTGTATATAATTAAACTGACATAAATCGATGGTTACATTTTGATGGAAGCAGGTGATATATCCCACATGCTTTAACAATACAAGGGCATGTGACAGAGGGTATTTTTACTACTGCTATGACAGGGCCGCGGACAGGCAGGTTTGTTGTCTCCCTTCTTTAGCTTTGATCTGACTGTTTTCAGAGGGGATGAAACGGTTCAGAAAGAGCAGCCTCCACATCTGGAGGGAAGTCCCCCGCACCAAGCACAAAGAGACAGGAAGGAGAAGCAGAGCAGCAGAGGAGGCCTCAGACACATATGACACAACACTTCAGTCAGACGGTGTGAACTTGTCACCTCTGCACTGAAAACAACAACAGGGCACAGTGGGACAGATATAGTGTCTGCAAACTCAGTTTTATGTTTTTAGATATGCTGTAGATTATGTGCTATAGAGTGGATATATAACGCCCTTTAACAAGAGCGCCCAGGTTCAATCCCGTGTCGGCAAGTATCTGCACTTCTGAAGTGTCAAGAGTGATACAGTGAAACCCTGTAGTTGTTCTGTAGTTCGCTCTGACCTCCCTGTCAAAGGGGGGAGTGGAAAATTATTGCCTATACAGATTTCAATGACAAATCACCCTAGTATTATTATTATTATTATTATTATGACTTTAGTTTTAGCATTGGGACAGGTGTTTGGATGCTTAATGACATCAAGTATTTTTTATCTCTCAAGTTGGTTGGTTTTGATTTTGAAAGGAACACTTTATTTCTTTTGTAGGTCGAGCTATCTCTCTCTCTTTCTCTCTCAAACACACACACACACACAAAAACACACATTACTAGTTCTGTATTAAATAGCACAGATCTAGATGAAAAATATGGTCAATGAAAATATGGTCAAAAGTAACTGTCTCAAATAAAGAATGATCTACTATAATGTGTCCTGACAATACAACATTTTCAATTGCAATGAGATTTCACTGCAAAACTATTTCTAGGCCTGGGGTGGAACATGTGAAAAAGGTTGGAAATATTATCAGGGAGACCACCTCCTCCAAAAGTTAGTGTGATTTTTTTTTTTTTTTGTCTGGTAAAACTGTAAAATGTGTGCAACAGAAAGCTAAGCAACTGGTCCTTTGACACAGATTACAAAGAGCCTTGATGTCTTTCACGTGAGACACAATAAAATAAGCACTGTATTTATTAATCCACTAAAATGTGCTGTGACATTTCTGCAAGAGAACTTGATGGCAAATCCCTTGCGGTGGAGGCTGTGCAGCTAAAACCCGGAGTGTCTTTTATAACCTCTTCATTAGCCTAGAAGCTTGAGAAAGTGTGCGCACACACACACACACACACACACACACACACACACAAGCACATGTTCACACACTAAGGGTTTCATTATCCTAACTAGCCCCCTCCTGTGTTAGTTTAGGCAGGAGGAAGGGAATCTCTGACACATCTGACAACTCCTCTCTGAATTTAACAGATATTAGAGATGACCTCCCGACAGCATGCGGCCCCCTCTTCCTCAATACCATTCACATTTCCTGATTCTAAAGAAAGAATCTTTCTTTTGTAGTTATGCAGAAAAAGGAAACGTTCTCCACCCCAGCATGCGCCGCCCTCTCCCTTTTTCACCCGCACTTGAATAGTAATTAAATTGATTCTCTTTTTTTTTTTTTCCTGGCTGGGTCTTGTGAGGACTTTTGTGTGAGAGGGGAGGGGGGGTTGGTGACACATCTAATCTAGCACCGCTTCATATCTGGTGGAAGACTTATGAAATGAGAGGAAGAGGGGATCTTTATCAGTGTGGAATTAGTGCTTCTCCGTGCTCCGTCCAGGAAGCGTATGGAGTGATTCCATTATGGAGGAGGGAGCCTTCAAAGGGGGCGAGCGCAGCCAGAGGACACCTTGGGAGGAGAGAGAGGACCTTGCTGAGGAACAGGATGGAACCTTGCTGAACCAGCACTCTGCAGAGAGAGAGAGAGAGAGAGAGAGAGAGAGAGAGAGAGAGAGAGAGAGAGAGAGAGAGGGAGGGAGGGAAAGAGAGAGATCACAATCAGGCATTTGCACAGGGT
This sequence comes from Centroberyx affinis, assembly GCF_046629955.1. NCBI lineage: Eukaryota > Metazoa > Chordata > Actinopteri > Beryciformes > Berycidae > Centroberyx > Centroberyx affinis. Next base: position 265,110 of record NW_027278824.1, on the reverse strand, counting down.
CTGCACAATTACCTCCCAAATAAAGGTCATTTTTACATCACTCCAACACTTGCACAGGAGGGGAAAAAATTGGATTGTAGTTATTCTAAAGGTAAATTGAAAGTGGAATGCATGTATGAAGTTCCACCTATAAATTTATAAACAGAAACAGCGTGGTTGGACGGTGAACAGAGAACACTTTGTAAGGTGAGCAAAAAGGATAAGTGCTTAAGGCGAAGGAGAATTGTCCAAAATTTTCTGATATTGCTCTCAGAAATGCTCTATATCCTTATCGATGAGTTCAGGCATATATACTGTATTTAAGTGCAAAATGTTAACTACAGAATTTCATATTTTACAAGCAAAGCCGGGGTGTGATTCATCTGAAATCAGAGTAAAATAATCTTGATTGTTTTTCCAGTCCCAGTTGTTACAGATAGACAGGATCTGTACATTATTATTATTATTATGTTATTTTGCTTCCCCTCGTGGTTTTAAATCTCATTCTATTCATTCTCACCCCATTGCAAGGAAAGTCACCATCCTCCCATTTTCCACACGGTCTCTCACAGCCATGAACTTGTGGCCCTCGGTTACGCAGACAGCCTCTACATTCTTTAGGGCCCTAAATCTCTCCCGCTCTCCTACACAGAGGGCTCCGCGGGACACACACATGCTCTGTAATACGCGGGCCCTTACAAGCGCTCAACAAGTGGACTATTGATGACTACAGGCTCTCTTTTTCCAATTAACCCAGGGCTGAGAGAATGGAGAAGACTCTCGCTGTTCTGCCTCTTTAGATTCTGCTCTGTGTGGACCAGTGCCCTCCTGAAATGAGGCATTCTGTTGAAGAGAGAGTGAAACACAGGGTTTTTGGCAGGGAAGTTGGCATGATTGCTGCGGCCTCACACAAAACCACACCAACAGAATGGATCGACTCTAAAACAGTTTAATAGATTTTTTTTTTCATATGGCATCCTTAAAATCATCTACATTTGATTCCATGCAAAGGCACTGCGCAAGAAAAAAGAAGATTTTAAATGGTCTTAGGCAGATCCCACATTGTTTTGATCTTCATAATAACTCTTAGCTGAGGTTTCTGTGCATTTTCAGTTCAAGACTAAAGGTAGAAGCGGGATTTATGTATAACCTTCCTTTGACAGGGACGTCATTGGTCTAACACATCTGCGCCATTAGTGGTGCATTATCCCGATGCTTTCAGAGCCACCAAACTCTGCAGTGTATTGCTGAACAAGTTACCCGGTTCACACCGGGGGCCAGGGGTCTATGGGAGCGGGCCTACAGGGGCTCTAAAGTTACTGAGGACTGGCATTGTGGTTTAAATGATCTGGCCCTGCGGAAATGTAGAATTTTACTCATGGCAGTAATTGTATCTCACAGCTGGAGTGAGAGAGCAGGAGAGTGCATAAAAGGATAGAGGGGAGAACACTTTACACTTTGTCAGGGTTATAAAGGAGCTAATGATAAGAGCAGTAGACCCATTCAATCAATGCACACAGTCCATTGACAAAAGCACAACAGTAAACGTAAGAGCACAATTTTACATATGACTAATCTGCATGAGTAAATGTGGACATACATATAGTATTGTATAATCCAATATATAACTAATATAAGTTGTATGTACCTGTAGAGAGACAAAATAAGGACTGGATGGTGATAGGAATGCAGACTCTTCAAATTCTGAGAATAATTTATACAATATGTGGAGGAAGACTATCAAACACTGCATTTCATCCAAAAATGGTTGAGTGAATACACTTTATTCACTGTCACACCTACACATCTATGCATGTGGGTTACATGTATAGTGTGTACCCTCATATTAATATTTTGACTTTGATTGTGGATTTACTAGGTCTGTGGTCTCTTATTTGCAAGTCAATAAAGTGACACGACAACGATACATATTTATCACAGGCCACTGATACAATGTCATGTTATAACACCATCAGTATAAATACATGATGTGTATGTGCTATGGTATATTTCACTATTATCAAAATGTCATTGTATATAAGGCTCATTATGATCTATAAAACTGGAAACAAGATATTATCAATGACGTTTGGCATGTTTTTGAAAAATAAGTTTTAAACTAGAATCCAGGCCGCTGACTATCCTCCTACAACCTTTGCGATAACTTACTTATCCCACTGAAACATTAAGTGGAAAAAATGAATATCAAAGTATAAACATCTCCACCAATTGGACGGCCATTCTGTAGGAGATCTAAAACCTTCCTAATGAGAGATTTGTTTCTCTCTATGCCAGCCAAAGCCCCAGAGTGGTGGTAAACAGGGGAGGTTTAGGCATGGTGTGGGGTGGACTGCAGCCCTCATGCCTAATTCATGCCGGGGAGTCTGGGGGAAGCAATCGCAGCGACCGACTGGCCTTTCATATTCTAATCAGCCACCCTGCACAGGATATGTCTGCTCCAAAGCCTATGCGTGTTAACAGGGCACAGCGCAGAACAAACACAATCTCAAACATTGCGCATGGAAGTGTGTGTGCGTGTGTGGGAGGGAGGGTGGTTAAGGAATTTTAAGGAAGGATATACAGTAGGTAAGGCATAATAAGAAAAGTAATAAGTAACAGAAGTAAGTATGGAAATATGGGGCTTCTTGGCTGTTCTGCTTCTGGAATACAAATACACTAAATACTGCTCATTCATACACAGGTAATCATATAACTAAAAAATAAACAAAAACATGACAATATCCCATACTGATGTGACCATGAAATGACCCAACAATTATTGATGAATTCATTCCAGACTTAAAGTACAGTTTTCCAAGATAACATGTAGAGAGGGCTTGTGATTCATATGTATATGTCATGTTTCTATATATTAATTACTTTCAGTATAGTACATGCCAGACCTAATGACCTGGAGACTGGAGCAGTAGATGTTGCTCAACACATTGTTTATGTAATGTACATAAAGGGTTTTCTTAATTTCCCTGCATTCCGTACATGTTTGTTAAAGTCGCTTATTGCTAAGGTGGTCATCTAAATAATAGTATAGTTTTGGTATGTTAGTGGGCCAATTGATATTGATCATTTGGAAAAGAGATAGGATCTATTCATTATCAATGATATAATACAGAACACTCTATATGCATTTAGATCCAGCCTTTAGCCAGGAACTACCAAACCATTAGATTTAATGTGGGTTATTAAGATTAAAACACTTAAAAAAGTGTTAGAAGTTAGAAGAGAGAGGAAAAGGGGAGAACCATCAAATAAGATATATTTCAGAGATCAGGCCAAAAAGAAGCATTTTAAAAATCAATAGAAAAGATTTCAGTAAAACTCTCATGTATCATTGAAAGATAGCCATGATTTTATTACAGTTTTACTGTAAGGAAGAACTTTGATACTGCTTCATTTTTGATTTGTGATGACCAGTCATTATTACAGTCTGATAAGATTTCTTAGAATCCACTCCATGGGTGAACACATAAGAGGAATATCAGACGCTGTTTCAGCATTATGATCCATTTAAAGTGGAAATGGAGACATATCACAATTTTAATCATTATGACCACTGGAAACCAATAATTATGAAGCTAATATTTCCTTATGCGTCTTTCATACAATTGAGAATGAAATATTTGCGCTCCTCCCCGCGCACTCTTTAACTTTACTGTGCTTTGATTGTGGGAACAACCTAGACGATGTAGGCCTCCTCCCACTTGAAAGGATAATGGCAGCTCACAGTAATAGTGGCAGTAAAAGTCTGGCTGCGTCTTCAGAGAGATGAGAGAGACACTGGAGGGAGAGAACAAGTGTGTGAGCAGAGATGATTGACTGTTGATACGGCAACAGGATGAGGGAGTGTGTTATTGATGGAGGCTGGAGAAGTTTTTCTCTTCAGGATCCACAGGACCCTACAAGCCCAGTCCGTCCACACAGGAGCAGCACAAGTTTGCATTCAGTGCATTATCAACAGACAGACATTAAAAGATCTCTACACAAAGGCACATGTATAGATATGCATGCATGTGCGTGTGTATTACATTGGGTGTGTGTGTGCACGCATGCACACACAATGTAATACACACAAACTGACAAACACAATTTCCATATTTACCGCTGGGTGAGAAAAGGAAAAAGAGGGGAGGGGAAAAAAAACTCATAAATAAATGACAATGCACAGCTTGCCCTGGAAATAGAAGTATAATTTTGTGTTTGTATTATATTCAGGCGGGTAAAATTTAATCTCCCTTTTAATACCCTCTATTGTATAAACAGGAGAGAGGTTGCTGAAATATAAACATTAAGAATGTAACCTTATGAAAATCGATTTGGCATTGAAAAATATTATCTCTGCCTGGCTGTTTATTAATGCAACTTCAGGCATGTTGCCACTATCAACGGGAAAATCCCCCTATTTTATTTTTATGTCCTTTTACAGAGAATCTATAAGAAGGGGCTGTGCCAAAATATACTATAAAATTACAGAAGATAAATCCGCCGAAAGGTAACGGTTTGCAGCATTGTTTTGAATAAGATTGTGATCAAAATGCATATGAATAGAAAGCGGTTATCGCTACCAAATACAAATAATGTAAACAGTAGGGGGGAAAATGAACAAATAAAATATTAGCAATGTTTCTTGCAGCTGAAAATTTTGAGTTTGGTAAAATGTCTCTATGAAAAGTATAACGTCATTTATCCACATGATGAGTAGCATGCATGTGTGAAAACTGCAGACATACCACACCAGGGAAAATCAATTGCTTTCCAACTTATTAATAGAGAGTGACAGCATGAATGATATTTGACCTATTGGGACCAAACAGCATGGATATATCATTATACTGTAACCTATCACAGTTTTTTCTATGAGACCTGAGTAGCACTGAGTAAAGATGAGTATTGTTTGTTATTATTTATTGGGAGCTAAATACTTTGCAGCTCGACAAAGTGTTGTGTTAAGAACTGGATCTGACCTGCTGTTATATCATACTGTAAATGGTTGAGCCACAGAAACCAAACAATTCTGCCAGCAGACTAATCGCTTGGGCTGGTAAACCAATCCTCCATGGACATGCACCGCAAGTATGAAAGTGTGTCTGCAGCCCCGATTATTTATTCATTTTGTTTGATTCAGGATGATGTTCCTCCCTTGGATTACCGTTTTTCCTATCTGGCAAGAGTGCTGGCACTATGCCCTCTGTTTAAGATATCAAAGATTTGCGGCGTCTCATTGCCTTGCGTTGGCTCGCCTGGGGAGTTTCACTAAACATGAAATGGATAAAGCCACAGTGATGTACTGTAGGGAAAGAAAAAGAGAGAGAGAAAGAGAGGGGGAGAGAGAGAGAGAGAGAGAAAGAGAGGGAGATAGAGATAGAGAGAGAGAAAGTGATAGAGAGAGAGAAAGAGAGAGAGAGAGAGAGGGAGGAGGGAGAGAAAAATGAAAAGATGTAATGGGTTCTTCTGTTTCAGAGAAAGAAGTGCTGTTGCTGCCTCCGGAAGCTGCTGCCTTTCCTGGGATGTGAGAGCATGGTGGTCTCAGGAGAGCAAGATTGTGGGGAAGAGGGCTATAAAATATCACCAGAGAGGACTGATTGGGACTGTGTGTTTCTGTAATCTGTGTATATTAGCTACGGCAGATTAATTAATTTCCTTGCATCTCACCATTATGAGGTAGAACACAAACAGAGCAGCTAAATCTAAGAAAATACATGGCATTAATTATGAGCGGTCTTCCTGGACTTCATCCTCCTGTGAATGTTAGCTCAATATAGGAGCTGCATAGATAGAGTTGCTCTAACAAGCAGATCTTGTATGTTGCCATACAGGGTAGGGTCAAGGATGCACCAACAAAATTCCCATTACAATAAAGCTTTCTGGTGGCTCTAGACAGCAGGTGTAGTTCCAGGCAAGTTTAAGTTCAAGTTCAAGTTTGTTTATTTATATCACCCTTCATCACGTGCATGTCTCAAAGGACTTTACAGAGAATGAGCCTAACTAGATCTAACTGATCAACAATCAGTTGTAGCAGAGAATGATATAGGACAAACATCAGGAAAAGCACAAGACACACAAAAGCTAAATTTTAGCAGGACATACCAGCCTATTCTACATAGCCTAACCGACCCAGCACCACCAGCCTTAGACCCTCAATACATACAAGTAAAAACCTCCAAGAAAAAACCTTGTTAGTTGTTAGAAAAAAAAATGGAAGAAACCTTGGTCGGGCCAAGTCAAAAAAGAGCTCCCCCATCGGGACGGCTGAGTGTGCAATAGGTGCTGGGGCAAACATGGACAATGACAATGACATGGGAAAAACAGAAAAAACAGATGAGGCAGAGAGAGGCAAAATGTGGTAGAGAGATGGGCCACGATCAGCGCTAATATACCCCTATCAATAGACAGAGTGGTCATCCGTTGGTTTGAACAGCTTCTCAATGTCATTAGCCATGTGAAAAGACCCCTTTGATATCAAGATATGAACATATTTGAGCTGTAATTCAAGACTTGGAAACAATGTCTTAACTGGTGTCTTCCACAGCAATCATAAAGATGAAGAGCCCAGATGGTCGGTCAAAATTGTTTTTACGGCAAACACAATGCCAGAAAAAACACTCAACAAAAGATAGACATAAATAACTTTGGTTGTTTCTCTCTACTAATTTCCGCAGCAACTATAAAATTAGAAGGGAGAAATAAGCCTTAAAGTTATTCTTGTCTATCTTTTAGCCCTCTAGCAGGCTCATATGACTGAAGGTTTGATAACTGAGCCTGTTTCTTATGCTCATTCTGCCAACCCAGCCTAATCTAATTTAATTTGTGGAAAATCACACAAAAAGCCATGCACCCTGGTTTCTAAGCCCTGGATGAAAATTTGATGTGGGATGTCCAATACAGAATTTTATGATTCAAGGTGGCTTTGGAAATTATTGGCTGGGGCAGGTGAGGTTAAAAATGATGCCTGTGTTATCTAAAGTACCTGGCTCAAGCTCTGCATCAGGAATATCACAACAACCAAAAATGTACCTGCCAACTGCAGTTGTTTTTTATTTTTATGCCAAACCCTAAATCAGTGGTTCTTGTTGCATCACTTTAAGAGTTCATTTTCCAGCTTAAGCAATTTAATGATTAGTTTTTGTTGTTGCCTAAAACCCAATCAATAGAAAATGTCAGCAACATTGTTAAATGTCAAATTCCTTCACAAGGGAGACACTAAAACATTGAAATCCTAACAGAAGTATGTTGAATCTGTTGATGTTTATGAGATTTAGTCTTCAAGAAGCAGCTGCATGCTAAGAATATGTGATGGTATGAACTAAGAATATATAACCATGCACAGACTGTGAGCAATATAATCAGCAAGTCACTGGAAGCCTATTCATTTCCTTCAGAGCTGAGTGATGTTACCTAATTAGCACAATTAACTTATCAAAAACAATAGAATGTTGTGAGAGGCAATACAGCAGTGAAAAATATATGATTTGGCTGTTCAAAAACTTTGTAGCTGCATGAGACTTCTACATAGCTGCAGTCGGAGCCTCTCACCAGCCACAATCGGTCAGAATAGAAAGACCCATCAACCAAGTTGCTTGCAGCGTAAGAGTTGATAAAATGTAGCGTAAATAAATCTAGTTCTGAACAGTGCTGAGAGTGTTGTGGCCGTAATTCAATGAAACATCTGTGATGGGAAGTGTCCACTTGATAACCCCAATGACATACCAGCTCGCATTCACCTTTTCTTCTGACATCCAAGCTAGGTTTCTATGCTCTACTAAAATAGAACAAAGGATAGTTACACCAGATCCTGTGTACTGGTAAATGACTCCAAATAGTTTAGGGAACTTACAAAAACGCTTTGGGTTATTCGACTGTTCATTTAGATTGGCTGAAATGTACTCACATTGACACCCTGCGCTTTAACCTCATAGTCAGTGTGACTCATAGTCATTAGCATCCAAAGTAGTAAGGCTCAACAAATGATTGACCTAGATCAAGTAACTACTTCTACTTAAGCATTCAATCCCTCCATTTTTTTTCTCTCAAAGCCACATTGCAAGTGAAACCATGTATACCATGTCTAGTGCTCTTATTTGGAGGAACATCAACATTAATGGCCTATCGCCATCTGTGTGAAGGTGTTCTTTTCTCAGAGATTCACTGATCACAACAGCAAGATCTGTATCCTCCAAAACGGAACCAATATAAAATCACCTCTGCATAATGGGTTGGGATAACAGGAGGAGACAGTGGGGCTAATACCACACTAGGTTTCTGATTTCGTCCCTTTAATCGGCATAAAGCATCTTGCCTTCAGATGGATTACCTGTCTGTGCATTAAGTACAACTTAGACCGCATCTGAGGCCACAAGAGACGCCAGCCTGCTCTTCCAGAGGCGCTCCAGCCATGGCCTCTTCAAAACCACAGGGCTATTACATCTGCCTGTTAAAAGCTTTGAGGGAGACGTCCAAACAGTCAAAGTCAGAGCTCAGTGAAAGCTCTGAAGGTGACTGAACACATCCTTCTCTGTCCAGGTCCCACTTCTTTCTGATGGGACCTGGCCTTTACACCAACTGCATTAACGACTGCAACAAGAATCACTTTCCTTCACTCTCAATCTCTTTTAAGTTAAGGCTGCAAGACAGAGGGAGAGAAAGAGCGGGGGAATGAATTTGAGAGCCAGAGGACTAGGAGTTAAGCAGAGAATCAAACATACAGCAGGCCCATTTGATCAATGGCCTCGATTGAGAAGCAATGGATTTCACATTATAACCACCCTGTTCATTATTGGCTGAGTTAGCGTCCGCTTGCTAACGCCCCCTCTTTCCTGTTCCTGTTGAGGAGTGGTGATCAATTTGAAGGGATGCCTTCCACTCCACACACACACACACACACACACACACACACACACACATCAAAGCCCATCACCAGTCGTTCCAGAACCAGAAGAGGTAGCGAGGGGTGGAGAGGTATGAGCCAATGGAAAATCGCACTGCTTACATGAACAATGGCTCAATTAGAGAGGTCTGTTTATGTTATGAGATTGCTTTTCTTATGCTAATTTGTACACTTAACTAAATGCTCCTCGATAAGGGGTTTACGCTCTCTCAGGTTAGCTCACCATTTCATTATGTAGTCACGTGTAAGCAGCCCTACGCATTGACCGCCTTCGTAAATCATGTTCATGGAGGGAGGGATAAAAGTGCCTTGCTGATATGTAAGTGGATTTCGGGGGTCGTTTTCCTATCCTTGTATTGGTAAAAGCTCCATTAATCAATCATACATCTCTTCCCATTGATGGTCATGATGAAGTGCAGTTGTGTGTGTGTGCGTGTGTGTTTGTGTGTGTGTGTGTGTGTGCATGAAAGAGAGAAATCATTAAATAAAATTGCTTCACTTTTTAATTAAGTAAAAAAAAAAAGAAAGAAAACAAAATCAAAGAATGGCTAAGACGACAAGGATATGACCAGGAAAACAAGCATTATTTTTTAGGTTCTCCTAGAGTAAATTAAAATTACCATGTTGGAGTTAGATGTTAACAGCATTGCATGTCTCAGCATTGTGCCAAAATATTCCAAAATCGTATGCACATGGATACCTCGGTGCTGAAACAATGAGGATTTTAATCAAATAGCTAAATATGAAAGCAGAAGCACTGACACTGAGCAATGATACACTGTCAGCCAATACTTCTGTTTTACTGTAAACTGACATTAGCAAGTACTCACATCTTCCTCAAACACATTTGAACCCACTTTGTAAGCCGAGTAAAACTCCATTGAGAGGAAAACACTTTTCCAGTTCTAAGAAATCCACAGTGAAAGAAGTCAATGATAGGAGCATAAACATGCGCTTGTGTTGCGAAAGAACTGCTGTCATATGGTATCGCAATGAAAAGTTGGTCCAAACTTTCCATGTCTTCTTCAGTTGATGTAGTGGGTGATGAAAGGAAATATGTATGTATGTGTGTGTGCTTGTGTGTGTGTGTGTGTGTGTCTGTGAGTGCGCCCATGTGCACGTGTGCGTAGGTTGTACACAGGGATGAGTGGGGATGATGTGTGTTTATGGTTACAGGCATTTTAGCTGAATGCAGAAGTGTGTTCCCATTATAAAATAAGAGGCTCCATGGACCTTGATGTAAGCAGGGAGCGCTCACAGTAAATAAAGCACTCATCTCCCAGACGCTCAGGCAGAGACCCAAGCACCTCTCCTCTCCTCTCCTCCTTCTTCTCTCTACACTTCATCCTTCCTTCAGTCGCCTCCCCTCTCCTCACATCTCATCTGTGCTGCACTACTCTTCCCAGCCTTCCTTTTCTCCTCTCCTTTATGATTCTCCTCTCTCCTCTCTAACCATCTCTTAACTCAGCTGGTCTGTCTGTTTCCCTTTTTCTCTGTTTCTCACTTCATCGCCCTATAAAATACTATGTCTCACCCTCTCTCTCTCCACTCATCTGATAGCACAGCCATCTATCATTGCTGTAATCAACACAATGGAGTCCTCACAGTGGCCACACTGACCCTCCCTGGACATTGCCCCGGGGAGCTGAGCAAGAGGGAGAAGGGTCAGAGCTGCCAAACACTGAATAATCACATTTATTAAATATTAAAAAGGGAAAAGCAAAAAAAGACAAGAACAAGAGAGGTTTATCTTTCAACACAGCATTCAAATAATAGCTTGAGGCTAGAGAGGTTACTCTTCTCACTGCTCTCTTTTATAGACGGTAACGGAGCACAAACCTCTTGCAGTTTGCCTCTTGGATTACTTGTTAGCCACACACATTGCTTGCAAATTTCTAAGCAATTCAAGGGTCCTGCCTCGCTCTCCTGTGAGGGGCTGTTGGATCCCTTAGGCACTGAGGCTTCTGGTTGGACCTGCCAATTTTGTGGGCTTGACCTATTCAGTTAATTCAGCTTAGAGTCGAATAGAAAATAAAATGACCACCATACTCCCCAGGCAGACTAGTGTAAAGTATTCATATATGCCATTTCGAGCTCATGAGTGAATGTTGTTTAGCAAATGTTGCATTGTTTTTTGGTTAATATTGGACACTGTTAGATTGTTGTAAATCATGTGTGTTTGGAATCTCAAATCAACCAAAATAAATGAGTGACTACCTTCGAAGCCTCCACTGTAGTTGTCATTTGATCAAAAGTTGAGCGGCTGATTGATTGATTTGAGATCGGGCCTAGAATATTAGCCTATGTCTAGCACCACTTGTGCATTGTATCTAACTCTTTGCTGCTGTAATTGGTTAGGGAACGATCTAGGCAGAGGATTGAAATTTCTTTTAGGGACAATCCAATGGCTGATGAATTATTTTGCATAACGTGCCTCAATTTTGACATGTGGAAAACAGCACTAAAGATGGCAGTTCGATGAATAATGAAGCAAAATGCAATGCTAATTCAGTATGAGTGTCAGGCAAACTTATAATTGCCTAAATTGCTTATTTCCCGGAGCACATGACCCACAGCACAGAATGACAATGCAGGTTGACTTCACCCACATCTGAAGTTTAGACAGTGTCATTGAGTGAGTTTGAGTTGTCATGGGCCATCCTGGAAATATTTTACAATGAACTGCAATGTGTTTTCCAAACAACATCCTCCAGTCTCCAAAATGCCAGTATGAGCTTTAGTTTGGCGTTCACTTTTGGTTCATTTTAGTTGAATTGAACCACTCCATCTTCCAAGCCTCCCTTTATTGGAACACTTTAATTTTGTTCATCAGTATAGCCTGGGATTGAATGCAATGCCTACAATCTTGTCAACACTTACTACAGACTAATTAAGGAGTCTGTCTATAATACATACTGTAAATTCCTGTAGACACACAGTGGCTGACGTTTCAATGTATGATGATTTGAAAGTATATTTGGCTTATTTATTATTGCTAATATCCAATAATTTCATGCAGAAAGACAAAATGTCACTAATTTCACGAAGAAAGAGAAAATACTGACTCAAGAGTGTTCAATTTACTTTCTATCTATATATATTTTTAGATTCTTGACAAATGTTTCTACCCATTTTCCCAACAGAGTGTCCTGCTTGCAGCAAAACTTCCCCATTACCTTCTACAAATGGCCGATGCAGAGCAAGGGATTAACTAAGCACACATTTAGGGCTATGGAAAAATGGACACGTCCACAGATTTATTGGCATTTATTATGGTTGTTCTTGTTTTAAGCGTAAAACCCCCTCTAAACTGCATCATTGAATGGGCTGTTGCTCTGGCTCACACAAACCATTAGTGAGAGAATTTATGCATTTAATACATTAGAATAGAAAATGAATTTAAAAAGAAAACGCCATGAGGGAACACATTATCTTTCCTGTCGGCAGTTTTCGGGTTCAATATTTGGCAGGCTCGTCAGTAAATGAAAGAATTATTTCAATTATTGTACAGCATTAAATTATAGTTTGTGGAGAAAGTGGTGACAGGTCTGCAGAGCTATAACACTTCCCCTGCCTCTGGCTTCTCTGTCAGTTTTAATGAAGAAACCTCTCCACACTACAGAGTGAGAGAGAGAGAGAGACAGAGAGAGAGAAAGAGGGGAGTTTTTGTTCACTGATTCTCAATTTTGTTGCAATGACTGTGAATCAGTACTTTGTTAAAAACCACCAATCAAGGTCAACGGGAATTGCAGGGGATTCAACTGTTCCCAAAATCTGAGGTATTTAACACATCCCCACCCATCTCCACATACAACTAACATATTATCATATCAAAGATATTCTGCGATTTAATTGAATCTGTTTCCATGGACCTACTGTTGAACTTACTTATGTTATTCCATTAATAGTCCCAGTGCCTTACTGTATGACAGTTTGCCATGGGTTTCTAAGCTCAAACTCTTCTTGCAGATATTCCCTCAACTAACATTAGAGAATGTCACATGTGGAAATATATTGCCATTATACTTGCTAAAACACCACCAAGGGGCAGGTGTATCCTCCTTATGTTCACATTAGGTCCCTGCTAGATGCCCTGCCCTCCTGCACAAAGTATAATGCACTCTATAAATAGAGAAAGGATGGGCCTCTGTAAGCCAATGGTTCCCATCCGCCTTTGTAATGCTATCCCATCCATACAGATACCAAACGCATGATCCCTGCAGCATTTAACCAAATTAAAAACCACCTTCATTAGCCAGCCAACACCTATTGGAGGCATACAAAATACCCCCAGCCCCAAGGACACACCGCTAAATGGGCTGGCAGAGCTTAAAAAAGTCCACACACCACAAAGGCTAGCCTTCATTTGTATGTTGCTAACGCGCCAGCTCCACTCACTGTACGTGGCCCACTGCTCCCAACACATGGTGAGTAATTGCTAACACTCGACCTCCATACTGCACTTAATCAACATGGCAACACCATGGGGATAAATTCACGAACAATACAGCCAGAATAATTCATATATTGGTCAACAGAACTAATGTGCAAAGTGGTGTTTAGCGTCAGGGTGTCACATGATTCAGAGCCAAGGTTATGTTATCTGAGAGAAATACCAAGTGGAGGTAAGGAAGGAGGGTTATGTAGCTTGGCCATCTCCAACAACTTGAGATAAATACATACACAGTCCACTAAGTGTACATTAGGCTGAAAGGCTTATAAGCTAAAGGCGTACCTTTTAATTTACTTTGCTTAATATTTACCCTGTGTTTTTTTGGAGGACATCTAATGATGTAACCAAAATGCTGTCCTGTCCAAAATGATTTGTCATTATATCTCCAATTATAGCCTTTGATGCTGCTATTTTACTTTTCAAAATCTATTTACCCTTGTAAGTGAATAGCGTTTGATGCACTTTATTGTACTTATAAACTGTAGTTGCCATAATCAATTTGACCTTTTAAATCTATGTCCTGCCCATTTCTCTCCTTTGAAATTCCTTTCAGACTTGTCTCCAGTGACAGAAGAATGGACTGCTGGGATCCATGAATCGGATGTATGTTTCCAGGTTCAGAACACCCGTTTCATCACTGTACAGTTGGCCCATTTGTCTCCATTCTCACCTTTGACCTGCAAGCAAATGGTGATAAAAGCACCCTTCATTGCTTTGGACAATAAAAGCAATAGGCAGTTCTTGAGTCAAGCAGCACAGTAAACAAACATAAATAAAAGAGAGTGGGAATCAATGGAAGAGGCAGCATAGAAAAGCAGCACACAGGCCTAGAAGCTGATACAATACCACTCAGGTATTACCACCTGCACAACAAATCAAATACACAGCTTTGCAGAAAAAGGAGAAAAACTTTGTCTTTGCATATTTATCCATAATACTGTACAGCATTAACCAATGCCATCATTTATTTTGAAACATACAGTCCCCCATACCTGTAAGTGTGACACTGCATTTTTCTTTAGGGACCATAAAGGCATAATTTTTTCTGGTGCAATGTTGCAAACTGAGCATCTCAGGACTAAATAAAGATGAGCTTTATGGCCCTTCATTGTTTTTATTTATTTATTTTTCATTATTTTTTTACATTATATCACATCTGACTTAGAAAGCAAACTCACCTGAACAACACCCTGTATAGCTTTTAAAACTAGAAAAGATTTTTTTTTTTCCAGTTCATGAATGGTTTTATTGAAAAGTGGTGATGATTTCAGAGGACTCATTTACAGTAATACAGTATCACATTCGTCAAGTGACTTGCCATAAAAAAGTTTGCAGATTCTAAAACTAGTTCAGTCAGGACAACTCACATATTGATAATAATACGTTTGGAAATGGTTATGAAATTAGCAATAAGTTTGGTTTTGGTGGAATAGATCTGCTTTTATGACTCTCTGATGCATGCATTAGACCTTGGTCAAGGGGTACATAACCCCCCAAATCAGCAGACCTAAGCCACCCAAAAGTGTGCTGCAATTACATGCCTTTTTGTTGCCACTAAGAGTAATGCAAGCATGATCACTATGGAACTCTGGAACCTATGTTGTCCTGGGCCTGGGCCAGCTTGGCCGAGTGGCTTATTTATCTAGTGACCAAACTCTCTATGTGTGCCTGGGCCAGTTTGGCTGAATGGCTTATTTATTTAGTGACCAAACTCTCTATGTGTGCCTGGGCCAGTTTGGCTGAATGGCTTATTTATTTAGTGACCAAACTCTCTATGTGTGCCTGGGCCAGTTTGGCAGAATCTAGTGACCAAACTCTCTATGTGTGCCTGGCCTAGCTTTGCCGAATGGCTTATTTATCTGGTGACCGCCTAAGCATGTGACCAACGGCTAACCAAGATACCCAGCAACCACTTGCGCTATTCCTCTTTGAATAGATATAAATATCTATAATGCCAGCAACAACAAATTTAAACACTCATCAACTTGTGGGTAATACTTCATTTCGCTGAGGAACACTCTCATCAAGTTAAAAGTTAAATCCATTATTATTCAGACAGATATACAGTTGTATTTTGTAGCTCAGGCTCGCTCTGGAATCCAAGCAGCATGCTTAAGATTCAAACCTCCAAAATAAATTGTGATCTCACTGAGATTCTGCAGAGACTGCATGACCCCTCAAACGAGCAGAACCAGACACCACCAAACGACTGCAAGCCACACAATGTACCTAGCCTCGGCATGTTGAAAATTCCCCTTAAATGCATATGCTGCCCTTGTCATTTGAGGCGTGTAGGTTCAGCAGCTTGCAGAGTGAACTTACAGCAATATTCTACATCACTAAATGTATCTATCCTATGAGTAAAAACAACATGTTGCATTAATGCATGCTTTTCACTGAGGTGACAGCCAGCAGTATGGCAGCATCTTCATGAATATGCCAAAATACACACTCTAATTAACAAGTAATAAATGCAAGTAACTGTAAGTAGATAAGCTTGCAACATGGTAAGAGCTAATCTATTAAACATAAATACACAGCTTAAACCTGCTATAAGCGATAGCAGACCTTATAGCCAGTCCTGAAACTAATGTGTGCTATTGAGACAGAATTATATAAACCAATATCCACACATGTGGGCCAGCTATGTTGCTGCTTTCACCTCTTTTCTAAAGCTTGTTGTCAAATTCCGCTCTGAAACAAAGCTCCTCCTAGGCCATTCAGTAGCTTTCCATTTTTTTAAAACTAGCCCGGCACCTTCCTCACTGTTTAAAAGCAGCCCTCAACCCCTCCAATTCCTAAAAAAGTTATCGTAATAGTGGAATCGATTGATCGGAGTAAAATTGTTAAACTAGTAAACTTGCTACCTACCTCATTGTGGGACATGTAACCTTCAGTGGGAGACAGTTCTGTCAAAGCCAGAAGGGTAACTGGTGACACTTCTCTGTAGGTACGTTTAGCTTAGCTATTAGCCTTTATGCACGGTGCTTTGTAATGTTGGCTTTAGTAGGCATCCATAGTGCAGTGGCTTTGCTGTGTGTTATTTACAAATGTGTTGCGGTTTCTGTCCCTCTAGTGGTACAAAAATGTAGCTTACTACAGCGTTAAGTGAAGGTAGGCGGGCCTCGGGGCAGTGGGAACTGCATTTCCCAGCTGACGTCATCAGCATGCAGCAAAATCCCTTGGGCAGGGAACACCCTGGTGTCTAATGAATGAAGATGCTGCAGATGGAGCGGAGCAAGACCCGTTTCCAGGGCTTGAATGTGGGCATACATGACTGAGTAAGGACTGGATATCATGAAAAGCTGGTCAGCTCAAAGTTTTCTGAGTTTGGACTCTTGCTTCTTCACGCAAACACGGTTCTTTCATTGACAAGACTTCTAACACAGTATGAGTGGACTTATATTTGCCAGGGTTAGGGTTATCCAAACAACATCTCTGCATCCGAGACCCTTTCAATGGTTCAAAGCAAGACACCTTGAGCACAAGAAAAACACAGCAAGAACAAAAGCAGTAAGCAGCTTATTGAGGAGAGCAGGCAGTGACTGCAGCGAGGGGTCTACACCAGTCAACACCGAGTAGGTGGCGCTGGAGTAGTTCAGCGCCAACTAGGTCCAGTGCCACTAACACTCCACCCTGGCTGCAGCAGTGACCATCTTTCCCTGCACCTGACTGTAGGGGGACACAAAGAACCCTGGAGGAGGTCAGCTCTAAGCCCCAAACTAGCTCCCTGCTGGAGCAACCTCCTCTTCCTGTTCCAATCGCATCTTCACCCCAATGCCTCACCGGTCTCACCCTTCTCTCTCAGACTCATAAACTGTAGACTCTCAATCCAGCAGGTACCTCATGCCATATGTATGCAAAGGGGTACACACCAGGCTTCGATGGACTCAGGCTGTTTTCATATTATTCATCATTCATCATCATCATTCATGATTCATGAATGTCTGGCTCAACCTGGAGCTTTGGTGGAGGCCTCCACCAATACGATGTATCCTTTGGTGGCAGACAGTGAAAATAGATTTCAGGGCAAAAAACACTGAATAAAGTCTGCCTTTTGCATCCCCTAATATTGTGCACAGATTGGCTTGGGTTCAATGAATTGATGAGTATACGGGTGTGCTCACAACAGGTAGGGAGATCTATGTGGTGACACAGTCCAGAGTAGTCCTGGGACGACACACTGCAGTGCACACATGACCAGGTGATAAAAATTGATGATCAACTAATGCGTCCTGAAGCAGCACAGACATACCAAGATTTTTGCATAATTAGGGACAGATTGTAAAGTGAGTCATGACACTCAGACCAATGAAGAGATAAGTTGTTGGTTCTCAAAAGCCACCAGGAAATGCTTTTCCAGGTGGCTCATCACAACCTGATGTTTAGTCACCAAGGACAGGATAGGACACTAAAGCAGCCCGCTAATACTGACTGGGCATTTGTGCACACCACCCACCCCACTCCATTTAATCAAAGTCCACTTCAAATTATTTGGCATGGACCTCGACCTGCCATTAGACCACAGTGCATGGGGACATCGCTTTGTGTTGGTCGTGGTCGACATCACAACACAATATCCCAAAGCACTGCCATTGAGCAATGTATCTGCAAAAAGTGTTGCACAGGCTCTGTTTGATATAATTTCCCGCGTCGGTATCCCAGATGCTGACCAAACAAGGAACAACATTTATGTCATGTACACACAAAAATTGAGTGGATTATTGGCCATTGAATCAATTTGTAACATGTCCCACCTCCCAGACACCCCCACAAAACACTCAAGTCAGTGATTCGTAAGTTTGTGCAGAAGCTAGCTGTAAGATAGTCGTAATTGCGATAAATGGCTGGACCCTTATTTGTAGATTACCAAATTCCATTCACTGGGTCAAATTGCACAGGAGAGTTTGCTCCAGGTTGTTACGGCCATGGCCGTACCCCCAGAAGATTCCCTAGTGTTTCCTTGTGTTTCCCCTTCCCTGTGTTCCCAGCGCTCCCCTGTCTGTCTCTCTCTGTCTATGTTTTGTTTGTGTGTGTATTGGCATGGGCGTGGTCTCCCTTCCTCGTTCTCCTGGCTCCCGGCTCTGCTCATCCTGCACACCTGTCTGCAATCGGCTCATCACCTCTCCCAGTTTGCTCACCTGCCTCTCATCAGCTCATCTGCCTGCAGTATATCTACCCCGGCTCTTCAACCATTCTTCGCCAGATTGTTGTTTCAACCTCAGTGGTAGATACGCTTCCAGGCCAATGTAATATAAACATCGAACAAAAAGTTTGGAAATTTGTGTTTGGTAGATTATTTCTCTGTTGTAACAATGCTTCTTGGCAATACATTTTATACCGTTGGAAAGCCTGTTTATTTCCCTTACAAATGGTGCCCCATTTGTAAGGAACATGCATTTGTGGGATGAGCAGCACAGCTGAGTATGTGGGTTGCGCTCATGAAAAATTTGCCAAATCTTCTCTGCCAATGCCAAACAGCTTATTCTGCTGTTGCTATTGACTCTTGTTTTGAGCTTCCGGTACCCCCAGGTGCTGACAATCAGGTACCTGATTGGCACCTGCACTGGAACCTGAACATGTGGAGGAACGTTATGTTCAGCGATGAGTCCAGATTCTGCCTACGGAAGTTGGATCGTAGGGTCAAAGTGTGGAGAAGACGGGGAGAACGCTATGCTGATCGCTGCACCGATAGAGTAACACCTTTTGGTGGAGGCAGTGTGATGGTGTGGGGCGGCATCTCCATCACTGGAAAAACGAGGCTTGTCATCATTGGAGGCAATCTCAATGCAGAGAGATATCGAGATGAGATTCTGCAACCAGTGGCAATCCCATATCTCCACAGTCTGGGACCGAACTCCTCCAAGATGACAATGCTCGCCCCCACAGAGCGGGGTTTATCAGAGACTACCTCCAGAATTTGGGAGTAGAGAGAATGGAATGGCCTGCCAACAGTCCTGACCTCAACCCAATTGAACACTTATGGGATCAGCTTGGGCGTGCTGTTCGTGCTAGAGTGACCAACACAACCACGTCGGCTGACTTGCGACAAATCCTGGTTGAGGAGTGGAATGCCATCCCACAGCAGTGTGTGACCAGGCTGCTGACCAGCATGAGGAGGAGGTGCCAGGCTGTTGTGGCTGTGTATGGTTCTTCCACACGCTACTGAGGCTCCTGACTGTTTGTTAAATGAATAAATTGTAAAATTGCCAATATGTCTTGTTTCTTCCTTGTTACTGATAGACTTCAATCATCCAATCCACCAAACAACACCAAACAAGAGTCAATAGCAACAGCAGAATAAGCTGTTTGGCATTGGCAGAGAAGATTTGGCAAATTTTACATGAGCGCAACCCACATACTCAGCTGTGCTGCTCATCCCACAAATGCATGTTCCTTACAAATGAGGCACCATTTAAAAGGGAAATAAACAGGCTTTCCAACGGTATAAAATGTATTGCCAAGAAGCATTGTTACAACAGAGAAATAATCTACCAAACACAAATTTCCGAACTTTTTGTTCGATGTTTAAACTCCTAGTGATTTTGTCTCTTTGTGTTTCATGTTATGAACCAGCCTCTCTTGTGTCCCAGGATCATCACCTGCCTGCCTGTCTTCCTGCTTGTCTCCCTGCCTGCCTGCTACCAACCTCCTAGCCTCCAAGGTACCCCTGCCTGCCACGCTTCCCCTCATCCCACGCTCACGCCAAGCCCTGCTCCTCCTTACCATCACTCACCCCTGCTGCCACTGGATTCCCATTCCCTGCCATCAGCCCCTCATCCAGATCCAGATCCAGATTTACAAAAAAACCTTTTTCCTTACCAACAGCACTCTGTCCGTGTCCTGCGTTTGGGTTCCTCCAGTGTTCGTAACACAGGTGCAGGAATGTCAACAGCACCTGTATAACAGAGGCAGCCAGCTCAGACAATTTTCAAGTAGGCCTACTTATGCTACTCTCCATTTACAGCTCCAAATGGGGGATGTTGATTATGAGATAGTGTGTTCTGACAGGGCGATGCACCACGGATTTACCACCTCAATCTCCTGAAAGCTTGGAGTGGGGTGGTCCCTGTTTGTCTGGCCACAATGGTCATTGAGAGAGATGAATTGGACTGGAGGTGCCAAAATCATCCAATCCAGACTCCGTCTCTTGTGATGACCATTTCTCATCTGGGCAGAGAGCAGAGGTTGCCGTGTTGCCGAACACCTTTTCTGATATGTTTTCGGCTCTGCCAGGATACACAAACCTCATACACCATCACATTAAAACACAAAAAGTGGTGCTGGTGTAGCCCTATTGTGCTTGTGCTTGTACCTATACGGTTCAGTGTGGACTATATTAAGGTGAATTTAGTGTCAAAATTTGATGTCTACAAAGAAAGGAAAGGTGCCACAGATCCAGTCCAGTGGTCAAAGTAGTACCAAGCGACATTTGAGCATGAAACAGGCCCTTTGAGTGCGTCCGCACCTGTACTCCCCTAACCTTTCCCTTTTGTCCTCTAGTTTAGTCGGCTGGACGGCGGGCCCGACCTAAGTTGGGTGGTAGGGGTATGTGGCAGGCCACCTACCTTGGTGGTGGTTCCTTATGTTGTGGGTGGGTGTCATTTGGTATCAAATCATCAGTGTTCAACTGTATCAGTGTTCAACTATAACTCTTCAGTGGACGCTGATCACTGACATAGTTACCCGCAGCTAATCTCTATGGTTTTGAACCGTCACATTATACTCAAATATACTAAATAAAATACTGATAGCTTGTACATCTCCCTTGAATTCTGCATGTGCATTACAGACATTTTCAAGGCATTTGGTCTGTATTGGATCTCTATACTTTACAACTTCTGACAGGAAAATACAAACAGTAGAGCTTGACCCTCCTCTTCCATCATCTTCCCTTTCCTCTGCTCCAAGCATCCACCCCATAACGGATTAGCTTGGAGGAAGACCCATTTCCTCCCTGAGGCTGCTAAAATATTAATCAAAACACAGAGGAGTGTGCAGCGGCTCCCAAGATGCATGTCTTCTAATGGTAATACATGGGGAGGGCAGAGAGGGAGGAGAGCAGCCTGTAATAGCCTCACAGAGGGGGAGGAGAGGAGGAGGGCCAGAGGTGACAGGGGCTGTCACAAGGGACAAAGAGAATGAGAGAGAGAGGGAGAACGATAGAAAGGCAGGAAGAGAGAGGTGGAGCAAAGAGATGAGGTGTGTGCAGAATCAAGGAAGAGACTGCAGCGATACAGAGAGCTTTAGAAAGGGAGATAAATCCAACATAGGGGAGATCAAAGAAGCATCAACACCACTCACTACCCGCCTGTTTTGCGTACATACAAGGGTTGAGAGTAGTGTGCCTTATGTGAAAATTTGCAGTATGAATAATAGATAACAGATCATACAAACAGCCAATTTAGCGGAATATTTTTTCATCGCTCATTGGCAGGTCCAAATGTTTGCACCCCATTTATCTAGGTTTGTGTGTGTGTGTGTGTGTGTGTGTGTGTGTGTGTGTGTGTGTGTGTGTGGCGGGGCAAGGGGACTAGCATAGATTGTAACAAGCACTTTGTTACCTACCTGTTCATGTTACCTACCTAATGATAGAACTTGTGATGCCAGGTGTTCTGTATGAGCAGTGCTAGTGGAAGGCATTCCTCTCACAGGCCAAGTCAACCCTGTATCTGGCACTGAGCCACTGCCAGTGGGGCAAAATGATTGGAGTATCCATGTTGGCGACACAGTAATCATGTAACTCAGCTTAGTTGAAGTGAGGGGAGACTAAAAGGGTTATTTCGGCTAATTTTCCACACTTGCCTACTCATCTAGTGTTACAGGGTGATCCAAGCACATGGACAGTTGTCATGTTCTGTAGGAAAATATGGGAAGCATGTTAGCTCACCGAAAACCGTGAAATTAAAGCACACTCAGAGAAAGGGGGGAGAGGCAGACAGCCTCCTGTTACCACTAAAGCAATGCCCTGACAATTTAAAGCTGACAAATCTTAGAATATATAGTTTGTGAAGAACAACAAGCTGATTTTATGGGGAATGTAAAATTGTATAGCCACATGGGTCATCTTGAACTAACCCGCAGACAGCTGGGACTGTGTTTCAGTGCTTGGTAATTAGGGAGACATGGAGCCCCCATGGGTGACACACTAGTAGTGTACCACCATACTCCTCCCTCCTCACCCAACAGGCTCCTGAGAGAGCTGGCCGTTTTGTGAAAGGTGACACAAATCAGTGACCTCTGTCTACATGACCATGTCGATAATGAGATGCAACAGGAGCTTCATTGTATTCAAATGAGGCTGTGCGTGACAATAATGTTGAAGAGTTGCCACCGCAGAAAGTCCAACATTCTCTTCACTGAAAGCAATAAATACAGTGTAAAAGTGGTACCGAGCTGAATGAGAGAGAGAGAGAGAAAGAGAGAGAGAGAGAGAGAGAGAGAGAGAGAATGCGCTTTCTTCCTCCCACCCATGTTCCTTCTGTCTCTTGAGAAGGATGCTTAGGGGTTAAAACTGGTCTGTCCCAGTCATGGGCCTTTGTCTATTGTGTTGCTTTGCTTAATGTAAACCGATAAAGCTGGCTAACCTTGTGGGCCCAATCAATGCTTATTTAGAATACCATTGATTAACAGTTCTGATTATTGATTATGTCATCCTGCTCAAGCTATGCCAATGGCTCTGATAAGAGGTTACCCTGGAGCAGATAGGCCTGTCTACCAGGCTACTGGACACACACAATATGGGCCATCCACCTACAATGGATTCACCAGTCCAGTCCACCCCCTCTCTCTCACACACACACGCACACACATTATGTACACCCTTATGTATTCACTCATTAACACACAAAGACGGAAGACACTACTACTCTCTGTTGACACGGGGTAATGTCTGCTCATCTGAGACCCCAACATTTAAATTAACACACCATCTGTTCCTGCAGTGTGCCCAGCGGCCATTTTGAAATTTCATCACTGTGAAGATGTAGTGTTCCACCTCCCACATACAGCTTTTCCTAAACTTCATCTGACTCTTGTCTTGTTGGCAGCATTGGAACATGAGTATCCATCACTTTGTACAATTGTGTATCTCTAAAGGCAAAACCAACAGAGTAACAGTAACTAACAGTCCTAACAGTGTAACTGCACTCCAGAGAGAGATAGTGGTACATCCTCACAAATGTCCTAAAAACAACATAGCTTCACAGCCACAGTAAACATGTGACAGATATGCAAATGAGCTCAACCGTATTAAATATTTTTTATTGAATGAAATAAATTATACATGTTAGTAAAAAAGAAAGAGTTTCAGAATATTTCCTCCACCCAGCAAATGGTCTCATGCCTGTGGGGTCATTGTCCGGCGTTGTAAAGCCTGATGATAAAACGGTTTACAGCAGGGCCGTTATTAAAGAGAGAGTGAGTCAATCAAAACTGTCAATAACACGGTATCCTGGACTTACAATTACCAGAGCTACCACTTGAACACTGGAGTAAGCCATTCGATTTTTATAGTTGGGGTGGGAAGATTTAAACACATTAAAAAATGAAATAATAAGTAAGCAATGTATAGATACTGTGCATGTACTATTGCCTCAGTATAAATTCACTTAGCTGTGATGGATGCTCTCAATTCGGAAGCTTTAGACAAAGTGCGATTGTCTGTGCTTTTGAACAGATGCAGGAAGAAAAAAGAAACCCAGGGCTCGTCCTGTCTGAAGCCCTGGTCACCAGACCCTGTGCAGCAGGAGGAAGAGGGGTGCTGCTGGGCCATGCTGAAGGAACCAGGACGCTGAGCTATGTTTTTGGGCAATGGGGATGGCCCCCTTGTCTTATTGTTAGGTCAGCAGTGCTAGGCTAGCCCCTGTCAGCCAGCCAGTGTTGAGCTCTGCACTTTGCATAAGGGGGCTCTTCCGTAATGAGCCGCTATGTATGGGTATCATGTGAGATATCTGAGCTAGCGCTTACTGTTCCATGGCCAAGGTCAAAGCCTGCCCACCCCACCACCCACTCCCCTACCCTATCCATCACCTGAGAACACAGACCGCAGCTATGCTCACATTCCACCCCCTCTGGACATCCTCACATCAATTTGGAAGGACCTCCTTTTTTATGGTGATCTCTCATTATTGTTTATATTTAATGTATTTTTATAAATATTACGACAAAATGCTCTCACATTGTGAATTTACTTATCTTACTTTACTTATCAAAAATGTCCAGTACATTTTGTATGTGATAGGGCTAGTGAAGTAAACAGGATGAGGGACTGCTCGCTTTCTATTTCACTGACCACCACCTGGGAAAAAAGGAGGGGCTATGGCCTTGATATTGTCCAGTCTAAATATGTCTTTAAAAGACTGTTCAGTCTAATTGTGGTGTAACATAAGACACTATTTATCTTGTCTTGCTAGTGTGCATGCTTGATGTTTGTTCTTAGCCAATGAGTATTTGCTATTAACATGTCAAATGTGGCATCGTATAAGTGAGACAGGGGCTTAAGTGTGCAGGGCCCTGGAACAATCTGCCCATACACCACCATACTACCGGTCCAGTCCCCACAGTAATCAATAAACTGCCCTCTCCCAGATCACATGTCAATTCCATGTTGGACTCAGGGGTAGAATAAGAAAAATGTGTATGTTAAGAGTGAATGACCTCTGTGCTGCTGTGGCAATATGCAGCAGGTCACCATGCCCTGTAAGTTGTAAAAACACAGAAACTCTGAATAAAAATGGCCAGTTCATCCTCTATTTTGAAGGAAGTGGTCAATTTATTATATAGTGGACATCTAAAGATAAATGCCATATTAATGGGGCTGAATCTACTCTCATGCATCTGTGTCTGCGATGCTAAGAGCATTCCACAACTCTCTCAGCCATTAAGCTGAAAACCAGTGTAATGGCCAGGTTTTTCTTTTATTATCCAACAGTGCTGATGGATAATAATACATAATACAAATAATACTTCATAGAGGGTTGTTAAAGTAAGTAGGAGTCAAGTTTTGAGAAAGTTGACTTGTGCTTGTAGCCCTGATTTTGTCCATGGTGCCCCTTTTTGTCAGAATTGTTATCACTTTTGAATGGACAGTTGAGAAGGGCATAGATTTCATGATGAACCTGAAATCAATTTAGTCTCAAATATTCATGTATGTCATGACAGCAGCATATTAATTACCCCTCCACCCCGACACCCTCCACATCTTCTCCCCAAAGACAGGACAGCCCAGGGTATTGACACTTAGTCCTGCACAATAAACTTTATTGACAGCCCTTTTGCCTACGGCTGTAGCAAGCTACAATAGTAAAGAGCGCGTGGAGCTGATTTTCACATACATTTAACAGAGAGAAAGAGAGAGAGAGAGAGAGAGAGAGAGAGAGAGAGAGAGAATAAAAAGTTCAATAAATGTATCCTTTCGTATGAATTTAAGTGTATGGCTGGATTGTTTGGATTCCAGCATGAGAACCGTTAAATAATGTACATAATGTGGGTGAGTGTAGAGTGGGTGCACAGACAAATAAAAAGAAGAGATGGATTTCCTGCCATTTGTGATCTATGACCAATCACCTGTCTATCTTCAGATACGCTGTTAATGGCTATTGGCCAAGATTTAAATCCTTACTTTTGTGAATTCCCCCAAATCAATAAATTGGCATCCATTTGATTGAATGCTCATCCATTGTGTGAAAATGAGGCTGAATGAGTTTTGTCTCTTTGACCAATGGGTTTGTTTTCCAAACAATGGCAAAATGGTTTTCAACTAAGCATTGATTAGGCATTCAAACTAAAAATAGTTGATTTTGGTAATATCAAAATATAAAATTATCAGTAAATAATTAATTAATTAGAACAGGAAGGTGAAGCATACATTTAAAATCAGCCATTATCCCTAATCATTTTACTTTGATCAATTTTACTTTGATCATAATGGGTGTGCCCTTTTCCCCAAGTTTCTATATTATCTTAAATGATCAATATATCTTAAGCAATATGAATGATTATATATC
Source organism: Centroberyx affinis (assembly GCF_046629955.1). NCBI lineage: Eukaryota > Metazoa > Chordata > Actinopteri > Beryciformes > Berycidae > Centroberyx > Centroberyx affinis. The sequence continues at coordinate 238,772 of NW_027278824.1, read as the reverse complement.
CAAACTGCAATGATATAGTGAAGACAGACTGTCCTTTCAAAAGGGCAAGCAGAGGAACCATATAAAATAATTAGCAAAACCTGCCAATTTTTCATAGAACAAAAAAAAAAAATAGCAATAAATCTTGGGGAAACTATAGCATCATCAAAGCAGCGCCATAAATTGGGTAGCAAAAGCAGAGCTAAATTGATCTGTTCTGCATTTGACTGTAATTTCATTATTTCGATTTTAAGGCAGCTCTGCATGTTTTGCCAAAGTGACTCTCAGGTCGGTTGGCTTTTCTAATATGTGTGTGCATACGTGCCTGCGTGCGTGTGTGTGAGTGATTTCAAACTCTCTGGGGCTTCAAAAGAAAAGTACCCCTCCCCCGAATAATACACCAACAATAGAAACTGACGGTACCTGTGGGGCACATTACTTTTGAGCGTAATAGCTGAGGAAAATATATGGCAAAATCCCTCTTTTATATCAGGCAAAAAATTACAAGATGAAGCACTGAATGATTTTACTCAAAATGATATTGTGCAGAGAGAAATGTAACAGAGGCATGGAGTGATGGAGAGAGCTATACATGGTTATCACTCCTGCAAATAGTTTCTACGTGAGCATGAATTTGTTTCCACTCTTTGCACACAACTCATGTGTGTGCACAAAGAAAGACAGAAAGACAGACAAACACATGCACAAACGCACACACACATTTATTCAAATGAATCACTATTATTAGTCAGACACCACTGTAGAAACTTCAGGGAAATTCCTAGGGCGACACCCTTAATGTACAAACAGTTTATCTGACCACAGTGTCTACATGAGTCTCAGGATTACTTAACTCCAGAATGAGATTACTTTTTTTGAGATTATTATTTGGCTGACCCAAGATCAGATCAGTAGGTTAGTGATGATGGAGAAGAATCACTGTGTGATCTGTTTTCTTTCCTTCAGCTGATACAATGAGGCCAAAAAAAGAGAGGAACTTTCTTTTAGTATGTCTGCAGTATGTAGTTGAGAACATAGGCCATATTTATTGTGATGTTTCCAGGACCAGTAATACTCTTCATTTCATTCTGCAGTCAAATTACAATAATAACACTATATATCTGCAATAACATCTGTGCCACAATTGAGAAAGTTCATTTTATTTACATATTTTAGCAAAATAACTCCCTGGGAATACATGAAAGAAAAACAGTATTTCAGTTATTCCCTTTAGAGATGAATTGGCTGTGGCTTGATGAAATGAATCCTTTTAATTTGCATCTCATATAATACATAATATGGAGTAATTTCAAGTGCTGGAGGAAAACAAAAGATTGAGGGTGCTTAGCCATTGCATTCACTGACAGAATCTGAAAAAAAAAAAAAAAAAACATTGATAGATTGATGCTCAAATTTGTATTCAAACAAAACCATCAAATTCAGCCAGCCTGAATGGAGAAAGGAGGAAAAACTGAAACAAAAACAACAGCACCCATAGATACCTTCATAAACAAAGAATATGTCCTTTATGCCTGCAGTTAAGCAACAATGCCCTCTATTGGTGGGACAGTGTATCTGTTCCCCCAACAAAGGCCGCCGCACTAAAAGCGGACTGATGTGCTTTTCAGCACACTCAGCAGAAATATCACATTGAAGTGCAATCACCTCGAACCTCAAAGACTGTCCTTATTAACCTACTAACTACCATAGAATATTAGATTATTAATTTACAAATGTTATCCAACTATAACAATTCTTGCTGCCATAATCACGGGTCTTATTAGGACTTAAATGTATTAATTAAAACAATAATGAATGAAACCACAGCAGGTAACCCGCAAGTGTAGCCCACATGCCTTCAGCATTAAGAGTATGCAGACTCACAGACTGCTGCTCAGAGGTCAGGGCTGTGCGTGTGTGTGTGTGTGTGTGTGTGTGTGTGTGTGTGTGCATGTGGCTGCATGCTGTGTGTGTGTGTGTGTGTGTGTGTGTGTGTGTGTGTGTGTGTGCATATGTGTACGTGTGTGAATGAGGATGGTTTACAGGATCAGTGGAGGAGTGCTTGACAGGAATGCACATTGAACCTCTCGTCTCCCCGTTGCTCTCTCTACTGAACCGGAACAGTGGTGTAGACAAACAGGGGCGCCCCGGAGAGTGTGGTGAACTAAGTGAGTGAGCACGCAGGTTTAATATGACAGCTACACTTCTCTGCCGCTGGTTCAGGGGGAGAGGAAAATGTCCTGGACTGCATGTCTATGATGCCATCATGGCAAATCAAACAGATGCTACTTAGAAAAACTGAATGGGCGACTAGATAGAGTTTTTAAATTGTGAGTGATTAGCATGATTTGGCTTAGTTATGGGCTAAAACTTTCCTAATTATAGGTTTGAAAGGTATGGAGGCATGACATAGTTCATGGATGTTTTAGGTCATGACATAGTTCATGGATATTTTAGGACATGTATTATTTATTCCTGCTCTAAGAGAACACAAAGGCGGCATCATCATCAATCCAGACTGAGACAGATCTTCAGAATGAAAAACACAATTGGCTGATAAACACAGGACAGTCCCTCTCTGTTAAAGTCTAGACTGCCTACATGTGGTTTGGTCTTTTGGATATGTGGTTTGACCCAGGCAGACTATGTAGGCCTGGTGTGCTTGAGCGGCGAGTGAAACCTCAGCGAGTGCACACGTCCCTCTGCTATTCAACTCTCCCTTCACCTTCCTTCCTACACATGTAGCTGTAGAACTCCTACTTTTCAGTCCAAGCTTGCTCAACTGCAGTGTTTGCTTCCAGTGTTTGCCGTCTTCCTTTTAAAGAAGAGTTGTTTAGTGACCTTAAACTCAAATGTTGTCTTTTCAAATGGCAGGAGTTGCCACATGACAGCAGGGTGGTGCTAGTGAGGCCGTCCTGCCACCGGACAGCCCCGCTTCAATTCCCTGTGACAGCAAGTGTCTGTCCTGCTCAAGTGTCCTTAAGCAAGAGGCTGAATCTCTACCAACTCCAGGCTTGCCCCCCTCCCTGTGGAGGGGGGCAAGCGAAAACACTAATTTCTCTTTTGGGGATCAATAGGGTATCATGAAAGAAAACAAAGGTCCAGCAACCAGTCCTCTGAGAGACCTGTCTTATATGTTCTACTTTACAACATTTAAAAATGAATAAAGTAGAATTAATGCGTAACGGCAAATGTCTACAATAGCTAGAACTATAACTCTCTATAACTCTCCACTTAATGTGTCACTCTCCAGTCAGCTTGCTCTGCTTTCCCACAAAACTGTTCTTCCCTTTGCCCACTGTCCCCTGCATGTGTAGATGAAAAAACTATGTTTACTGGCACACTTACATCATCCTGGCAGGCTCACACTACCTCTCTGCCACCTCCCAGAAGACCACAAAAAACCTGGGGGTTGCAGGCAAGGCATGGCAGGGGCAACAAGGCAAAGCGAGAACTCATGGAGTGAAGTGGCAGTAGGGACACATTGTTGTGTGGGATTATTGCAAAGATTTGCCATAAATTTTACAAGTGGCTTTGCCAAAATTTTACAAATCTCTTCAGGAATAATTTGCCAATAAATGAGAAACAGTCTTCTCTGTTGACAATGTTCAACAGAGAATAATTGAATAATTTTGCTACACTTAATTTTCAGATACTGTGAGATGTAGAGGAAAATTATAGAGGGTATCTTTCACTTGGCATTTTGAAAGCCTTGACATAAAGAGAGAAGCCATGCAGTGCAGCCAAAAGAAGTTATGATACCTGAGCGGAGCTACAGTATTAAGCCCACGCCCCATCCCCCTCTTTATTTCAATTAAACCTCTTTCTGTGATTCAAAGGCATCCAAATCTAAAGCGTCTTTGATCTCCTAACCATAGGACAGACACGAAAATAAGAGTCTTTTTTAAGGGGTGGAACAGAAAGTTGTAATTCCAGAACGGGGGGCAACTTCTTTCCCTGCTGCTGTTTTAACTGGCGCAGGGGTACTTAAAAGACCTCACGCCTGGTTTGGCGGTAGTGATGAACAAAACAATCCACTTTGAGAAAGAAAAAAAAACCACAGAGTCTGTAAGGGGTTGACAGGCTTTCTTTCATTCTGAATCTCACTTCCCCAAACGTGATTAATCAAGTGTCTCAGTGTGCACATAGAGAGGCAGGAAAATGCAGCCTTCATCAAAAGAGAGAGGGTAATAACTATGAACACTGACACATCACCGCCAGGTGAAAGAACAAACTTTTTTCTTTACTAATACAGTTCTACTGTACGTTTTGTGATGGAACAAAGCACTTTGAAATGAAAAGCCTGTTTGTTCTTAAAGAGAGTTCAAAGTTAACCCTGAAGTAGTTCCAAATTGGTTTACAAATCGGTATGGTACCAATACTGTATATCCCTGAATTAAATACTGAACTAAGAAAGTTGTACAAAAGTTGATATTATTACAACTATATTACATTGATTATATCATCTAAAACTTTCAATCAAATGTGAATCAAAAGAGGAAAGAGAATGAAGAGTTGTACAAATAGAAAAAACTCTTTCAAGCAGTCTCTAAGACCCCTCTGATTCGTGAAGCTATAGTTAAATCTCACAGTTTAATCTGTGGGCTGCTGCCATGCACACTTTGATCCTCTCCATTGCCCACCAGGCTGTAGGGGAACAACTACATGACAGTCCTGTTGCGACGGATTGCCGGTATTTCCTCCACTCAGAATGTTGGATTACGGGTTTCAAACTGCCTTTGTATGAAAGAAAAACATCACTGAGCACCGTGTTGGAGCGCTGGCTAACAACAGTCGCTCCCCGGGAACTTGGGTGTTCTTTGATGTGCTGCTGAGCAGCGCGGGGCCACACAAAGTAGAGAAGCACAATCAGTCATCTGTTAGCAAGGGACCATTAGGCCTCAGCACCAGAGAGGGGTCACTCAACACTGGCCACAGACACAGACATAGGCAGGAGGGGGAGACAGCATTAAGACCAGCCATTCACATCCACTCTTATGGGTCCTTTCACGTCTGCTTTTACTTTTCTCTCTCTCTTATCTGCTCTGTTTTCTCAATTCTCTTCTGCCTCTCCTTCCTTGTTTTAAGTAATTATTTCATAAAATCACTTTAATTGTTTTAATATTTGACTGTTCTAAGCAATATTAATCCATTTAATCACTTTGTTGTGACTCAACTGGATCTCGATTGTATCTCTAAACATTTTCTTGCTGTTTCTCTCGGTGCTTTATATGATGCAAGCATGCATATTAAAGCAAGGCAGCCAGCCATGAAAACAGCTTAATTAGTGGTAATCGCTTCTGATGGAACATGTTTCCACTATTTGCCTCCATTAGGGATGCCTTATTTCTCCTATTCTGTCAGCCAACTGCTGCCATTTCGATGCCAGGTGGGGCTACTGGCGTATTGAATGTGCCCCAAAGGTGGAATGCTGTCCACAAAAACCCACTCCTTATTATATGTTTGCACTGCCCTGAGGTAGACAGATTAACATATTGATGATGCCAGACTGAAAAGCATACGTGAAGTAAAACAATTTCCACTGCCTCATGACAGAGATATTCACTTTTTTGGTCAAACAGAAGAAGACATTTTGACATTTTCCTGTAATAATGAGCATTGGATGACAATGGAACTACACACCATAAATTCCCATTCATGAGCCAATGGTACATATGAGTGGATGGACCAGTAGAACTTCCATTGGATCCTAGCTACACAGATACCAATGCAAAGTGACGTCAGCGCTGGAGGCACCAAGGAGGTTTCAGCCCCCACAAATCAAACCGCCTCTACAGTGAAGGAGAGCCTTGAACGCTGGTGATGAAAAAGAGAGAAATCAATGGTATTAACAAATCATTGATGCCCAAGACAATTGAAAACTGATGCTCATTCAGGGCACATCATTTTGATTTACAACATCTATTCCCACTTTGTCTTGCCATCTAGCATGACACTGTTGAATCAATGGCGGCAGTTGGTAGTACAGCTATTCTTCACACAGTGCTCAATACATGCTTTATCGAGAGGGCAGGGTCAGCATTGGGAGAGACAAGAGGAATGATTGACAGAGGAGAAGAGTGGAGGAATGTCTTATTCATCCCACTGGAACAAATCTCAAGGTGACATGCAGTAGATGCACCAATGGGAGTCACACCAGAACAAACTCTTCAGGGAGGTTGTGATGGCCATCGCCGTAGATCACCAATCACCACACTTCAACACTTCGTCTTCTCCCATAACCTTATTTATTGTTTTTGCACATTTGCGTTCATAATGCGTGTACCAAACCAAAACCACAATGGCAACACATAGCTTTTGTTTCATATAGCATATTCACACCTTTAGCAATTAGCAATTACTAATTACTAATTTGAGTGCATGCATTTTAGTTTATATTACAATCTCAGTATTGCTATTTACTTTGGCCTTCAGTCAAGAGGAAGGCGATTATTAAATCCAAGAATTCCAAGTCGATACTTTTGTCCTTTTGGAGAACTTCCTTCCCATGTTGTCTTGGGGAGAAGGAACTTCTCAAGAGCGTGCAACACACAGGTGTTCATTTCCCCAGCTGTTTCAAACATCAGTATAGAACTGTGCTATAGTGCTAAAACACTGTTGATTTGTGTCAGCTATTTTGGACGTGATGCATCGCTGTCGCAATGAATCCTGTGGCTTCCCACTTGTCAGTCATGTTACCATTCGATGCATTCTCAATATTTTGTGGTTGGCAAGGAAACTTCCGGGATCTTGATCCATCCTCTGTCCTTGGCTTTGGGTGTTAGATATTATGTCACACACATCATGGAGGACACAAGAACGGACAAGAACACATATTAAGAGAGATTGAAGAAAGAAGATTGATATAGAGGGAGTGCTGACTGAAGATATCAACGCCGAGTGCATCTTCGGGTGAATGTTATGCTGTGTATGGTTAATTTAACGTAATATGCTTTCATTTAATGTTTTTTTTTCCTTTACGGTCTAAACTGTACTGTTTTGTCTATTCCTCCATATGTCTGTCTTGGTGTGGCCAGCCTGTATAAATGTTGTCTCTTGTGAGGTTAGTTTGTTCAGTTCACTCTGTATTTTGAGTTCTGTCTAGCTGACCTCAGTTTCAGTGGCCCCAAGAACGTATATGATGCATGCAACCAATTTTTCTATGAAGAAGATGTAGTATGCATGAATTGGATGACTTGTACGAAGGCCCACTGCTTCATACATGACATCTTAGCTGTAGGTCTTAAACATTTTTGATAACCATGGTAACTGATTAAGATTCAAAAGGAAGCAAATCGCATTGAATGGGACATGTGAGGGGAAATTGGGTGCCAGCCACTTACACTTAAACATGCTGTACCAGTCTTGCCTGTTCAAACCGAGTATTTTGAATTTCTCTGCCTCTTACAATCCTTAGCCTACAGTATGGGTAATTTAACACCCAGATTAAGAATAAAAGGCCCCCAAAGCCCAACCAGCTACAGCCGTATTTTACGGAATTACATTACATATCTCAGCACTTATTTGTAAGTCAGGAAGACATTTTGCTTATGCTAATGTTTGTACAACATGCAGATCCCTGTGGGTTTTTACTTTTTATTACCTGAGTGCTCCAGGGCTCAAAGGCCACTGTGTGGAGCCATTTGCAGGTGGTGCTCTGAATATATGGCACCATAAAAGTCAGTCTGCCATACATGTCCAAGTGCAATTACAAAGGGTATTATGTAAACCTATTTGTGTTCCACAGTAATAGCATTACCTCTGCCTTGTCAGTGACCACTTCACATACAGCTGGAATGGACTGTTCCCATCACCTCTACCCTGCTCAACCAGCCGTCACACAAGCTCTTGGTCAAAATCTACCGAATTTAGGTGAAGCAAACACACACACACACACATGCACATGTAAGGGAAGGATATGTCCAAAGGAAAGGACAACATTCAAGTCAATACAGCTGAACATTTCTGCTGAGTGGACATTGCCGTGCATAGGGATTAGCACTTTGCCCATGGGATAGAGGACCATGGTTATGTTGGTGTGTGTGTGTGTGTGTGTGTGTGTGTGTGTGTGTGTGTGTGTAATAAACAAAAATCCAAGGAATAAGATTGACCTAAATCTAGAGTGTAAAAGATATGTGAAAACAAAGCTCCAAAAACACTGATGATCCGGATGTCTTTAGTCTTTGGCTGTCTGTCTCCCTGTCTCCCCTTCCATGTTGGCATGTTGTGTGTGTGTGTGTGTGTGTGTCTCTGTCTGTCTGTCTGTCTGTGTGTGTGTGTGTGTGTGTGTGTGTGTGTGTGTGTGAGAGAGAGACAGAGAGATAGAGAGAGAGAGAGAGAGAGAGAGAGAGAGTGCGAGAGAGAGAGAGAGAGAGAGAGAGAGAGAGAAATTAATTAGCGTGGTCTGTATTATTGAGCAAGTCTCAAGATTTGAAGCTGAAAAGTGATGAAATATCAGGGCGAGAGCTGGTGGCAGATGTATAAGTATGTGGATGGGGTTAGAGGTTAATCCCCATTGATTTAATTCAATCTGTTCATGAATACTTCACAGTCTGTCAGTGCAAATGCTGAGATGGGGGGATGAGTCAGAGTCACAGGCAGGGAGAGAACCACCAATCACCCTCACTGAGACTTTAGGCCAATTAGCTAACAATAAGCAAAAGGAAGCACTTAAGTACGGAGCCCGGGAGTGGCCATTGGGGGAGAAAAAAAGTTATATTGAGTCCACAATTTACTGTAACGTGCGCACGTTTTAGTTCATTCGTGCGCACAAGATACAATTTGTTCCCTTGATTTCGATAAACTGTGTATTTTAGGAAAAAATGCAACTTAAAAGGTACCTTTTAGGTATTACAGATAGGCCTAGTAAGGATTTGGTATGTTAATATCCATTGTCTGTTTACACTGAATAGGCATATCCCCCAAATATTGCAACATATTTAGCCACTTAAACTTCAGGCCATGTAAACACAATCAGGTGGCTGCAACACACCCAGGACAGCGCCACATTTAAACATAATCACCAATATCTGCACTAACTCTTCATAAGCTTGTGAAGACCGCATGTATTATATATCTAGAGCACAATATCACTCAGGTACGTTTTGGCAATCGAGGAAACGAATTGTATCTCGTGCACACGAATAAACCAAAATGAGGGCTCATTTTAACCAGATCGAGGGAACAAATTGTATCTCGTGCGCAGGAAAAAGAGAAAACGAGAGCCCGAATTGCATATCGTGCGCACGTTACAGTAAATCGTGGCCACGACATAAATAATTTTTCTCCCGATGGCCACTCCCGGGCTCCGTACTTAAGACACACATACACACGCGCACACACAAAGCAGGGGAATGCTAGTTCACTGGCCAGCTTGTCCAAGTTGTATTGATAAGGTGTGATGGAAGCCGCCTGCAGGCTGTTGTATCCTCCTCAGCAGGGAATCCAATAGGAACACTGAGTGTCACTAATGCCCTCCACCAAACCAAGAGAAAACATTGATCAATGCCCAGCAATCAGCAGATCGATCTCACATGATATCACTGGCCAAATCAAGATAGATATCTAATCAACACACTTCCCTTCTTCTCTCATTGTGCTGCCAGACCAACAGGTAGGTTTCCACATCATAATAATTAGATAAGGAAACTAATAAGATTTGAACCCAAAAGTCATTGAAAAGCCAATAGAAAGACAAAATAGCATTTGTAATTAAATCATGCCTTTATCCTGTACTTTTTGTGCTACTTAACCTAAGACATCGGTACTATAGGTTGTACAATATCTGATCAGCTGCCAAATGAGAACAAGAAGTCAGCAGCTATTTATATGCTGGCAATGGTAGCTCCAAAGGATGTCTTATGTAAGAATGGCTTGATAAAAATGACCAAAGCCAAGATAATTTAACAAATTAATTTCATGATAATTCTATTTTCTGTGCCTCCTATCTCTTTCCCTCTGCTTCCTTCTGTTCTCGTTCTCACAGTCCTGCCTTGCGGGCAGTAAGTATATGCACCATGAACACATTTAATTTTCCCTGTTAGTCCACGGCGCGGCCAGAGGTGAGCTTTAATAAGGATCAATGGCACTTTATCTGGGACAGGCCCCACTCCTGTGCATGCAAATCACAACAGCAGCAATGGATTCAATTAAAAAGAGAACCTCCAACCACTGGAACTGGAAATTCAATTAAAGGATTTATGCAAAGGTTCACTGGCTTTTTTGTGTTGCTGTTTCTGTTTATGTAATGAGCTTTTCATATCAAGAATCAATACGTAATCTGGAGCGGGGCCATGGGGAGGGTGGTGGTTTGCCTTCTCATATGCATTTTGGACATCATTCAAGAGCAGGGATTTATATGGATAGGTTAGCAGGATATTTGACCACCTCATGCCTGAGCATGTGACATACAGTATTGGAGTCTCCTCACCCCGTGATGTCCTGTTAGAAGGCCCAGCATGTCTAATGCCATAGCCACCTATACAGTTAAAGTCAGTTATGTCTGCGTATCGATTGGGACGCACTCTGAAGCGCCCTCACTGATCCACAGTAAAACCACTTACAGAATTCCCCCTCACAGTCAGCCCAGCAAAGAGGCTAAAAGGCTGGGGCCCACGCAGCAGTCCCAGTGTGCACCCTGAGGTGTGTGTTTTAGCCTAATGAAATGGGATCTCTATAGACAATAATCCCTGTAACAAGATTGAACGGGGACACCCATGTCAATATTAGCAAATGGGATTGCTGCTTTCGTGTATGTTTGTGCGCGCACACATATGCGCTTGTGTGCGCATGTATGTGCTCTCATACTGTACCTGTTTGCCCATCTATGTCAGAGTACTCTTCTCCACCCAGGCTTTAACAAAAATAAGAGTGTTCTGGCTGCACCTCCAGGCAGTGGGTGGGGACCCGTATCAATTTCCCCCACCTACACGATTAGAAGATTTAAGCCGCCTGAAGTTCCTCAGAAGTTTTTTATTAATCCACCACAGATGCGCCCAAGTGGGGATGTTCCAAGATAGAGGTGTAAAAAGGGATGCTGTGTCGACAGAAAAGAGGTGCATAAAATAAAAGCTGTACAATAAATATCTGGCCAGTTAATGAAGAGGGGCACAGACATTAGCTAGCCTGCTGCTTGGCATCCCCAGAACCTTGCTACAGTGGAAGTCTGAGATATCACAGTTCACAACACACCGTTTTGGAGGCACTTTTATGAACACTAATATCAGTTAAAAGCTTTGTGCCACTCCTATATTTTTTCCGGGTGTGGTAGGAGAGAGAGTTTGTGCATACAGTACAGTGTGTGTATCCAGGCATTTATGCACTGTGGGGAAACCATATTTTATTCAAATGTGTTTAAGCACCAATTAGATAAAGCTCACACTTCATTTGTCTCTTGGATAAAGTGCAATTAAGTCAACTTTATCCAGACAACATACCATGCTCTAACCTACATCCCATCAGCACTCGCAGTGAAGGAGAGAGAAGAGATGTGGAGCAAAAGAAGACTAAAATTACCGTCTGTATGAAAAGTGAAACTGGACAGTCTATTCACATCCTGGCCCAGCTATAAATAGGGTAACACACACAGCTAATGTGCTGGATTAGTAGCAGGAAGCAGACAGGCAGTCATCACAGCCCTTGTCCTCCTCAGCCCACCAGGCCCTGGATCCCAGCAGACGTCACCCTATCTACCAAATCATTATCAGCCCGGGGCCTCGTCCATTCACAAAAGCAGCTCCATACAACGCTCAGTCGCACTCAGCCCATCCTCTCATTCACAAAATAAGGAAAGGGTCCTGTTTCAGTAGTTGATATTCTGACAGGATGTTACTCCCCTTTTCCTCTTTATTGCACCATATAAAGTGAGTGTGTAACACTACCCACACCTAAGGGCCCTTTCTTCATATTTATATAGAGGTTGGTGGTAAGAGATCAGGGCTAAAGTGCCCATTTTTCTCCAGATTCAATCACATAATGCTCACAAAAGGTCTGTCTCTTGCGATGAGATCTGATTGATGGATACCCCTCTACAGCTCTTGGTTTGCCTCCAACCTCATTCGGATTTGCTCCAGATAATGTAACTAAAAACGCAAGAACACTTAATTCACATCAAACAACTAACAGAAATACTGCTGAGAAAGACATTGATATTCATGTTGAATAGGAATGACTCCTAGCTCCATTTGTGTACTAACAAAAATGCAATTATTTATTAATGTGCTCGAATTACTGCAGTTTTGTTATTTATTTATAGTTGTCTTTTTCATCAACCGTTTATGAGGTACAGCTAGTGCAGTAAACAGTAATGCATCTGCATAAAAACAGTAACTGCTGTTTTGTTTCACTGAAACAGTGAATACAGCAGCCTGCTGCTTCATCCCGCCAACAGCAGACTGCTAGGAGACACTCCCTCACCTTTCCCTCTCTCCTAATCACCAATTAGGACTCCATTAGTCTGGCCTGGCAGCTCATTTGCTCTGGAGGCGGCTGAGGGGGCCTGGTGTGTGGGACCTCTGCCCGCTGTGTTCCGCCCCAGCGACCACGGCACCGCGCGGCTGTCACGGCAACACCGCCGCCATGTCTCCCTGCTCCACAAGTGAAAGTCCCTCTCCTCCTGCCTCGCCACTCCCTGCCTAACAATGCTTTGCCGGGGAAATCCTCTTCCACTCTGGCAGGCTGCGCACAGAGACTCTCCCTCTGAGGATGGAGGGAAGCAGGAGACGAGAGGAGGAGGTGAGGGGGGCCCAATTGGAGGCGAGTCGACGCAAGTCTGTGGAGCCAGTTGTCAGGCACTTCATTAAATGGCCGTCCCCTTGGTGTGTGGGTGAAGTGGGACCCTTATTAGCTGAGCAGGGAGACATCCTTCAAGGGCCGGGAGATGGCTTAGAGCCCCACTGCCAGCTGCCTGAGAAGGCTTGTGGGGAACTGGGGGAAACGCAGGACAGCCGGGGGTAGAGGGGGTTGGGGAGCTAAGGAGGGAGTGTGATGAGAGAGGGAGCGGGGACCGAGTCACATTTAAAGCACTGAACAGCCCCTTAGCACCGTTGTGAAATTACCCCACCGGCACGCAAGACGAGGCCCAAAGCTCTCAGGAACTTGTTAAAGCTGCTGGCTCCCTCTCCTCCTCTCCCCCGTCCTCCTGGCTAATGTCACACCAGAGGGCCCTGGTCAAAAGTTCAGCGCGTGCATATGTAAAAAGGTAGGTGAGTGCCAGAGGCAGCAGACGGGGAGAGAACGTGGAGAACAGCGGAGAGAATGCAGGATGCCATTGGAAAGTGTTTTTGTGTGTGTGTGTGTGTGTGTGAGAGAGTATGAGTATGCATGTGGGTGTGGGTGTGTGTTTGTGTGTATGACTTATTGAAGCGCTCTCTAATGCAGGTGGGAAAAAATCAACTAACATCTACCAGTTAAATTGAAGAAACAGAAAAAAATAAAAATGTATGGTTGCATCATCAGACAGAGGCAGTATCAGAGCTTCTTCTCCATTGGTTTTCATTCCACTCCCCTGTCTATCAAGCTCACGTCAGGGTTGGAAGATCAGGAAAATGTGACCAGCTTGCTATCACAATGGAGGAGTCACAATGGAGGAGCATGATTAACATGCCAGGTATGTTTCCACTGAGCTTATTTGAATACGAGACCATTTACAATTTTGGCACGAGACAGTTATGCTGTCTCAAATACCTTTTTTGTATGGTGTATTTGAAAAGTATATGTTTGGCCTGCCTGTCGAGGATAATCACTTTATTCAATTGTGTCAAGTGAGTGCAAAACAAATCAAATATAGCTAATGTATATTTTGGCTTTCTTTTGTTTCATTGTGTTATCCCATTTCCAATATGCTGGCATCTGCAGTCTCTGTAATCTCCATGGATCCCGGGAGCATGTACAAGCAATTAAAACAATAGCATCTTTACGCCCCTGCAACCAATAAACAAGCTAATGTCACTGCTCTGTAAAGACACTTAGCGTCTGGGGCAATACCCCAGCTGGATTAGAACACAGCTCTGTGCTTTTAATACCCCGCCATAAAGCAGGTTTAAAGAAATGCATGCACTTTATTAAAGGGACTCCAAGGAAATAATATCACATACATAACCAAGACAACACACTGAAGTTAGGACGTAAATTCAGAGAGCCTCCCATTTAATTTGAAGTTTATATATCAACACTCATTCTGCATCTCAGTATTGCTGGCGTCTTGGGGCAGTTTTGCAAAGTTCTTCTTTTAAAGTGCTTCAGAACCTTACTGAAATGTAGTTACTTTTACCTCTTAATTAGTCATTCATACTTTAATAATAAAAGCCCTACTTCCTGAAGGTGATAGTCCGCAACTATGCAGACCAGACAAAAAGCCATCTCATAGAAAGAGGGGTTAAGGGTGATGTAAATGTTCATGTCTATGGTCATGCCTAGAGGCAACATCCGAGGCTCGGCCAGGCCGCGAGTTAGAGCCCCAGGCCAAGGACGTAACCAGACATGGTGGCTGAAGCTCTGTGGTGCTGACTGGGCACTGGCAAGGGGATCTCCAGGCCTAACCTCCAGAGGGGAACAAGAGAGCATTGGGATCCCACACAGCCACAGGTGCCGTCTGGGCCTGGACCTGAGCACTTCCCTCTGCTCAACCGCACCACAAGCCCAAGGGCAAGGAAGTCATTTCCATGAGTCAGCACTTCTTTTTTTTTTCTGCTAAATCCTGAAAATAAGACGAGAAATGCAATGGGGAGATGTGTGTGTGCAGTGTGTATAGTAACTATGTATGGAAAGAGAGGAAGAGGGTGAGAGAGAGAGAGAGAGAGAGAGAGATTGAGAAAGAAAGACAGACAGTGGAGAGTGAGAGAGAGAGTTGGTAAGGGGTGAGAGACATGGGCCGAAGTGTGTGGGACCACGTCTCAGATTCCTGACATGCTGCTTTCATTGGCCTTACCCCAAAGGTTTAACAGCGCTGTCCTGGGAGAGGGCCAGACCCTCCAGTTTCCTCTTACTCTGGCAGAGCGTGGCTTTGCCCTCACCCTTCTTTCTCTCTCCTCTTTAGATTACATTTTATTCTGTGTTTTAAGAAAGGTCTGAGGGGACTTTCCTTTACCCCAGGTAAATAAGCCATGCAGCTGGGCAAACAGAACCCCAACCTAGCACTGGGGTCAGTGTGAAACCAGGTAGGTAGGTAGAGAGAGAGAGAGAGAGAGAGAGAGAGAGAGAGAGAGAGAGAGAGAGAGAGTTAGGCAAATGGTGTATGAGAAATATAGAAACACACACGCACACACGAACACAAACACCTACAGTTCCAGGTTATGCTTTGGGCGAGGAGACAAGCCCCACAGCTTCCAAGGCCAGGTAGTTAGGTTATGTAATCTTCTGCCTAAGTGAGGGGAAGAGCTGGCCAAACACAGCTCAAAGGGGCCCTCAGGGAATGAACAGAATGTGAGAGAGAAACCCAGTAAAGACAGATAGAAGAGCAAATCTTGAAGAGTGAACTAGAGATTCTGTCTGAACACTCATCAATAACACAAGTCAACTACTGTCATCTGAATTCTTACTGTTGCTGATGAATCACTCCGTCATGTTCCAAAAAAGTTTTTTAACCTAGTATGCTGTGCAAAATGATCCACTTCTTCACTTCTTCAACATATGGCCGATCATCAAAATGGAGGCTATCTTGGCAGGATATGAATATTGCATTGCTATAAATGTAAATAATAAAAGAAAATACAGAACATTCTATTAAACAGCCATCACATGCTAACATGAATATAATCCCACAGTTTCATCAGTGTCATCTATTGCCTGAACTCTAAAAGACCCTTTCTTCTGTCCAATATCTTAGTCTTAGATCCCTTCTCTGAATTCCTACACATCCACACACACATTCCCCTCATCTCTGTGATCACCTCATCTCTCTTTCCCACCAACTGAGTCTTGGGTGAGAGAGAGCTCCTTGAGGGTCCTGGCAGTGTAGGGCGACGCAGAGCGTTGCATGTCAGCGGACGATCCATGTCTCAAAGACTCCTACTTCTCCGGAGAGACACAGAGAACTTGGCCTGGACCCTTCTAGGGCTGAGAAACTAGTAACAGAATATACGCAGGGCTTCCAGGAGAGAGGGGAGTGAAGAATGGGTTCAAATAATAGAAAGAGGAGAGGACAGGCGGAGAGTGGGGAAATCATGAAAGAGAGCGTTGGGAATAGCTCGGCTTTTTGCTAAGAGACCTCAGCACTGTCCAAGTGCTGTTCCTATTACAGACCCAGCGCTGCCAGGGAAAATATTTTTTCCTGAATGAGGGATGATGCGGTACATGCATCCCTCATGACAGTGCTCGGCTTTACTGAGTCAACTCATGCTTTCCATGAACACATGTTTGTTTTTACTATTTATATGTGGTATTATTCTTGAAGATTCCACATTTAACCAGTGCTGGCCTCTCTTCAAATGTTATCGTAAAAGTAAAACTTGGGGAGGAGACGTTCTTAGCATCCATTCAATGTCACATTTTACAGTTTTAGTGTTTGTTTTTGATGTTCACAACACAAAGGCATTGTCAGAGGAAAACATATGACAAACGGAACTAGATGACAGACTTGCCTTGTACATGTCACGAACAGATAAAACAGAGCACTCTCATCAGTGTATATGCAACAGATGGATCTGTTTAGTAGCTCTAGGCCTGTTCATCTGTTCACAGTATCTCTTCTGTATGTGAGCAAGTAGCAGTATAATACGGGGATAAACATGAGCCTTGCAGGCACACGAGTGGAGAGGAACCAGTGCCAGAGAGACGGAGTGAGACTTAGCGTTGGCAGAGCATAGGGATGTTTTCACAGTACATTATGTTTGAGTACACATCAAACATGCCACGCGCCGCTCTTTGATTGTCTCTGGTGAGGCTGGTTTCTGACAGGTGTTAGACTAGGTCTCTGGGTAGAAAGGCAAGCATGCTGTAAATACACACTCATAATGACACATCACATACTTGGCAAATAGAGAGATGACAGGGACCTCCCTCCATGATGTTTATGTTGAGGTAAAGTTTGTGGAGGCAATACAATTGATATGCCAGTTATACTATAATCCCATAATTGCGGAAATATAACAATGTCAAGCTTTTAACAAGCACACTTGAGTTGAATTCCCCTGAGTTTGCAATATGTTTGAATGAAAGTGACTACAATCCCCAACTACATCTCTAGAAGGTTGATTGTACATCTGATAAGTAATGGTTCCCTCTTTTGGCCAGACCTGCTGCTTCTCTACACTAGCAATGTCAGCCAAAACCTGTTTAACATCGATTTGTTGAGGCCAGGTTTACACTAAACAGACACTGTGCAGAATGAACAGACCAGACCACATTTATTGAGCATAATCTCTGTGTCTATTATTAGTGAAGCATGCTGTATGTTCAATAGGAGGAGGCTATGTCTAGTCTCTCTGCCCCTGTTTCCATTCCCTCATCATCCCTGACCACAGTGAGGTAGATATTAGACTATCTTCTAATTAACAGAAAAACCACACTCTAGTGGTCACATGTGTAATTTCTCCGTAGGACACATTCTCCACCCCCAGTGTACTGTATGTGGAAGCTATGGGCTTTAATCGCATCGCCCCTTCCGCTAGAATAACTCTGAGTACTTTCTTGGCAAAGGCGTCCAAGGCTCAGGGGTTACTGCATGGTCGATCCTCCTGCGAGGTCCTTTCCATTCTGATTCAATCAATCTTTATTCCATCCACCGCCAAAATCAATTGCGCTCCGCCAGGGATGCTTGGTTAAAACGTGGGGAGGCACAGAGTCAGCCAGAGTCCTCCATGCTACAGCTATAGCTCAACACTAAAACAGCTCCCTTACAAAGTCTAGTGTGTCTTAAGCCTCTGATCTGACCATGACACTTGAGATGCTTTTTGTGTCATCATGTTGCGCTGCAATGTGATTTTGTGATTTTGTGATTAGCATTTCATCGTCTTACGTTTTTAAGTTTTTGGGGGTTTTTTGTTTGTTTTTTTGTTTTTTGGAACAATCTCAGTTCCAGCTCTGTATTAATCAATATCACTCAATTGTTCCCTTATATAGATACTTTGCTATACATGTGCTTGCTAAAATATGTGTGATTGATCACACATATTTTAGAATTTATTTGTTTTTTCCATTGCTTTCACCTTTCCTAACCTTTTTGAATAAGGAGAGCAGAAAAGAGACCACTGGTTGGATGCACAGAAACCCACAGACAGAGGTCGGAGTGCCCCTAATATGGAAACAAAGAGTAAATGAATTGGTTGGCGAGGCCATCCATCAAGCGAGAGTGTGCTTTAAATATCCACTGGCCCTCTATCTTACTTACCCTCCCCCACCCTATCTCTTGTTGAAGTGCAGCTCACACAAACATTCATTTTACTAGGTTTTTACTAAAGCCATTTTTTTCTACAGACATTTTGTCTGCATGGGTGGATGCTTCAAAAGCTCTTTTTTTCCTTATTTTTGCATGCCAACCAGTACTTTAGTATTTTCAACACTGTAATAACAAACAAAAAACACTGCACTTATTACTAAAGCCTGACAATTACAAACTCACTTGAACCTTGATGCAAAATCTCCACACGTTGAATAGTTTGTAGTTGGTACTTGATACGTCTTGCAATTCAAGACAACAAACCACTAGCCAGGCCTAATTCCCCAAACACCGCTCTCCCCTCAACAACCTTGTAGTTTCCACCTCTGTCTGGTGTGGACACACTGGCCTCTTCATCCCAGTCCACGGCAGGCACCTGGCAGCTGAAAAAATATGAGGCCTACTTAATGAGTTCTTTAAGAGAGCTGGAAGTGGCTGGTGTTCATGCTCCGACGCCCAGGGTTATGAGATAACCGCGCAGCAGCAGGCCCTCCACCACAGGCTTCAGCTCTGGGTCTGGACCAGGGAGGAAGGCCTGGATAATGATTCTAACCAGCTGCTCTTGCTGCTCTAACCTCAGTATTATTTGAAAAACATTGTCTTGTGAATTCAGGCTTCCTCACATAGTTTCCAAGGTCAGTGCAAATGCTCCGATTAAAGAAATTAATCAATACTTCAAAAATAGATGATTAAACTGTTACTATTTTGGAAACAAAGATCACAAGGATAAATAATCACTTCATATTCCTATGATGATTCCAAAATGACCCCATGCCAGGCAGAGTTTCCAATAGTGAAAAATCTAATTTTGGAACAATACTCTTTATTTGTAGTCTGCTTCTATAAATGATGCTTGCCTGTTTATCCAAAATTCATAATTTTCATATACCTTGTTTTGTTTTTTCCCCGACAAACTTTTCCTCAAATATTATTCATGACCCTCTTTTCATCCTTCTCCATTTCCTTGCCTTTCTTGCCTATCCATCTCTCTCTCTATCTCCTGCAGTTGATGATGAAGTGATGGGAAGGCAGAGAAGTCTCTTTGAGGCAGGGTAATGACTGCCCCTGTGCTTAGCTGCTTTGCAGCAACCCTCCCATATGGGGAAGGAGGGCAGATAGAAGAGGCTATTGGCCCTCATCCAACACAAACACGGCCTTGAATCCTTAGCACAGAGCTCTCTGCCAGAACACTGGTTCTCTGTGAACGTAGAAAAAAGGGGGATAGGAAGGGAGGAGGAGAGGAGACTTGATTAGGAAACCTTAATGGGACTACCCTGTCACACTGCATGGGCGTCTGGGCCACGGTCCAAAGCATTACTGACACTGCACTAAAGTAACAAGGAGAAGGTGAGGATCATACAATTTCCCATCTTCCAAATGGGAAATTGTAACAAGGAGAAGATGAGGATCATACAGCAGCCACACTAAGAGACTTCACAAAACTCAATGCCTCACTTACAGTCTGTCTGAGTACAATTAGACTTGGGCAATTATTCATTAAAATAAACTGTAAATGAGGCAGCACTTAATTGAAAAACTTTTACCAGTATGATGATCAGGGATATGCTAAGTAATCAGACCAAATGTATTGCCATTATCAGGCAATGTGCTTGTTCTCCAGGACACGGGCCGTGCCACACAATAACAGTTTTGTTTAATAACTGACATTATCTTTACTAGACAGTATTTTCAATCATTATGCCACCGTCAGTGACTTACATATTCTAAGACTGGACTGAAAAACAAACAGGAAAGGCACAACATGCAAACTGTAATTTCAACCACTTTGAAATATAATAATGGTGCCACACGCTCAAGCAATTACACTATTTCAAGTGTGGAAATGTAGCTGGCTAATTTGGCCATGTTGATTTTCCCTTTCCTGAGTCTAAATGCAGAATGCCACCCTCCAGTGAACAGTTGATATGCATGAGGTGGCTGGGCAGGTTCACTGGCAGCGGGGAATGACGGTGGGCAAAAGGTGTGGCCCCACAGCTTTGAAGCCTAAAACGCAATGTTTCAATACTCAAATAGTCAAAATAGATTCTGTTATTTTGTCCCAGACAGGTTTAGGAGAAAAACAAAATATATAGCCCACACATTATAATATATTAAATATAAAAATGAGCTAAAATATTCAGAGAATTAGACTGGATGGATAGCTCTCCACCTCTACTTGTAACCACTGTGTTGAGTAACAGAGATTGTTTTTGGCTGGGGAAGGCAGTTCGCTCCTAAAGCAAACCTTGAGATACAAGATAAACAGAGTTAAATGAAAAGGGGTGAAAAGAGCGTAACTCATACCGTGGTAATTGTTCATTTGTAACCCGAAGCCTGGCTCCCCTGGTGGGTGCAGTGGGGAGAGTGATGGGGTGTGCTAGCCGGGCCCCAGTGTGGTTGGGTGCTCTGAGCCAGTACACCCTCACTTGGTTTCCAGTACGGGCTGCTTGATTTGAAGGGTGACCTTGAGTGAGACAGCGCTCCTCTCTCGTTCCTGCACTCCTCCCTAAACCATCTTTCCCCTCCCTCTGTCTAGGGAATGCGAGCTCTGCCAAGCCACCGTCAACACAAGAGCTTCTGAAGAATTACAAGCTGTCTAAACCAGGGCTGTCTCAATGAATGAGACTAGTGTCCTCAGTCCTTCTGTAGCTGTCTGCCTTCATCCCTCTGTCATCCTGCTCCAGCACTGTGTTCAACATCTAAGATCAGGTAAGCATATAGAACAGTAGAACAATGCACTCTCTGATACTGCCACACCAGTTTCTCAATCCAGCATTCAGTGACTGGATATTAAGTTCTTTTGCAAAAATAAAATAATTTACCTTCAACACGTTATACTGATGAGGATGTTTTCTTACTGACGTGAAGAGGTCACGTTATTGTGCTGCCTAATGCTTCACTCTGAGAAAGTAAAGGGAATGGTTGGTTCTGGCCAGAGATCCTTCTCTTTTCCTTTCTCCAAGGCCGTTGGTAAAACAAAAGTCCCTGTTGGAAGTTGGAGAGGCATACACAGCTCCAAGGGCAACAGGGAATGTGGGGGTGAAGAGGAGGAAAGGGTTAGAGCCCCACCCTGGCCTGGCACCCATCCAATAAAACATGGATCTGAGGCCAGCAGAGAGCAGAATAGGTTGCATGTGGATTTGGAGGTAAAGCACAATTTTCTGCAAAGATGTGACCCCTCCTTTGATATAGAATGTGGAATATGAAATTGTGCTTGACATGAAATCCTTGATCTTTCTAGCTACGAAGACTAAATATGTCCCTGTTACTGACTCCTTCGGCTTCAATGGGATAAATCATTATTCCAAGCTGGCCTTTGCCTAATTAGAGATAATTAATGAATAAAGGGTGCCATGAGACCAAAGGAAACTGCATGGAAGAGAGAGAGAGCTGGAGCCCAAAGCCACAACACTGAGTCCAATAATGAAGAGTACAGATAACTAATTCGTGGAACAACCATAGACACTGGAAAATATGAGCCCATGATGACAAAATAATCAAAGGATGACAAAATAATCATAGGAGAGAGGAATCATCCTGGACAGCCCTTAAAGCCCCCCAGATTTAGCCCATCATATCTTTTAACAAGTCCGCTCTGCCATAAGCGAAAGGAGCAATTTCCATTGCTTTGGAGCACTGTCTGGGTTTAGATGAGGATTTAGGTTTGGCTGTCGAGTCTGAATCCAATGTGAAGCCTTCTATAACAAACTGAAGTAATTAACAGCTCAGTTCTAAGGCTAACCCCCTTCATTCAGTGTCCTATGGAGCTGTCTCTTCCCAGGAGTGAAGACCTTAACAAATGGCTTTAATAGGCAGACCTTCATAATGTAAACTCATAGTCTAGTGGGACAGTTCAGGGCTTTGACCGCAGAGCAAATATGAGTAATTTGTATACGCGTCTGCTGGGAGCCATAACAACCGCACTGGGAGGAATTACTTTATGTAATTACTTGAGAAAATATCTTGGTAAAACACATGCAAGGCAACGTCATGCTATGAAAGAGAAAGACAGAGACACAGAGAGAGAGAGAGAGAGAGAGAGAGAGAGAGAGAGAGATAGAGAGAGAGAGATATTAAGTGATCTATCCGTGGTTAGGGCCCTCGGTGGAGAGGCTATGAGGCAATCACAAAGGCTCTCCAAATGCACCCAGCAAATTTACTCACATGGAAAATTAAGCAGAGACGGCATTCTGTCCCCCTAAAGACTTTAAGATATACGGCTGCTTTTGCAATTATCATGGGTCAGGTTCTAAATTGAGATACGTTCATATACCAATGATTTCAACGTAAATCTCCTTACGTGTGTGACAATATCAGATTCTTCCAACAGCATACTTGCACACGTGTGTGTGCCTTTTGCATTTTGCATACTCTGTTATCTGTGTGTGTGTGTGAGTATGTGTGCATGTGTGCATGCGCTGGGTGATATATGAGTTGCGGGAGGATTGAGAGAGCCCCGTCGACAGCTGCTGGCTGCCATTCACACCTGAGAGGACCCATGTCCTGATGAGAATTAATGTACTCTGACATCCTCTGGGACTCTGGCAGCCCCCAGAGGGCCTAATGAAGAAATACAACCTTGCCAGAGAGAGGGGGCATATCAGAAGGCTCCCTCAGGCCCCAGGAGAGGGCATATACGGAGGGCATGGATAGACAGGGGGGACATAGAACAAGGATATTTGGCATTGAGAGCAGAAAGGCTGAGATAACTCTTGGGTTTGGGTACTTTTGTTGTCATTTTTTATATGACTTTTGTTATTTTTTTTCATTATCTTCTATGGTTTGTGCCTCAGATGTTCATCACGATGCTGACCTCTGTAGCTATGTTAATTAAACATGCAGAAAGGGTCACGGGGCATATGCTAGAAAATCATCACCTGCTCATTAAAAACATAATAATCAATCATTTTTCTTAGAACTCTGGAGGCTGGACCAATTGCCTCCAGGTTACATGTTCTGACCTCCCAGCAAGCCAGTATAGAGAGGGGTCCTAAAGGTCTGAAGGGTTAGGAGACAAGCTCCTGGGGTCAACTGTGCCCTAGATGAGGGTCACATATGGCTCAGGACCTGTGTTTAGGAATAAAGTATTAGTCATTAGGCAAAATCTATTTGTGTCCCAAGTGGTGTATCACCCAAGTACCTATTAAAATATTCTTCCTTTTAAATGCAGGGTGACTTGTAGATGTCTAAAAGGTCAGTGAAAGGACAGATGGTGAAACATAGTGGTGTATTTGTCCAGACAAGCCTTCCCAGCTCTCAATAGGCCACAGAGTCAGGGCAGGAGGTAAAAAAGTATTCCAGTCCTCCAACCTCAGCCCTTCCTCTCCCTAAATCCCTCATTCGCTCACCCCTTTTCTCCCCCCACATCCTTCCCTCAATCTGTCGCTCTGAAACAAAGAGCAGCACATCAAGTTTCCAGTGCTCCACCACTCTTGGCAACAGGGTGACTTTCACCAGCGAGGCGGTGAGAGCCTCTAATCTCAGAGGAGAATGGGAAACCCTGAAATGAGGACTCAATATGAAGGTCTGACCACCAGAAAGAGAAAGACAGACAGACAGACACAAAAATGGAGAGAGGGAACAAGGAGACATAGGAGCAGCAAGGGAAGAGGGAGATGTGTGTATAGTACACAGAGTTGTTGGCTGTAGATAAAGACCCGGGGTTTTGGCTCCTGTATGGTGGTGCCTGGGGGCAGCCTGGGGCAAGCAGAGTTGAGGTGCTCCCAGGAGCCCAGTGGAGGACCAAGGCAGAGGACAGAGAACACTGGGACCCCTGCCAGAAGGACCAGCAGCCTCTGGATCCCTTCACGATGTTGACTAGCCATCCACAAACCACCAGGAAATGGCGGGAAGAGCTGACCCAGACAGAATTCCAGGCGTGTGCCTCTGACCATGTGACGTCAGTACAGCCAACATCTATCATTAGCACATCCACAAGCTCTGCCCTCGTGTCCATCTGTCCGTTCAGGCGTCCTGGGAAGACTCTCCTGTGATGAAGGCGGTTGGGGCTCTGAAAGTGACCAGAAGCCAGTCTTTGTGCTATTGCACCATTGCTAATTTGAAGTTAATTTCAACAGCTTTTTTCACAGCTGCACAGTACTCGCGCGGCAGCATTCTTTGCCAGGATATCCCTGTCAGAATTTGGCTCTGCCACTAATCCCTGAAAATTACAGTGTAACTGCATCCGTGGAAAGTCATGGTGGCCACTCAGACCATGTCCCATTTCACTCACAATGAAAAAGCCTTGAAATACAAGCATACAAGCATTTCATTGAACTTATGGTGAAGAGAGAAATATTTCCAAGTTCATATAATTCTCTGCTCCCTAGCTACAGCCTTCCTTTTATAAAGTAAAGCATTTATCCTACTGTTCAACCAAGAAAATATGGATTTGTTTCTGATTCATTATTAAACAAAGTGTTTTCCAACAGGGAACAATCATGACTTTCAAGAAAACTGTGCTGGCACCTTCAGTGAATTGTTGTGCAATAGATAAAACCCTGAACTGTAGATCAATTTACTTCTTTGGAACAATCTATCTCATAAGAAATGTGCATGCCGTTCTTTCTCCTCTTTGCACATCAATTTCATTCGTCAAGAGCTGAAAATATGTTAATGTGCACTGCAGAACACTGACATAGGAAGGAAAGGCAGATTTTGAGGAGGGGCGTTATTCTCAGGCTTCAGTGTTTGGACAGAACTTTCTCTTTCATCCCACATTAAAATTTCCCACACATTTCTGTCAAAACAGTCCCTTCAAAGTCCCTGTCAAGCACGTATGCAGATCAGAAACACACTTACCCAGCCATCCTGTGGGCAAACATTACTTCCAGCTGAACAAACATGCCCAGACAGAACAAGCTATACATCACAGAAGACTCTAATTTCTTACTCCATGTTGGTCAAATACTATACAGCATAAATACATATACTGTGCCGTATACCCATTCCCATGTTACAACCTGCAGCCTTACACTAACTACACTTATAGAACAAACATATAGATATCCCTATTAAAAGCGTCATTTTTTTCCATGTGTCCTTTACCAAGTAATTAATGTGAAAATTAATCAAGGAGAGTGAAGATGAAAAATGTAATTGATAACCTACCCATAATATTATATAATATTAGATTAAAATCTTATGCAAGAGTCATTTGCATATAACCAAGCTAAGAACCACTCTCCCTTTTTTTGTCCTTATCTTTATTTTTATTCTAGCTGGTTTTGACTGGGTTAAGTGTGTGGTTTCAAACAGAATGTCTTTCAGTGTTTTCTGTGGAATAATGTATGCTTTAAATGGTTCTAATAAAGACCTTTCAAATTCAATTCTCTCTCTCTCTCTCTCCCTCTCTTTCTCTCTCTCCCTTTTTTTTGGTGCAGCCATTTCCCCAAAAGGCTGCTGGCGGTCCCTGTGGCTTTTTTCAGTGAGTTGGATCCTTTGGCTCACCTCACCTGTAAGAGCCAGCTCTTGGTTCCCAAATGGCTCTTTGTTCAGTAATTTCTGTTTATTTCAGCTTAATCTGCAATATTTTGACTTATGATTAGGGTTTCTGAACATCCCTCACTTAACTTTGCAGTGGAATCTGCAAACAATAATAACCAAAATAATAATTTTGTTTTATGTTTGTTATTAAAAACTTTTTAAATAAATGTAATTGCTAATTTGATTCTACAACAAGGCATTGCACACATGCATTGAAAATAGGACAGATAGATTTTTCCAATAATGATCTCCTCTATTGTATTTCTTTATTTGTATAAATATTTGTATCTTTTGTGTGTATTTGTATGTCTTTATTTGTTGAGGTAAATTCTGATGGGTTTTGAAGCTGCAATGAAAAAAATTAAATAAAATCACTAGCTATACTTTAGCTTAGCTTTCCAGCATTTCATGGCTTTGTGAAGTGAGGATAACAGGAGGATAACGCAACATCAAATAAAAATAAATACAAATATGTAATAATGTCATTATATGTAACCCATTTCAAGAACAGAACAATTGGCAGAAATCCCATTAATTTTCACAGAAATAAAATGGATGCGGATATAATTCGAAAACCCCGAAATGACGACAACACTTGAGCAGACTATAGCTACGAACACACACGGCTCACATGGATCCCAGCTGCCCTTGATGTTAAGCGATAGAAACAGTGGCACATCTGTCTGTTCAGTGTCTTCAGTCAGGGGTTATTTTCTCGAAGGATGGTTTCAGGGTAGTACTGCCAGAGCAGGAAGCCAGTGCAGGTCCTGGTAAACGTCCTGTCAGGTGTCCAAGCTGGCTATCTGGAAGACCAGGAAGAGTCAGGTGCAGGGTGTGGGTTTGGCCAGGTTCTATGTCACCTGGATTGCTTGGATTCGTTTAGGCTCACATGGGGTACTGAGGGGATGCAACATGACATGACTCACACAAATACGTGAAATGAACACAAACTCTAAAACATTGATTTACGTGCTGTGGACACGTATTATGGGAAAATAAAGTTTCTCCACCACAAACTGAATTACATTCCCCCGCAACGAACTGAAATGTGTTCCTCCACCACGAATTGAATTACGTCCCAAAGGTTGGTTAACGGTTGAATTTAGGGAAGTAAAACGACTTTGGTTAAGGTTAGGCAAGTAAAACAAGCTAATTGCTGTTTATCCTGATTCATGCACTGGTTTCTGAATGGATTTGTAAATTGAAGAGGTTAATAAAGAAGATTTTAAATTCAATTCTCTCTCTCTCTCTCTCTCTCTCTCTCTCTCTCTCATTAAGCTCTTGCCTTAACCAAACAACAACTTAATCAAGGTTTGGACTTAATTGCCTAAAGTGCAGGTTTATAGAATAGTCAATGATCCTCTAGACACCAGTTTGATGTGATCATTTTGCAGCTGCAGGTCAGATGAACTCTGACCCTACATGGTGGTAATATTGAGAGCAGCCCCTTGGCCTCTCTGTAATTAAACCTTTCATATTGGTCACAGTGGCCACGTATACACAAAGGTGATCATGTTATAGAGGACAGAGTGAAGATTGAGGATTTAATGAAGTATTTCAGCCAGTATTTCAGAGAGAGAGGCAAAAAGAGAAACAGACATCCTGGCAAAAAAAATAGAAAAGGTGTGTTAGATTGCTAGATTGAGGTGAGGAAACTTACTGTATGGTTAAAACTCCAGCATGGGGCAAAAGAGAACCATGTCAGTAGTGTGCTTAGACTGTATCCCTCTACACCATCAAAGCACCTGCACACTTTGATAATGTTCACTTAACTAATCTGCAGCACACTGTTCATTGAGCTGTAAATGTACAGCTTAATCGAGATGGGAAAACACCCTCAGTCCCTAGAAAGTGTAGCATTTCTATTTTGTTCTGCATGTTGATTCAAGTAAACAATCTGAGATAAAGTGTTACGACTCTTGGTTTGGTTTGTGACACTGACTCAGAACAGCTATATTAATTGATTGCTTTATTGACTGATTGATTGATTGATTTATATGGCTTGATGCAGATGGATATCTTTGCTGAGATTAACAATCCAAACAATTATGGTTTGGATTTAAAAAGAAAATGGAGGACTGAGTCTAGCAATGAAGACGTTTTGGGATTCTGAATAAGAAGCTGTGGAGTGGTGCTAGCAATCGGGAGAGTGGGTCTGGGTGAGTTATGGCTTTAGCTAGTCTGTGGTTTATGTGCACTATGGGTAAAATGCGGAGCACTTTGAGAACATTTATCATAAAACACAGGGAAGGGACTGGGATGTAAAATGGCTGCTCTGCTCTGCTCTGCTCAGCCTCAGTATCTGCGATGGCGTCTGACATAAACTTTCCACATAAATAATGTATGACTCCACTGTTGAAAAAATGTCAGAGTGCCTCTTATTTCTTGCTCTGACAATTATAAGCTAGTGTTAGTGTTTTTGTTTGCCTGTTGCTTTTTTTTCTTTTTGGAAAACGTTTATCAAGAGCCCTAAAAGTCAGTTACTTCTTTTTTATTGTACTCACAATCAGACCATGTGGCCAGTTATGCTTGTCTGAATGTTAACTTTACTATTCCTAAGAACCCCGTCATGGAGTCACACTGCAGAGCATGCAAACACATTGGTGTAATAGCTACTTTGTAGTGTTTGGGGGAATGTGAGGCAAGGGAATGGGCAGATAGACAGACTGAGCACGCTCAGACAAATTGGAGGAAGGGTTCAGTGAATGTGTATGATATACCAAAGTTTATATAATGTCCCTTGCACTTACACAAAGATACCTGTATGCTTCCTTGTGGATCTCAGTGAGCACTTAAGGCTAGTGATAGTCCCATTCCTCTCTCACCAACTCTATGATATATCTGTAAGTATAACTTGCTACTGTCATTTGAAAGGGAAGGAAATCAACCACAAGAGACTATGCAGACACGAGACTCTCATTCTTCTCCTTTACACCACACTTTACCCTGTGTATTATTCCTATATGACATAAATAAAACCTACATCCAATCTTTCTAAAGGGCACAGGGAGTGGGGACTCCATGCACTCCATTGGCAGTGTTTAGCAGGTGACAAATGGACTTTCCCAGGCTGAAACAGCCCAGATGTCTCACTCAGATGGGTTGATGAATGTAGAAGTGAGCCCCAGCAGACCGGTTTATTTTTATTACGTCTGTCATCGCTCTACCTTAGCGATGTCTCTTCAGCAGGCACACATATCCATGCTTTACCCAGAGGAGGAAGTAGCATCTTGAATCACAAGAAAGACCATGTGTAGATGTCATTACAACTTTTGGTCTTCACATTGCTGGTAAAAGCAGGATTGTCAAACATTGGTCAGTAATTTGCCATGCATATCAAAATGTTGCACAGCATATGAAATGCATCTTGCAGTAAAGGAGTTGAAAAAAGCATGATAACATCCTTAAAGGAATATAGTCAATTTCCTTCCTGTTTCCTCAGAGAAAACACTGAGGGAAGAAATGGTAGGAGGAATGGAAGAGAATGAAAGAGACAAAGGTAAGGATAATATACAAATAGACAGCAGAAATACAAATCATTGCAGGGCTCTTGAAGGGCCCTGTGTGAGTGAGAGAAAACACTGAACACTCAAAGTTTTCTGTGTTCCACGTACTGAGTGAACACCAAATGAAGAGTAAGGAGGACAAGCCTACAGGCAGTGGCAAAATAACATCCACCATCATTTCATTCCCTCTCTCTCCCAACAAGAGAAACACATGATGGCAGGGAAAAACACTGTTTCTTTATTTGGCCGCATGGAGAGTACTTTATCTATTTGACAGAGGATGTGAAATCACAGAAAAGGAGAGTGGAGAAAGGGGGAAATATTCTTTTTAAGAGAATGATTCATGGGCTTGAGGCTGTGCAACTCATGAGTCAACAATGTACTGCGGGGTGTCTTTGGGGGCGTGTTCAGTGAGGGTGTGTATCAATAGGTAATAAATCTCCCTGCATTCCCAAGATGAGGGCAACCTCACAGGTGTCTCACCCTTAACACAGCAGCTTCAGCAGTACACAGGTCATGGAAGCGGCAGTATACAGAATGCAGTATGGACCACAGGTCAGTTTGGATCACGCTTGATAGAGCACCTTATTGTTCTGTGAAAAAACAGAAATGAGAAACATGGTGACACAAACATAAAAAAGCTTTTTTTTTTTTTTTTTAATGTAGGTCCATTCTTATTAATATTATGTTTCATGCTGTAAATTGCAATCATGTTTTTGTTGTTGACCTTGGTATCTTTCGTGCCATTTCATTCTGCCATAGACTTTCTGTTTATCTGAAAATGATGGCACATAACTGAACAACTTAGAGGTTTATGTGGAATCTCCATCAAATGTGGTGATTTTCATACAGAGGTGTAAATTTAATTTCCCTTGCCAGCCCGAGCAATGTGTACTCAGAAACTGTACAATATTGTCCTCATTGGCGGGTTTTTTAATGGGTTCTGATGAAGATGATATGGAGGTTTAATACTCCAACTAAAGCCCAAAATAGTGAAGTTTCATAATTTTTTTTCTTGGGCTTTTGAGGTGCTTAAAATGCACCGGAAGCTTATGACAATGATGAATAAGAGATGCCGCACAACTATCTGAGGTATTAACTCAAAATTCAGACACTCTTGCTCGCTAATCTTGCTCTCACCTTGTCTCATGTCAAGCTTCACCACAGAACTCAATCAAATTAAGACGAGCCAAGCTGAGACGCACTCTTTTCCACTCAAACGAGCAAGGAGAGACACTATGACCTGCTTAATGGTGATAGAATGGTCTTTAATGGCACTGGCGTGAGACAGATTTAATGTAGTGACTTAATGCTGAGGCCTCTCACCTCTCCCCAAGGCTCCAGGGAAAGCTACCATTATGTGATCAAAACCCCCTGCCACCTGATGGGCTAGCGGGAGACCCTGTATAATCAAGGTCATCCTGGGCCTCTGGGTAACGTAGTGTGGGTTCACAGGCACTGCCCAGCCGCTTGCGCTATACCAAGCCTACCTGTTTACTGAGTTTTATTATCAGCATCAGCTGTAAGCACAACACTTATACTGTAACACCTCAATCATTTTGTATTGCACTCCCAGGTCAGATATTTCACTGTCTGTTGAACTGGAGAAAATATAATTCCGTAATGTTGAGAAGCTTTCTTGCATTTCACCCGCAGGAACGCACAGAATGAGTTTAGTGGGCCATTTCCTCCATTTACATGTTGAAGAATGCACAGTTGCATACTGTACATATTCATGCAAATGAAGCCTCTCCTCCCACACCCACCATGTTTCTTACAAATCAATTGCAGAACCAGAGAGGTCTCCACACTCAGGAATATGAAGGCTTCAGTGCCCTGAGATCAAATGATTATAAATATGAATCTCTCTGCCTGTGACATCTCCAAACTCATCTTTCTGTTGTGTCCTTTCCGTTTCTTTCAACCAAAGGAGGTTTTAGTCTCCAGTTCATCTGGAGTTCAAATGGAGCATCAGGGATTGTTCACCCTGTCTGTGTCTGTGAGGTGTCTTTTAAGGAGCGGCCAGGGAGGAATCCTTTCAATTAGAGTGATTTATGAGAGACTTTATTGAGCTTATTACGCATGGGCTAAGACTAGGAGTTTTCTGCTCTGTAAAGAGGGTCATTTACGTGTTGATTACATGAAGAAGAATGAGAAGCTTGGCAAATATTCCTCACAGTATCAACTCTCATCCCGCCTGTCATCAATCTAAAATAACTTGCACTCCATTAGTCTTAATGAACTTCATCTGCCCAACAGTTTCACCCCATTTCCGCTGTATGCCAATAACAACAAAACTAACAAAAGAATGTTTTCAAACACAATGGTCCTAATTTTTGTCATATTTGCAAAGGTTGAAATTATTACACAAACTCTCTGTCTCTCTCTGTCCTTTTTTTAGATTTGCAAATAATGCATATTTTTGCAGCCCCACAGACTACCTTCCTTCTCCAAGGATAGTCTAATGGTGGCACTAATAATGTTATCTTATAATACATCTGTGCTGCAAAGTAAGCTTTTAAATCTCATACAATTATGTAGGCCTCATTATGCAATTCAGCAAAGAGATTTTACTGTAATGCTCCAACTTTGTAAAGATAAAAAATATATATCTCCGGCAGAGCTAAAAGGTATAAACACATGTAATTTTTCCCTTGTCTTGCACAAAATGGCTAGGATGGAAAAACTCTGAGGAACAGTTAAATGACAACTGTGTGATTTCAAAAGTCAGCAGAAATGTATTATTAACAGAAGGAATATCACCACATCACCACTATGATGGCTTCCCTGAAAATCAGCATAGGCCTCTGTTGGCCAAAAGCTTGAGAAAACTGATGGTGCTGTTTGTCTTTTGGCAACATTT
Organism: Centroberyx affinis; assembly: GCF_046629955.1. Taxonomy (NCBI): domain Eukaryota; kingdom Metazoa; phylum Chordata; class Actinopteri; order Beryciformes; family Berycidae; genus Centroberyx; species Centroberyx affinis. The sequence continues at coordinate 206,566 of NW_027278824.1, read as the reverse complement.
TTGCGATTGTGTGCCAACTTTCACTGATGTTACATGATTGTGCTAGATAACCAGATTACCGTTGCATATTTTGTACTGTGTCACAAAAGGGATTTAGGAATTTGATTGTCTAATTTGTGTGAGGTTTAAATAATTTCTCAGTACAAAAGATATTATTTCTTTGCATTTAGGTTAATGAAATCTGTTCAGTTTTGTATAGCACTAATTAGTTCAAAGCTAATTTATTTGGAAACTATCATGGAAATTATGTTGATCAATTATGAAATGTAACTACAACGTGCATCTCAAATTGAAAATAAGATGAGAAATGTGTTCTAAAATAGTAATCCAAAATGCCAGTCAGTATCAGTGGTTTCTGAGAGGAGCGGGAGCAGCTGTTCAAGGACACATCAATGATGATTGTTGAGGGAGCACACAGAGCTTCTCCTCCAATGTTCCCACCAAGATTTCATTGCGGTGTTGGAACTGGCCTGGGTCACAAGCTTGCTTTTCTGGCATTGAAGCCATTGCTGCTGTTGTAAGGGGGGAAAAATTGTCAATATTGCTCTCGGTGCAATAGGACTTAAACAGCATTGTTATGGAATGGACTGCGAGACCTGGTTAAACAGAATTTATAACTTTATCAACGTAGGCAAGGGTACATAATATGCAACAATATTATGATCCCTGGAGCTGCATGGAAGTCACTCAGTCACTGATGATGAGAAACTCCCAAGTGTTTGCTCTCCTCTATATTTAATAGAACTTGTAAAATAGGCATGCAGTATCATTGCAGATAAAATAAATCCGATCTGACAGCATTCAGTGAGGTCTTCTTTTAAAGATACTGAATCTATACTCTTTCACAATGGAAACATTGGTTAATTTCCTGTCTACATGGATGAGTTGCCCAATTTTACGCCAACCTTTGAAGGTAATTTTACACTGCCTGGACCTCTCTGATTTCAACTTTGTATGCATTATTTACAGAGAAAAAAAGGGGGGGCAGGGAGGGTATATCGAAATACTCCTTGCTCCAGGTAATTATCCAGAAGTCTTAGTCCAGTCATGTTGATGAAATGTGCTCATGTTTATGCACATGAAAGGGATTACACATTCAAACAGTCAGACCACAATTTCACTTCCTCACAGTGTAATTATAAACGGATTAGACTGCATTCAAAATGCAAAGAAACCCCTTATTTTGAACCACATCCTGTTCGAAATAATATTGTCCATATGAATGCATGTGCTTGTCTTATCTCTGGTCTTTTCATTTGGTTGAAAATAGTGAGATGTGTTTTGGCGTCTAGGAAGAGAAAAAATAAAAAAATGCGAAATGGTGAGACAATAATTTCTAATTCAAATCCATGGAGCTTTACAGTGTTAAAGTCATAATGGGCTGCAGGCAATGAGAGGAAAGACATGGTGAATTAATTAGGCTGCCAAAGAGAGAGGAGCCCTGTACTGACCCCTCACTGGTGTCCTCCCTCCACTGCTCTACCAGCCACCCAATCAGCAGTGTCACTAATGAAGAAATACCAGTTCAGATTGGTTCACTTCCTAGTCATTCTAGTAACTCACTTCAGACAAATCCCTTAACTAAAAGTGGAAATCAAGTGGCTGTCAAATGGCGTCTGCTCATTGTAAGTCTCTGAATAAGAGCATCAGCTAATTGCCTATAAAATATCTTCATTTTGACTTCCTTTACATTACTGGAGATTTGTAGATTGTGATGAAGAGCATCTGTTTTCTTTTTGTATCCATTTTTGTAGTGTGGGTTGGAGTAGATCGAGACTATAACTACAAGCATGTTTTTGTTGTTCACTAAATGCTTGATCACACAGAATACTGTGCATTACATATTATATTTCGATACAAATTTATTATTGTAGCCTGAGGCCCACACACACACAAACACACACACACACACACACACACACACACACACACACACATACACACATCCATAATCACATCACCAGTGGAGCAGAGGGTGATAATAAAAGCTGGTAATCCATTTGGTGCTTACACATCCATAAAGAGTTCAAAGGTGACACAATGGCTGGTGCTGCCAATGGAACAATCTCTGACAGAAAATAGATTGACAGCAATACACTTACAGACAAATGCAGAATGCTTCTTTACAAATGTTGATTGTATTCTTTCTTTTCTTCTATTTTTATATCTGTGTATGGTAAAGGTTGTACCATCAATTCTACATGATGAGCTGATGAATGTGGCTGATACTACATCTATAATCCATGCAGACCAATGCAAAATGCTGATGATTTGAGATAACGATAGGTGGGTTTTCTTTCTTTTGGGTTACCTATGTAATACTATGCACCAAAGCAAAATTATAGCTTTACATTAGTCCTCCTCCACCGTTTTATGTGCTCAATTTACCAATTTTCTATTCCCCTGAATGTAAAACATTACAATGCCTAAGCATCCAATAAGAACAACAGTTTTCCTAAATCTAGGAATATCAAAAACATAGCAATAAAATCTGTTTTTACCAAATCTGAATAAAATTTGATAGCATTTTACTCAAAATGTGTCCTAAAACATAACGTAATCACTTTAGGCAGTCAAATCAGAAAATTAGTTGTTAAATACAGTTGAATACATAATCAATGTGGTGTGACTTTGATTAAGTATATATATACCAGGGATAATTTTATTAAGGATGTCAGTTAGGAGTTCAGTGAAATTGAGCAAGAGAAACTCAAAGAAAGTTATGTTGCACTTATGATGCACTTCATGTAAAGTGTTGCCAAAGCTTTCATTGTTGGTTCTACCCTTTTCTGTAGCGTTCTCCTTTAATCAGGGAGAAGTCCCTCTGCAGAACGCTGTAATGTTTGCAGGCGGGCAATATTACAGCTGAGGGAGCCTCCTGGCACATTAGAGGGGTGGAGGTTGAGAGAGCAGGCCCTAGTCATCCCTACAATAAGGAAGAGTCACACCAGAGACAGAAACAATAACTGCACTTCCTCTACAATGGTGCCCCCATGCACCCAAATGTAGAAAAATGACAGGAGGTGACGTTCCCCGCTGCATTACTTTTGAGTTACGGAGGTGATTTGCAATTCAAAGAGTCTAAGGAGTGCTGACCACACCACTAACGCCTCCACAGGCCCACTGAGGCAAATAAGGCCTGGGGCAATTTGCAGCCCCCTTTGGTAGGAAACACACTTTTAGGCCACGTCATGTAAAAAATATGATAAATACCTAAACTAATGAGGCCAAATTTGGTTTTCTGAACTAAAAATAGAGGTGGATGTTAGGAGTTAACTTACGTCAAGGCCATCTTTGCTTTGAGCAACTTTGATAGAGCTGGCCTTGACAATATTGCAAAGTACATAATCCATTTGTAAATTAATGCTTTACATATCTGCTTAATTGGATAAATCACCAGTACAATCCCAATTATGAAAATGCATGGATTTCCATTTGTTTGAATCAAGTTGATTTATAAAACCGCACTTGTAATCGGGAATTTCTGTAGAAGATTAAAACATTTGTTATTTGAAACATGTTATTTGAATTATGATTGACACGTCCTGAAACATTATCTCATCTGAACTATTAATCATATAGTGTGACTCCTGTGCAGCCATATGGAGGAGCAGCATGTGAAGAGCGCCCGAACTTGCTGATCCTCAGTAACTGGGCCCAATTAATCCTGCCGGCTGCATCTACCACATCAGGTCTGCACTGTGCTGCGCTCCAGCCAGAGAGAAATACAAGTACAGTATTTCTCCCAGCAGCCTGCCCAGTCAGAAACAGGAGAACTCACAGTACCTGTGATTAATGATGGAGAGTTAAACTACCATAGATGATTTAGGAGGACTTGGGAAAAGGGAGCCAAGGGATTAGCTTGAAGTTTAGCCACCATAGTTAGGATAACTGTGAAGGGTAAATTTGCAAGAATGATAGGACTTTCATTCGTAATATGAAAGAGAAATATCAGTTTGAGAAAACAGCAACTTCATTTTACATTTTAATTCTGAGTGGTTCATGTCAACTACTGGTCCTCCTCTACTGCTAAGGCCTTAGATCAACCAGTGTGGTCAATTTGACATTTTTTATCTGTGAATGCACAATATTCCTAACAAAAAACTGTGTGATGATGCTCAAGCTTTACATGAGGAAGTTTATTTTGGAAATGAAAACCACTAGAAAAATATTGTGGTTGGTCTTAGTATAGTTAAAGCAGTGCTAAGCAATTTCACATCTTGGCAGCCCCAACTGGCAGCGAGAGGTAACTGTTTGAATTTTGAGTACTTCAATACCCAGAAATGTAATGTGAGAAACATTATGTGTTCTTGTATGAGCTCCAAATTGCCTCTTGCACATAGCGGCTCATATAATGTCTGTTTTGGTTGACCTGTTATGATGTTCAATAGGTGCTAGGTGCTAGGCCTTGGTTACCAAGGTGGATTGCAATGACCCATCTTGTCAACTTTGTCAGTTTTATCCAAAGTAATATATTACTCATGTATGTTTCTAAGGAAATGTTGAGCAGTCTCTTTTCATGTATTCTAAGCAATTTATATGTGCAGTAGGTTTTGGGCAAAGACTTAGGACAGCTGGATCTCCATCATTTGTGCAATGTTGACCGTGTGTTTAGAGATTATCCTTGAACACAATCAATTTCCAATAGCGGTGTTGCATTTCAAAATGGGTCATTAAAGCCAATTGATCTGCAAATGCTTAAACTTTGCACTACCTAGTCATAAAGCTTGTTGATTGTGTCTCTTTGTACATGTTTCTCAAGCTTTGATGTGGCCTCATAGCGAGACTATGCTAATCCTTAACAGCATGGAAAGCCTTCTGGATTGGATTCACAAGGAATCATGTAGACATTATTGGGCGGGGTTCCTCAGATGGAAGCACAGAAACCCTAATTGCACTGGGCTAATATCCAATGCCAGTATCTGTCTCATCAATTCTTGTATTTTTTGGTTCCCTAAATTTAACCACCATTGATGAGTTTCATCTGCAGAATAGTTAGGACTGCAAAATAATTTGAAGTATAGTCACAGGATTTTCAGCTATAATCTACTATATCAATATGACTATGGAAGAGCTGGCTAAAAAAAAAAAAATATGAATTTTGTGACTTTCTGGTGTGCAAGTTTTCTGGTGTGACTACCTGTACAGACAATTGATTGATAGATTGATTGACCCTTGCAATGTGAGAAGGCAAAAGCCACTTTCTCATGCAAAAGGATCAATCAGTACTCCAAGGAGAATCTATGGCTACTAATCAGCAAATTGCATGGCTCAAGGTGAAGGGCCTTATTTTTGTGAATCAAGGTGCAAGCACAGGCGCTGGTGCAGGTTCACGGTGCTACTGCACTTGAGCATGACCACCAATGACCAGAGGCGCTATAGTGCAGCAGTGGTGCAGTTGTGAAAAGGGATGGATTAGGAGGAAAAAATGATCAGTAGTTGTGGTAGGGGCTGGCGTCGATCATAGCCAATCAAATCTCCTCCCATTCCCTTTAAGAGCAGTGCGCTTCCAGCCAGCACATCCAGTTTTGTAATAGATGAGGAGAGTGCAAACTGGCTGCACCACTTCTCCCAGTAGAGATATTGAAATCCCTGTCAAGATTTCTGTGTAATGACGCACACCCAGCTTTATGTTGGAAGACAATGATTCACCCAATAACCACATGTGCAGTTACACCTAAATTTGTAGTACAATAAAATGTGTTTGTATTATTTTGTTGGTTGCCTGTAGTTTGTTTTACGTAAGTGATTAAAAAGGTTGCATTCAGTTAGTCTTGGCTTGTGCACAATAATGCGACTACTGCCAATACGATGAGTATTGCAAGATTTCAAGATTGTAAGCAATGTGATGGTGAGCTATCAAAATACCAAGCAGGCACAGGCAGGAAAAAAATCTGCCTGCGCCCAACGAAACTACCAGTTTGCCAGCTTAAAGTCACTGTACTTGATCTGTGCTGGCATTTAAATAGGGCCTGAAGTCACCTGTGACACTATCACAGACAATTGTTAAGTGTAAATACGAATCTGTTAGTATCTTGCAAATATCACTTTGGGGGACCAGGGTTAGAGGAGATTGTGAGAAACTGATCAAATAATGGCCTATTTTGTTTTGTTTTGCTATTTCGCTTAGCTTCATGTTTGTGTGTGTGCACATTCAGAGTGGGTCTGTGTGTGTGTGTGTGTGTGTGTGTGTGTGTGTGTGTGTTTGAGGTGGGGAGGGAGCGTATGCTGAACATTTTCAAGCACATTTGAACAGAAGGAATAGCACAGTAAATAGCACAGAACAGAAAAAGAAACATATATGTGTTTTGAGGGTGAAAAAGGCTGCTTGAAAGTGTTTGGCAGCTCCAAACAAGCAAGTGAACCACATAACTGTAGATAATTATCACAACATCTATAGCATTCAGCAACTCAGCATTTCATTATAGTCCTGCACATATTTTGTTTAAAGTCGCTTTGATTGTGTTTGACTTGAGCAATAACCGAGCCTGTTGGACCACGGTCTATCTGTGTTTGCCTGTAACTCAAACCAACACTGCTTACGCTCAATGCGGCATCTGGCTTTCACATTACATTTGAGGCTGAGTTTTTGAGGAGCCTCTGAAATGTGTTGGAATTAAATTAAAACCTGCACGCTGCCTAGGCAAACTGGACATTTTCCAAGAGTGCATTTCACACACCATAAACACTACAGAAATCTTTAAACATATAACCTAAAAGGGCACAGCCGAGTCTTTTAGATTTGTCGGGCAGCATGCATTTAAAATCCCCCCAAAAATAACAAGCTGTTTTGCATTTGAAAGAAAGGAGGAGGCACTGAATTCCTCAGAATTTATGGTTCTTGAAATCAAAAGTTTTCTTTTCTCTCTCTCTCTCCCTTTTTTTTTTTAACATCTTAACAATATTTCAAATTGACTTCAAGATTGCTGGAGTTGTGGGGGAGATAACAGTCAAGGTGCATGAGAATACATTACTGTAAATGATGACTGCAAGGATTCAAATCCACAGAAATTTGAAAAAAGTATATATATTTTCATATGAAAGTAATTGAGATGTAAATTCAGAATGGCTATATAGGTATACAGTCGACTCATCTCACTTCCTTGCCTATGCTCTGAAACTCTGTTATATGAGTATTGTCATAATCCTCTGTTTCAATTAACACCACAGCTTATGTAGTGTAGTGCACATTTTATTACATTTTTGCAGCTTGTTTATGCGATACAATTCAATCAGATGAGTTGGACCAGGGAGGAGAAAGAAAACAAGATCAGCATCACAGCATCCACAATATCACTGTATAGGTGTTCAAAGCAAATGTATTCATAAAAAAAAATAAACAGGAAATAGCTTTGAACCACAAAGGCAAAGCATGTTTTGAGCAACATTCTTAATACAGGGCCTAGACTGCTTAGAAATCCCTTTAACCCGTTCTTAATGCAATAATATTTTATTAGTTATCAGATTGAGGTTCACATAAGGTGCGCCCTCTGGCAAAGTCCTAAAAACAAACTGCTACTAAGCCCTAAACCCCATGTCAAATAACCACCAGCTGTACCAGAGCTGATTTACAGTAAAACCAATGTCTCGTTAGCAGCTAGTGTAAAACAGCTGAGTAAAACTATTGCACGATATGGAAACAGATATGATTATATAACATAATACGATAACAAATCTGGTTAAAGCTAGCAGGAGGGACAGAGACCCTATTCAGAACCCCAGCCTCTTCTTATTATTCCTCTCCAAATCTAATCCTGTCAGACAATAAACGACATAAATGCCTCTAATAGGATTATGGCCAGTGAAAATATGTTGGCGAGGAGAGAGTGGGAGAAACAGAGAGAGAGAGAGAGAGACAGAGAGAGAGAGAGGGAGAGAGAGAGAAAGAGAGAGAGAGAGAAGGGGGGGTTGCATTTAACACTTTCAAACACTCAAAAGAAAGCATGAATAGAAAGTAAGACTTGAGAAGGTCTACAAGTTTCCAAAACTGTGGATCAGGACTAAGTCCTCCTGGCCAAGGGCTGGATGCTGGGCTGTGGCTTGAAACATCAGCGATGAGTTTATTTAGTGGGTCTCTGGAACATTCCTCAAGTCTCAGTCGAGGCAGGACAATAAGATGTCTGGTGATCAAACAACCTTTGCACTCTCATTCGCAATTCCAATTCCTCACTGATTCAAAAAAAAATCACTGATTCTAACTGCGTTGCCTGTTTTCCAAATGATTTTAATGCTGAAATTATGCTCGATTCTGTTACAGTAACTGCCAATTTGGGCTTCAACTGTTGATTATGTTGACATTTGCTATTAACAGTCTCACACTGGCATTACCATGTTTGCATTGGCTTGAAACCTGCTTCTCCATGCGAGGTTATGAGGCTCAGTGGAGGGATCTAGATCTGCTGACATCCACTAATGCAGGGCAGCAGTCATTTTTACCGAAACTGGCATAGAGAAGGAAAGAACCCTTTACAGCAGAAAGCTGTACATAAGAGAGTGAGCGAATCAAAAAGAAAGAAAGGACAAATCATAATTTTGTCTGTCACTCTGCATTAGGACAGAAATTACTCCAGTACACACACACACACACACACACACACACACACACCTTCCCTCTAATGGACTATTGCTCTATGATGAACGGTCTCGTGCCTCCTCAGGACCACCTACCCAGCAGGGAAAACAGGTCACGCACCTGGAAATGGTCAGAGCCGCGAACACTAACAAACGGTGGGTGATTAAGGCTGGCTATTACTCAGGACCTCAGCCCACACCAAAGCCAGAGGGAGGTGGAGATAGGAAGCACCATGAGGCGGGGGAGGAGGGATGCACTAAGAACATTATCAGGAGGGAGGAATTATTCATACAAGCAAATAGCCAAATCCAACACTGAGAATTCGCTACTGAGAACCTCAGAATATACAAACATACACACATAAACACCACACTCACACAAATACAGGTGTGGGCACACACACCCACACCCACATCTTCCAGCAGGTCTTTGGTGGGGTCATACAGTGGCCCTCAGTGCGTATACACTTACACTTATCTCCACCTCCCTCTGGCTTGCTGGTGTGTACAGGTAATCGCATGCTATTTTTCACCAGGATATCATTTGACGCTGATGTTTGCATGGCCCTTCCAATACAGGAAATTTACTTTTAATGGAAAAAGTGTTAGAAATGAGTAAATGCTCAGTGGGGAGAGGTGCGGCACTAACACTGCCCAGACTGAAGGGTTTGTTTACCACTGGGACCTGGGAACCAGTGCTATACATGTACTGCATGTAATCGGTTTGGATAAAAGCATTCAACACATGGCATGTTGTTGTTGTTGTTGTTGTTGTTGTTGTTGTTGTTGTTGTCGTCATCGCCGTCGCTATCAGACACCTCAGTTATTTATTATAGGCAATGGTTACATTTACTGACATTTACAATCGTACAATATAATTCCTCGCTTGAGCACCAGGCCTCCTCCTCCTTCCTGGCCGCAAATGTTTGTGAATGATCCCCAGAATGTGTCTGCCAAGAGGAGGAGGGAAAACCCTGCATGTGTGAAACAGCTGCTTGACTCATGGCCATTTACACAGAATTGAGCTAATTCCATGGGACCCAAAGAGTAATGATAAGTAATAGAACATATTAGGGAGACTTAACACTCATGGTAAATCCTGCCACTTGCACAAAGAGCCATATTATCGACATGCGAGACCCTCTCTAGTGTTTTCAGTCTTGGGTTATGTTCAGCAGGATGTTCTTTCTCTAGAAGACCTAATGGGGGTCTGGAGTGAGAAAGAAACATTGCCTTCCAGTTTTTGGACAGCAGACAAACATCCTCCCAGTTGTTTGTACTGTAAATCACATTATACTCCACAACGCCCTCCCACAAACCTGCCGTCTACCAACACCTCCTACTGTGACACATTAATTATAAGTTCCTGTATACAGCCTATCCCAAGCCATGAATACGTAATGCCGCAAAATGAGTCATATTCACATAGCAGACACCCAGCAGTGAATAAATACAACCTATCCATCACACACAGCCCAGTGAAAAATTAATGAAAGTCCACAGAGGCAGGCAGGAGGCTGGGCCTAGCCAAAGGGAAGAGTGGAAATGATTATACTTTATTTTTAAAAAAGTGAGATCCAACAGCCATCATAATGTCCCACTTACGTCCTCCATGCCAAACAACTGGCACCTGAGAACTGACAGATTCAGTGAAAATACACATAAGATGGAAAATGGACGACAAGCAAGTATTCCTTTCAATTCTGACTTCATATCATTGACACCAAACCAATATCATAACATGGGGTGTAATTTGAATTTTCCCACTCCTGAAAGCCATCTCTGTCTTTCCTTAGGATGGTGAAAAATGCAGCGGAAACAGGCAGGTCATTCGTCTCTGTTGCCCCAGTGGGTGGTTTTGGCTACAGGTTGACTAATGGTCCTGTTGAAATGTTTCAGATGTCTGAGTAATGACAAGCTATAAAAGCTAAGCTGACTATAAAGTCATCTAATCTGAAATCAACTGGCTGTTTTCCGGTGATGAGAGCTGTTAAAGTTTTAGAATGTAGACATGCCATAACAATACGTAATAGGGAAACTGAGATATTCACAGAGCGCTGAATATTCAGAGTTACTTAGCAAGTCCTTGCGCCAAGGATATAAGATCTTGAATTTAGGAAGTTAAGACTAGGCATAAGAATTTAGTGTTTTCAGTGGGTGTTTTTCCAGAAGTTCTTCTTTGTAGTGAATGGAAGTGAATGGTCCTTCCATCTGTTTCCTTTTATTTATACTTTTCATTTATACAATACTGAAAGAAGGAAGGAAGTAAAGTGAAAGAGATGAAGGAAGGAAAGAAGGAAGGAAGGTAGGAAGGAAGGAAAGCGAAAGAGATGAAGGAAGGAAGGAAGGACGGATGGAAGGAAGGAAGGATGGAAGGAAGGATGAAGGATCTATCCTGACTCTTAACATCCCACTGCCCGTCCCTCCTTCCCCACTCCGAACTGCTCCCACTTAGCCCCCCCAAGCCCTGCCTCCCCTTCTGTTATTGCTCCTTCTGCTCCTCATGTCTGTTAAGTCAGCATGACATTTTATGATGCCTGGATATTAAAAAGCAGTTTCTATTATGTGTGAGAGGGAAGTGGAAAGAGCCACGCTCATGCTAGGTAATTAGGGGAAGCAGGAGAGGGGATATTTATGAATGCAGGGGAAGGCCAGGGGGAGACCAGGGGAATTGGTGTGTAATGTCCTGCTGTCAGTAACAGTTTTCTCTTTAACTCTATACAGAACACTGTTAAGGTGGGAATCGCTCTGAATCTCATTTATGATCCATGATTCCCATGAATCATTTGGTTCATTTGTCCTCCATGATGTGTCCAAGTGAAGAATGCCCAGTGGAGTAATAATGAAAGCAGTGCTAAGAGATTTTAGCAAATAGCACCAAGGCAGGCTAGATTTGATTATATTTGATCAGATGAACAACACAGATAGGTAACACAGTGAAACAGATTTTGTTTACAGTAAACCTAAGGTGTTGACAGTGGGCCTTTGGTTCAGTAAATTAACTACAATCCTTTACAGGAAATCATCAGAGATTGTAATATTAGATTGTTCTCAAGCTGTGCGAATTCCTGCAGCTAAAACAGTACAACTAATCTGTACATGAAACACAATCAAATGATCTCATGTTCATACTGGTATCACAGCTATACAATTCAATTCATAGATGTTCATTGCACTAACCAAAACTAACCACACATCATCCTAGGTTAAAAAAAAATAAAATTCTAATATCCTGTCTATTCAAAATCTACTTTTGATTTTTTTTTGCAGGGAGTGCCTGGCGCCAGTGGCATAGTTTTTCACAGATCGCCTCAGCAGATATGTTCTAAAACCACCCTGTGTTCTACTCTCCTGATGTGGTCAGCGTATCCGTTTCTGATACTCACTGTAGAACTTTGATCGGCTTACTGACCACAAACCGTGAAAAGTCATTTTCATAGAAACCAAAGTTATAATAATAAGTTGACTTAACCTGACTTGAAAGCGAATGCCCTCTATTTAACAGCTAAATAGGAAAATAGTGCCTTTGAATAGAGAGTCCAAGGGAAATAATTGTTGATCAATGTTCAGTTTCTCATTTGAGCTCGCTGGTTCATTTCAGGATCAAACACACACACACACACGCAAACACACACACACACACAATACAGTGTGAGTTGCATCCCTGGCCTTGTATGATCAGGGCTGTGGCTTTTGGCCCTGCGCAGTTGTACTGTATCTTACCCTTCTCTGCTGAAAAACATTAAACAATATTTCCAGCCAGCCCCTCCAGGCCCCCAGCTCAATAACAGTTTGAGGCTGAGAGGGAAGTGAGTGGAGGTGGTTCAGACACCTCGGGGCCTCGGGGGCCGCTCCGGGCTCTCCTCGGAACCACACACCAGCACAGGTCACACTCAAGTTTGTTGCTTTTCGTTTTCTCCACAGCTCAGGGACAAAATGAAGCCTTAACCTCGTAATCTACTTGACGAGTCCCCCGGTAGCACTTCTGGATTTAGAGCTGGGAAATTACACTTCAGGACCGAGGAAGGGAGAGAGAGCTGAAGAGGGAGAGATGCGTTTCTGGGCAAAACCGATGAAAGATGGCAGTTCAGATCACACAACCGCAAGATTGGGGCAAATTTTTCAGCTTTCATGACTGTACTTTCAAACACTGGTTAACGTGATTTCCCTTAAACCATCAATAATCAAAGTGGGCAGTTCGACACTGAAATAAACATATCAACATCTGTGTTTATTTCCATATGATTTGATCTTTGATCTTCAGTTTGAGTGGCGGGGAGGGATATAGTGTGACAGCGGTCTCTCTGCCACCTGTCATGGTGTGGCTTTGGAGGGGAAACATTTCAGTCCTGCCCTTCTCTCCAGAGCCAGCTCAGGCCATCCAGCCCACTCTGTCTGCCGCACAATCAGCCCTCTGTTCCCGACTGAGGGTGGGTCCTACCCCTTACACCCGCTTCACTGTGAAAACAACCCAATCTCAAATACACTCTCACTCCGGCATACGCACGTGTAAATACACACGTACACACTCCTGGACGCATTTCTAAACCCATCGCCCCACCACGGTGCGACAGGACCTATGGGGAACCTAACCTTGTTCCTGCCACTTACCATTATACTCTCGCCCTTTTGCTTCATTGAAAACACGTGTGTGTGTGTGTGTGTGTGTGTGTGTGTGTGAGAGAGAGAGAGAGAGAGAGTGTGTTTTGCGTGCTTAACGCATAGATGCATATAAATGTAGTTCTGCTGGACTACTATCTCTGGGTGTGATTGTGCATACAGAGTTGAAATTCCTAAAAAGGAACTGGGCTGAGGGGTTTGGCAGGATACACCATTCCTGCTATTTCACTCCCCCACCCACCCACCCACCCACCCTTGCACTTTGCCCACCACTCCGGCTATTTACATAAGCAGCCAGTCTGAAAGATCTAACCATGCCACAGTCTGAATATTTACACCAGGCTATATTAATGCTGCAGCTCCAGTCATGGAGCCAGAAAGCTTGTCTACAGAAAAGAAAAGAAATTCACTGTATCTCTGTACTCCGAGGTAATCACATGATTCATGGTCCTACTTGCCAGCAACTCAACACCTCAGCCACGATATATGACAACAGGGAAAAATCACCTTGTGTGAAAACTCCCCCGTTCTCCCATTGTGTGTGATGACACTGGGGGATCCTCCTAATGTATAATGATGAAAATGTTCTGCCACTGTGACAAGGCAAAGTCTTTGCTCCAGTGTAAGAGGCCCATGAGCCAACATATGGTTCAGTGTATTGCAGCCGACATTGACGTATTGCGAGTCGAGTTGGAGTGGGGCTCACATCAAGGAGGAGGCTCGTCCAAACCACTTACTCTATAGATCATCAGAGACAGAGAGCTCTCCCTCAGCTCGTATGGTCTCCCAAAGTGGGCCCATTCAGTCAGAAATGAAAATAGAAAGAGAGCGTACTATGTCTGAGTGCGAGTGCATTTATGTGTGTGGTATGAAACCCATACAGACAGCGGAGCGTAAGGGTGGGCCAGATACTCCTTACTTAGACCACACACATGCACACAAAAATAATCATACACACATACATACAAATGTAAGATCCACACACATGCATAAACACACACACACACACTTGAACACACACCCAAACAACACAAAATGACAACCACGGGCCAAGAAACACAGCCCTACACTGTTGCCGTATCCCCTTTCAGCGACAGAGAGACCAAACGAGCCTCAACATTTTCCACGGCTGGGTGCGCTGGTTAAACGCTCTCAGAAGTGATGTCTCTTTGATGAGCTGTGTTAAGTGATATAATAATCACACTGCCGCACGTTTGCCAGAGCACTTGCCCATATTGCCCCGCCAGCCCCATGCCCTCAGGGGAAACTCAGCCAAATAAACAGATCCCATTTCCAAAGGCAGGGACTGGTAATGAGGAGTCGTGCACTACCAGCACCCCCCCGCCCCCCCTCCTCTCCTACACTAAAGTGTTCTTCCTGTTAACATTCCTCCCTCACAACAGCCGTATCGTTGCTGTTGGAGGCGGCAGTGGAGTTTACACTGCCTCAGACCAAGGCCGTCCATCTCACTGATGAGAGCACACTGGAGGGCTTTGTGTCACTGGAGCAATCCAGACAGACAGACAGACAGACAGGGGGGTGAACACACGGTGAATATACTCTCACAAGCAGACATACACACACACACACATGCACACACACAATACCCTGATTGATCATTTCTGCCCCAATGCATCAGCAGCTCCATAAGTCACTATGAGACTGCACCCACAAAAGGCAATGATACACTGGCTTAATTTTGAGACAATAAAGAAGCCAGGCAATTTTGTCAAAAAAATATGTCCAACCTGTGTTTTTTCATTATAGTTTTGTTCCTTACAGCCCCTGTTATCCACACTAATTTTGTCCCAGCTGACAATACCCATACCTGCTGAAAGCAATATCCATTACCATTGACTCAAAAAGTCAAACATGTCTGTCTCTGCCCTTGCACAGTACAAAACACACATTTCCAAGGCATGCACTGCACATACACCAGTGCTATGGGACACGATCACGGGTGCTACAATGACTTTGGAGGGCTAACAGTTGCAAGCTAGATTTCTTAGCTTACAGGCACAAACCAAGAGTCAAGTAAATTTAAGCAGATAAATTGACTGCAGGTTCCATTGATAGCACTGATGTTTAATTGTTTCAACTACACAAAGTACCTGACAGTTCCTAGAGACAGTGCAGTTTTTGATACAGGTTTAGGATTTAGGATTTAGGATTTATTTATTCGCACCAAGCAAGAAAAAACAATAACAACAATACAAAACATCTCTATTTAATACAGGCGTCCTGCAGGTGTTTGTTCCTCCCTGATAGTTAATGAGCCACACCTGCTGTCAGGTAGATACAGACCAGGTGTGGCTGATTAACCACCAGGGAGGAACAAAAACCTGAAGCATACTGGACCTTGAGGACTGGAATTGAGCACCTAGGTCCTACATGAGACTACCTGAGTCCTACAAAGTCTACAGCATAAGCACCATAAAGCACATGAACGCAAACTACTCGGATGGCTGAGTTGTGACATATTCCTGATTGAGAAAAGTACGCCCCGACATCACTTGAATGCAGCATCAATCCTGGTACTCAGGACATAGGTACTGTCTATCCTACTTTCTATCCTACCAGCTAGTTAATTGCAGTTAATTGCATTCACCAGGTACAAAATAATCACTGAATAGGCCACAATGAAAACCAGTGGGGCTCTGGGTCCAGGACCAGGATTGGGCTAGAATATTACTTTAACAGTGCCTTGTATTCATAGTATTATCTTACATCACCACACGGCCATCTGCAGGAAAATAACAGGTCATTATAATAAATTAACAGGTGATTATAATCAAATGACAGCCACAGCCAATGAGCTGTGTATATGATAAAGCACCATATTGGTAGGAAATGCATGTGACATCATGGGAATACTATGAATAGCAGTAGCCCCACTTGCATGTGATACAGCAGCATCATATAGTTTGCTCTGTCTTCTCTTTATTTTCCATGCTCAAACACTAGGGGGGTTGATGGAACTGTCTGCTTGTTCATAGATGCAGAGGTTAAAGTGTGTGCATATGAAGTACCAAACAAATAAATATGATATGGCCCATCAGTCTCAATATTGACATATCCACAGCACCCTCCACCCACTTCACTTTCTCTGTCTTTCTCTCTATCCTTATTTCCTGCCTGGTAATAAGCACCTGAATACATAAAAGATGTTCCTCAAGTCCTTCCTGTTTATATTAATGTTTTATTTAGTGTTTTGTATTATCATAATCAAAGTTCCAATAAAAATAACAAAGTAGAATAAAATATACATATCAAGTGACAGCCTAGTTCCGTAACCTGTCCCGCGCGGAATCTTGATGTTATGTTAACAAACAAATTAGCATTTAAATGAGTCCTGCATTTTATCCTTCAAGGTTATGTTGTTATGGATATTAAATTAGAGTGTGTGCATTTGTGTGTGTGAGTGTGTGTGTGTGTGTGTGTGTGTGTGTGTGTGTGCATGTGTCTGTGTGTGGTCTATAAGCTGCCAACCGACAAGTCCCCCAGAGAGGTGTTAGAGCAGGTTTGTTTAGGGTTGGTTTGGGAGAGAGTAGAGTGGAAATGTGCATGTGCCAGTGTGTGTGGCCGGGTGTCTGCACATGTTTAAGGGGAAACAGTCCAGAAATTGTGTTCTAGTAGAAGGTTTAATACCAAACTTGGGTCTTGTTGGAGCAAACCATGATAGTTGAAAATTGCTTCTAAGTTGGTCAACCTATTGTACCGTTGTTTCACAAAGACAAAGTATAGTTTGTAGAATACACACACATAGGAATGCACGCACGCACACACACACACACACACACACAGGGACAATAGTTTGGCCATGTGCTGGCCTTCTTTGGATTGTTATCATTTTGGCTGAGCTCCTACAGCAGCAGTAACAGGGATGAAAGTGTGTGGACTGTTATTGCAGTGCTGCTACACAGTGACTGTTTAAACAGCAAACAGTCCTCAGACACACACTCCATCCGCCAGAGGGCTCAACTGACAGTTTATAAAGTAAATTCCAAAATATAGAGACTTTAAACTCAGTCTACTGTGCTATCACCACAGGGGAAGGATCAAGGCTTTTCGCCCTTGATTCTACAAGGTGATATCTATACAGCTGCGCTCTAATCTTGCTATCGCTTGATGTGGCGGCATTTGTTGGGGATGCACAAGTCACTTTTAAAAGCCGGGGGTGATAGATACCTGTCTGATGAAAGGAAAGTTCCTCTTCTCTCTGGTCCAGAGTAACGTTCATCTGACTGAGTATTAGGGGTCCTGGAGCAATAATGAGCTGATCAGCTATGTTGTAGTGAACCAGCATCTCCTAGTCTGTTCACATACATGGTTTCCACAGGCAGAGAAAGAACAATGTGTTTGTAAGCAGAAAAAATGAAGTGTAGAGTAGTTCGCCCTGCGCACATTCAAATCTGCAGATGGTAATGTGGTGAGTCCACACTTAATCTCTAAGGCAAACTAATCTCTCCTTTAATATAGTTGATTCATGAACCTGCTCAAAAACATGTTGTTTTTAATCTACCCCTCGCCGGCTCGGCAGCCATAATAAAATGTGGATTAACTTGTAAGCTGGGTGATATGTGGAGTTTTTTACTGATTCTTATGGCAGAGCGTCTCCTTCAGTCTGCAACAGTAAATATGTATGCTAATACACTAGCTCATAAAGTCTTTAAAAACACCTCCCCATGTTATTACAGGCAGACACACACACACACACACACACACACACACACACACACACACACACACACAAACACACACTACATGCTTGTACACACCACCAGACTCAATGATGACTTTGCCTAAGGCAGTATAAGAATCAAGCACATTAAGTCCATACCTCTTTTTTGCATGACCACATTCATTCATTTAGTCAGTCTTTCACTCTTAAGCATTAAGATGATGTCCAGTTAAAATGATCTGGAACTGCTGCAGGCCTAATGATGTCAATACCCACAGAGGGAAATGACTTGACAAATAACGTTGTTGTTGATAGCCTTGAAATGTGAATCATTTTTACTGTATTTGTACTTTTTTTTTTTACTTTATTGATTTTTTCCTCAACCTATAATTGGAAAGCTGTACTGCAATATTACTACTTTTTGCAGGAGAAATATGACAAATTGATGTTCTAATTAGGATAAAATTGGGCTAGATTCTGAGAACAAGTGACATTTTAGGTATTACTGTCGCCATTGCTTTGCTTTGCTTTGCTTTGTTTTGTAAGTCCACTTGAGATTTTAAAAGGGACGGTCTCATTTTCAAGAGAGGCCTGGTCAACAAGGCAGCGCGAACATGAAGTTAGAGAAACAAACTACTTCTCATAAAACATCAAAGCACATTTTCAGTGTAGCAGTAAAACCCTATATGAAACAGGGCACATAAGAGAATACAGGCAGATGAGGGAGGGAAAGAAAACAAGGACACACAGTGTCATAGATGTGAAGCACCCAACACAGTTCAGCAATATTGTAGACCAGACAGTGATTTTCAGACAGTGATTTTCTTTTCTTTCTTTTTTTTCTTAACATCCTGTGTGCCATGTCTCCTAACGACCACTAAGGGCAGATAGGCCAATTTATGGATCCATGAGGTGCTTTGCATCTAAAAACAGTGAGATTACATTTTCCAATCCTATCTTACCTTGTGCTTAAAACCACTTCTAAAGGTGACGATATCAACTAGACTATGATAAAACATCGCTGTTATCTTGTTCATAGCCTATTCTAATCACATGACCTCTTGGGGAGCTTTGTCATTTGCAAAGTTTCAAGGGAAAAACATGGCTGAGGGAGATTTCTGCATGGTCAGGATACAAGGCAGTTGTAAGACTATCTTAATTCCGTCTATAATTAAGAATAAATTGGAGGTAAAATATTTTATTAACAGGTGAATAACAAAGAAGCATTTTTTGCCAAGTGAAAGTAACATGTAATCACACAAAATCTTTTCCAGGGATTGAACCATCCTAAGCTCAGGGCCAAAAGCTGCCCCTCTCAAATATTCAAACACTGAGTTTGCTTAAACACTTATCTATATAAAGTATATTTTGTTGTTGTTGTTTTTTTATAACTTTTTTTAAGTCCTTAGAAGGCATATGGACATCCATTAGTAAGTCTGTGGTCTAACCGCACCCCTTTAATCCATAGGTGGGGTTCAGTGATTTGATACAGCATGTACATAGCAGCTCCAGTGATTAAGGACATGTGGGCATGGTTAGAGTCGGGCCCAGAGCAGGTTCCTCTTCTGCCTATTAATCCGTCTGAAACTGGAGCTACACTTCAGATCGCCACTCTGACATTCCAAGGCAGACTGATCCATCACAGGGAAAGTCAACCTGGAAGCATTCAGACCCCCAAGCACACTATTTCCTGCAGTCCTCCCTCCACCCATCGCCCAGTCCAGACATTTATTTATTTAGCATTGCTGTCCCGCGCAATTTGGACCTTTGCAAAAACTAATTTGGGAATTTATAGAGACGAGGTTTCAAAAGAGGGGCGAACAGTAATGTGTTTGATACGTTCCTGCGGGTTTTGCGACAGGAAGTAAAGATTTACAAACGGAATGGCCTTCTCTTTAAGACATGCCAGTGTTAGGTGGGTTGTTGTTATTCCAAAGTCAGAAAATTCCACCTCCACCCCAGAAACACATATCCTTTAAGGCCACATCCACAGCCCACCATCAGAGCAGGAGTTATGCCTCTAAGGGTTAATAACCTTCTAACTGAAACAATCTTAAAACTGCTGGAACAAATGTAGATACTGAAAGCAATAAAGCTTCAAATAGACACAGAAACATGACATGAAAACAAATTATCTATTGTACCTGCACCTTATAAAATATGAACAAGTACATTTTAGAAAGTTCATGGGAAGTCAGTTGCGATCAAACGATCCCGTGATCATTGTCACCGTTGACCGGCGCTTTGTTAGATGTCAAAAGTTACATTCTGAGGTAGACTCATCCATGCTATCTGCTCCTGTGCATTTTCTCTAAAGAGCAGATCCTCATGGAGGGAGGAGCAGGTCGAAGCATGCATCACCATTTATTTTACACTACAGACAGCAGTGGTTTATCGGCTGGTCAGCAGCTGCTCAGACCTTTCTTTCATTACTGAGAAGCACTGGACCTTTGTCAAAGGCTTGGGAAGCTAAGAGGAAGCCAAACTAAAGGGGCTTTCTCTCTCTCTCTCCCTTCTTTCTCCCTCCCTCGATGCTTTTTATGTCTCTCTCACCCCCCCTCCCCACCCCTCTCTGTCTCTCTATGTCTCTCTGTCTCTGTCTCTCACTCTCTCTCTCTTTCACACACACACACACACACACACACATACAGAGTAAGGGGAACTTGAAAGGCCTGTTCCAGGTGTTTGAACTCATCATTACCCACTCCAGCCTGGGGATCTGCTCTACCTGACAGCCTTGTTGATAGATTGTAATTGTATAGTCGCAATTGATTGACTGCACCTCACTCAATGTAATATGCATTTGTTGGAGGTTACAGGTAAAAGGGAAAGGCAGTAATGACTTCCCTTCTTGTCCTTTGGCGAATGACCCTGCATAGACTCTCATGGACACTTTACCATATTGAAGGGGGAAAGGATACTTTTGCATTTCACTGTGGATATTCTGCTTACCAGGCAAAAGAAGGTTCTGGTTTCCCTTTTAATCAAATTTCAATTACTCCGATGGAGGAGAGGAAACACACTCGTTTTGTGGCGGGCTCTCTCTGTGTTCTTTAAAACCAGTATTTTCCTCTAGCAGCTCCAGGTAATTAATCATCCATACATGTTTTAAAACATCAGCGATCTCCTCTCTCCTCCGTTCTCTCAGTCAGTACTTTGCCTCTGTTGTCCCAATGTGTGAGTGATTACCACCAAACTAAATATATTACATATTCCAAAGTGTGGAAAATACACATATGGCGTGGTCTTTGAAACAGCGTTTTATTTGAAGCATAAGCGGAAAAGAGAAAAAGGAGGCTGAATGGAGTGTGACTTCCAATGTACAGGTGCAGCTAACGAAGTTGTAGAAAAAGGAGAGGGGAAATGTACAGTAGCAGGTCAACATTTTTTACTTTTTTAACAAGCCAAGGCATGAAGAGAGAAAAAAATCCCCTTTCTTTCTTGCCAAAGCTGTGTGTATTAGCCATCAAAATGCTGGCTGGGCAATCCCCCGGCTCTATTCAAACAATTGTTTATTCCTTCCTTCTAACTTCAAAGGATGGTAACTCTGAAAGCATCATTCTTCCTTTCACATAGGAGCAGCATAAGATATGCACTGTGCATGTTTATCTTAGAGACAAATTAAGTAATTAACTAATTAGTCAGGGGACAGAAAGAACATTAAGTTACATTATTTTTTTATGGGGTAATAGAACTTCCATATCTTCACAGTTTTGTATTTTGTAAAGATTGTGCATTACATCAAACTATTTCCAGGTTGTGGATCTCATACAGCATGTTGGATGGATTAACAGCTGTCAAAGTTACAGGGCCATGGAAAACCACAGAAGGTCATAAATACAGAAACCTCTCCTCGAACGGTGCCGCTAAATGATGACATGGAATATGTAAATTTAGCAGGTGAGAATTGATGTTTGGCTGACATAAATGCGTGGTTACCTAAAAATTATTCCTTACATCAGACTGAATATGGTGTCAACTATTACCTTTAATTATATAGATTTTATCAGATTGATTAATGTTATAACATGGAATTATTTAAGGAGCATTTACTGTACCTTATCATCACCTGGTGAGTGTTTATGGTTCCCAGAGGAGATAAGTGTCGCTGTCAGTTACTATATCACCATATATAGGGTCAGCAATTCGAAAGGGGCACCAGCCTGTATTACAGACACACACACACAGACACACACACTAACATTGTTCACCTTCTGTGGGCATTACATGAAGGTGGTCACAGGACAGTAACGGTCATGTGGTCAGGTGACACCAGAGGTTATAGTAAACCTCTTGAGGGCTTGCCAAAGCTATGTTCCTTTCATAGGATGGAAACAGCTCCCACAGCAGATTGTATGACACGCACATACACAGGCGCAGACACATGGCTCCCTCTCAATGATACCCACATACTGCGCACACAAGTTCCTGTGTCTCACAATACCACCATAATTCTTTTGTTTCATAGAGCAAGCATGTGAAGCAGGGCGGATCTAAATCAAGCTTCTAAAAGCTGCATATGAGTCTGAGATGTTTCCTGGGTTATCTGACAAAGACAGGGGACATAATGAGAGACAGATCGGTTTCACCTCCATCTACCTCTCTTCCTCCTCCTCCTCCTCCTCCCCTTGCTAAGTCTTCCCGTCTCTCTGCTCTGCCGTTCTGAGATACAGGACCTATACCCGGGCCTATCTTAGTGCACAACCGGATCATACCAGGCCAATCTTCCCTCCAGAAATAGAGGAGGGCCGGAAAAAGACTCCCGTTTGCTGACGTCACCTTATCGAGAGCAGGGGACACAGGGGAGAGGTAGCGAGTAGATTACCGGTCTCTAAAAATAAATATGAAATATGGCTTCTGTTCTGCAACCTCCCTTTTGTGTCTCTGTGTATGTGTGTGTCTCTCTCTCTTTCTCTGCATGGTTTTTGTTGACTGTATTTCTCCACAGGACCCCTCTCCATAGGACCATACATATATACACCTTTGAATATGTGTTGATTTTACGTTGAAGTCCAGTAGTGTTGACCATGATTCTCGTTTAATGAAATACTAACATACACACATATTATGTAGGTGTGGCCTGGCTGCACATTATTGTTTTAAGCCTTGGCCTCTTGCTCTGTTTTACTGGTCTCAGAGGACAGTGGGCACTGAGTCCTAATTGGTTCCAGAGCGAACCATAACACGGACTCCACCGACGACTGTCCGCCTTCATCACCACAGGACCGTAACGAGTGTTTTGCAAACAACACAGAGGGGCTGATAAGAGGCCAGGTGGGTAATTGATGTGGTTACTAAGTGGCTCATTTGCATCCTTTACGCATATCAAACTAAGCAGGGGGAGAGAGATATGGGTAAATTGGACAGGGGGAGGGGGGATTACAGTCTTAAACGGCAACACGGACTCCAAATTTAGTCTGAAGTGCCCAGAAACCTTGGAGGAGACTCAGTCAGTAATGAAGCTCTTAAGGACCTGGGGTTCCTCTCCTCCTTTTTATTTCTCTATTCATTCCCCTCTTTCCTTTCATTTCTTTGTTTTTTATCTCTTTTCGTCTCTTGGGAGAGGGAATAAAAAGATAAGCAGACCTTACCACAGGTATTCAGGGATATTAAACATGCTAACAGCCATAGCTGTTGCTTGTTAACCATCAGCTTAACCTGCTGTCAAAGTTTTTAAAGTTTTCCTCAGGGTATTGGGCAATGCAGGTGGGGCACAGCATAGTATCCTTAACTGTATTATCACATATTCAGTGTTGGGCAAGTTACTGAAAATTAGTAATTAGTTACAGTTACTAGTTACTTCTCTCAAAAAGTAATTTAATTACTTTACCAATTACTGCATAATAAAAGTAATTAGTTACTAGGGAAAGTAACTTTTGCGTTACTTTTAAATGTCTGCTTCAATTCTCTTATTACACATAGCTATATTATTTTAGTGTGGGACAAGACAACTGTCAAATTTTATCTATCATTGTACCCATTATCACTATGATGATATCACTTTCCAAGGAAAGTAGCTATTGGCTGCCAGATGATGTCATACGATAATTTGCATATCAATATATAATGCTGCACTTGTTATGCACGCCGCGGAATAGCCTGTTTTAATATAAATGCTGACTCCGCCCACTCGGGCCAGTTTCGGCGTACGCCAGTAACAATTACAAGTGGACCCTATCCTGCGGCCCCTGCTGTGGGAAGCGCTGTGATCATCACACTTTCTGGATTAGACAAGCAAGTAGAGAAAACCGGCATCAGCCGTACCAATTTATTGGCAAATGCTTTGGGATTCAACACATTAACATTGCTTCCCATGGTCAGAAAAAGACGGCAGATTTGTCGCTAGTCGCTTTTGAGAAATAAAGTCTCCAGGGAGGTTGGTTGTCTTTTGATTCACTTGCACCACGTAAAGTCGGATGATCATAAACCGGATGATCCAGTAACGAGTAACGAGCCCATTTAAATTTCAGTAATTGTAATTGCGTCATTAATTTGAAAAAGTAATTCGTTACATTACTAGTTACTGCCAAAATTATTGTAATTACAGTAACGCGTTATTCCCAACACTGCACATATTAGAGATAACAATCAACTGATAGAAACACAGATGTTCTAAGATATGAACCAGGTTCATGTCTTGAGGTTCTTAAAGTCACCACTTTCATAACACAAACAAGGAGGATTTTGCATGTTTCCCTGCCCTAGGTTCATTTTGTTTGTGTTACCTCTGATAGTGCAGCCCAAAAGCTCCCAGCTGTTCCCTGCCTGAAGCAGGTTGAAGCCAATGGCTGCTGGCAGAGTCTAACCCTAATGTTACGCAGCCATTCCAAGAAGAAACATAAGAACATTCCACGCATGAATAGACTCTATTCTTCACTTCACTCTCAAAAACATGAGGTGAGATTTCCATCAAAATAAATAGGAGCCATACAAAGACAACAGCCGGAGCAATCCTCTGTCATGTGGGGAGACACAGCAGCTGCAACACGATCTCTCGATGCCTGTCTGTCTGCTGGGAGGGAATGATGAACTGTTCCACAGTGACAACAGTTAGAGAAGGGATGATGACTGGTGACACTTGGGTGAGTTACGGGGTAGGTTGATACGATGAAGGCATTATTTGAGACCGGTTCTTTGTACCGTTGTTGTTGAGCATTGTATATGTGCTAATTGGCAAAACATATAGCATACCAGGTGCTGTGGGAGCGTCCTATAAACCTAATTCACAGATGCTATTACTAATATCGCCTACAGCTCAGTGTGAATTGTGAGCAAGAACAATTCTCTCAGGAATCCTGAAGCTTCTCCACTGACAGGGAACGCGAGACCAATTTAATGGACACTGTAACAATACCATGGGTGATTCAACAGGCATATGGGCACATTAAATTGGACAGTCTAAGATCACAGAGTAGTGTGTGTGAATTCTGTTTTAGGTTTTAGGTACTAATCAGCCTGTCTGTCCTTTTTTATATGAGTAATTGGCCACACCAAAGACAGCTCAACATCCAGTGGCATCCTTATCTATCCCACTCCCTCCTTCACTCTGGACAGGAGGGGTTCATCTATTTACCCACTGCACCATATGCAGAGGCATGCTGCTGAGACCTAAGCCAGTCCATCTCTGTCTGGATGTGCATTCTCCTCGACCTGTTCCCTGGCATGGCTGTGGGCCGCCTTGCTAATGCTTGCTCTCCCTCAGGAGCACATCTGCTGCTTTAATGCTCCACCATGGTTTATGGAGGTCTCAGCGTAGGCCATAAGAGCTGCACCTGCGGAACCGTCCAAACAAGAGAAACAGCACTCGTATTGTAAAAGGCCCTCGTAACATAAATATTTCTCCTCTCTTAACTCTAAACTCACATAATGAGGCTGGCAAATCTCAACCACATGTGTCTGCGAAGTGGTGTACAAGGGGAGAGATAGAGAGCGCGATCGAGAGACAGCTAGGGTGTAGGAAGAAGGCATTGAGGAAGGGAGTGAGAAGGAGAATATAAGAAATATGAGAGGAAACATAAGAGAAATATAAAGAGCGAAGAGAGATGGGGGGAGAGAAAATGTGAGAGAGTGAAAGTGAGAAAAATCAGGAGTTAGAGGAAAAGGAAAGGGAAAGGAGACCGGGGACAGCAGTGTCTTGCTGTCAATTCCCCTTCCAGTATGAGGAATCACTGGGGCCACCTGTGCCAGATGCTGGCTAGGATCATTAGGCGTGTGGCTAAAGGAGAGGTGCTTACCCAAAGAGGAGAGCTGTGTACTGAGCCCACCTGCCCAGGGATAAGAATCTCCCTGGGACTCTTAAGCTGAAAGGAAAAGAGTGCTGAGCCTCTCTTAAACAGATGAAGCTAAATAAAACCAGGGCTATTTATCAGTGTAGCAGCCACTCGGCTTGTCACTCTTCACCCTGCCTCCTCTCCATTCAACCATTCATTCATAGCAGCGCTATCGGCCCACACAAAGGAAATCAGATGCATGAATCAGGACGAGCAGTATGGCTGAAGTAAGCCAAAAAATTACATCTCCAGCTGGCCGAGAGGACAAATTAATATATAGAGTTGGGCACCACTTTAGAGTGGCCATTTGACTTTCATTGCACTTTGGATTATGTTGAACCACTCAAACTTTATAGCAATGCCTAGTTGTTGCTGTGTGTGAAGGGCATTCCTGTTGTGGGGTACATTACTGTCATTGGAGGCCTTACCAACCACTTGACAATGACCCCATGACCACACATGACCGTCCATCCTCTACTTCGGGAAAGTCCCTGGGTTTTACCCAAGATCAAATGGACCATCAAAAATCACAAACCCAATCTGAAACCACTTCAGTGTTTGGTAAACAGGAACCACTGGTGGTTCCCCTGCCCCACCATGTCTGTCTGTGCCTCCCTCTCGCTATAGTGTGGTGATTTCCACGCTCCATCCGTCATGTGAGGAGCTAACAGCTAAATCCCTGTCAGAGCAGAAAGAGTGATTCCTGCTGCTACTGTATCACCGAAGCTGCTCCCCTGTGGCAGATTTCCCAACACACACACGAACTGGGAGACAGATTATTTTCACCACACTTAGCCTCTCCAGGGGGCAATCTGTCTGTGTTACAATGGCGTTAGTCACAGGGATAGAGGTACTGTGCACAGCTCTTGTATTTTTTGAGATTCTCTCTCTTTCACTCTCTCTCTTTCTTTCTTTCTTTCTATCCATCTATCTCTTTCTCTTTTCCAAAGTTGTTTTAAAACACGAGTAATTATGCATATGTAAAAGTAAGTGATTGATCATGACTCATACTGGTAATTGCCTCTCTTCTTTACCATTACCACTGTATCGTAATGAAAAGAGAATATAGGGAAAAGTTAGAAACTAGCATAATGGGACATTTCGAAATGGACAAAATGTCTCATAATGATGCATTATAAGCACTGCTCAGAGCTGCAGGCTCAGAGGTTTAGTAATTTTGGACCCACACATGTACTGTTTAATCAGCATCGTTATCATTACCACTCTTCCTCCTCCACTCCTCCTACACTAAAGTGCTGAAGCAGGTGAATCACACAGCAGAACCTCACAATACTCAAGCGCATCTGTCCATTCTGCTAGTAGGCCAACCCCTCACTACCCTTTAACGATCATCTCAACTACAATGGCTCCCTTAAAAATAGATGTACCTTGCAATGCTACTAGCGCTAGTTGTTTGTTTTTTGAGGCGTCATATAATGAGCTCTAATCCTGGCAATTGATATGTCTCCATGCTTTTCTACAGCCCTAATAAGAAATGGTTTCAGTGGTAGGCACACCATTCAGAGCGGCAGCCATGTCTAATGAGACTATAATGCAGGGTTGAATGGCTCTATCTGCTGGGGGGAGGCAGCCCTCTCAGCAGACCCTCAGGCCATCGCCTCAGGTCCATTTCTGAGTAAATTGTCAAGTGTTCAATAATTTCCACTTATAAATGCCATGTTTTGATCACTGAGCTATAGCATTATGTGCCTTTTTAGCAGTTAGTTGGCTGTTTGACAAAGCAGATCATCAGTTCTGTTCATCCTTCCAATCCATCCAAATTATGTTTATAGTGGGAAAAAAAGTTATATAGTAATTTATGGAAGCTATCTCTAACTTCAGTCTTAACTACTACAATAGAAAACATGATGAGGATAGTGTAAGCAGGCAAGATCATGGCAAGAGACAGCAAAACTCCCTGTTGTAAAGCCCTGTTGAATCTACAGTGCACTTGAAACCCAAACAGTCTTAGATAAACATGGGAAATGGCTCCTTTATTTCATTTTATTTTATTCCTTTATTCCTGCGCGCAGGTCTCAGAGGAGCGCTGGCATCGATTGCTGATTTAATGAAAGCGTCTGTTCCTCCTGGCTCTCGCTCTCTCCCCCATTCCTCACTCCTCCTCCAGGTCACTCTGCTTAAAATGCCTCCGTTAATCAGATTTCTGTTAAAAGCCGTAAATAGAATCAGAGCTCTGGTGCCAAGCCACACTCCCCTTTACTCTAGTCTTCAGTCTCTCTCTTTCCCTTTTCTATGCTTTTCCCACCAATGTGGTGCATTTGGTAGGCCTAGCTTCCAGTCCCCGTGCTGTGGTAGCCCAGACGTAGGTAACAGACCGACAAATGGGCTGCAGGCCTACGTTCCTGGGTGTCTGATTAGTGGCTGGAGACTTCGCCAAGTGTTAGATGGTTGAAGTCTGGATAGCTGCTGATCCTATTTTACAAATGTGATCAAGGCAGAATCACTTGTACATATTTTTACTCTGGGGTGTTTTTTTTCTCTCTCTATGCAGCTAGCATGGCACAAATCAAAGGAACCTGCTTTAATGATAACACCCAGCAAATGCATTACAATATGAGAGTGAATAATGGTTCATTTTCATGTGCCAAAATTTGAAGAGCCAAAACATTATTCAGGAGTGCATGTTAACAAGATCTCTACTTAGGGATGAGCTGCTTTAAAGGTACAGTACTAGTAGAACAATATATAAATCAATGTATACGAAAGACTCCTCTTGGATTCATTAACACTTAAATTAACCACCTATTCATAGCTAAGTAAACAGGATACATCTTAGGGGAGGATTTGAGAGTTGTAATGTGGTACAAATTCATTTGTTACACCCTGTTCCAGTTGTTCATTATACTTTACATATGGAAGTAATTACAAGAGCAAATCCTCCCAGTTTGGCAGAGGTCTGCCTTTACTCAAAAATAAAAAAGATGGGCTGTGCACAGCCCCGTATGGAACAAGTGAAAGTCTCAACCTTGCCTTTACCGCACAATTTGTGTTGGGCCTATTTGAACTGGAGGTACTACCATGAAATGAAAACACAAACTGAGAAAATAGAAAACAACCTGCTATATTGTCCCAACTAATATCACTGCAAGTTCCTGAAAGTCACTGTTGATTCTTTAAATATTTACCCATGAAAGGCAATATGAAGGGGGATCAGAGTCCTGGATGGCTAAGTGATTCAGGGTGGTGGAGTGCTGTGGCCTCCTTCCCAGACCTGCCATGCAGGTTGGTTTATATATAACATCACTATACCAGGAGAATCTCTGAAAAGCCAAGACTGTAGTTTGTGCATATAGTGTATAATGGCACATAAAGGTACATAATATCCTACCAGACTGAAGTGGTTGTCTGTTTTTATTCTGTTTTCTTCCATGCACCTTTTTTCCAAGAGCACAGTGTTAGCTAGCTAAACAATATGACTTTATAACTTTGTTATGCTTGCTAGCAGGGGAAAACATCTACATCTAGATCCTGTAGATCTACTGAAGTTACTAAGTGACTGTAGGATTTGTATTAGGTCCTTGTTGAACTGCCCATGTCTGAAATGTCGGTGGTAGTAACCTTTATAAGCCAGCTGATGGCCCTCAGACAACATACCAATGGAAGCAGTCCCTATTAATCATTCAAAACGATTCATTAACGTTTTATTAAAAAATTACTTCATCTTAGCTAATTTCAATTGTCACATCTAAACTTATATAACATTATAACTTGCTACACTACACTACTCTTGTATATTGGCTAACTGCCACAAGATGAAGTTTGCCTCGTGGCAAACAGATCCACCTCTGCTCTCCCAAACAGAGTCCAAATCTGACTCACTACCTCGGGATGCAGTCTCCACTCATCTGACAGGGGACTTCCTCTTGACATGAGATCGGCTCCTGTGTTCTCCAGACATATTCAAGGTCTTGAGAGAGCAGAGAGTATACATGGCCCGAAGCCACAGGTTCTCTGCGTGTGGACCATACTCCGGCCTGCCTGTTTATGAAGGCCACCATAGTCCAATTGTCCATCCTCCCTAACACATCCAGCTTATCTGTGGGGTGAAGTGTTCTAGGACTAACAGAACCGCTGTCAACTCTAGTTGGTTGATGTGGCCATTTTCCCCTGGAGGCCACACATCACCCACACTACTGATCTTGTGAGACAAGTCCCACTCTTTTGACTGAGCCATGAGAATCAGGTCATCTATGTAAATAGACAAAGACTCGGTGCAGTGGTTCAAGAGCCATGTCCACACACTTTGAGAAGGTCCGGGGGTCCAGGGAAGAGCCAAACAGAATCCTGTTGTATTTGTACGGCATCCCCTGATAGGTTAAGCGCAGGAATTTCCTGTGCCTTGGTACCACTGGGACATGAAAGTAAGCATCTTGCAGGTCCAGTATTGGTCTCATATCGCCAGTTTTTGGGTACAAGGAAATAACTGCCCATATAATTAGAAATAACTTCCAAAGGGATTCACATATACAACAAAACTTTGTGGAAAGGTTGGTCATGGGGCAAGGACGAACTGATTAACTTTTCACACTGATTGGCCAAAGGGGGGCGTGGCAGTGGACACGGGTTCTCACAAAAAGGCATGTAACTTCCAAAGGGATTCACATAACACCATGAGGCCCTTATGTCGCCTATCAGCAGACATGGGGGCACTGGAGAGTTCATTTCCAGTTTAGACATAAATGCCCTACCAATTTTTCCAAAACTTTGTACAGTGGTAGATGGGCAGCCCTAGTGGCCTATGAACAGCTATAGTGCTGATTGGCCACGTGGTGTTGTGATAATCAGTTAAAATGTTTAAAAGTGGCTAGAATTTGAGCAGGCAGATCTCATATCCCTTTTCATGAAAATGTGTGCATCTCCTGATGTTAAAGAAGTTGGTAATAGTGCATGGAAGAAGTTATTAACTTTAGGTGAAAATCCGAACTATATATATATACATACATATATATATATATATACTGATATGATACTGATTTTGCTGATACAAATACATGTGTATATATATATATATATATATATATATACACTCACCGGCCACTTCATTAGGTACACCTGTTCAACTGCTCATTAATGCAAATATCTAATCAGCCAATCACGTGGCAGCAACTCAATGCATGTAGACATGGTCAAGACGATCTGCTGAAGTTCAAACCAAGCATCAGAATGGGGAAGAAAGGTGATTTAAGTGACTTTGAACGTGGCATGGTTGTTGGTGCCAGATGCCTGGTTTGAGTATTTCAGAAACTGGTGATCTACTGGGATTTTTACGCACAACCATCTCTAGGGTTTACAGAGAATGGTCCGAAAAAGAGAAAATATCCAGTTCTCTGGGCGAAAATGCCTTGTTGATGGAAGAGGTCAGAGGAGAATGGCCAGAATGGTTCGAGCTGATAGAAAGGCAACAGTAACTCAAATAACCACTCATTACAACCGAGGTGTGCAGAAGAGCATCTCTGAACGCACAACACATCGAACCTTGAAGCAGATGGGCTACAGCAGCAGAAGACCACACCGGGTGTCACTCCCGTCAGCTAAGAACAGCAAACTGAGGCTACAATTTGCACGGGCGCACTAAAATTGGACAATAGAAGATTGGAAAAGCGTTGCCTGGTCTGATGAGTCTTGATTTCTGCTGCGACATTCAGATAGTAGGG
This sequence comes from Centroberyx affinis, assembly GCF_046629955.1. Taxonomy (NCBI): domain Eukaryota; kingdom Metazoa; phylum Chordata; class Actinopteri; order Beryciformes; family Berycidae; genus Centroberyx; species Centroberyx affinis. The sequence goes on along the minus strand of NW_027278824.1, from coordinate 174,749 downwards.
TCAGAATTTGGCGTAAACAAAATGAAAGCATGGATCCATCCTGCCTTGCATCAACGGTTCAGGCTGGTGGTGGTGGTGTAATGGTGTGGGGGATATTTTCTTGGCACACTTTGGGCCCCAATTGAGCATCGTTTAAACGCCACAGCCTACCTGAGTATTGTTGCTGACCATGTCCATCCCTTTATGACCACAGTGTACCCATCTTCTAATGGCTACTTCCAGCAGGATAACGCGCCATGTCACAAAGCTCAAATCATCTCAAACTGGTTTCTTGAACATGCCAATGAGTTCACTGTACTCACATGGCCTCCACAGTCACCAGATCTCAATCCAACAGAGCACCTTTGGGATGTGGTGGAACGGGAGATTCGCATCATGGATGTGCAGCCGACAAATCTGCAGCAACTGCGTGATGCGATGTCAATATGGACCAAAATCTCTGAGGAATGTTTCCAGCACCTTGTTGAATCTATGCCACGAAGAATTAAGGCAGTTCTGAAGGCAAAAGTGGGTCCAACCCGGTACTAGCAAGGTGTACCTAATGAAGCGTCTATATATATATATATATATATATATATATATATATATATATATATGTATATATATCAGCAAAATCAGTGGTGTAATGCATGTATGGATGAGTGTGGCATGGTGTGTGGGGTGCTGAGATATAAAGTAACAAAATAAAGGTCCTCTAGGGCAAATCATCAAAACTTCCTTCCCTTCCCACTCAGCCAACTGTCCATCTGCAAAAGGACAAAAAAAGATCAAAAGGAACACAGCACGCAGAGATGTGTCATGTTATGCTTTATATACACATATACAGCATCTAAAGACACACTGAAACACATTAATGTGGCCAGACAGTGTTCACTCAATAGGAAACTGGCCCTAGACCATCATCCATGGTAATTATTTTAGTTGTGTGCTTTTTTTTGTTGAAATGCAACATGAGCCAGATCCAAACTCACAATGTTGCAAGTACATGATATGTCCCTTAAGCCACTGATTTATTTGGACACTCCTGAAGGACTGACAAATAAAGACCTGTTGTTTGGAAGTGTGTCACATGTTCAATTAATTTAGTGTGTACATAATATCTGTTTTCATCACCATCATGATATGATTTGATTATGCAATTTCCCTTTTTAAAAATTGTTCCTTGGGCTTGGGCTTACAAACCCTGATTAGTTACTGTATATGCTATAGGATTCTTTAAGATGAGAGACATTACTTTTCTTTCCAGCAGATAAGCAGCACTCGAGACTGCCACAAGGGCTAATCATCACATTGTTCCTGATGAATAGCCAGCCAAAATGATTATGCACTCTACAAAAACTCTTAATTAGCAAAATCCCTTCCTCAATCAAGTATCTAAATTACATTTGTACAGTTCAGTGATTACTGACCAAAAGGAGGATTCTTGAGCTGCAAAGAATACGTTAGGCCATAAATGGTCCCATCAAATGGGTGACCACTCACTGAATGAATCATGTCCTAATAATTAAATTGTATGGCATATCGGGAGTGTTAACTTCAGTGGATGCACATTGAGCGGCTCTGATTTTTTCAATAGGCTTTTAAAGAAATTAAGTGATGGGCTTGGACAATAATTCCTCTTTTCTTGGTCATTGATTGTTCTCTTTTTTTTGGCTCCTCCAGACCCACTTCGTTCCTGTAGTGAAGATTTTCATTCAATGACTCTTTCCTTATCCCTATAACTTGAGAGATGCAAGAGACTGTGCTGTCACAGTGATCACTTTTGAAATATCATATATATGAAATGATTTTACTTGAACCTCTTTGCAATTCTTGTTATAAGTTATTGACTGAACCTCATGAAAAATGATTAAGAAATTAAATAAGAAAAAAATGAGATGTATCAGAAGTATCAGAAAACAAAAATGTATTTAATCTCTAAGTTATTTTACCACATTGTACTATTGTCATGTGCAATAGACAGCCACTAAACAAACTGCAGAAGGAGGGAGAATACCACCATCTAGAGCACAAGTGTAGAGATGTCCTCAGTGTGTCCACTGGCTTGCCAGTTGAAACACAGCAGTGTTTATATGCATGGATATGGTATACAGAGATATTTCAAAAGATTATTTCACAGATCAGACAGATCTTTATCAAATTAAGTTGGCACAAGCATTTTATCAGAATGTATTTTCATTTTCAGATTTTCTCCCAGGTTAACAATGTTTAACATCAATATTACATTTCCTTCACACTAGTATATCTCTCGTATATCCCTAAAATGATGCAGATTCATTGTATGTATGTATACCTATCCATACAATTCAGCAGTTGTAATGTTTCACATTCTTTGTTTTTTTTTCACCTTATATAGCAAATGAGTGGCCTCTTACTTTGAGCAATATGACTTTGCCAAGAATATCACTAGTGCCTGTGTGTTTACAGTACCTTTAAAGTGATGGACTATTCCTGGATGTTAGCACTTCACATTAAAAAGTTTACATTACTATAATTGCCACCAAAATATATGAAAGTCTTGATAATGCCTCCTAAACAGAAGCAGAAAGCAGAAACAAGCAGTTGTCATGATATCTGAAATTATTTAAGCCCGTCAATTTTAGTCCCCATAAACCTGCAGCAACAAGAACATTTGTTTAACACACGGAGACTGTCGAAGCAGGAAAATTAGTCACATCAGGGAAAGCTTTTATTTTTAATGTGTTCTTTTTTCATTCTTTTTTTTTTACTTCAGAGAACTAACAATTTGCTGTAATCTGTTAGCATCCAGCTATTAATCAAGTGGTTGCTGGGCGGCCTGCGGGGTTGTTGTGATTTAAGGGCCATAACAGCGTCTTCTCTCTCTGCTCAAGCACCTGCATTTCATTTGTTTCTGTTTTTCTAAGCCGTAAATCTGAGCAACCTGTCAGTGTGCCATAATATTAGGCCAATAATCAAAGTCAATTATCGTCCTCTCTCCCTCCCCTTTCCCACCCACTCCCTCTGCCACCACCCATGCCTTCTCAACCTGAAAACCACAGTTATTGCAATTGCATGGCAACCGTTTGTTTTCTTTTTTTCAGCTTTCCCAAAGGGTTTTTTCTGATATCAAGCTTCTTCTAGATCAATACATAGAACTCCAGGCTCTTACCATTTGTCACCTCCAAAATAGCCTACCTACCTCTGCTGATGAGTGATAGATCTCCTCTGCCTTCTGCGTTCCTGAATTACTCATAAAGACTGATTAGGGCAGAATCAGAAGCTTTCTCCTCTCAGTCCTGTACATATCATCAAAAAAAGGGACTCCTGGAGTCAAGCAGCCATATGATAGACGAGCAGTTTCTAGCACGAGGCCAGGGTATTGTGCGTGCCATGAAGCCTGTTTTATAGGGTCCATGATAGATGTTGTTTAGAGCGATTTAAGCAGCCCTTATGCTGGTGTCAGCATCTGACCCCTCCGCAGTGATAAAGCTATCAGATAGAGAGAGTAGAAACAGAAGTGAAATATGGAGGGAGGGACATGAGTGCCAGATAAACTCCTGCATGCTTGGCACCCTCCCAGCCCTGGGAGGGGAAAGCCTTCAGTCTTATCTGCCTAAAGCTTGGAGGGTGGGGGGGCAACTGCAGAAAGAGCAGTTTCAGTGAAATTGCCTTTGAAATCCACATACAGGCAAACTTCCAAAACTTGAATTGAAATCAGGAGCCTATTTCCAGGGGTAAAATGGAGGAATTGCCTCCTCATTGCATCAATCAAGCCTCAAGTGTATATTAGTCTTGTTCCCCAGTCAGTCTTGGTCGGTTGATTGTTCTGTTACTACTGTCTGTTTGTGTGTAGAGCTCTTATTTTTGGATTTCCTGTGTCACCTGCTATCTATTCAATTAAACACCCAGTCTTGGGGTTTGATCACAACCTGCCTCGCTGTCCTGCGTTTGGGTCCTCACCACATCTCCCCGTGACATAAATTTAAGAAATAATTTATTTAAGCGATGTGACAATGATGAACTAAATTGGTTGAACTAAATTGGTGTAAACTACAAAGTGCACAGTGCAATTGTGGAGTATGTGTACCAGCAAAAGACTTGATCAGCGGCAGCAGGTGCTTTTGCTTCTAGAAGCCTTTTTCTCCAGTATGGAAGAAAACATCGCTCTCTGGATCAGAGCAAGCAACATTAATAATAAACTTTAAAATAAACTTAATTTATGCAGCACTTATCAAAAGTGAAGTTACAAAATGCTTAACAAACATATAGTATGGAAAAATGGCACAAAAAAAAAAACAGCAATAGTGAGGGAAAATTAAAAAGTTCAGTAGAGAACAAGCCTTAAAACCTATAAATAAAATGTTGAAATCAGTTCTAAAACTGACAGGCAGCCAATGGATGCCAGAATTTGAGTAATGTGGTCCCATCTCTTAGTCCTGGTCAAAAGGCTTGCCACCACATTTTGCACAAACTGGAGCTGTGCCACAGTTTGTTGGTTAAGGCAAGTGAATAAGGTGTTGCAATAGTCAAGATGAGAGGATATATTTATGATTATCTCTGTGTCACTGAGAGACAATTATCTAATTTTGGCGATATTCCTTTGTTGGCAAAAACATGACTGAACTAGCTTTTTGGAATATTGCTCAAGGTTGAAACTTGGATTGAAAGTTACACCTACATTTTAAGACGCAGCCTTGATGTTATTTGTTAAACATGGTCACTAATGGAAACAATTCTGTTTGACAGGTAAGATGTGAACCATTCCAGGGAAGTTCCAGATACATCAGCCTATTGTGTCAAGCAGCACTAGCACAGAGCACTCACCTGCATCTGACTTCATCAGGAGATCATTCATAAACATAAGAAGGGTGTTTTTAGTGTTATGGTGCTGGTGAAAACCTGACTGAAATTCTTCAAAAATGTTGCTTCTTGCCATGATTGCTAAGAGCTGCTTTAAAACCACTTTCTCCATAACCTTGGAGATAAAAGGCAACATAGAAATAGCCCTGTAGTTATTAAAGATGGTTTAATCAAGGTTGTGTTTCTTCAGAAGAGGCTGGATACTTGCCATCTTAAAATAGCTAGTCAGGGATACAACCAGTAGTCAGGGAGCTATTTTCAATAGACAGTAGGGTTGATTCCATAGCCCCAATGAACTCCTTGATGAATTTGGTGGGTATAATGTCTAGCTGACTGGTGGATGGTCTGATGTGAGATACAATATCCATAAGTTCTTATAGAGAAATAGGTGTTATTTGACTAAGCAAGTACAAGAGAGGTCGTGTTTTTTGTGTGTGTGTGTGTGTGTGGGGGGGGTATGGTTATCTTATTTTGTGCTTGAATGCATTATAGCCACACTGCAAGATCGTTAGCATATTAACTTTTTTGGCCCATTAGATCATGGCCCAGTAAAGCTGTCAAACCAAAACAGCAGTGGCCTAGACGCTCGACAGTAGGTGTTCAGATATCAGTTGTGTAGCGAGAGGTGTGAGCCTTTGTGCCTTGTGCTTGAGCCCATAGCAGAATGTGTCGCCTTGCTAAAAGCTGTCAGTCAGGAGAACACCCTCTCATGTACCCAACCAAACAGAAAGCAGTGTGTGTGTGAGTGGGTGTGTGCTTTGTTGTGTGTATTTCTGTATACGTGCACAGGTGTATTCATGGTTAAAAGGGCTGCACCGTGTCCTGTACACTTCCTCTGGCCAGAGTGTATTCTCCTGAGACCTGTGGGGTTTGCTGGGGAATTTCAACTTACACATGCCTTGCCCTTCATTACAGTTACAGAGGTGTCAGGTGAGCTCCATCGGGTGTGACTAACACAAACATCTCCTCATTGCTCACACTGTTACAGGATGCCCTCTGCTGCAAAGGAACAATATGGAAACTCCTTCACTGTGTGTCTGGTCAATCAGGAAAATCAAGTGTGCAGCCGTGTGGTGAAAATTAATTTGCAGATTTTGCAGTATTAAAAGAAAATCAAAATATTTGTATTGCCACTTATGCTATGTTCTCCCACCAATACTGCCTACAAAGTACAAACTCGTCACTTGCGAGCCAAAAGACAGACATCATATCTGCGTTCACCTGACTAGATTTGTTCTGTTTATTTAATTATCTTCTTGGCAACTTTTCACCTCACATTTATCCATTATGAAAAAATAGAGTTGTGGTAAGAAATTTAAATGTTGTTGCCAAGCAAAACTGAAAGTAACCCAGTTCATGAGAGAAATATATGATTATGATCTCTCTCTCTCTCTCTCTGACAACCTCTGTTGTCAAGTATTGGAGGCGTTGACTTTACTACTAAAAATCTTTACAGTAAGGGTCTCTGCGGGGCTGAAGGTAGAAGAGGGATCCTGTGGTGAGAGAAATTATATCTAGATTCTGTTTCTGTTACTGCAGAAGCACATTCTATGTCTGGTGACATGTAGCAGCAATGTCATTACCTTATGCCATACTTGTACTATTGAGAAAACATAGTGGAGCCAATGCTGATAATGTCTCACACATATAGTGTTGCTCAAGCATTCTTCTGCATGCCAATGATGTAGAGACTTTACTCTTATTACACTACCATAAATATCAAAGGCTGAAGTCCATGGCAAATGCATCAACTCTAACCATCAGCCATCAAACATATAGCAGCCAAAGGCAAACTTGGCAGGCACTTCGATCACGCAATATTCTGTTTCCTTCCCGTCACAACTGCCAATTTCATGGATGCTACTGTAGAGTTTTCCTGAATCCTGCCACCTTCCCTGGAGTGGAGAGGCTTTAACCATTCATAAATCACATTCTCTGGCCAATAAGCAACATTTCACTCTCATTCACATTTTCTTTTACTGAGATAGCCTGTGATGCTATCAAAGTCTCCTTGTTGGGTAAAATATGAATGGATTTTCAGTTTGTCACTCTATAATGCATTCAAATGAATTCTAAAACTGGTCACTCATAACTCCATTATTTACATACATATATCATTGTCTGCTGCAGTGTGCGGAACATGTCAACCAGTCAACTCACAGGTAATGCCTGTGGGAAACCCTGTAGGATTCTTTTATGAAGCAGCAAACAGAAGGAAAAGAAGTAAAACTGGGTGTAGGAGGATGAAGAGCAGTGTACCAGGGCCCAAAGGCCCGAGGATGAGGGTGGTAGAGGAAGGAGGATTCTCAGTAAATATTGAATAGTCAATCAGATTCTGCAGAAAACAGGAAGCAGAAGACACAGGAGCATGGGTGTGTTACCTCACTGGTTGGTTGTATGGATTGCTCATGACAGGTCGCACCTTAATTTTAGCAATGCAGACCAACTGCCACAAAGGGACAAGATTACATTCATTGTCCGTGTAGCAGAGCAGGGAGAAGTGGTAAGTAAGGAATCTATAAAGAAGTAAGAGACAATAAATGACTAAGCAGTCATTTATTGTCTCTTACTTCTTTATAGATTCCTTCTGTGAACTCACATTGGAGCCATATTTGTTATCATAATGGTGAATGAGCAGTTCAGTCCTTCATCTTTGCTTTCTCAGTTTAACAGATGATTGCTCTGGTTGGTTGGTTTCTCTTTGTAACAACATTCAGTTCACTGCTAAACACAGGAAAGGATGCAACACTGATCAAATTTCATGTTTCTGAATAAGACTGCTATCAATGGCAATTAGCTAACGTTACCATAAAATTCAACATGGTAGTAGTTTAGCAAAGCTCATCATGTATCATAGTATGATAGCTTGACAGTTCCAAAACTAAACATATGTAGCTCTATCTTTGTAAGTATCTAAGCAAATTGACAGAAAAAAGACAAAAAAAGAAAATTAAGGTAATGTTGACATTTCACGCTGCTAATGTTGCTGTATTGTAGTTGTTGTCAACTTACAATGCTAACATAAAGAGTTGCTGAATGTAACATTACAGTATCTACAGTATTACAGCAAAGATCAAGGTAAAACCTTCCAAGATAATAAGCCTCAGGATCATATTTGAATGCAGTCACATTGTTCTGCCGTTGGAAAAACGATGACAAATGAAAGAACAAAATCATGTAGTTTTAGTTTCTCATAGGCAGAGACACTGAGCAGTGAATTGTCTGCCCCAGGGTTGCACTGCTAATTGCACAAAGTAATGATGACATCTTGGATAACACATGCATCTTAAAGGACAATAGCAGTCTCTTTGTTGTTTTGTAGATGCCAGCTTTTGTAATTTCTTTCATTGTTAATGTTTTCATAGTCATTTTGGCACTGCCCCTTGCTTTCAGTCTAACTGTAAATTAACTTTGGATACCTTGCAAATCAGTTGAAATTACCCTGAAATCTGCTCTTTATGCTTGTGTGTTTGTTATGTTACCGAATTTGCTGTTTGGACCCACATCTAAACGATGCTGGTATTATCCTTTAAAGTCCCATTTCAGATTTTTGTGGGTATAGATATATTCTTGCATGGAAAATGAGCAACTTTCATAAGATATTTTAAACTCAAAATGCAGGACTGTTTTACTTACAAATAATAACCATCAAAAATAAAACTTATACAACCTTAAAACCCACATGTACACAAAACTCATGTGGTCATATTCTATCAGTCATTGTATGCATTGTATGTAAAAAATAAATAAAAAATGCCTTTAATCCAATGAATGAATTGAACATAAACTAGGCCAGGAGAGGGTTTCAGCATCGGGTGCCATAGAGTAATAGTAAAAATAGGGGCTTTAAATATTGTGCCACAGTAAGAAATGTATTTAACAAGTTTATCTTTAAAAAATTATTTTAGGAATTTTTGACCTATTAGTAATATGCCACCTTTCGATCCATCCAGTGCCATGCAGCTATAGTGAGCAAGTAAATCATGCAAATGCTGTAGAAATGCCTGTTTCTGGCTCTGGGATTTGACTAGTCACTGGATCTACAGGAGGAAATTGAACATTACAATGAAATAGACAACTGAATAATTTACAATAAAAAATACAAGTGAGTGGCAAAGTCAACCATGACCAAAGCCGAACTCTACGTATATTCCAACCAGCTGGAGATGAGCTACAAGTCTCTCCACAAGACGGAGAAGAGAGAACAGGATGGATGTTGGTAAGACAAAGTACTGGTACAACAGGATTGTTCCTCATCTATAGAGGTTACTCTTTTAGAACAGTATTACAAACCCAAGGGGGCCTTGAACCCCACTACACCCCTCCCACACACCCTCTATAATACACACGCTGCCCCAACTGAGTAGTTGGTGTTGTCATGTGAAATTGAGACCTATTGGTTGTAATCAGCAAATACTACAGGCCTGTCCCCTCAGAGAGCAGGTCACCTCTACTCCCCCACCCCCGTCCTGTCCTGATCTGTTCAGCCTTCACCAGCCCCATGTTTTATTCCCCATTTCTGTCCACTCACACTTGGCCCTGTCGTTTTTCACCCTGCTGTCTGATTGCTGGTTACACTATCTAACCAATCTCCACTTACAGCACCTTGTCTTCTCTGGCTTTATGACATTATTACATGTCTTTATCACCACCATCAATACTCCTGGCCCCACAGTGAGGTGCTGCACCACCCGGCCCAGACTGGGCCCAAACACTGTAAGCTTAGCCCACAAATCTTTAACACACTTCATTACAGTATATAGTGTTAGTTGGACAGAGGCAACTGAGGCAATATTCACCATTATGTACAGCATTAATGAGTTATCAATTCCACATTATCAACACTTCATTAACACGGCAGTGACAACACTTCTTGACCCACTTGGCTGGGTCTGAGATTTAATTTTCGGGTATATAAATACAGGCTGACTGCTCAGCCTTGACCTTGATAACAGAAGTTCAATATTTTGACTAACCAAGCATGTGCATAGTTTGTTATGAGCCTTATAATCTAATAAATCAAAAAGAAATTCAGATAGAAATCATTAAAAACCTAGCAGTATTTCCTATATCACCAATTCCAATGGATTAAGCATGCAGGAATGATGAAAGTCACACAGAGGGCCAGTGACAATAAAAATACAAATACTGTATGGTACAGTATGAGTGTAATTGCATATATTGTAAGGACATATTTTTCCTATTTTAAAACTGAACCTTTTTATTAATCCTCACCTAGCCATTCAGAAACCACCACCATTCTTTCTGGCACTTCCTTCTCTTAATCCTCACAAAGTGTCTTCAAATCCAGACCTCAACAAGTTTTTACAGATGTTCTCTCTGAATCTAGGCAGTTGAACTAAAATTCCTCTTAAAAACAATATTGAATTCAGATCATGATTTTGAAGACTGGAACATGTCCAAGTGCTGGCCAAAGGGGAGTGAGCCAGGGAGTGTTGATGGAAAGGGAGGGGTCTCCCAGCCAAAATTTAAATTATATCCTGAATAAACTGAACCGGTCCAACACCTTACAATAACAAAGGTGGAAAGAAAGCAAATCTTCACTCCATATCAGAGATGCTTATAAGTAGCCTTCACTGTATTCCCATATTATCTAGTCTGCCTCAATACTGTGTCTATTTACAGTATCAACAACATCCATCAACATTACAGACAAATGTATGTTGTAACTCCAAGGTTAGTCTTTATCTAGAGTTCATTTTCAATGTGTGTACACCCAGAGGTGCATATTTCAAAACATATTAAAATGTGACATTTGTTATAGAGGTTTTGAGTAGGGGTGGGTATAAAGGTACAAGGTAATACATTACTGCAGTTTATTTCAGTTTGTTTTGCTTGCACAGTGATAAAACATACAGTAGAGGTGATGAAAAATAATTGTAATGAAATGTGATGATAAAAAAAACAAAAACATATTTTAACACAAAACATTTTAAAACATAAAATCCCAAGAAAAGAGTCAGAAGGGCGTGAATTTTAGGTTGTTGGTTGTTTGCTTTTGCAAAACGTATACTGTAGAGGCTAAAGCAATTTTGATAAGAATCTTTATAACAATATTGATTATGTCAACCAATAACAAAATCATATCATATCAGTGCCTGCTGATACATATGGATTTTTTTTTTTTTATTTAGATGTGATTCTAGCAGAGTTGATAAAAACCTGATGACTGTTTCCCCCCATACAAGTCTGTGTATACTGCAATAAGACCTCAGCAATCTCCTCATAATTTTGTCTGTAATGGAAAGGTCTCTGACAATTACCGCTGTATACAAGTTAGCATGCAGTTTAGTAAACACACATCTATAGTAATAAACACTGAAACGTGTTCACTTAAAAATCAGCAGTACTTATCTACATTGTGTTCCAGTCATTTTCCCCAATTTGACTGAAAGTGCTCTCTTATGCATGTGTGTACTGTTTGTGTGTGTGTGTGTGTGTGTGTGTGTGTGTGTGTGTGTGTGTGTGTGTGTACATGTGTCTGTGTGTGCATGTGTGTATGAAAACACGTGTGCACACAGTCACTTCACTGAAATGGGAAATATTAACATGAGTGAGGTGTAATCTCAGTCTCACAATAGGCCGTTTCAATGTCAGAGGAGCACTGCACTGGTGGCAATTACTATTGACATCATGCTAATTGTAGCTGAATAATTAATACTTACTGTTCTGGCATACAGAGACCTGAAAAGGTGAGTTGGATGTGGCAGGATCTGAACTCTTTCACATTAGAATGGTGACTCTGTCGCTAATTGGAATTAGGATAATTTTGTTTATTGGACAATTATACTATTACCTGGTCCAGTTCAGGTCGAGTTCATGGTTAAAGAGACGGCAGCCATAATTAGAATCAGCAGACCACAGCATACTGATTACTAACAATTACAGTGTGAATTCAAATATCCACATGATCCAACACTCTTGAAGCTTAATGTATAAACACAATTACTGGACATGCAAAGCTGAATTCAACTCATGAAAACAGTGTATGTGCTGTGTATCTGCACAGGTGGATGAGCAAAGTGAACTTCTAGGTGCTGATACTTGTAAAGGACTTGCCTGCCCTCTGTAGGACTGCAAGTTTAAATTTTTTGTTATGGTTGTACAGTAGTAGAGCAAGATTACGTCTTGTTTTCTATCATATTTTAATATAATGAACAATATGTAAATATTGGTGGTCATTAAAGAGGACCTGTCCTGCTCACAGTAGTCCCAACTTTCAAGAAAGTTTCTATTGAGGTAAAAAAAAAAAAATGTATTTTTTAAATTACTTTAAATGTTTCAGGCAATAAGAGAATTTCCCTCTGAGGACCAATAAAGTGTAACATTGTTTTTATGTTGATTAAATTATACAAGTATTTTTGATCAGACACATTTTTGAATATTGTTGAATATTTTAACACCATCATGAATGTTCAAGGAATAATTAAATGTGAATTAAAAAATGACATGCCTATTACATGCCCATAGACACCTTTTCAAAAATTGGGTCCATTCATGTCCATCTGACATGAACATGATGGATTGTTTTGTTAAATAGTGGCTCTTTAAAGTTCACAATGTGATCTTGGTATATTTGGTATTCAAACAATTTATCAATCACACCTGTAATTTTAATTCTATGATTTAAAGGACTGCACTGGATAAAACTAAAAGACCTTTGGGTGAAAAATCGGTCTGAAATTAGGTTGGATACCCATAAAAAGTAAAAAGTGCCCCTACAAAGAATAGTAATATCACAGCCAAACGTTTAGGTTATACAGAAAGCATTATACAGCTTAAAAATGTCACGGTACTGTCTGTTATGTTACCTATATATTTAGTAAAGATCAATTTCCTCAATTGTATATAATGTATAATTTTACATTAAAAATACATCATTTACAGGCTTATTTTAGTTTTGTTATTCCTATGTGAGAAAAAACAAGATTGATAAAAATTATATTGACTAAAAATGTATATTGATATTGATCTGCCAATAAAACTGAGAGCTTAAATATGACTTGGAACTTTTATTCATTCATTTTCTCTACCCGCTTGATCCTTTCTAGGGTCATGGCGTGCTGAAGCCTATCCCAGCATGCATTGGGTGGAAGGCAATGAGGGACTGGACAAATTGTCAGTCTATCAAAGGGCTATGGATTGGGAAGAACTGCAACTTTTAATAAGATGTTAAAATAAATTATTTGTTTGGTATAAAAAAGAAAAACTGAATGTCCAGCTGGCACTCTTTCGCTGAAATCACTCGCCATCTTTCAAATTATCACAAAATTTGATATCTATCTATCTATCTATCTCTATGTAGGAAGGATGAGGGATACAGATAGCTGACTTAAAGAACCAAGCTACCACAAGACACATGAAGGCAAATAAAACATAATTTGATTTCAAGCGAGATGACACCTCTGATCATTTACTAGGATATAGTGGAACAAATGCCTCAGCTTAAGTGTGACAGGATGAGGTGATCCATCCTGCCCAAACTGACATGTGATCCAGCTCTGTTAATCTACTGTTAATGATCCTCCATTATCTTCTTATACTAATCCAACACGGTGAAGTTATTGAGGTTTCCTTATCAGTGGGATGTTGACTCATCAGGGCAACATCTGAGAGAAACCCTACAAATGCCAAGTACAAGTCATTTTACTCTGTCACATTAAAGAAATAGAACAGGATCTGAAAACGTGAGGAAAATTGTGTGATAGAGAGCATCTTTCAAATCTATTGGAACTGAGAGGCTCATGGGTTGGACAGCTAAGCAGAAGAGCTGACTGTACAGTTAGACAATATCGCCATCTAGTGAGCAACAAGCCAAACTATTTTAGGACCCTCAATTTTTTAAAGGGGCATTTCCCCCACTGTAAATGTAAACTGTTTTCTCCCAGCCTTTACTAAAATGTTTTGGGTTTTTAATAATGGTTTATAATGGTTTTCTGACAATTGGTTGTAGTGCTTTGATTTGGTTTCCCTATTGAATCCCTATTCTCTGTACCAAGTATGTGAAATAAACTTGAAGACTAGATTTTGGCAACAGTGTACATGAGATGCCATGCTATTTTGATAATATTGTTTCAGTGTTCCATAACATTGTTACAATATTTTCTCAAAAGTTGATTCTGGGGCTGATAGCAGCTTCCATGAGCTTCAGAACGTATCAGCCTTATCAGAAAACAGTCTTTGAAAAATCTCCAGCATGATGAACCTGCTTCCTGACAATATCACTTTAAAAAGAGAAAAAGGAGCATTACCACTAATAATCCTTCCTGCCACCTATGATCAAATGGCTTTTTAAATTAGATTTTATTAAATTATTTGTTGTTACTAGATCAATAAGCACATCAATAATGTGAGCATTAATGTGTTAACTTGTTAATGACACTACAGCTTGTTTGTTTGATTACAACTGATTAAAGTAGAGTTGTGTGCAATATGTGCATTTCAGTGTGTAGGCTCTGCTGTATGATGTGCAGTGGAGCGGCTTAACTCAAAATGTACTTGTCCACAAAGAGAAATGAATTCTCCTCTTCCCTATTCACGTGCGTTTCACCTATAGAGACAGTGCATAAAATAGGCCACGTCCATCGTGGGGGACGCTTTCCATTCACCTTGTGTGACTAATTGTACATCATTGTCATTATTCTCCAAATTAAACATGCCTAAAAGCTGCTGTGTGGTGGGCTTCACAGCCAACAAACTTAAAAATCGTGAATATAGTTTTTTGGGCTCCCGAGTAAAACAAGGGAGCCGTTGAGAAGAAAAATGGGGATCTAGGCAGTAAGGAGAGAGGCGCTGACAGTGGCTCATGGTAGAAGAGGGGGAAACTTTGGGACCCTGAGACTAAGTACATTTATAATGTGGCCAGCATTTTGTCACTGGTCAGTAACTTACCAGTAATTATCTAGTTATATTCTTGTAAGATAACCTGAATGTTAAAATGTGTTTAAAAGCTGCATGCTGTCCTAACATTAGGTTGCTAGCTAACATTACTGAGCCAATTCCTCTCTATAAAACAGATGAGTTGTATTCATGTGTGGGTCCCAGGATAGTTTGCTCTGTATTGACTGCCAGTCCAGGGTGCAAAAGTAATGAGAAATCTCACTGACTTGTTAGCTAACATAAGATAGTTGACAACAATCCAATTTAATAACCAATGTCACGTCAGCGTCACCTCAGACTTATAGTCTGAAAAGCATTCAGACTATTTCAGAGCATATTTCCAATTTTTAAATATGAAGTGAAATTATTCAAAGTCAACTTATCTTACCTGGTGATTAAATTAAGTAGTGGTAAATGTCAAGTATTTCACTTCAGGCCACTGTGTGGGATCAATTCAGCTTTATTGAAAAAGGACATTGATGGAGGCCAATTAAGTTCATTTTTTCAGTGTGCCTTCTCCTTTCTGTTGGAGGCAGTGTGCAGAAATAATTCTTTGACAGACTTGTCTACTCAAAAACAGGAAAAACCTTGTCAGGCTCTGTTAAGATTTCCTCCCGATCGCCGCTTTTGCCGGTTTGTTAGCGATATTGTTTTCCCCCACGGTGGGCATGGCTTTCAAAGTATGACGCGCTCTGGCTGCGTCAGACTCTTCAGTGATGCATAAGTGTGGCAGAAGCAAGAACTGTCATTCTTCATTCATAACACCGGGGTTGCAGCACAAAGTGTTTGAGTGCACTGCCTCTGTTTGTTGTGTGCTCTGTAGGGGATGTGTTGATGAGGGCTCATTTTTTCTGCATCAGCACAGGAGATGAATGAGATATGGACCTTGCAAGACGAAACCCCACACTATAGAATATATTAAAAACAGTATTCCTCTTAAATTAATTACACACTTAGACTTTTTGCTGACCTGCAGCTTTGCCAGACACCCACAGACACTTACATACAAAATGCTGCCCTTGCCTGGTTAAGTAGGTGATTAAAGTTTTATTGGTAATGTGGCTCTGACAGCCATTTAATCCATTTGTTTCTCTTTCATGAAGAAGCCTATTTGAGTGGCTTATCCAAATTCAATTACCCTTTACACCTCTCTTTTATTCCCAAAACATATTTACAGTTCTTTGCATACAATAAGAGACTTAAGTTCTCTTTTAGAAAAGTGTTAGCATAATCATGTGGTTTTAACAAATTCTGTATATAAAAGCATCTGTCCTGCAGAAGAGGTGGCTGTGAAATTTCTCATAAGCTATTTAAATATAGATAATTGGAGTTTAATATTGAGACATTTTCAATGAACTAACTATATCAACATCTATATGGTAGACCACAGTAATAAGCAGGTATAAGGAATTGCTAGTCAGTCACACATTAGCATTACTTCTAGGTGGGAGCTGTGCTGCTGTTCAAGCTGAAGACTAAGAATTATGTGCTCAACATTAATTGCCCTTGAGATGACAAGAGATGGATCAAAATAGCCACCAGAGCCTGGATATTTCATTATTTCTAAAGTTTCACACACTCCTCTCCCCTCCCACGTCTCTTCCCTCTTCTTGCTCTTCACATCTCTCTGGCTTATATTTTTGATCTCATTCCCTCATTTTCTCGACTGTCTATTTGGTAAGGAGAATTCGACCAAAATTGACTTCTGGGTTGATATTCCGCAAAAGACAATTTCTTCAAATTCTCCAAGATTTTTTATTTTATGAGTTTGAGTTCTGTGGACACACACGCATAAAATACAAACCTATGGGGGGTCATCAAATTTCCCTGCCAAAGACACAAAGGGCAATTAATGGAGAGTTATATTCATCTACCTATATTAACCATCTACATGTATTTTTCATTATTCTTCATGCTTAATATGGGTAAGAGAAGATGACTGCCACTATATTTTCTTTTAACCATAAACTAAAAATTCCAAAATGATCCTGGTAATTTTAGGAAAATGACTACATTTGCAGAATAAGATCCGAAGTGTCAATTTTGGTGGAATTCACTTTCAAAGCTTTCATTTGTTATGGTTTGTTTCTGTTTCTTTTCTTCCTTCTGTCCTGTTTTGCCACCTTTGCTCACATTTTCTTTGAATTTCTTGCTGACCTCCCATTTTCTTCCCTGATTTTTGCCATTATTGATGGGAGACAGATCATTTTGGTTCCTGACCTGTGCAGTGTCCTGCCCTGTATAATTTAGTGTCTTGTCCTGGGTATCATTAGGTGGCTACTTCTTCCTGCCCTTTGTGTCTTTTTTGTCCTATCCTGTCCATTTCTGTGTCTTGTCCTGTGTAATGTGTGTGTCCTGTATCATTAGGTGGCTATTTTCACCCCATACCCTTATTTCATCTCTATATACAGTATGTATACCTGCTATTGTCATGCTTTATCTTTGTACACATTTAGCACAAGTAAACTTTTATTGGATTGGCACCATTATTTATACATTTGAAGGAAAACAAAATTGTTTAGCCTACGGTTGAAAATGTTGCCTAGTCTGTAGCCTAAACAGCCTACAGCCCATTTTTCAAAATTGTATGCTGTCTGATGAAACAATGCACCCACATGACTGTGCCTGAATTCAAATACCTTTGATCACCATTTGTCATATAATTTAGCAGATTTAAATAATATGACAGAATAATTGATTAATCCAATATCGGGCATCTTGAAAATGTCACAGACTTGGATGTATACTGAGAAAAATTGGGAGGAGGGAAACGACTTGTAATGCAGAAAGTAAGACCATTTATTCAAGCTTAACATTGCAAAAAAATGTTAGAGAGCTGTGGAACACTTATCACTGGCTTAATGCACACTTGGCAATGCGTTCCGAGAAAATACTCTTCCTCAGGCAGCAATCAGCCTGGGGGCCGGACAGGACAGGGGAAGAGCAGGACAGGACAGGACAGAGGAGGAGCAGGACAGGAGAGGAGAAGGACTGCACAGAGGAGGAGCAGTACAGGACAGGGGAGGAGCAGGACAGGGCAGAGGAGCAGGACTGGACAGAGGAGGAGCAGGACAGGACAGAGCAGGAGCAGGACAGGGCAGAGGAGCAGGACTGGACAGAGGAGGAGCAGGACAGGGGAGGAGCAGGACAGGACAGGGGAGGAGCAGGACAGGACAGAGGAGCAGGACAGGAGAGGAGCAGGGCTGGAGAGAGGAGGAACAGGACAGGACAGAGGAGGAGCAGGACTGGACAGAGGAGGAGCAGGACAGGAGAGGAGCAGGACTGGACAGAGGAGGAGCAGGACAGGACAGAGGAGGAGCGGGACAGGGCAGAGGAGCAGGATTGGAGAGGAGCAGGACTGGACAGAGGAGGAGCAGGACAGGACAGGAGAGGAGCAGGACAGGACAGAGGAGGAGCAGGACAGGGCAGAGGAGCAGGACTGGACAGAGAAGGAGCAGGACAGGACAGGACAGGACAGGGGAGGAGCAGGACAGGACAGAGGAGGAGCAGGACAGGACAGAGGAGGAGCAGGACTGGACAGAGGAGGAGCATGATGGGACAGAGGAGGAGCAGGACAGGACAGAGACAGCACAATGTAGGTCACTCTCACACTTGAATAGGTATATTCCACTAAATGTATTCATATTGTAACAATATTTATATCAATAATAACATTATACAAATATTGCATATTTTTTAAATGTATATTCAACCCAAACAGTATGATTGCTTCCACTCCTATTTTTCAAGGTGTATTATGCTAAAACACTAGAGCCAGAATAAAAAAAAAATAGGACTTAGAGTCATAACCTTCAAAATAAATCCTTTATTGACAAACATGCATTTTTTTTAGTGATACAAAGAACACAAGTGACTTTATAGAAGGCATTTAAGTAAGGCTGACAAAATATACAAAGACATTGTTGAACACCAATTTTATACCAAACAACTTGGACAGGTGTCTACTATCTTTTATAAGTCTACTTAACCTATTTCAGTAGCATAAAGAATGAACCTGCCTTGATGTTTGGGTGTGTATTTTTAGCCCTGGATAGCTCTATATATGGAGAGCAAAGGGCATTTGAGTGCCGGCTTATTCTGTCTGCCTTGAACCAAGGAACTAGGGCTCCTGTTCTGTAGCCTTTAGTAACAACTGTGTCACTGAAATAGGTTAATATAGACTTATAAGATAGTAGACACCCCTCCAAATTGCCTGGAATGAGTTTGATGTTTGAGAATTTCTTTAGCAGCCTCGTATCTCACATAATGCCTATATGGCTATTAATATATGCTGTGAGAAGACAATTTGCAAAAAAAAAAAAATAGCTATTTAACAGAGTATTGTAATGCTTCCACTGAGCATTTTGATTTTTTTTTATTTATTTATTTATTTATTTATTTAAAAGGGACAATGTACAGTTCAAACATAAATGTCACCATTTGATGCACCATACCAGATTATAGCTGCAAACTAATTCACATCTATAGTCCCTTGGCAGGTCAAAGCAAAGAAACAGCCCAATAACAAACAGTACAGAGTAAAAACAACATACAAAGTTATACAAGAAAGAACACATAAGACTAGGGCTGCAGCCAATGATCACCCCCACCGCCGACCAATCCGTCGATCACCCCCTCGATCAACCGATCTGATAAATGTTATGTTATTCTGCACACCCTAAAACATCATTATTCTTTTTTCCAGGATTGATCAATTTTATTTCTGAGTCTAAATCACATTACTTCCAGTGTTATTTCTTTCCAGCTTTGGTAGAGCAAGACTCTGGCACACAGTTGTTTTTGCCAAATGCTGGGCTTGGAGACAGCCTCCTCTATTTCTCCATGCAGTGTGGACATTTGTGATCAATGCAATGCACTTGTAGGAGCTTCTGTCCCCAATAAATTGTGTCCCTTTACAGTTAATTGTTTTATCAAGGCCATCCATTTGCTTGTCAGATGGGCAGGGGCGACAAACCTACTCTTATTATTTGTTATTTCATGAATTCCTGGATATTTTTAGTGGCACGTGTACTGTAGAATAAGATTAAATACATCATTAAAAAAATCCATCCAAATCCATCATTCTCAGCTCTCTGTATAATTGTTTGCTGATACAATTTGGTGTCTGGGCCATCTCAAGCCAGAAGAATCAGCCATCCCTTTAGCCCGTAATTTTTGATACAATTAGGTATCTGACCCATTAGCCGTCCCATTAGCTTATTATTGTTTGTTGAAATCAATAGCGAGTTTAGAAATCATTGAGTAATCTTGAAAACTAGGGATAACCCTTATGCAGTTGACCTCAGCTGTATTTGGTGTTGAGAGCAGGTATGGAGGGCATGGCAGAAATCACTGTTGAGCATTCTGGAGGTGTCATGGGCTTAATTCAATGAAACATCTGTAAGGGGTGGAGACCACTTGATAATCCCAGTAACATACCCACACTCACATAACTCAACCTTACAACATTTACATCAGGTGGCAGGTCAATGGTGCTGCCTGTCTGATGGTCCTGCAGATTTATGATGTGCAGCCTGATGTCCTCTATAGTCACCATTTGTGGGTCAGTACATCATTCTTTTAACATTTTAATTGAGCTTTTGTATGAATGCTCACCCTCAATTTTGGCACAAAGGATTTCAATATCAAATCCTGTGTATTGGTAAATTGATTTTCATTAGTTGCCGCCTGGGCTGTCGTTCAGAATAAGGCAGCAGTAATTTGGCTCCATCACAGTAATCACTGTCCCAGTAAATTCATGAATAACTTCAAATTGCCACAGAATTTGTCCACCACAATGCTGTTACCCTGGAGTTTTAAGAATATGGGCCTTTTAAACCTTCTTATACTTGTACCTTTACTTTAGGTAAGCTGCACTAGGCAAGGCAAGGCATTTTTAATTATAGAGCACGTTTCATACACAGGGGTAGATTCAAGGTGTTTTACAGAGAAATTAAAACAACACAATACAAAGCTAAAATAACACAATTTAATAAAACAAAAAAAATAAAAAATAAAAAGGATTTAAAATAATAATAATAATAACATGATAATAAGGTCTTAGGTTTTAAAAACATTTAGTTGAAAGCGCTTGAGAACAGTAAGGTTTTCAGTCTGGATTTAAAGACTGCAATGGTTGGAGCATTCCTAAGGCCATCAGGCAGTTGGTTCTAGCGCTGTGCTGCATAATGACTAAAAGCCGCTTCTCCTTGTTTAGATTTTGTTCTGGGCACCACTAGCAGTCCACTCCCCAGTGATCTAAGAGGTCTCGTGGGGTTATATTGTTCAAGCATATCAGTCAAATATTTAGGGCTAACTCCATGTAGAGATTTATAAGTAAGTAATACAACTTTAAAATAAATTCTGTGGCTTACTGGCAACCAGTGTAAAGATTTAAGGACTGGGATGATGTGGGCTGTCCTTTTGGTTTTGGTCAGAACTCGGCTGAATTTTGAATAAGTTGCAGGTTTTTAGGAAGTCCTGTCAGAAGTCCATTGCAGTAATCAATTTTGCTGGAGATAAAAGCATGAATCAGTTTTTCCAAATCTTGTTTTGTCATAACGTCCCTGAATTTGGCTATGTTTTTAAGGTGATAAAATGCTGATTTTGTTATCGCTTTTACATGACTGTTAAAACTTAGGTCGGAGTCTATTAAAACACCAAGGTTCTTAACCTGCTCTTTTGTTTTTAGTGCCTTATCCTTTAGGTGAGCAGCAACCCAGAGCCTCTCATCTTCGCTGCCAAATAAAATTACCTCTGTTTTGTCTTTGTTTAATTGTAAAAAATGTTGAGACATCCAGTTATTTATTTGCACAATGCATTTGCATAATGACTCCATAGGACCGTAGTCATTTGATGAGAGAGCTAAGTAAATTTGTGTGTCATCAGCATAAGTATGATAAGCAAGGTTGTTGTTCTGAAGGATGTGGCCCAGTGGGAGCATGTACAGGTTAAACAGAAGCGGGCCGAGAATTGACCCTTGAGGGACACCACAGGTCAAGGGCATGCGTTTTGAGTTATGGTTCCCAATAGCGACAAAATAATCCCTGCCCTCCAAGTATGATTTCAGCCATTTTAAAATTGTTCCAGAAAAACCAACCCAGTTTTCCAGTCTATGTAAAAGTATACTGTGATCGACGGTATCAAATGCTGCACTAAGATCTAAAAGCACTAAAATGGATATCTTGCCTGAGTCACTATTAAGACAAATATCATTTAAAACCTTTAAGAGCCGTCTCTGTGCTGTGATTGGCACTAAAGCCTGATTGATATTTATCAAAATAGTCATTTAAAATTAAGAAGTGTGTTAGCTGATTAAAAACTGCCTTCTCTATAATTTTGCCTAAAAAGGGTAAGTTTGAGATGGGTCGGAAGTTGCTGAGGGTAGAGGTATCTAGGTTGCCTTTTTTTAATAAGGGCTTAACAACTGCAGTTTTCAAGGATGAAGGAAAGGTGCCAGAGAGAAGTGATAGTCACTATGTTAAGAACATCAGTTTCTATGGAGTTAAAAACATTTTTTAAAAAGTTAGTGGGCAAACTGTCGAGACAGCAAGTGGAAGAATTAAGGTGGTGCACTATTTCTAATAAGGTATCTCTGTTGATGGGGTTGAACTCTGACATCAGGACTGGT
Organism: Centroberyx affinis; assembly: GCF_046629955.1. NCBI lineage: Eukaryota > Metazoa > Chordata > Actinopteri > Beryciformes > Berycidae > Centroberyx > Centroberyx affinis. The sequence continues at coordinate 152,398 of NW_027278824.1, read as the reverse complement.
TTCCTTGTAGTTGTAGTTGGTAAATTGAGAGTTTGGGTCAGGCTTAAGCTAATCTCAAATCTGATACTATCAATTTTATTTTTAAAAAAGGACGCAAATTCATCACATTTATCAGCTGAGAGAAATTCAGGATCTATTTGTGGGGCAGGATTTGTCAGTCTCTCTACTGTAGCAAATAAGGTGCGTGCATTATTTTTATTTTTATTTATGATACTGGAGAAAAAGGATTGTCTAGCTTTGCAAATTGTGTTGTTGTAGGAGTGGAGCATGCCTTTGTAGATATCATAGTGTATTTGAAGTGTAGTTTTACGCCGTTTGCGTTCAGATTTTCTGCATTCTCGTTTCATTAGCCTTATATTTGGGTCATGTCTCCAGGGTGCTTTCTGTTTATAAGTGATTGTCTTATGTTTTACTGGTGCAATGTTGTATAATATACAATATTTTGGAACTGAAGTTATTCAGCAGATCATCAACAGAGTCAGATGTTTCACTTGAAGTTGTAGATATTGCTTGTCTAAAAAGAGCAGCAGTATGGTCACTTAAGTACCTCTTTTTTACAACCATAGTTTGGGTTTGAGGATTGGATGCAACAAGCAAGTCAAAGAATACACAAAAATGATCCAATAGAGCCACATCCTTGACCAGTGTTGAAATATGGATACCCTTAGTGATGATCAAGTCCAGAGTATGTCCTTGAGAGTGGGTGGGCTCCTTCACATGCTGACATAGGCCAAAAGTATCAAATAGTGCGTTAAGTTCATTTGCATAGCTATCCTTTGGGTTATCAACGTGGATGTCGAAGTCGCCAGCTATTATGAGAGAATCAAAGTCTGTGCAAATTGTAGATAAGAGTTCACTCAACTCCTCGAAAAAATGTCGTGCTGAGTGCCTTGGAGGTCTATAAATAATTACAAGTAAAATGCGAGGTGAACATTTAAAGATAGCGCAGAGGTATTCAAATGACATAAAATTACCAAATGACACTTGCTTGCATTGGTATGAATCTTTGAATAGGGTTGCTACCCCCCCCCCCCCCCCCCTCTTCTGCCCTCCCTGGTGGTGTTAATAAAATTATAGTTCAGGGGCTGATTCAATAAGAGTGTTTGCACTACTGGCTTTGTCCAGCCAGGTTTCAGTTAAAAGCATAAAATCAAGGTTATGTGCAGAAATAAGATCATTTACTAAAAAACATTTATTTGTGAGGGATCTGATGTTGAGAAGAGCTAGTTTCACTGTACATGTAGTGGGTGTTACAGGTATGGATTTGTATGTGATATAATGTAAATTGGAGAAGTTAACAGCTTTAGAATAACCTCTATTGATTCTATTGCCTCTAGTGATTCTATTGCTAATTAGTGTGATTGCTGTAAGCAATCACCACCATCCGCCATCCGCTTCCATGATATTTATAACTCAGCCACTGTATACACTGTAGAAACTCCATTCAAATTTCAAAATGCTCAGTGTGGCATACTAATCAACTGTTCATAAGCTCATAATGATGACATGTATAGTTTATGAATTATAAAATACATGAGTGTCTATGGCCTTCCATCCGCTACCATGATATTTATAACTCAGCCACTGTATACAGTAGAAACTCCATTTAAATTTCAAAATGGTCACCACGTCAGCTTACAGCAATCACACGCATTTTCTTCAGGAAATGCTTTTCTAGTTAAGATAGGTATAGTCGAAGTTCTTGGTCCTTCATTGCGCTTTGGGTTCTCTGAGAAGTCCATTTGTTGCATTGAGGGAGTTGTTTGTGAGGAGCTGTAAGTGATTGGGAGCGCCAGGCCACAGGGTGGAGCTGATGAGCGTAACAGTGGGGGTCGCAGCAGTGGTGGCGCAGTGGAGTAGTCGCTGGAGCTGGTAGTTATAAGTCAGGACCCGGGAGTGTTAAAGACTATATAAAACAAGTTGTCGGTTAAAATACGTCCGCCCAGGGCGCTGGGGTGGATGCCATCATTTCTATAGAAAGAAGGGCGATTCCAGAAAAGATTAAAATTGTCGATAAAAAACGCATTGTGCATTGCACAGATAGACTGAAGCCAGGTGTGGAGGGCAAGAGTCCTGCTGAAGCCACCGATGCCTCGTTTAAAAGGAGGAATGGGGCCGGACATAAAAATCCTTCTGCCACAGTCTTTAAGAGTGAGAGAGTCAAGGAGCTTGGTAAAATCTTGTTTTAAGATTTCAGACCTCTGCTCAGAGACGTCGTTGCAACCAACATGGATTATAATGTTGTGTGCACTGGGATATTTGGCAAGGAGGTTGGTGCATTTTTCCATAATATCAGCCACCTTAGCGCCTGGAAAACAAAAGCACTTGGCGGATTTTCTTTGGACTTTTCTTAGGCAACCAACTTCACATGCTGGCAGCTCCAAATGGCCGAGATAGCCAAACTTTGAAAAATTTGAACTTCAATAGCCAGAAATCATATAACGTGTCATCAGTAAAAAGCACAGTACACTCATGTTTACCAACCCCACGCTCTGTGATCTCTTTACACCAAAGGATACCAAAGGGATCAGAGAGGGTAGAGACTGAAGACACATCTCCTCAGTTTACACCTTGACCCCAGTTGAATTAACCTCTATCATCTATCATAGTGGCAAACTGTGCGTTCTGGACCTGGGCCTTCACTCGGTATCTCCCACCAAATTATCTCTTCAAAATCACGAATAAAAACCTACCATAGACAATGGTTACAACCACATAGGCCAGTGATTCTCAACCTTTTTCATACCAATGTGATGGCTGCTACCTTAGGTAGAGGGCACCGCCTTTAGTAGGCGGGCCATTGGAACTGATTAGCAGTCCATTCTCCTCATAAGGACAGGTGTGTCAGCCAGCCTTCCTTTGTTTGAGCCTGACAAAAGTTTGGTGTGTAGGGTACTTCTTCTTCTGCAATACAGCTGATGCAGGTAATGCAAGTCTAAGATTGAGATTGAAAAACTGTAATATTTAGTTCATAGTCTTATATTGTTTTGGTGATTCAGATTTTAGGGTGGCTTTGTCCCTCGGTGATTTCTGTGTGGCCCAGTGGTTATGGTGAGTTTATTATACCTGCCCCTCCCCTCATATATGAATGTGTTACCAATGTTACCATGTTCAATACTGTACGTGTGTTCCTATATGGTGAGGATTCAGACTGGTCCCGTGCTGTAGGCCTTGACAGACGTTCCGGGCAGCAATAGGCCAGTCACCCTTTCCGGTGTCACACCAAGCATATCCTACGCTCCATGCAGGTACCTATTTGTAGTGGTAACAGTAGGAGGGTTAACCCCTCCGAGGTAATGTATGAACATCATCCCTCCAATATAGAGGATTGACACCTGCATTCTTTTCCCTTAGGATTCCGTGCCAGGCTGCTGTTTTGCCTAGTGTTGTTTTGCTTAATGTGACTTTGTCCAGCAACTTATTTGATTGTTTTATTTGAACTGTTTTATCTGAAGAGCATTGGAAATTGTTTTTATATTGTGTATGAGACCATTCCTGCTTTAGTGCTGGAATTTTATACTGTTGAAGACGTTGTATTGTTAAAAATAAGCTTGTCCATGAACCAACTATTTCATCGTGTACTAGACCTTGCATTTGTCTATCTTTCTTTCTTTTGAGCAGAGGGACTGCGCTGCAGGGAGTAGACTGGGTCCTAATGTGTGTTCACTGCATGCGGTGTGGTAAGCTTTTGGTATGGTGAGCTTTAAAGTTTGCAGTTAACCCTCTTCACCTAGCGTTCATTGGATTTGCCGTATACTAGTGTGTATTGTGCACGTGGTGTGTCATTATTGGGGTTGTATCTCCCTGTAGTACGTGCCCTTGTCTCACTCTGCCCCCTAGTGGTGGCTTTTCTAAATTATTGCTCTCTGCTGTTACAACCTGCATCAGGCTAGTCAAATATTTTATCCATATTTATGATTTGTAATAAAGAGATTATTGTCGGACTAACCTGTTCCTCTTTTAGTTTCTTTGCAGCAGTTTTTCTCTTTCCCTACAGCAAATTAAATAAACATTTTGTGTGTACCGAATGCACGTCTCCTGCTCTGTCTCTAACCTTTTTAATCTAACATTGTGGTAAGGCCCAAGTATTTGGTTGGGTCCGTACGTCCTAGGCCATAGGTGGTACAGGACAATTTCCTATTTCTACTGGGCCCGGTCACACCAAGGACTGCAAATTCAGTACACATTAGGGCCAGGGACCCCCATTTGATGAGATTTTGTCTCTCGGACCCAAATCTGAGACTATTTTTATTGTTAGATATGACTTTGTCCAGAATTCCAAGACTATCTGTATTGTAGGTAGAGATATAACACTGAAACTATGATCAAAACAGGCATTCTTCTACATTCTGTAACTGTTAATTTCTTGTAAATTCAATTATGGTGAAGTTTAACAATTCATCCATTTTCTGGGGACCCCCTGGAACCTCCTCAAGGACCCCTGGTGGTCCCCAGACCCCACGTTGAGAACCACTGACATAGGCCATCACCACAGTTTAGAGGACTCAGAAGAAGAAACATGAAAAAACACAACAGAGCCTGACCCAGGCCCAAATTATTTCTTTAAAAACTAAGCTCTACTCGGGTAGCAGACCTCTAACGTTACCACAGTTGCATGTAAAATCTGCCACACTATCACACCTTTGCCTTTACCATTGTAACGTTATACATTTGCTCACAATCCAAAGAACTAAACATGAAAAGTCAAAGCCATTACAAAACCATTACAAAATTCAACAGCACATTTGTCCATAAGCATACACTGTATATCAGCATATCAGTTAAAGTTTGATGCAACACTGTCATAAAACCAGCAGTAAAAAAAATATATTTAACTCACCAGTGCCGTTCACTTTAAGACAAAATCCATCCTCCTGTCCTTTTGGATAAATTGTCCAATAACCTGGTCATAAAGTTGATTCTTTGCTTTCAAATCAAAAAGGAGTTTCCTTATCATTCCCAGTTGCTAGCTTGAAAAACTTGAAAATGTTGGAGAATATCCAGATTTTTGGGTGTTGGACGTCCTTTTTAAACTATGCTAATTAAGCTTGTCACTAAAGGTTCGCCTGCAGAAAGGTGACTATAATAAATCCGCAACGATGTCAGACTTCGCTAGCTAAACCGCGTGCTGAGATAGCGATTGCGTTCAGCTAACGGACACTGCACGGCGGTGACGGAATAGAGCATTCGAGAATACCCCGAGGCCGTTGGAAAATCTGAAAGAATACGCCCAGAGGCTACAAATCCAAATTTGATTGGTTGATCAAATTGTCTATCCCACATTAAGTTCTCATTCTTCCACCGAGACGCCAAAGGCCCCGAAGGGAGAAGCTGATGTAGAAATTCCACCCAGCAACGCCAGAGAAAAATTCTGATTGGTTGAATTTTTCCAACACACATAACTGCCAAAAAATGAAATTTCTCGCCACGCACAGACACTCACACAGATGTAAGATGTTTCAACACATAATATAGACATTTTTTCCATTTTAGCATTTAGGACTCTAGGGCCTTCAGAGAATAAAGGCCATCTTCTTCTCCTTCTATTCCAGCTAGGCTTAGCTGATGAAGACTGTGATACATGGTCGGTTTGTCTACTATTAACAAAATGTACTTATTTTAAGTTGTTTTGGACAAAAGCGTCTGCTAAAAGACATGTAATGTAATGTAATGAGGAAAATGATCAAATGTTGAGTCCAACTTCCACTTAACCCCAAAGTGTTTCAGTTCAGTTGCTCAGCTCAAACAGTTTAAGACTGGTTGTACTGGGTGGCTCCCAGGTGTGTATGTGGTTAACTCTGATTTGTATTCATCCATACCTTAATACACAACAATACAAAGCAGCATAATTACATGCAGAGTCAATAGAATGCAGGATTCAAGAAGCATTTATGAGAAGGCTGACTACATACAGCAATAAATCACCTTCATGACACAGACATCCTCAGTCTTTGGAAAGAAGGGAGCAACTCAAACTCAAGATATGGAATTGTCAATAGTAACCATTTTTCTGTTATATTCTCTCTATATAAATACTACAATATAGCCTGTAGCTTCTTGTATTCAGGATAAATAGTAGAGATAAAGCCCCATGTCAGCCTACTGCTAAAAATTTGAAAACAGCCCTTAGATGACCAGATACCATGAGGCAATTTGAAATAGATTGGATTGGGTGGCCAGTCTGTAGAATCATGTAGGCCTGGTTGAACAAAGGTCTCAAATAGAGGGAGGTAATGAGAGCTTGATTTAATTAGTGAATTAAACTGATCACAGTACCAGGTGTATCACCAGGTGTCTGTGATTAAGTGAGATTTACAAAGGGAATGTTAACTTTAGTTTGTTCATGATTCCACAGCACAAATATTCTAAGAGTGAAATTCTAATGATTTGTAGACTGACTTTCATTCTTCTATGCAAACACAGAAATCACCATCAACACAAGTTTGTAAGCAACATGACCATAAACAAAAATAAGGTGATGATCAAATCCAAAGATGCTATGTTGATACTTGTCCTTGTGGGGAATGTTCTTCCCAAGTTCCCCTGGAGAGAACAAACCTCTCAACAACATGACTACAGAGAACGCATCTTTACACTTTGATATAGGCTGTGTGCTTGAGGTTATGCAATCAATTAAGACACACAAGTTTTCATTTCCCTACCTGTTTCAACTGGCTATGTACTTTAGCACTGCTTATTTGTGCCAGCTAGTATGGATGTGAGTGATGCATGAATCTTGGAGCTTCCCATTCGTTCCTGTCAGCCAAGTCATCATCCTCAATATTTTATGGTTGGTAGTAATCTTCAGGGATCTTCATCTGTCCTCCATCCTTGGCATTCTTTTGCTTTGGAATTATATTTTGGTCATTAGAAGTTATATGAAACATGTTATTGAGGACAGAATAGATGAGGATAATGAGAAAAACCTACAATTGTAGAGTTCAAATTTGTTGTGTCTCTATATGAGTAAATTCTGGAGCTATGCACAACTCGTGTTGGGCTCACTATTCACAGAAAGTAATATATTCATTACTACTTATTAAAATTAATATTTTACTTAGAGCAGTAATTCATTACACTACTGGTTATTTTACTTTCTTTCCTTCTGACCTTCAAGATAACTATTTGCTTTTCCTGTGTGCTTCTTTGTAAATGATCAGGGAAACCAAACAGGACTGATGTTTAATGTTCTTGTCATCCTTTTGCTTGCTCAGTCAAATCAAAGTACTGGAAATTAAAAAACACAAAAGCAATTCATGCAGCTAAGAGCGCACTGCTCAAAGCCTTATCAGTCCATAGGCCTACAGCAAACAATAATGGAATAATCTAATTCCATAGTGACTCACCAGTGAAGTTCAGTGCTGTGGTTGATGTGGTCCCAAAAAGTGATAAACCTGACAGGTGTTAAATAATCAACACAATTCATGGTGACTAGCTATGGTAGCAACAGCTATGGTAGTTAGACTGCCTTTTTGGTAATTAGCTAGTGCCAAGTTACCTCACCTTAAGTTGTTTTGCACTTGCAGCATTCAAATGAAACACTGCTGTGGTTGTATGCTGGTGGGGTCTGAGCATGGAAGTATTATTAGGGTCACTGAGCATGTGCAGTTTTCCCAGTCCGCTGAAGCACAATGTTGCAGAGGAGCAGCTTGACTCAGGCCCCACCAAAGGAAAACACTCAGCACCAGGCACACAAACAGACACATTTCTCACACACAAAGCAATGTTTGTTCCCAGAAAAGCAAATGGAAGCAGTTTTGTGATGATGACATAAAAAACTATAAAAAAAAATTAGAAAATGACTAAGTTGAATTATAACTCTGACTATAGGCTGAGAGGAGGAATGAGCAGAGAGTTATCAATCATCCCATATTTCTGGGCACCACCGGGAACAGGAGTTTCAGACTGGATTCTGCTGTCAATGAAATGGCATTAACGGAAAGGTTGCAGCAGAAATGGCCTTCTGCTGCAGATATCTCCTGTTGAAAACATCAAAGGTTTATTTGGGCTTAATTAAACACAATTATGCATCAATCAAAGTTACAAACGCTTTTGCAGATCAGAAGGTGAGACAGTTTTTTTTTTACTATTAAGTGGATTATCATCTAAACATTGAAGGTCTTTGTTGGCTCAACAGTCTTGCACCTGACATACGACTCATAATTTCTTTGCACCACAGCGCCGTCTAGTGGGGCCACGCCCCATCCAACCAAATGCAGAAATACTATTACTTTAATATCAGTTGGCCAGACTCCAGTTAAGGTCTTATTTGGGTGAAGGTATTTACATCCGTCTTTGATACCCTGCAATTGAGTATCCCTGTTGCCATGAATAAACCAATTAATAAATTATTCCTGTCCTCCTGTGGTGTCCCGCACACAGATAGAACAGTCCACCAGCAAAAAAAGTCTGAAAAAGATGCAACCACCAGCTACTCTTTTTGACTGAGCAGTAGGTTACTTCTAATACAGAAGAAAGCAACAGTAATCCCAATATTAATAGTAATAGTAATAATAAGCACTGCTTGCCTCCATGTTTTTTGTTGACATCAATGTACCCATATGTAGGCTATCCAACTGTACCCATAACTCTGTACAAGTCTGAGTTTGTGTAGGCAGCATAAACCAAAAGTGAAAAGAGTAATATGTTTACATGCTACAGTAACCCGTTTAATATAGGAGTAAAACAGGCATCTTAAACGAGTTTCTCATAATCAGAATATATATGAGTTTAACCAGGTCATTCTTCCCTCTGCACAGGAAATCAGGAGAACATGCTGCACTTATACAAAGCACACATAGCCTGCCATCTGTGTCATCTTGACCATGTTAAATGAACACTGAATAACAACACCTGGCTGCAGATGGTTTCAGATGATCTCAGAGAGTGCTAAGTACAGGGTATATTTCTCTACTCTCTAGATTATCTTTGATCCAATAATGTGTTGTTGTTTCTGTCTTACTTTTCATCTCCTCTCAGGGACTATTCACCCTGTGGCATTATTACCCAAAGAACCATAACCTTACTCTCAAAATCAAGAATATCTAAGCATATTGAGTTTGACTTTGAATTTTTTTTTTTCCGGATGAGGAAACTAGTGGTCATCAGAGCCTGTGTGTTTATAAAGCACACTCCCTATTCCCAAATTTCCCTGAATTCCTTTGTTCCATAATGACCAAGTCAACAAACCCAGGTAAACACCTGCTCATTTTTGGCTTATATGGGTCTTATTGCTGGCCACAAGAGTGTCATGAATAAATTGTGTATTCCATCTTTTAGATAATATGACTATAAGCCATTTTTCCATGGTGCTTTCAGCATTCATCAGTAGACTGCTGCAAAGTGGCTGTCATGACAGAAGTTAACCTGATCCCTATCACGAGACCAAACTTTTTTGGGCCAGCTTCTCATTCCTTGTGTCACTCTCAGATAGGATGACAATGACCTGATAGAGTAGATAATCAGTGCCTTGCAATGCGGCTAGCAATGACTAGACAGGCTCAGTGGCGGTTTAGAGACTAAAGCATGTAGATAAGAAATTTCAATGGCATGTCTCTTGTGTTTATTTTGTCTCCTTGTGCTTTTGAAATGAGCAACATATTTCTTAACTATATATTAATACCATGAAACATGTTTTTGAAATAAAAAAGTACATCCATACAATAGTGGTTACTTAATAATAACTACTCAATAATGAGCGACAGTAACTTGTGATAGCTATTATGGCTAATATTTTTAATTTTTTTGATTGATAGGCCACTACTGATTAACAGAAGAAGAAGGAGAGAAGAAAAAGAAGAAGAGTGTGAAATGTGAAACGTGAAATTGTGGGGAAATTAACTTTTTGCTTGCCCCCCTCCAGGGAGGTCAGGGGTCAGAGGTCAGGGTCAGCTGCAGACCAGCGCCTCTGGAGCTGGTAGAATTCAGTGTCTTGCTCAAGGACACTTCAGCAGGGTGGATGCTTACCAACACGGGGCTTGAACTTGAGTCGTCCAGCTGAAGAACAGTCTTTCTAACCCCTAGGCCACCCTACCACCCCAAATTTAAACACACCTAATTATAATATATGAAAATGTCTTATTGTCCAATTACAAGAAATGCTGCAGTTTTTTTTTTTGTTTTTTTTTTATTTATTTAAAAAAAAAAAAAAAAAAAAAAAAAAGTTTTAAGTTCTATAGAATTGGCTAAATTGTGACCAGGAAACTTTGAAAGGCAATTTTTTTCTTATCTTAGAAAACATATAAAATAAAAAATAATTTCATAAATGATGATAAAATGATAATAAATGATGATAAAACTTGTATATTCTGTGCTTTCCACAGGTTTTTAGGTTATTTATGGTGGTGGAACGGGATGGGCAATGCAAGTGGCGTCCTTATGTGAGATTGATATGTTATTTTACCAGTTTGGGGAGTCAGTTTTCCATCTATTGAGGTGAGCCACAACAAATAACTCTATGTATGAGAAACACTAATGCTCCTGTAAAATCAGAAGACTCTAGGCCTCTAGGTCAGTGCAGTCTGGGTTCTTAATTTGCATTTAAGAGCTATTTTTCAATAGCTCTTTATGCAGATACCATTATTACCCACTGCTAAAGAAGCATTGCATTACTCTCTGGGACATTCGTGGACCCCCCTAATAATCAAGGCTAGTATTTCTGACAGAGACCCTTGTACTGCTAATGCTGCTATTTCAGTCATGCCCCTCAATCCATACTTCACAATAGCTGGAGAGTTGGACTAATCCAATATTCTGGGTCAATAAGCACCAATGTTATAGGTGTGATAAGGCCTTAGGCTTTCATTCAGAGTGAGTCTCTCCTCTCCCCAGTCTTGAACTCACCAGACCTGCACTTGCCATCATATAATAGACATCCACACTGCCAATCAAGCTCATTCGGAAGCTTCCTTTCAAAAGTACAAGTTTAATCCAACTTTCTGAACTCCTGTTTCACATGCAAATAGCAATGATGAGAGAATCTTTGGATCAAGTAGGCTATATCATTGCACAATTCGATTGATAAGACTAGGAACCTTCCCAGAGTATAAAAATCATTTAATTACTTAGAAAAGCCCAATTCATAATTCAAAAATGAACAAAAATAAGTTATAAATAGAGTGCAAGTCAGTAACAGCACCCCTGAAAATCAAAATATGGGATGGGATTATGTCTGCATTTGGAGTTAACAATTAGTTAGGGTTAGGGTGATTAGGTTGTTGTTAGTTAGGGTTATTTCAAAAAGCTTATTTTCCATTCGCAGGTAATATGCTTCAAGAATCTATGAGAAAATAACCTCAATTTAGCCCCATGATCTCAGGCAACTCACCACCTTATGGTGTTTGGTGGCACAAGTAACAGGTGCTACTGTACAGTCTCACAGCAGAATCATAAACAATACAATAAATACAGTCATATCTGTTCTAGAAGAGTTGGAGATTGTAAATGACATGTTCCCAAGGCTTGTCCTCGTAAGCTTACAAGTCATTCCTGTTGACTCTAACTTTGTTATACATTCTCTTTCCTATAGGCCGTCATTATTAAGTCTGAGCCTATTTTTCCAGAAATACCAGTCAGTGTCTACCTTCATACCAGCCCTGTTTAAAAGTGTAATCTTGGACGGCAGTGGAATAGTTGATTGGGGTTGAGGTATGTGTCTATAAGTGCTTGTATATATGCAAGGGGTCTCCAGTGTAATAGCCGATGTGATAAACTGTATCTCTCATTATTACAATATGTTAACATTTTCCATTTACTATTATGTAGAGCGAGTGACAATGAGTCCAACAATCAACATTTCAAGCAAACATTAATAAGGAGTGCAAGAGTCAAAGCCACAGCACCCAAACAAAAGATGTAGCAAATGTCCCTGTGTCGCTTGAATCTTTGTGTTTTGTAGAGAAGTGCTTTGTATAGGAGCCAGGCAGACAAAATAAAGTGTTTTTGAATAGACAGAAGCAATATAAGGTGCAAGTATAGGAGGAAGGTAGGGGAGAGGAGGACGTGATGGGGGGGCAGTGGGGGGAGAAGAGTAAGCAATGTTTTCCTTCAGGAGATAAGCTCTCCTGTGTGGCTCAGTGGGCAGAACATGCCACTAACCCATGCCAGGGTTAGGGGTTCGTTTCCCACTCAGGCCACCCATGCTAAAAATATATGCACTCGTAATACTCGTAAGTAAGGAGGGAGAACAGTCAAGGCCAGTTGGAGTTATGAGTGGGCACACTGCAGGGAAAGAAGAGTATACCCGCTTAAGTCTCTTAACGTCACAATGAAATGAAAAACTATACTATTTCACCTTTTTAGCTCATTCTAATTATCATACCATACATTTATTTAACAATTTATGCCAAAAAAAAAAGACCAACACATTATTTTCTTGTGTTTTTATATCAAAATCTCATTACTTTTACTTCCTGGAAAACAGAAAATCTTTAGTGGTGACTTCATTGTGTACCAGGAGGCGCATTAGTTTACACTTATGAATGGTCCCTCCTCACCCCGATATCCTGGTTCATCAGTAAATACATCACATTAAGGAAACAAAATTCTCTCAAAATGCGGTTTCATTGTGACTTTAAAGGAAGGTAACACTGGGAGGACATAAACACGCTTTAACCATGCCTATATATTCCATAACAGCCTGAATTGTGCACCAATTTTTTTAAACGGCATGGGGAGAAACTGGGAGAAACAGAGTAGCCAGCTTACTGAAATTGCTCAAATGGTCAGTTTTCCAGAATGCCTTGTGCTACACTGACCTCTAGACATCCCCCCTAGACCAGTGGCTGATTCAAACAATGGGCAACCAAGGCAGGAGAGGAGAGAGAAACGTTGTTTGCGTAGAATAATGATGATGTGGTGATGTGATGTGAGCCATTATACCCAATTACAAAGATCCATTCAAGCTCCTACTGTTCTATGGTGATTTCTTAAGGTCTGTGGGGAAGACAAAATGTGAAGTCAGTTCAAACAAGTCTATCCTCTTTCTGTTTCTGCCATTTTGAGAGCAATGCATTGAATTAAATGTTTGATGAGCCTCAGGTGTATCCATTTAAACTTCACATTTTATTTTAGCATTTTACCAATATATAGGCGTTATTACAAGGCTAAATTCTGATTTGCAAATGAAAGTCTTAAAAGGTCTGTTATTTCCGAATAGCAGACTGCTGTTTCACATCACTCAGTCAAGAAGTCTGGTTGTTTTTGTTGATTTAGAATCAAATTAATTAGTGTCCTTGTGTCAAAAAGACATTATCCTTGGTTACTGCAAACACTCTTTCCTGGGTTAGAAACATGGAAGATTTTTTTTTGAATATTACTTTTAATTTATTCAGAGAGCACAAAACTTTTGATTGCTGCTTAGAGGTTGAACGGCAATCTTACCGGATTTGTTCACGTTGCTATGGTTGCACTTCTCCTACACTGTAGCCCATGGATGCTAGCTACACACGTTTCTATGGTTGCAGTCCTGCTGAAGTATTTCTTTAGCAAAGCTTGTAAATTGCTTTTGCTTGTAATAAAATCATTTTAAATCAATATGATTAATGTCCTTGGTAAGCAGCCTTGTAATAAGCGACATAATGCACAGGGAGACGGTCATTATTGAAAAATACTCTTGATTCACCCTGTCAAAGCTTATTTTGCAATAATGACCAGCCCACTGTAGCCTACATTATCCCTTACATGTTGACCATGTTGATTGATTTTTTTTTTTAATTTGCTGCTCAGAGTGTTGAATTTGGCAAAAATAAAAAAATCTATTGTATTGCATTCCAAGCACTAGCCCTCACTGAACCATAAAGTTGGTTCACACCTCCACATCATCCTATACAGTGCTTGGCAGTTGAATTTGGGCCGATAAATTTATGCATCCTATTTGGAGGAGGCAATGAGGAAAAAAATAGTTTGGCCTGTGTTGTTGAGTACTAGTGTGAAACCTCACTGTACCCAAAATCAGGCTTAACAATGAAGAACACTTGGCTCTCCAAAGGCGTGGTTTTTTAATCTTTATCATATATTCATGAAGTGGCAAGTTCTACAGAAACACCCTGCTACACACCAGAATAATGGTAACATTTGAACTCCAGTTTGTAAAACAATTATAATGCCTGAATGAGAGATTAACAACAGCTAAAAGCATACTGCTTATTTAATGCTTGTCGTGTCATTTGTGCAGTGAAAATTCCACAATAAAAGTCCTCATGGAAATTGCAATTTTTAATTCGAATGCCATGAAATTTGCTAATGTTCCCACCCCTGTCTCTTCATGGAGTTATGATGACAAGTGCACCTCATGGCTGCCAAAATAAAATATATACATATTGTCAAATCATCATATCATTCATAGATAGATAGATAGATAGATAGATAGATAGATAGATAGATAGATAGATAGATAGATAAATGGTTGATCCCCAAAACTGATGGACAATGAACACTGCCAGAGCTCAAGCTCAGATTTCCTGATGGAAGCAGGGATCAGCTTACCCGTTTTGTGCTAACTGAATATATTCTAAAAGACTGAAGACTCTAAAAGCTGAATGCTTGATGTCTTTTCAACACTGTCTGCACCCTCAGCCTCTGGGGCTGTAGGTTGTGTATGAAATGATGGATGATGACAGACGAGTCACGATCACACCTGTCACAACAGACGATAGCAAGCGGCTCAACACTAATGACAAAGGAAATAGCATCTCTGTGATAAAAGGAAAGAAATCAATCATCCCCCTGTTTCACCAATACCCATAATTTGAAACAGGGGACAGTAGCTTCGCTGCCGACAGCTGATATAGGTGTCACTCAGAAAGCTGAAGTATGGAAAAATGCAGTATTTGCACTATATGGTGAAACTTGATGCTACTCTGGAAAACTTGTAAATCCATTCCTCTGAACTGTTGGGGTCTTTGCTGATGAAAAGGCTATTTTTTACCCCATGGAGTAAATCTATAGCTAGCTGTCTCCCAGCCTACAGCACACTGAAATCTACCCAGACAACACTTCCTGTTTTGCCATTTCCTCACCCTTCCTTCATATCTGCAGCTTAAGCTGTCACAAAACAGAGCAAGAGTGGAAATATTCTATAATCAAACATGGAAGTATGATATAAGATGAAATCATTTTGAGAACTTGTTTGGAATTGCGTGATCTCTCCTTATTTGATGATATAAAATGCAGTTTCAGATTCTGTCAGAGTGACTACATAAAAGAAAGTCCAAAGTTCCTTTTTCCTCCCATTCAAAACATTTCCCTCTGTAGCTTAATAAAACAACCAGGGAAAGCCGAGTATACCCTTCAAAGAAAGACTCATAAGAGGAGCACCGCATGAAGTGCAGTGTAACAGATGCAGACCCTGGCTACAATAAATGGTGTCAGAAAGATCCCAGGAAACCTAATTCCCCCCCCCCCCCCCCCCCCACACACACACACACACACACACACACACACACACACAGACTTGTTTATGGAACAAACAGAATCCCCACTGTCTGAGAACCGAACTCACATGGTTTATTCAGTGACATCCACCAGGGTTTGAATGAACTGTTTGGCAATATATTAGACACTTCAGGTATACACTCAGTGATGTGATGAAATTATGAAACATTATTTCAAATACGCAACCAGAGGGCTTTTTAGCAACTGCAAGCATTAGCTCAACATTGCTGATTCATGTTCCATCATGATACATTTAGTCAGTGTTTTACCAACACTGACAGTGTCACTCCATTCTTGTTGGTCATGGTGATATGCTAAAGTCTATCTTGTCTCTTTATATAATCAGCATCTTGCTAACACTCAACAAAGTCATTAGGCCTATAAAATACCCTTGAACTTCAAGAGTTATTGAAAATGATATTCAAGATATTGTCAGTTATTGTGCTGTACCTCATTCTGTGAAGTATTTCAAATATTTCTGACCAAAGCACAATAGTTTTTAGTCTAAAATGAAGGGCAAAGTAAAGGCACAGTCACTCCACTGTTTTGATAATAACTACAGCGTGCACAGGTCAGTGTTTTCACGTCAGCCAAGCAAAAGCTCATGTAATTGATATAATCACAATTTTTGTAGCATTTGTTTGTACAGTGATGAAAACTTTTCCTGTTAAAGCAACACGGTCAGACATTTTTTACTTTTCAGCACACCTTCAGGAGCAGTAAGGCTCCAACACTACTGTCCTGGGATCAGCTGTACATCACCTACATTCAGCTCCTTTCCCCAGTCCTCATTGAAAAAACAGGCAAAGTTATTCTTGAAATATACTGTATGCTCCTAGATTCCGTTTGAAATCATAACCTGGGTTTACTTTGCTGTATGTATGTTGTCTTAGATGTATGATTTTTAGACTTTGGTTTTGGTGGTGAGGCTGATTTTGGTGGCTGATCATTCATGAACTCCAATAGAGGTACTGTATATGTGTGCTGAAAAATTAAAATGTTCATACAAAGCAAAACATTGCTTCAAGATATGAAATGAAATATGATATATAATATGACATGATATGAAATGAAGAAAGAAAGAAATACTAGAGAAGTGTGTTTGTAGAATTCCACACATTCTGTATGTTCCAGTGGGACTATCCTTAAATTATGAGATGAAAACAATCGATTGCATATACAAAAAAGAACAAAAAACTTTTCTCTGAATATATATAAAAAATATTTCTTATGATTCTGAAAATATTTCTTGTTCCAGTTGGGAGTAAACGCAATAGGAACATGCAAGCTTGGAATCAGAATGATCGTTCATTCAGCCGGTGTAGTTTTGTGATAGTGTACCACTAAATTATTTTTGATACTGAATCCTTAGATTATCTTCACCCACCTTTTCTCAGAGCAACATATCAGATTGAGCCTCATCATGTCAAGGTCTCAAGGGGTCTGTGAGGCAACATGATAATCTTTGTGACACATTACCTTGTAAATCTCTATAGCATATAGCCTATGAACATGATGGAAGTGAAAAATGATGGTGTGAAGTATGTCACTAATAATAACTCATAATAATATTAACTAATGTGTTCCTCTTAGATGCAACAATTTGTTTGGTGCAACTGCTGGATGAAATTAGCGTGGTATTTTTTTTTTTTACCATGTGGCACTCCTGGATCATCTCAGTACAGTATCTGTTTAATTCATTTAATTTACTTATTAATAATCGTAGTTGAGTAGCCTAGTTACTGTCAAAGTGATACAGGTAGCAATTTTGTTATGATACACACACATAAGGCAAAGGGGGAAATTCATGGGTGTAAAGATGAACATCAATAAGCTTAGTTTTGTATCCTTCAGAAGCTCACCATGCATCGTTATTAATTCCAAATAATTTGCTTTGTATAGTCTAATATATTAACTAACGACTTATAATTAAGACTGCTGTTCACTTGACAGTAAACTGAACAGGTAGAGAAAAGAGTCAGTCCCAGTTGGTGTCCCTGCCTGAGCGGAAGACATCTAGCCTATCATCTCCCTCTGAGTAGTTGGCTTGCAACAGAGCTGAGAGGAGTCGGGCGCATGCAGACCATTAGGCTGTACATTCATAGCCGGACTAATTTCAGTCCTCCACTTGGGTCTGGATAAACAGCACCGCCCCGATGGTTGTTTGTTTTAAGTGTGGAACGATCCATCGCAGAGCGCCGGGCTCGATTGACACTGTCTGCTGATCTGCTACTGCGGATTGCTCAGAATAACAAGGCTGCTCGCTAATTCCCGTCTATCGGGGCTTCCGCCGAAACACCGAGAGAGTAGGGTCCAAAAAAAGCCAACAAGGCAGGCAAGAACGCCGCGCCGCCGGAGTCCGCACCCCAGAATGGCTTCAGGAGACCTTTACGAGGTAGGCTAAAACCACGTCCAGGGGAAATACTCTGTAATATTGACGAATAATGGAATTAGGAAGTAAAGGGCAGGTCGTCGCGTATAGAAAAAGCGATGTCCTAAGCCCTTTAACAGGCGAAACTAACCAACCCTTCCCAAGCTTTGCGAAGACGAGGTTGGTTAATTTATGCGTGCACTTTATGTCGCTTCAAATATACTTTCACATAATTGTTCACGACAGCGCTATATAGATAAGACACAGTATAGGGGCTAAACTCCTAGTCCGTCGCCGAGTTGAAAGTCGTGGTAAAGTGACAGCAGTGAGCGGACGGACATGGTGAATAGCTACAGACGAAGTGATGGTTCTGAAGGTGCGCATACATGCCAAAAGATATTTTGTCATCATAGCCTTTCCAGCGGTGTGTGACTTTTTCATAGGCTGTCGGCACATAAAAGGAGAGACAACAGTTTTTTTATCGAGTGGCGTAAACGACTCTGTGTGAGTTTCTTTGATCCCGATGTAGGGAGGATTTGTAGAATTATGGTTCGGGTAATGTGGGGCGTAAAAGTTGCCCAAACCGGTGTCTGAAAGGTCACACTGGCCTCATGCGCAACATCACTTTGGAGCCGGTGTTCGAGGTTGCTAGAACATACTACATTTGCGTGGGGTAGCCTAGTTTCTCTATCCTGTGTTGTTGTCGGTATTACTGAGTCAGCCACTTGCTGTTGGTAGCCTTTGTCATGTTGACATGGTGTCAAACGTTTCATTATCGGGATGGCAGGGCAGGTGTGTGTGTGTGTGTGTGTGTGTGTGTGTGTGTGTGTGTGTGTGTGTGTGTGTGTGTGTGTGTGTGTGTGTGGGGAGGGGGGTATATTTGAGTAGATCTCAAGGCAGATTGATTTAGTTAAACACCACAGGTTTACCATTAAAGTGAAGTAGGATACACACTCTAAAAATGCTAATTAAAGTTGTCATCCACAGCCCCTGAAACAGGAAAAAAGTGAAAACTAGCTTAGTGCCAGTTAGATGCTTGCCACCTGTAGGGCTTATAGGCAATGATGTGTTACAGTCACAATGAAGCCCCACCACAAGCAATTGTGGCAATTTCACACATGCGCTTGTCAACCTGGACCCCTCAACTTGGATTTCATCATGAACCCATAATCTTCAGTAGAAATCAGTATATCTTGGATGCGCGCCACCTAGGGGCAAGCATCAAACATTGATACTTGTGTATCTGAAAAGAACTTGGGGGGCCAATCAGCAGTGCTAAAGTCGGTAACGGTATCTGCTCACAGCAATCACAAACATTATATTACCAGTCAAGCAGAATATCAATCAGATTCAGTCAATAGATTAAATGAGTCAGAGGCAGCTGGTAATTGCCTTTTCACAAATTGCTTCTTGACAATTTCCGTGGGCTGTCAAAAATTTTGTTAGCACCGTTATTGTTTGCTAGCTAGGAAAACATGTTTCTTTTGGAATTTGATAACCCAAGGATGCCAAAACTTTGTGAAGGGCCCAGACTAAATTTGGCCCAAAGTATACTTTTTAGCCCTGCCAAAAGTTTCACAATCTGCTGTATTTAGGGCAATTAATCTGTGCAATTTAATCATGTCTGACCACTGCCTATCATCCCTTGGCCTTCCAGTGCTTACCCAGATGTTGACAAGTTTGCAGGAAGTTACAATATGAATTTAACTGCATATCCAGGCACATGATTAGAACAGGAAAAAACTATTCCAGACTTATGCTTCAGTCAGATTGGCTACATTTTAATGTTTTAAGTAATTTGTATTGACTGTTATTTTGGATTTGATATTCGGCAGTAGGCCAATCTGTTTGTGCCAAACATCATTCTGGTGAATGAATGTGCAGTGTTTGGTAGTGAGCAGTACATTGTGCTTTGATGATGAGAACACTACACTGGGAGCCGTTTGCAAGCAGTTTGTTCTGCACAGTTTGTCTGTTAGTTTCATGTGAGACTCGCCTTATAGAGCAGCTAGCACTGATAGCATCTCTCAGTTAACGTCAGGTTATATGTATATAACTACAGTTCCCCAAAGAAATTGAATATCTAGCACATTTGAGGGAGGGTTTGTGCTTTCACAGATCCTGCATGGAAGTCTCCATAGTCATGCCCATATGGCTAATGAGGACTTATGGCCCCACATGTCATGACTGAGAAATGTTCAGGTATTTCAATACAGACCATAAAAAACACACATGCAATAATAAGTCAAGAATGCAGACAACTAAACTGTGGTGGAAGATTCTGAGGTAAGGTTATTTTTTTTGTCCACTTGGCTGCTCACAGGCTCTGTACAATTGCATTGCACCAAGTGAACTGAATTAAAGGGAGCGGTTTAAGCAACACACTGGAAATCCTCTCTGATTCTTATGTCATCATCACTTGAGTTAGGTTAGCCCTCTGATACTGACATTAGGTTCTCTTGGCCACCTGCATTTAGTGCACATAGGGGCTCATTCATAAAACTGCCGTAACAGAATAGTGGGGCTCAAAAAATCTGTGACTCAGTAATTTTACCTGATTCATAAATTTACGACAGCTGTGAATACCGTGACAGAGCCACGTTAACGCTGTGTTATCCTCAGCTGTAGGCCGGGAGACAGCAAATCAAAACCAACATGTTAATTAATCTTTACATATTCAACACCTTGTCCACCTGTGAGTTAGTGCAATGAGCAGCAAAGACGTGTCAGAACGGCAGAGAAAACCTCTTCCTCCTCATGCACTCCTGCTGCTGTAATTGCATTGTTGACCATGATAAACCCGAATATTTATGATGTCACTTACTGAAATGATAAATTGACCATAGGTGGTGATCGTGACCTGATGAAGACCTATGGAAACGTTGTAAGATAAATAAATATATGGGAGCATTGGCAGCAGTGTGCACCATTCTCTTTCTTAAATACTTCAGCTCTACTTCACTCCAGCACCTGCTATCTTCTCTTTTTTATCACGATAAACCAAATCATATCAGATAGAAACTGGCTTTTATAACTACAATCAGAGCGGTAATGAATAACTGCAAAGCCAGTGTATGAGTCATATTTATTAGATATTTTCACATTTCCAATTATAATTAATGCCCTGGGACACAATGTAATTTTATCTGTTGATTTTTTTGATAATTTAAATTTATTTTCATTAGTTAACATCAATTTCTACAATATACCATCTGACTAGAGCAGGTAGTATTTTTGCGGCACGGTGTGCTTATATGAATCGCTTTCACATTATGCAAATGATCAAAAAGGGTCGAGGAAAAGCGGTAACGCTGATATCGTCCCCTTATTTCACGTTTTTGAATGAGAAAACGCCCTAACCTGACGGTACCTGCCACTAACGTCACGCTAAACTTGCCCATAAGGTTTATGAATGAGCCCTATAGACTGATTTTGACTAATTTTGGGTTCTCCAAAATAGAGGTGTGTCCATAGATGTCCCCCAGTTTGGTTCAACTCAAATTCTCAAGTTGAAAAAATACACACACACACAGTCAATACTACTTGTGTTTAATAATAGGCCTTTATGTAATGAGTTTGCAGTTGACGCTCAGATAAAACAACGGAGAAAGATAACGCATCGTAA
This sequence comes from Centroberyx affinis, assembly GCF_046629955.1. Classification (NCBI taxonomy): domain Eukaryota; kingdom Metazoa; phylum Chordata; class Actinopteri; order Beryciformes; family Berycidae; genus Centroberyx; species Centroberyx affinis. Next base: position 130,970 of record NW_027278824.1, on the reverse strand, counting down.
AGCTGTCAAAACTATTGGTCACCAGAATCAGAGCCCTGACAATAGAATCTGTTGGTGAGCGATTACACATTGTTATTCAGCTTGTCTTTATTGTAGTCTATTCGGGCGAATACATTTTAGTTTAATTGAAAATGTCAGCAGTGTTTGGTTCATGTGAAGTTGATATTCCTCCACAGAAACATATCTACCAGACAAACAGCCAACCCCATTTTTAAAAGTCATTAAAATTATGATGTTGAATTTCCTTTGATAAGCTTGACATGGTAGAAAACACATCTAACCCAATTTCTGTCAGAAAGAAGCCTATTTTAAGATGGAATTGGCCACAGTCAAATTTAAATAATTCATCTTCACATCATTCACACACACACACACATCATTCACACACAAACTGAATAACTTGAAAGAAAGAAAAAAAATATGGACAGTCACTTAACTGTATTTATATTAACCAGATCTGGAATTAGAAAAAAAAATGTCAGACAAAGCAGTTTGATTTCATAGGATTAGCCTACATGTTAACTTATCTTGAGTGCTAATAGCTTAAAACTCACATTAAAAAAAATCCTTACTTTTAGGAACATGCCATGCAGAAAAACGACATAAAAGCCCATTTTGGTAGGATTCCACTTTAAGTCAGCCAACTCTGAATTAGAACCATAGGCTTCCTGCTCATGGACTTAGACATAAGCATATAACCTAGTTGTACTGTAATACAAAGTTAAATGTAGGCCTGCTGTACCGGTATTAACGCCTATCCATTTACTGCATTGCATTTATGTATAGTAGCTGACTAACTTCATCATGCAGAAATGTGAGGCGAGTGAAAGAATCAAGGCTCATCAAACAAATGAGTCATTTGTATTCAGCAAGTGATGCAGCATGTAACAGGTGCAACTTGTGGGCAAGGTGGTTTACTCTACTGAGTCGGATGGTCTAAATTTATGATTGTATGTAGATACCATTGCATCCCAGCTCTCAGCTTTTACTTCCCTCCCTTCTTAGTTGGATGAATCAAAAAATTGATTCGGTACAAATTTCTGAAACCCAACAGCAGTTCTGGCTTCTGTTAATCTTTTATTACTCTGCACAAGAAGGTGGATAACCTAGTCCTGATAGCAGACAGTTTCTTCCATCTTCCCCTCCTCCCAGGTCCTCAACCCAGTACTCATGTTCGACTTCACCCTCTCCTTGTATCAAATCCCTCACTGCGTCTGCCTTTATCCATCTCAAGAATATCTCCAGACTCTGACCCTCATTCTCCGATTCTGTGGCTAACATTCTCATCAGTGCCTTCATCACATTCAGCTTTTACTGTAATTCAGTCCCGTTGAGGAGATCAGCTCGAGTCAGGGTTCTCACTTGAACAAAGCTCTAGCAGCACCACCGCTCTGTACCTTTATGCTTCCAATGTCAAGAACGCTCCTTTCTGACCTCCTCCACAACTGTACGCCCACTTGCAGCCTCCGTGCCTCAGACATGAAACTTCTAAAAACACAAACTACCAGCCTATGATCTGTGGGAGATTAAGCACTCAGTACTAAAGCCACAAAACTCTGGAGTGCAACATACCCTCCACCCACCATTGATTTTATTTTTACTTTAAATCCCACCTCTAAACTCCCCTCTGAAGATTGTCACCAGGTGATTTCACTGATTAGTTCCTTCTCTCTGGTTGAGGTTGTGCTAATCAGTGAAATCAGATGCTGTAGCGTTTGGTTGGAATGAAAACCTGCATAATCTCGGCCCTCCGTAGCACATGATTGCCCACCCCTGGTCTGTAGCATTGATGAGTAATCAATTTTTCCTGTTTTTATTTTTTTTAGTAGTTGCAGTGGTATTGGAATCGGCCATGATTAGAAACAAATGAATAAATAAATAAATAAATCCTTTAATAAATACAGAATAAATAAACATATAAAATAATATGCAGAGAAATCTGTCTATAACTGAAAAAATACAAGTAAATATAATTCAATAGATAAATGAGTAAAACAATGCATAATCATAAATACAGTGCCTTGCAAAAATATTAAGACTCCCTGACGTTTGGCACATTTTAGCACTTTCGACTTTTAAACCTCAAGAACTGGACTCTAATGTCATACATAAACTAACCATTTATCCCATACTGTGCTTAAGTATTCTGTCCACCCTACACCCTAAAATCCCACTGAGTCCCATTAAGATCTAGTGAAGAGACCTGGTCTCAGCTTTGTTAGCACGAAAGACAAATAACAAAAGAAAAATGTTTGAAAGTAAAACATTGGTCGGAACTACTACAGTACATACAATCTAAATATGTATCTGAGTAACAGAAAATAAGAAAAGTTTAGCAATCATTTTGCTAGTGTGGCCGTTTAGCCCAAACAAAGCAAATGGGTTGAATATTTATGCAAAATATATTTCTCTGTTATTTTAATTTTATACTTTCACATACACTTCTACAAATTCAGTTTCACTTCGATAGAATAGAGTGCTTTGCATAGAACTCAGAAATAAAATCCCCTTAATACTTTTACAAGGCACTGTAAATGGGTAAATAAATGACTATAGATATTTTTTCCTACTCATTTATTAATTTATGCTCACTGTTAAATATATATTTACAGTGCTGTGAAAAAGTTTGTACACCCCTTGAGTTTTGGAATATTTGTTTGCTATTACAAACAATAGTCCCACAGATTGTGATTATTGATCATTTTGTGTTATCATTTTGTCTAGTTTAATATAAAATATAAAACCCTAAGGTGGCAGGGACAAGAAATAATCAAATATGCCAAGGTTAACAAGACTACAAGTCTACAAGACTACAAGACTAACAAGTCCCATTTGACTCAACTTAAGCTGGTGTTAAATGCAGACAAATCCAAATTCATGCTATTTTCAAATGGCAAAGAGCTACCATCTAATCTTCCTAAGATCTCTACTGCTCAAGGGGTTGAAATTGAAATACATACAACATATAAGTATTTAGGTATTAGTATTGATCAGAATTTGTCATTCAAATCACACATTGAAAACCTTGTTTCCAAGCTGAAACTTAAATGAAGTTTCTTTTTTTTAGGAATAAATCCTGTTTGTCCCTCCAGGCAAGGAAACACTTGATTTCGGCAACTTTTTTTTACCTTTATTGGACTACGGTGATCTGCTCTTTATGAATGCACCTGACCAGTGCCTAAAGAAGTTGGATACTGTATAACATTGTGCTTTATGTTTTATTACTGGCTGTGGCAATCTCGTACACCATTGTACTCTGTATGCTGCTGCTAAGTGTCCATCTCTGTATGTCCGCAGACTTTCACATTGGTTGGCTTTTATATATAAATCTCTCCTTGGGCTGGTTCCTCCTTATCTGTGTACATATACATGTGTAAAAACCAAAATCAATATGGCCTGCACTCTCACAATATTCTACAGATGTTGGTCCCCAGAGTTAGAACAGAATTAGGCAAAAAGGCTTTTAAATATGCTGCCCCTTCTTCCTGGAATAATGTACAGAAGGACCTGAAATTGTCAGAGCTGATTACTATGGGGGAATTTAAGTTAATTTTAAAGGATCGAGAAAATAGTACTCTTGGTCAATGTGATTGCTCCTAAATTTTCACTGAAATCATTTTAGAAAATTGTACCTGTTTATGCATCATAACTGGATTTTTGTCCTTGACCTTGTATTGCATATTAACTGGATACTGTGTTCTCTCGTTTGTAGTGTGTGACAGTTGTATTTGTCTGTTTGTATTGTTTGTGTCTATCGTTGTAACAATGTTTACACTGCTCTCTTGGCCAGGTCACTCTTGAAAAAGAGATTTTAATCTCAATGAGACTTTTACCTGGTTAAATAAAGGAGATATATATATGTATATATATATATATATATATATATACATACTAAGAGTCTAACGGACACACGACATTGCATTTTGAGAATCGAACTCGGGTCTCACTATTGAGAGTCTGCAATCTAACTCCATGATGCACACTTTCAGCAACGTGACCAAAAGTGGTGAACAGAGCAACCGATCGAGGGGGCTAAAAATTCGAAGATTATAGAACTTAATTTAATTTTCACAGTATATTTGGCAATGATGTATTGAGAGATTATGTTACACTGGCTATATTTATATCATTCTGATTTGACACATTACATTTTAGGGAATTAGGGGAAAAATGTATCTTTTTGCTGATTATTGCCTTTGGAAGGAATTGACACTTAAATGTAAAGCTGAAGAAATGGCCCTTTATGGCATGTTTACACTATTCTGCTTTTTTTTTTTTTTTTGTAGAAAAAGTGCTGTCTCAACAGCATTTGATGCTAATCTAAAAAAAAAAAATGTGTGGGATGTGCATCTTCTTTCCATAATGACCAGCTGCAATAGCTGCCACTATCATCAAACAGTACTTAGGTACAACTCTCAAAACACTTAGAAAGTCCTACAACACAAAGGTAACCCAAAGTGCTCTCATACTCTTTACGATCAGAGTTTCTAGGAATTCACTAACATCTAATATCAACTTTTCTAGTGGAATTTTCTCCATTTTCATTGTGGTTGTTGTTGTAAACTGTCAGCTGCCTACATAGTGTGAAGCGCTGCCTCTTCTTTGTTGTGACTGGTCGGCTCACGAAAAGCATTCCATGTGTGCGCTGCTCTAAAAAGTAGGCTAGAGCTTTTTCCAAAGCAGCCATTCTCTGTCTGCTTCATGGATACATTAAGAAATCTGGATAAGATATAGCAAAATGACCAATGACCCAGCATATATGGCGAAAAAAAATCACTTAGTGGTTCTTGTTCCATGTAGTCTGGCCCATAGAGCAAGGGCATTAGTGTCTTTTTACACATTTCCCATGAGTGAGCACAGTTTTTGTTAGCAGGAGCAGCTATCTTTGTTCAGGTGTGGGCCTGCAAGCAGGAGCGGCCAGCTTGTTGGGAGAATGGCAGAAAGCTGTGTGTGAGCAGAGTGGAGTGTGGAGGGATCCTGAGAACTTACATGATGGAATTTAGACCCACAGAAAATATTCACACACCCGTGTTCTAAATTTGAAGTCATTAAAAATTTACAAATGTGCAAGTCAATATTTGAAAGAATGCAATAGCAGCTGCAAACTTGTAACATGATATTTGCTCACATTCATCTCTTGTATGGAGAGAATGTTACACACTACATCTAAAGCCTCGGACACACCGACTGCATCATTACGTGGTCTTGCGTGTAATCGAACGCAACTGACATCAGTTCTTGAACGCAGTGAGCAGGTGGGCTTGTGGGTCTTCCAGGTGAGTTTCCAGGTCATTTTGCAGATTTTGAAGACTATCTATTATTAACTCTAGGGGCCCGTCTTACCAGAGACAAAGTGCCAAATGTTCAGCTGGGCTGATGGACTCCCGGTAGTTTGTGTCCATCTTGGTGATACTGGCTCCGACCATTTGGAGCAAAGTGGCCTGGGTCCAGACGAAAGTAGCTCTCAACTCCTCTCCATGCAGCCAAAGCTCTTGGATGAGTTGATTGAACTCTCCTGCCTGCTTATGGGACAAATACGGCTGGCTGGCACTTTCATGTCGGCTGGTCCAGTAGTGCTATCAAGACCACTCTTTTTAATATTGGTCTCATAACTGTTAGTCATTATTTAATAAAAATGACTAACTAGCGACCAACAGCTAGCGCAACATCGGATATTTTGATACTTCCAGTCAGGTCTACACATTGAATTTGATGTAAGTGTTGGATAAATAAAATGCATGCTTGACCCGAAACACACTGCAAATGCTCCGGCATGCAGTAAAGCTTGGGAAATGCAGTGTTTCAGTGGAAATTAATGGAACGTCCGGGGCAACACAACACAGTTATGCAGTCGGTGTGTCCAAGGTGTAAGACGATACTCTTGTTAATGTGGCCGTTTTTTTTATATCACAACATCACGTAAGACCCCACTGAGCAATTTTACGTTGATTAGATGTTTAAAACACGTGGCCATAAATGGCCATAGCCGTCTAGGCTAAATTAAGTTTAAATGGGGTTGAAAAGTGAACGTTTATTAGATGTCTATACATAGACAAAATTATCCTGGACTATATGAGAGCTACGCATAGACGCAATGTTGAAATTACTTTTTCTGGCTCAATAAAAAGGTTGCTTTAGGATATATATATTAATTTATAGGCACATACCTGACAAGACAGATAACAAACTAGGCTACAATGCAATCAAAAACAGAGAAAAAAGGGTAGGCTAAAATACAGCCTAAAAACAGAGGTTTTTTTTTAATCCACTTGCTTAAGTCCTCCTTCAAAACAAAGCTAATTGTGCCATCCAGTGCACACCAGTATTTAATTTTTTTGGGGGGAACAAATATCCAGTGGTGGAACTTTGGCACCCATCAAAGATCAATAATCGAAGCATGGTGATTTTGGCCAAATATTTTCAGCTACATGACCTTTATCAGGGTGGTACAGAGGAATGTAATCATTTGCTTAAATAGTTTGCCTGTCATTTTCATCGGTCCTGTGACCCTTACAGTACACCACCATCTTAAGGGCAATTCCATCGTCAAAAGTCCAATCCATCACATTATTTTCATTACAAGATAGATATTCACATAGACAAGTATATACGAAACACAAAAATATATAAAGAAATATAATATAAAGAAATTCCTTGACAACTAGAAAAATGGAATCAGGCAAAGCACAGCACATAATTTCACGTACATTCACATGGATATTCATAATCTAATTCAATTCCTATCAACCCACAAGGACTCAGTGTTCCCAAATGGGAAATCTAAAATGACTCCCTCTTTAGAAGTGCCCTATCTAAATAGCCCCCTCATTTTGACAATGTCACTTTTTCAATTCTAATGTATTTCAGATGAAATAGGGTGATTCTTCTCTATAAAATGTGCTGCTGTAACTGTCCTTTTTATATCTGATTGTCTGCTATTCTCTGTTTAAGCTCCCTTGATGTTTTTTCTCACATATGGGCATGTTAACATAGATTAACGTAGATTACTCCCTTCATATTGCATGAAATTAGCCCTTTAATTTGTATTCTTTTTCCTGTGTATGGATGGTTGAACCAGTTTGTTTTGTTGTACTGTTACACTTTGCACATGCCCGACACAATTAAGGCCACGTGAACACAGCCTTAATTGCTCAAAATATTAGGCCTATTGGTTGCCAAACATGTTTTCAAGAATACTCATCTCAATCCAAATTACTCACACTGCACACAACAGGTTGAACACTCCAGGGTGCTGGCGGCGGCAGGAAACACAATGTAACAAAACTTAAGTAGTCCACCGCACTCAAGGAGAAGACAAGCCAACTTTGATTTATGCCATTACGTTATTAGGCAGATTAAGATACAGCGAACAACGCGTTTCGCCAAAGCTTCATCAGGTTCACAACCTGCGAAGCTTTGGCGAATCGCTATATCTTAATCTGCCTAATAAAGTAATGGCATAAATCATAGTTGGCTTGTCTTCTCTTTGAGTGCGGTGGACTACAAGTTATGTTTCCAAGAATGTTTCAACCAACTTAAGGTATGAAAAGAGTATAAAATACTAGAAAATGATTGTTAGGGAAATATGGAAAAAAGAACAAAATCATATCTCAAAAATGACAGTAAAAACTGCCTGGCATTTTTTTCCACAGTACCTAATTGTTTGTATCAAAACTGTTGCATGCAATATTACTCCCTAGACAATCAGCACTTATTTCAATATTCAACATTATTACACTCATATTCATTACTATAGCACACACAATGAATCCCAGCATCAACCATCCCTGGCAGACCGCTGTGTGTTCTGCTCCCTATGTTCTGGGATGGAGGATGCTGAGGAGGAATTTGGCAGCCGAGGGTGGACATCCCCACCTCCACTCATCCTCTGCCAGCTCATACTTTTGCACCGAGTGTTGCTAAACCTCTCCAGCCTGTGTATACAAGTTGCCTCTCTCCCTCTACCTCTCCGTCTCTCTCTCTCTCTAGTATGCAAGCGATCTGGTAAGTGTGACAGTGTGTGGGACTGTAAGCATCATAATCGTCTCTTCATTGCAATGACACCCCTGCAGCTCACCCATCTAAGACGCTTTGCTCCCCTTAATGTGCTCAGCACATCTGAAAACATGAGCATCAGTCATTGCCACAGCTGCACTGAAGCCTCAGTCTCATGCCCCAGAACCACACTACTGTAATACCTCTATAAATATTGTTTAATACACTTTGAATAGACTACGTTTGCCCATCCCAGCATTCTGTACCTTGTCTCTGAAAAGCAGTCTTTTTTTTTTTTAGCCCTCCTCTGAAAGAAAAAAAAGTCTCATTTAGCATTTGTCTGCAAAGTCACTGTAGGAAAACGGTGTAAAATCAGAAAAGCCTTGATTTAAGGTCCTTTTACAACAAGGCATCTTAGTTGGCCCTCTTTCCTCCCCCTCAACCTCTGTTGCTGCTCAACATGCATCAGTAAATACACTGTAGACAGCTGTTTTTTTTGTGTTGATTGCATTTAATAGCAGATTTTCAGTCATTTTCAGTTTTGTGGTCATTCTGACGGTGGCAGTGTTTCAGTTCTCCTTTTAAAGCATCATACACAGATTTAGAGCACCCAGAATAAAATTGTACATCATAGTTTTTCTTGGAAGCTTTCTCACAGTGCCCACATCTGGAAAATTGGAATGATACTCAAGAAACCAACAGAAGTGATCACAATTGAATTAAGATATACAATCGCAATATAGCTAAATATTAAAAAACATTAAAAAAAATATTACTCATGTTGTGTATTTTGAACAGAGTTTTCAGTGAAAATCTTGCAAAATCAGTTTAATTTCAAGAGGAAAATAGATTTAGTCAATCAAAGCTTTGGATGTATTGCTTAGAATGGTACATACTAACAGATGATGGTCTGCTCTAGTGGTTTAGAATATGTTTGGTCAAAATTGAGTTTCCAAGCACATATTAAATAAAATACCAAGGGTTTTTATTCTTTTGTTGAGCCACACTCATCCTTCATCACAGGAACACTATGAAGAGGGCTGTTTCACACCAATGAAATGATTTTGGATTTTTCTTAAAGTCATTATCTTTCCGTCCCAGCTTTAAGATATAGCGTGCAATACACACAGAGGCGAGCTCCTCCCTCACTTCAGATTGTAAAAACTGTTCGGAGAATTAAAGGATTACCGTTAGACGTTGAATAGAGGTTTTATCCACGCTTGTTCATTTATGTTTACGTTGGTCTATGTATTTTCAGTATTTTCTATCCCATTTTTAAAACAAAGAGAGGGAAGGAGGGGCTCAGCAAACATTTGAAAATGACTACATCAGTTTAGCTCAACAATCCACTTTTACTGTTCACCAACCGTTCAATTATGACACAGAAAAGAGACGTCATTTCTGTCCATTATCCCTGCTTCCTTCCCCCTCTTTTCCACTCTCTCTGTTATTCAGTGACTTTATTGGTATGACTGTATCAGAGACCATATTGCCAAAGCAGTATGCAAAATGTACAGTAAGTTTTCAAAAACCAGTTTGTACATTCAAAGCGCATTCGAGGTGATAAATTATTTGCTTTGAAAACAAGTACTATACAGCAGTACTTAATCATCAATATCAATAATAATGATTAATTATTTGGTTTGAACATGTGTTGAACAACAGTATATAACCACAAATATCTATAATAATGTATTTTACACTCAGTGGCCATTTTATTAGTTACACCCAGCTACTACCAGGTAAGACCCCGTCTTTCCTCCAGAATTCTGCGAAAAGATTCAACAAGGTGCTGGAAACATTCCAGAGATCTTGGTCCATGCTGAATCAATAGCATCATGCAATTTCTTTTGATGATTGATGTTGATTTTTTGGTGGCTACAGCGATGGTTGGCCTACAGTTTCCACCTTCCGCCCCCTCTTGATGCCTTAATCATCTCATAGATGGTACATCTAGTTCGGAACCTCTGAGGATCAAGGCTCTGATCTCTGGACTTTTGGAAAAAGCTGCTTCCAACACCCACAGTCATCTTGCTGGCAGCTTTCTGTCTTCTCTCTGCACAAGAGAGAAACCTGAGCAGTGGGCTTACTGTCTCTCTTATAGCCCCCTCTCTACCGGCCACATGAGCTCAAGTGTTGAGAGCAGCAGGCTCTCACATATGACCCACCCCCGCTGCCTACTAGATCAGTGGGTGAAGGCTAAGCGTCAGCTCGATCGGGGGAGACTTCGCTTTGCGGGGGAGACACGCTGCCCTCTCAAACAGCTGGCCAAGCTGAGGGTGGAGCTCACCAAGGCTTGTTCCTTGGTCAGCCTCCCCAGCTCTACCCGCTGACTGGCTACAGCTGGCGAGTAGGGGAAGAGCAGGCTGTTCAAAGTTAAACCTGCTCTCTTCTCAGCCTGCTGGCTCTAGAGATGTCAGCACTTCACTCCGGCGACATGGGGACGTTATTGAGAGCAGGCTGCATAGAGCAGAGGTGAGACAGAATACGTCCTGCCACCCTCCAGTGGGAATTGCCTTTGGTTCCCGAAGCCCTCCCTAAAGAGCCTTTTGAGCCTATTATGCAAATCTCTTAAATTTTTGTTAATCAAGATGGTGCTACTGCTTTCACTGACTTCAGCTAAGACAGTGAATGATTTACGCGCACTCTCTCTCCACCTGAGCTGTTTACTGGTGAGCAGTGTTGGGGAAAGTTACTTTTGAAACTAACTAGTTACTTTACTTCATACCAAACTAACTCAAATACATTTTTCACCCTTGGCCCCTAGTCATGATAAGAAAGTTACTATTATGAGTGATTTTTATTTTTCTGTTTTAAAAACTGATAGTCCTGTAAATTAGCCCTTGTGTAAACTATCCTTCTTCCCACATTTGCTACTAAGTTGCATAATGGTTCATGACAGTGCTATTTCTGCCTCTTGGCCAGTAACCTTCATTGGGTGCCGATTGCTTCATATGGCGTGTAAAGTTAAAATCTTGCTGTGAAAGAATAATTGATCATCTGTTTCATGTCAAAGATTGAAAAGAGGATTTGAATTGGTCAAAACTGAAATGGAATAAATGTGCAAAGGGATTTTCTTGGTCACGGCTATTTTACATAAAAACAGGTTAACTTGGCCTGAAGTTTCAGTCACTTTTTTTTTGCTTTAACCCCTGTAGTACAAATTAGAGGTGTCTGTACCACTGTCCAAGTCCGCCTACGCAGTAGCCTTTCACTAGGTGGTTTGAAAAGACCTATTGCCTTGTTAAAGTGCATTGAGGCAGGGTGTTGAACTTGGCATATATGTAAAAAAAATTCCAGATGGGCTTAAAGTGTTTTTTTTTTTGTTTTTTTATTTGCCTTGTATGTTTGCTACATTGTCAGTAGGCTTGGTGTGCACAGCACAGTCAGTCTACATTATCGGTACTCAATTGTGCAGGTGCGTTCATGATTGCTGTCTGAAGGATAGTGCAAATACTACATTCTTACAGTGTCTGGTCAGATGGAAAATGTCTACACAGGTGTCATCTGTTGTTAATTGTTTTTAGCAATTTGCTTATGGGAACAAGATGATGGGTAGCTGATTTGTAATTTGTCAAATGGATTCAAATTGGATATGTGCGGCACACTTAGTGCCATTTATGTACAGCAAATGGCATGGACGGTCTGTCTAATGATCTTTACGTTCATAGTATTATTTATTTCTTGCAATCAATTTTATTCTTTATATGTAGGGCTAGGTTTGTGATTCACTGCACAGCTTAGAAAACATTTATATCATGACAGGAGTGAATTGCAGGAGAGGCATTTTTCCTATGGAAAATCCCCATTAATTCAGTGGTTTTCTTGGGGCAAAAACTCATGCCCACAGAGAAGCAAAACAATAAGCTTGTTATACAGTACATTCAACAGATTTGCATGTAGGCCATCTAGGGCCACAGCCATGAAGATTGGACTCCCTAACAAAATGTGACACCTTTCCTCCCACCTGCTACACCCCTGTGTTCCTCTGTGGCTTGTCATTCTCAATCATCCCCCCAATGAGCCTTGGTTATTCTGACCCAGTTAGATTAATCAGGTTCCATCAAATAACATTCCAGGTTGAAACTGTTTAAGATTGTGTCTTAAGTCTGTGAAGCCTCAATGTCCACTTTTTCAAAATGAAAAGTACACAAAAGTTAAATTGTTACATTCTGAGACGTAATTTTGTGTGTTTACAGTTTTCAGTACTATAGACTCAGCACAAATTTAACCATTATTGAAATAAGACTAATAATGTATTAGTGACTCTGCGCTCTATATTAGATTAAGCAAGCATGCTTGAAATTAGTCTGGAGCTGGGAAATTTTATTAACCCCTATGAGTGCACACAGAACAGAAGCGTAGCGGAACTTTTCAATATTGATCTTATTACATTCCTCCACAAAATTTCTACGCCTGCTTTCATTAAAATGAATAGGGAACGTCACCATGCCTGCAAACTTTGCTGTTGGAGGGCAGAGAGTATGAGTATGTTTTCATTCCAACCAAACACTACACCAGATGATTTCACTGATTAGTTCCTCCTCTCTGGTTGAAGGTGTGCTAATCAGTGAAATCACCTGGTGTAGTCTTTGGTTGGAATTAGGGCTGAACAATTAATCAAAATTTTATCGAAATCGCAATATGGCCTACTGCAATTTTCAAATCGCAGGAGGCGCAATATTTGTTAAAGGCAAAATGTGTGTCAAAATACCATTTTAAATTAAATATTGTCGTGTTGCAGAGATGTCCTGGCCTACACATCATATTCTACAGACTTAAGAAAACATCTTTGTTTGGTACAGATCCCCGCAAAAATCACACCATAATCATTTTAATACGTTTTTCAATTAAAATGAGAATAATGATGTAAAAATTATCATTCCCTCTAATATCACAAATCATATTGCAATTGCAATATCAGTCAAAATAATCGCAATTAGATATTTTTTCAAAATCGTTCAGCCCTAGTTGGAATGAAAACCTGCAGACTCTCGGTTTTCCATGGCACATGGCTGCCCATCCCTGGTGTACAAGCAGGTCCATTTAAATCAGTGGTGTCCAATTATGTACCATGGAGGGCCAAGAGTCTGCAGGTTTTCTTTCCACCCAAACACCACGGCAGCTTGTTTCACTGATTAGCTCAACGTCAAGCAGAGAGGAGGAACTAATTAGTGAAATCATCTGGTGCAGTCTTTGGTTGGAAGGAAAACCTGCAGACTCTTGGTCCTCCGTGGCACGTGATTTGACACCCCTGTGTTAGATTGTGAGTGGTATGTTAGGAATGACTTACAAATCTTGCCTACACTTATGTGATGTTTAATTTGAGAGATCGGCATTACAGCCTGAATGCTAGTGACAGTGGATCCCCAGGATGCTGATGTTGGAAGAGGACTTTCTCCTTAAAGGCTTATGATGCCTTTAGTTTGAGGCTTTCTCTTCCTACTGCACAATTTTGAAAAATGAGAGGAGGAGCATGAGGAGCCGGGAGAAAGGGGAGGGGCGGATGGGTGGGAAAGATTGTAGGATGTATGATGACATGCAGATTCCTGTAAACCACCATAACGACATTTTTCAGCCATAGGTTTTTCAGCCGCAAGTTGGTGACTGATTAAACCTAATTTGCACAGAAAATCCAGGAAAAAAGTATTATGTAATGCATTGTCAAGATTATGACGAGAATGGATGTGTTTCATCATAAAATTGCCATGAACATTGATTAACAGTTGAAAAAAAATTATTTAAATTTTCATAATCCTTTAACTCTCCAGGAGATTAACCTGCTAAAAAGTAAAAATGGTATACCAAAGTGAAATATCACATTAATTGTATGGTTTCAAGCTGTTGTGATAAGTGTGAGGGACATTAACATTCTTGTAATTTTCATGACTCAGTGTAGGCAAATCAAACAAAGAGGAAAAAGCATGAGAATTCCCAGAACCTCTGGCTAGTTAAAGTCATAGCTAGTCAAATATTTCTCATAGTGGACAGCTGGAGAGCGAGAAGTGATTTTTTTCTTGTAGAAATGAAGACATCCTTGGAGGGTTGCTCTGAGAGCTGTTGCCTACTTGGTCACTTTGTCACTAGATTATAGGACCTACTTATGACTCGTTACACCCGAGCCATAACTGATCTGCTTGTATACACTTTTTAGAGACTTCCATTGGCTCATGAGCTGGGACATCTCTAATGGGTCACTGCAAGACTGTAGTTTTATTGTTTTACTACAGGAAAAACAGCTAAAACAGAGCTCCACATTCAACAATGCCTTGTCAGATAACTCACATAGGGAAATGAGCTTTCTAATGACTGCTCATCCCATCCTTTTTTTTGCTTGACCTGTGGCCTAAAACAGGAAAGAGTTGAGTTGTCTAACTGAACCATACCTCCCTGTCTCTACAGTTTGCTTTGCTACATCTGCCCAACGTTGTTGACCAATACAGAATCTACTGCGTTTTGCATTTGCCTCAAAATACGAGACAAAGTTTAAAAAATATATGACAAACAAGGTGTTCGATGGATTGCAGAATTTCAGTCTTTTGGAGAAGTGCCATGCTCCATCCAAACTTGTTTTTCAACACGTCTCCACTTCTTTTTAGAAGGTGAGCCTGTCAGACTTCCCCAGTCTTTTGAAATGGACATGTGACATGTGATTTATACCAAGAGAGGATAGGTGGCCGCTGTCTGCCTTTCTTTGCCTAATTTTATTTTTTATTTAATTAACCATTATTTAACCAGGGACGTCTCATTGAGATACAAGATCTCTTTTACAAGAAGGACCTGGCTGAGAACAGCAGCATCAGTGATAGACATAAAGGTTACAGACACGCAACATAAAACAATATAGCAGCATAAAACATCAAACAAAAATAACACCAAGTTAGGAGCAACAGTTGTCATCAGTGGGGCATTTCAAATGCAGGTGAGCATTTAAAAGTTTCTCATAGAAACTGCCATGCGTGAACAGTTGTCTAAAAAACAGAATTGATTTATCAATTAATTTTTAAACAAGGCAACAGGAAACATGTTGTCCTCTGCTAATGATGCAGTTCCAACTATGTCACCTGGTTTTTGTGGAATTGTAGTACGCCCTTGGGCAAATCAGTGTGATTTTGAAAATGCTGGAATGCAGGGGTGAGCAGTCAGTCAGCAGTGTGAGATATAACATGTGACTAAACAAACAAATAAGCAGAGGCCCAAGCATAGCACCCCCACCCATCCAATGAGCCTTTTTGTGTGCTTTTTCCCTGCAGCTAACACCATACCAAAATCAATGGGATCATTATAAGACATCTACAAACATTTAAACCATAAACATGCATTTTATGCCAACAAACACTCTGTGAGATGATTTGGAGGTCAGTCAATCATTATTTATTGATATTTTCATCCGTGTCCTGAATTGAAACATCATATTGTCCCAAAGCCTGTTAGAGCACAATAAATCATCCAAAGTCTCCTGAAGTCAATAGATTCATTGTCTGTAATTTATGTAAGTACTTCCAGGATAAAGTTGCTAACACTAATGAGGCTGCATCTTCATAACCTGCATAGGCCTAAATTTGCAATCTGGCAACCCTAGTTGAGTTTATAATCAACTTTTTATGCGAAAATACACATTTCATTTATCTATATATGAATATTTTCCATGTCATGTTTTCACATTTTGTTGAATTAACTGACATTTAAATAAATACACTTAATAGAGTATTACACATAGCTAAGTGAAAATATATAGTTTGGTATTATACATAGTTTAGTGAAAATGAATTCAGTAACTATGGTGACAGAGGAATGACAACATTCACTTCGGTCCATATTCCTGTTCCACTAATATTTACAGCTTTTATATTGGCTAAATATTTGTGAAGTTGCTCTCTTAATACCAATCTGTACAACGGGTTTAGTCTACTACATAATAAAGTGCTTGTGTGGAGTCGTTACGGCCACTTCCTGAATGTGCTGCTGCTTTGTGGTCTCAGTTGGCCCACAGTAACTGTCCAGTGTCAGGCTGTGCTAGTGCTGGTGTGACCTTGAAAAGCCACAGTTATGTTTAAGGTTTCTCTGTGATAGCAGCCTACAGCTCATCTCAGCTCAACTATGGCCTCTTATCTTCCTTCTGCAGTGAATGAGCTCCTATCTTACACTTGCAACATGTTACAAAAAGTACCTTTAGGATTTGACACTCCCTGGGAATGTCTCTACATGTAATTCATGAAGCTGCTATTTAGAAGTGCTTTTCACAATTTTCAATTGTTATTATTTTTTTTAATCTTGTGAGAGGTCTTACGCTTAGGATGGAGCCAGGATGCATAATATTGTCCAATCATGAAGAGGACTACTCTCTGGAGATCCCACTACCCAGGCTGAACAACTCAATTTTGTAGTGTCTAGGGATGGGCATGCCTTTTCAAATTAAAATGGTCTCGGTTATTGGACAATTTTGCATTTACTAATACACAGGATGATGTTGCAATCTGTTTTTTTTTGTTTTTTTTAGCCTCTGTCAAGTTATACGCTAATAATAATACCTCATTTCATGTTGCAAAATTGCAAAGATAGTTTATTCCTCCCCTCATTTGCCTTCGCATTAAAATTGTTTTGGTGTAACACACAGACCACACACAACTGACAAAAATGACACCTCTGTTTACCTGTTGTAACAGTTACGGAGTTGGTAGCCACATGTTGCAGTTCCATATACTTAACTCAATTCAATTAAATTCAATTCAATGTGCTTTATTGGCATGAAAGTTCACAGACAATATTGCCAAAGCATCAAGATGAATATCAGTCTAGGTGTGTGTGTGTGTGTGTGTGTGTGAGAGAGTCAGTGCCTGGACAGAGGAACTGGGTTCCCAGAGCCTCCATCGCAGAGTGAGGATCAGTAAATTACTAAAACCAAAAACTAGTAAAATACTTTACTCCCTATCTGCTTTTTCCAATTGCATGCATGTTTTATAGGCAATAAAACCTGTTCATATATAAGTAGATGTTTTATGAATATACTATTTCCGTTTGATCAGTTAGCACATATCATTTAAATGTGGTAGTGAACATTCATTCGATCCAGGACTGCTGGCATATTCAGCACAATTTCAATTATTTAGGCAGCCTTGTAACAGATCACAGTACAAGACAGAACCAGCTGGACAGACACGGAGGTCCATACATTTTGCTCAGACTTGGGGTCAGATCGTGGAGGCCTCTATCAGAATATTTACATTCATAAAACTTGTGCCACCCACTCAGCCTGTGCAGGAGCCGGTGTTGAATTGCTTCTATTTTTATATTCCTTTTGAGACTCTGGATGAAATAGAAAGAAGTGTGTGGAGAGAGGGAGAATGTCTTCATTATTTTGATGATATTGGGTTCATCCTTATATTTATATATTTATTTCTTTAACTCATACATCTCACAGTCTTGTTTTGATCAGCCTATTCAGCACATCCAGTCCTATCCAGGTTCTATAATCATCTGTTGTTTTTTTAATTTCTTCAAAACAACATAGCCTCTGGACGGAAAAGACTACTAAGACTGTTTTAGAGACAATTATATGTAAATAATGTCTAATTGACTGCCCCTCTGTGTGCTGCCCTTCAGGTGGAGCGGATTGTGGACAAGCGGCGGAACAAGAAGGGCAAGTGGGAGTACCTGATCAGGTGGAAGGGCTATGGAAGTAAGGAGGACACCTGGGAGCCGGAGCACCACCTGCTGCACTGCGAGGAGTTTATCGACCAGTTCAACAGCTTGCGCCTGCACACGCACAAGCGGCCCAAACTTCCGAAGATACCCGGAGGTATGCCCGGCCCGCAGCCCCTCATCACCAGCCGCCCGTCTGCTACAGAGACCTCGAGAGCTCGGACAGAGGCCCGCAAGAAGAAAAGGACTTGTGGCCCGGGGGTCGGGGTTAGAGTAGGAGGTGGGCTAGGGATGGGAAGCGGGGGATCAGGGGCCACTCACAAGAGGAAGGTGAGTGGAGGAGGAGGCGGAAAGCATGCTGCAGGACACAGGATGGGCAAAGTCATGACGTACAAGGCTCCTCCACCAGCGGGGCTTCAGTTTGTCCCCCCGGTGAGGGCTCCTCATACTGGACTCCAGAATGGAGAGGTGGAGCCTCTCATGTACAGGGCAGCAGCAAGGTCACACAGGCTGCCCTCCGACCGAGTGGATGGGGAGCTAGCAGATGTGGATACTGCTGGGCAACAGCTCACCAGTGAACTAGGTAAGGTCATGAGAATGGGTAATAGGTAAGGGAATTAAATGGATTTCTGAATGGTTATAAATAATAATTTAGACATCAATATGTTGCCATGATACCAGACAGTTATAGTAGTAGTGATATTCAGTTTAGATTGCACCCCATTACCTTTCTGTTGTGTTCTTTATTATATTCCCATGAATAGAGTGGTGCATTAACTTGGAAATAGAAACACATTTCATGCTTGCTGTCTGCTACACACAAAGAGACTGCATTGCTTCTATACACAATCATATTTTAGCAGCATACTGTACTAATTTAAGCCATAGAGTGAAGCGAGCGGTGAAGCAAGGTGAAGCAAGGCTCTTTAAAACGGCTGCTATGGTTCTCGACTACATAAGCAACTGATAACAGCTTTGAATTTCACTCCTGGGTCACAGTCCAGGGCCCGCCCCACCATAGTTAATCATTATATGGTTTTCAAAATGGCATCTCGGCTTGTTGAACAGAAATGGATGAGTTTGTTGTCATATTTAATGGAAATAGGCTGGATGTGTATCAGATGTAGAATTAACAGGTTGCCCATGCTCACTGTCCGTTACACTTGTGGGAATGTTGTGTGTTGGGCATCTTACCCCGAACTCTCCAATTCTGAGGATGGTTTCTATAATGTGACACTGACACTTAGGATGGGAGATATTGACAAAATCAAATAAAACTATATTTTAGACCCAATAACTCAATATTGATAATGTGATGATATTTACAAACAAGAAATGTTTGAAAATTAGTAATGATCATTAGCAATCAGTGATGTGTAATCAGTAATAAGTAATGTGGATATGATGAGCAGGTAAAGCCAATCATTGTTCATTTTACTTAGAAAATTGTATCACTTTACTACACAGCCTTTAAAACCAGGAAGAAGTAATGTTTATATCACAATAACCAAAATCCCAGACAATATTTAGTTTCATATCACAGTATCGATATTATACAATATATTGCCCAGCCCTAACTGACACCCAGAAATGTGTGTTGTGGCCAACTATCATTTCTGTTTTCACCCCATCAACTTTCTGCCAGTCATGTGTGATTTAATCTATCAAACTGATGGTAGTGTCTGTTGTCAGCCGTTCGACATTTCAAAGCACCACAACTAAATTATTGATTGCGAGAACTCATCAGAGAGCTGTGCGACAACATTTGCAAGCCTAAGGGTTATCCGTCTGGCTCAGTCTTTACTTTCTCCACCTGTTATGGATCCTGATCTCCTAATCCTAGAACCGCTACTCTGCTCACCTCATTCAGCACCCTCCAGCTCCCTTCCCTCAGCCCGCTGCACTGCCACAAGGTAGCAGGGTGATCAGGGAGGCCGCATCACCACCTGCCACAGTCCCAGGGGTGGGGGGGTCCGAAGAGTTACCTCTATCTCAGTCTCTTTTTTTTTATACTGTAGATAAAGTGGCACACACTTTTATTTCTTGTCATTTAGATTACTATTACTGTTTCTACTCCTAACTAACTAAAGATCAAGTTTTACTGATAATTCTTAAGACTCAGCTGGTCTGGCCCTTGACTACATCACACACCTTTCAATCGCTCATGGGCGAGAACAGCCTGAGGCCTTCGTTCAGGACCTTTTTGAGAATTTCCAAAGTCTAGACTCAAAGCAAAAGGTGAAAGAGATTTTTTTTTGCCAGGGCCTCCAGGCTTTGGAAAGACCTAATTTTCATAATGCACATTCTTGCTGAAATGTTTTTAAGTAGCATCACGTATCTGTCAGCGGTGAGGAAAACTGTTCTCAAGACAACAATTGCCTTGCTGTATGACTCATTTCTGGGTTATTGTTTTCTTCTGCATCATCAGTCGAGCTTCTCAGATAAAGGACACGCTCATTACTTTACTTGTGCGTCTCTCTTCTCCTGTCCATCCAGCTGATGAAAGCGCACAACTCAGATTTGGTTACAGTCAGTTATCATGAATTCAAATGGTAGATTTAGTGTCACTCAGCTTTTACCGAAACATTTTCATCAATACAGGTGAATCAAGAGAGTTAAGAGTTTTATGGGTTAATGTTGGCCCAGCAGTGATAGTGCTTCTTTAAGTCGGGGTTCCAACGTTTAGAAAGGCTGGAAAAGGATGGAAAAGGATGTTGATTGTTTCTCAGATGAGAAAATTTCCATGGGACCTCAGCTCTAGGCTCTTTATTCATGTTTGAAATATTAATGCAATCAAGAAAAGTTGAAATCCAGTGAATCCCATTGTGATAGCTCAGATAGCATGCAGACCAAATACCTTCAGTTACATGCTCACCAGCTGTGAGTGTGTTGGAAGCTGAAAATATAATATGTAAAATAAAATGAAATCACCAATAGCTTACTAATACAAAATAATAATGACCACTATGTAAGGTGTCCACCTACATATCCCTTACGTCATTCAAAGGTCAACAAAACATAGTTAAATGATAGAAGATTCAATCTGAAAAACAGTGATCCCATGTTTTTATCATGTATAGTTCAAAAGTTATGAGTGATTACATCTTAGCATATCTAAGCAAACTGGTGGCAGTCCATTGTTGCCTACCCAGAGTTATGGTCTTTTCAGCTTTTTAGTGCATATTTCAATTATACATGGACAAACTACTCCCTCCTCTGAAAGTCAGTGAAAAATATGAAAAGTCATATTTTCAAGTCAAACATCAGAATTGATACAAAAAAATGCACTTTTCAGGAAATCATACCCCTGTTTAAATAAACACAAACAAATTTCCTATAGCTTACAAATAACTTCATCTACAGTTAGGCTGGCATTAAAAAAACAGATTTAAACCACATCATTGCCTCACTAAAGAGACTTTTCCACAGCACTACAGAGCCAGTGATGTGGGGAGGGGCGGCAATCAATTTACCTCAGCTGACTGTCAGCCTGACAGCGCAACAATACACTCTAGATAGATCTCTTAACACAATACTCAGCAGTGACAACTTTGAAAGGAAATAAAGTCCAGACTACATTTTGGCAAGTTGAAATGTTATGATTAAACTTACATCAGGTCTGTTGCCAGAGACTTCTAAAGGAGCTGCTGAGGACTTATGAATGCTATCTTAGCTGCCTACCGTTCTATGAATAGACTGTCAGCCTCTCTCATTCAGCACCACTACTTTCACCGGTGCAATATGTATGTGTATATATATATGTGTACAGTATGTATGTACACGTTAGATTTTCTCTTAAACATAATCAAAAAGCTATAGCTCTTTCTTCTTATTTAGTTTGTTCACTTTAAATTGCCACAGGGAAAAAAAAAATCAGGTTTCTACCGTAGTCATTTCCGACATGTGCAGTTCAACAAGGACCCCTGAAAATCCTACAGGTCTCTTAGCGACATCATGATAAATATGGTAGAGAATACCAAACGCTGACACTTTTCCACAGCAGATATTCAAATACAAGATACTATTTGAATGTAGAATTAGAGAAGATGATACTCAAAGGATATCAACCCAATTTGACACTTGTGTTATTTGTCACAGCTGTTGTATCAGTAACTTAATATTGTAGACATGTAACATTTAAAACAATGTTTTGGTCATGGAGGCGTTTCAGTCACCAGACAAGACAGACATTCTGCTGCACCTATCTTTTCTGGATACTTAAAATCCAGCAAGTCTTTCCTTTAGTCATTTTAACAATACACTATGTCCTTTTGGCTGACTTTTTCACAGGTCTATTATTGGCTATGGGCAAGCAGCATTACCCACTTCTGAACAGCATTTTCAGGTTGAGCCTTTTACACCCGTAGTCTAACATCTGCACAGGTCCTGGAGGATTGACCTGTTTTGTACCCGCTCCTCTGTATCAGGCTCCCCTCTGGCCAACGGCAGGATTCACCTGCACAGCTCAGTGAAGCGGAAGCTGGGTGACGAGAAAGGCTACGTGTTCGACAAGCGGCTGAGGTACAACGTGCGACAGAACGAGAGCAACTGTCGATTCCGGGACATCGTGGTCAGGAAGGAGGAGGGCTTCACACATGTCCTGCTGTCCAGCCAGACGACAGACAACAACGCTCTCACACCAGAGGTGAGAGAGAAAACACACGAACACACACACACACACACACGCATGCCCTTTATACTTCATAGCAAAGGCATTCATGCTGAATGTATACAGACTGAATTACATGTTTTGTTTTGGTTTTTTTACTGTATCTCAGGTGGCATTTTGCCACTGAGAAATGATGGCATCTTTCTTAATATTATTTTTGCTTTCAAAAGGCTTCTATTCTCATGTTCAGCTTTAGAGATTTTATTTAAGGGCCCCTTGTGAAGTATGACTATTTGTCAAAACGTTGCTTCACAGTGGTTCCCAGTCATATTACTTTTTTACTTAATCTGTGCTGCCTGTAACGTTCAAAAGCTTTTCATCACGTGCAGCTAGTGGTGATGAAAATTAGCATTGAAAGTGTGTAAGTTGATGTGGCAGGAAAACTGCTACTCCAAATACTCCAGTGCTAAGATCTCCAATGGCTCTTATCAGACATTTGCTTAAAATCTGGTATCCTATTAACTGAGCAATTAACTAAGAGGAAAAACTGGGTGGGAAAAGTGAATGAGTAATGCTTCCTCGGTAACTGCTGTTGAGATGCCCTTAAAACTAGGCATTTAATTCCCAACTGCTCCAGTGGAGCTGTTCAGTAGACAACAGTAGAAAACTGTGTTTCTAATGGACAGCTGCCAGGTGTGAATGTGGTTGACGGCATGTATGTGACACGGGGTGTTGCTAAAAAAGAGCATGCATGCTCAGCAGAAAAGGTTAAGAAATAGCTCTGTCCATAGTACTGAGACAGACTTTCCTCAAATCTGCCTTCTGCCAAACAAGGTTCCCAGAAGTAGAGCACTTATAAGTTCACATCATCCAGGCTTCTGCCATCTGCTGTTACTGCAGCAAAATGCCAGTTGAACTAGTGAGGAAATTATGCAGCAAGTCAGGTTCCTCATACTGGAGAACGTTATGTAATTATTCCAACAGAGAACTGGTGACACTAGAGATGGCCAGATTTGCCCTAAAGTGCTTGTTATATAGAAATAACACTGGCATCTCTTCTAGTGTTTGGCAGTGTTGGAGCAAACTTTTTGTTTTGTGAAATCAGATAGTTGGGCTCTCTAATACACTCAAAGCTGTTTTCAACAAGGTATTTTGATTGCTAACGTGAGGTAATGTTTGCTAATTTGAACAAACCTTTATGTAAACTGAATGTTCAAAAACTCTCAGCCCTCACACTGGAAAAATGTTATGCAACAAACAAACTGCTATGAACTGGTATTAGTTAACCCTCCAGCAAGAGCGAGCAACATATTTTGCACCTATTAATGGCCGACAGGGGTCAGATAAGACCAAAGTCCACAAGTGTAAGAGAAAACATAATATTTATTTATAATTTATAATTATTTGAAAAACAGATTTTTTCTATTAAAATGTTGTTAGACATATACAACATTTACAGTGGTAAAAGTTAATGTACAATGACATACATGCTGTAATTAATGCAGTATTTTTTAGTTGTGAACATTTTGTTTAGTGTTAATGAACATTTAAACAAGAAGATCACCTAATTTAAACTAGCAAAGCCAATCAATTCAAAATGGGATGTTTTCTTTTATAATGTTATTAGATAAACATCAATGTAATTCTATAAAAACAACAGTTTTCATCAAAAAATTATGCATTTTGTTATTACAATTACTGCATATTTTGTAGTTGATTTATATCATAACAACAACAACAACATTTAGTCTGAAAACAACATTTATTTTTTGTAAATTATTAATAAATTGCTGATTTGCCATCACGTTGAAACTATTCAATCAAGATCTAACTTAACATTTATAGATGCACTTTTAATTGGGTTTAATGATATTCCTGCTGAGTGTTAAAATATTTTATTGCGATATCTCCCTGTACTCTACAGGCATTCGGTGCACACAATCTGAACCAAGCTGTGTTCAGCGCATACTGGCTTTTGACAGACACTTTTCCCACAGTCTACTGGGCCATGAGTTGATCAACTGCTAACTACATGCCAGTCAAATGCTTTACATAAAATAAACATCTAGTGACATGCAAACAGTACATAATACAGAACACAATGGACCCTGGAAAGACCAAATTATCTTGAATCCCCATATTTATAACTTGAACCTTTAAAATATAGTTGTTGAAGTAGCTGTTGATATATTCATTAAGGACATATATTAGATCATTTTGATTTGGAACATGATTGGAGAAATTAGAAGGGCATTTGGAGAGCTCCATGTCCACCAGCTGTACCCCTTCTGTAGGTATGTATCACTTGATATCTTGTCTCTCCAGAAACCTGAATTCTTATAAAGACTCCTTTTATCAAGTCACATAGGCAGAATTTGTTGTTTTCAACGAGGGTCATATGTGACCCTTAAGGATACGTCATCATCTTATGTCCAAATGAAGGCAGAAACCAGAAACAATGTTATGCATTTATTGGGGACAAGTTGGGGACTGACTAAGTTATAAATTAAAGTAATAATAAATGTACATGTTTGGGGTCGGATCCGGCTCTTGTTGGTAGGTTGAGGGTTACAGCAGTTATAAGGCTTACCACACTACCTAAATATAATTTGACATACCGTATTTCCTCTAGTATTGGCCCGGGCCTTTATTTACCTCAACTGCAGAGGCTACCAGGCCTTTATTGGAAGCAGGCTTATATTAGAGACAGGCCTTTATTTGTAATTCCCTCTGTTTGATAAGTATATTTGCTCATATTTTAGTACGAAGCCTCCTTGTTTTCTGATCTGCTTCTGTTTGGGTTCGTTAGGTAGCTGTTTTTTTGTTACTGCAATGCATTATGATAATTACGGTAATCGACGGCGGCATGCTCCAGAGACTTCCGCCAGGAGTTTACAGGTATCCACCGTTGTTTTTAGCTGTGACCAGCAGCACTATAGCTCGCTCTGTCGGTCGGTCGGTCAGTTGGTTGGTTGGTTGGTTGGTCCACAAAAATTTCCCCGCACAGTACGTGGTCGCAGCTATGGCGAATTCACGCTTCTTTCCTTTGTTTTTTTCCCTGGCCTGTATTTTGGGCCAGCCTTTATTTTGGCCCCGGCCATTATCGGAGACCCGGCTTTTAATTGACTACCGGCCACTATTAGAGGAAATACGGTAGTAAGTAAGTAAGTAATTTATTTTTCAAAGTGTCATGCACCAAAAGCGAGAGCGAAAAAACAAATATAATACACCTCCATACATGTCAAACAATGTCAAACCAAATATAAACACAATCCTGCTCCTTAGACATTACAGCTATAAAACATAACTTAGGCACATCTGAGACACAGACTGTGCCTTTAACACATAAAACATAAAGCGCCCTCCTACGCTGTTGGTAGGCATTTAACACAAACTGAGCGAGGTGAAACACTTTGTCTGTTAACAAGTACTGAAGTCTACATTCATCAGACATAGAAAACAAATCAGGACATTCTGCAGACATTTTACGAAAAAGCCTATATCTAAGATTGTGATATAATGGACAATAGAACAAAAAGTGCATTTCATTTTCGACCTCTCCCAGATCACACAGGTGATATTTTCTGTTCTCCTCTGGAATTGAGTGGAAGCGTCCGGTTTCCACCGCCAGAGGCAAGATACCACATCTCAACTGGGCACAGACAGACCTCTGTGCTAGAGGTCGACCGATAGTGGATTTTTAAAGGCTGATATAATAACGATAGTTTGGAGCAGGAAAAAGCCGATAGCCGATTAATCGGCCGATATCCCCGCCGCCACCCTGTGAAAAAAAATTCAACACTGTTGGAAATGAGCAATCTTTGACTTCATTAGAAACTGGATAACGTTCAGTGATCCAGATTTATTATCAAATATATATTATTATATTATCATCTATATATCAAAGAAGCTACCATAATAATCTTATTTAAAAAGTGAATTACCCCTTTATCACCTCGACATCATTCGGAGTTTGTGGTGTTGTCATGCATGGTTAGGGTTAACGTGCTTTACTTCCGCAGTAACGTTAGCCTAGTCGGCTACCTTTGCATATGGCGTTTTTAATAAACCAGTTTTTTGTCACTCTGAATTTAATCATTATTAAGAGAATATCCTGAAGTGTGATTTGGTGGATTACATCGTTGGAATATGTTCCACAATGGGCGATGCGCTGTTCTGTGGTTCATCACTGGCCAGGAAGGAATACTTCTGTTGCGTGTCCCGTTACATTGTTAAATGCCACTCTTACAAACCATTAATGTTCATGCATATTCCCGGGGTAAGGAGGATCCTAAAGTGTGCGATTTCATTTCATGAATGGATAGTTACGTGGCTGGATTATTTGGAAGAGATAACACCAAATTGGTAAGTAAAGTAAAAGTTGAATGGCTTCTTTTCCTCCCTGTCTGCCTGTCTTGTATCGTGAACAAGGAGCTGATAGTGTTGCGTTATATATTCGAGAGATAACTTGTGTGGGGAGAAAGAAACTGAAAACGGGTCAGATATGACTTGAATGCCACTTGTCAGCCTTGCTGTAAAATCAACTGTTCCAACGTTTAACGTTACCCCGGGACTGCAAGGTTTAGCCCACATTTTCTAACCCTATCCAGAATAATGCGTTGAAGGTTTTTTCATGGAGTGGTGAATTGCTTTGTGAAAAAAATATCTCTGATGTAGTCTACATTGAAAAACGTAATTTAAAGTCTGTCTCGCATTTATGGCTGCCCCTCTCCCGGTCGAGCGCACTGAGTGCCAGCGCTCGTCTCATAAAATCAAGGAAGAAAGAATGCCATTTCATGGCGTCTTTAACAGTTGTTTAGATTATTATCAGGAGTTACTCACACGCACACAGATATATTCAGCAAAAGTGGCCCTCAAATGATCAGATATGGCCATTGGCCCATAGCTGTGCTAGGCTTGCACTTACGGCTAGCCAAATTCTAACGACCATGCTTGCTAGCAAAATGGAGACAGCATGCTTTCGGCAGAGCCGCAGTTATCTTCAGTCTAATGCATTAATAATGCCATACTATAACCAACAACCTTATCATGCTCATAATTTACGAATAAAGCTGTCTTAAAGTTAACTTTCATTTAAATATAAATTATCTCAGGTACACAATGACATTACCTTGACTTTGTGTATGGAGCCTCCATGCAAAACGGTGATGTACGTCCCCGCGTGACCGGTGGAGGCTGCGCAGCCATCAGCCACTATCGGAGCCAAGTTCCGCTGATAACGATAGTTTGTAAAACGTCCTATCGGCACCGATTAATCGGCCCAACAATTAATTGGTCGACCTCTACTCTGTGCTCTGGTCAGGTTAAGGGTGACATAGTGCTCTGGATGGTAAATACACTTAATCAGACTGTACGTTCTCAATTTTGGTTTACATAAAACTTCTTCTGACCATTTCTGTTTATAATTTTCAAATAGTATTGTTTTAATTTGACTTATACTACAAGATAATTTATTTCTATATATACTGAACAAAAATATAAATGCAACACTTTTGTTTTTGCTCCCATTTTTCATGAGTTGAAATAAAAGATCTAAGGCTTTTTCTATGCACACAAAAGGCTTATTTCTCTCAAATTTTGCTCACGAATTTGTTTAAATCTGTGTTAGTGAGCACTTCTCCTTTGCCAAGATAATCCATCCACCTGACAGGTGTGGCATATCAAGATGCTGATTAAACAGCATGATTATTGCACAGGTGTGCCTTGGGCTGGTCACAATAAAAGGCCACTCTAAAATGTGCAGTTTTATCTTGAAAAAAGACATTTATTAGGCACTGAACTATGGATCTCACATAACTAGGGCTACAGATATGCATTTTTTGAAAAACAGTCAGTATCTGGTGTGACCATGCAGTGCGACACATCTCCTTCACATAGAGTTGATCAGGTTGTTGACTGTGGCCTGTGGAATGTTGGTCCACTCCTCTTCAATGGCTGTGCGAAGTTGCTGGATATCGGCAGGAATTGGAACACACTGTCGTACACGCCGATCCAGAGCATCCCAAACATGCTCAATGGGTGACATGTCTGGTGAGTATGCAGGCCATGCAAGAACTGGGATGTTTTCAGCTTCCAGGAATTGTGTACAGATCCTTGCAACATGGGGCCGTGCATTATCATGCTGCAACATGAGGTGATGGCGGTGGATGAATGGAACGACAATGGGCCTCAGGATCTCGTCACGGTATCTCTGTGCATTCAAATTGCCATCAATAAAATGCACCTGTGTTCGTTGTCCGTAGCTTATGCCTGCCCATACCATAACCCCACCGCCACCATGGGGCTGACATCAGCAAACCGCTCACCCACACGACGCCATACACACTGTCTGCCATCTGCCCGGTACAGTGAAAACCAGGATTCATCTGTGAAGAGAACACTTCTCCAAAGTGCCGGACGCCATCGAAGGTGAGCATTTTCCCACTCAAGTCCGTTACGACGACGAACTGCAGTCAGGTCAAGACCCAGGTGAGGACAGCGAGCACGCAGATGAGTTTCTGACAGAAATTCTTTGGTTCTGCAAACCAACTGTTGCATCAGCTGTCCGGGTGGCTGGACTCAGACGATCTCGCAGGTGAAGAAGCCGGATGTGGAGGTCCTGGGCTGGCGTGGTTACACGTGGTCTGTGGTTGTGAAGCCGGTTGGATGTACTGCCAAATTCTTGGAAACGACATCGGAGACGGCTTATGGTAGTGAAATGAACATTCAATTCAAGGGCAACAGCTCTGGTGGACATTCCTGCAGTGAGCATGCCAATTGCATGCTCCCTCAAAACTTGCGACATCTGTGGCATTGTGTTGTGTGATAAAACTGCACATTTTAGAGTGGCCTTTTATTGTGACCAGCCCAAGGCACACCTGTGCAATAATCATGCTTAATCAGCATCTTGATATGCCACACCTGTCAGGTGGATGTTATGTCTTTTATTTCAACTCATGAAAAATGGGAGCAAAAACAAAAGTGTTGCGTTTATATTATTGTTCAGTGTATATATATATATAGGAGGAAAATGTTGTATGTATATATACATATATACATATATATATATATATATATATATATACACACAAGCAAACAACATTTTCCTCCATTCAGATTGTTGAATGTGTCTCAGATCTTGTATTGAAACGTCTTAAGCTTCCACAGAAGGCGGCTCTGGCTTTGATTCAGTGTCTTGGGCGCTGCACTGATGTCTGTTCTCCTTCACAGCCGTTGAAGTGGCATAAACTGCGTGTGCACGTGTGGGTGTGTGTGCTCGCATGTGTGACAGTAAGCCCGTTAGCTGTGGGCTTATCAAACGGCTCTGATAGTTCCTTCTCTGTCTCGCAGTCTTTGAAGCTGCTGGAACAAGGGACTCTGAGGATGTGCTTATTGAATGGCTTCTGCTTAGAAAATCTCAGAAAATCTCCCTGCAAATTTCTCTTCCAAACCCTCAGTGCTTGGTTAAAGTCAGAAAGACCCCTGAGCTATTAACTGGTACTCTTTGTGTCGCCTCTCTGGCCGAACAGGCTTTACTCAGAGACTGCTGTGTCAGACACACACTGAAGAACATCCTCTGTCTTCATATTCCCTGACTTTAGACAAGTTGAGTAGTTACAGGTGACCATTTTCTTGGTGGCAAATCATGAGGATGTGTATATTTAGCAGTGATAAAATCAGTTCTTTTCTTGCGCCAAACCAGAGCACGTCAAACACGAGTACTTGTCCTTTGTTACTTGTGTTTCAAGCTCAGGTATATAAACAGGAACTGGAACATTTCCAATTTTGGAAATTGTGGTGTTGAGATGCTTCTGAAGTTACTCAGCCACACTCTGAGTAGGTGAGGCAGTGGGCCTGTAGGTTTAGGGTAGGCTGAGGAATAGTGTCCAGATATTTTTCTGAAGACCTTTGGATATGCACAACATGAATGAATGTGACTGTGCAAATTACTATCAACTGGCCCCTTTACACCTGGCATTAACATGTGTCTTGTATCCGGATTGTGTCTAGATCTGATGTAGCTGAATTACTGCATATTTACACGTATAAACAATGAGTCGCGCACATTCCCGAAACCATTGAAGGCAGGTGCTGGACCCGGAAGTAGTACTATATCTAGCAAGGAAAGACTGCACACTGTAGCTCCCTTTTTGTTGTTTTATTGGCACCACAAAGGCACATTGACTCTTTGTGGTGCCAATAAAGCAACAAAAGGGAGCTACAGTGTGCAGACTTTCCTCGTATATTTACACCTAACATTAAAATGCATCTCCAGTATACACATTGAAATCTAATTTCTCTTTCCTTCACCAGATTGTCACACACGTCACGTCCTCATGATATTTGCGTACTTTAAAATTGAGAATAAATACCTTGTCTCGCTTGTTCCCCATCCACGAGTATCCTGACAATCCATTTTTGGTAGCATGTTACTGTCCGAGCCAAGGTCTCACATGATGCCAAATGCGTCCCGAACAACCTCCAGAGGTGGTTTTGGCGATCGGATTACAATCCATCCTCAGCGCGTCTCGGGTGCATTTCCACCTGTATTTATATGTGGTTAAGTGCCATCTGATTACAATCCAATCACCCAAGACGCATGTTAATTGCAAGTGTAAAAGGGGTCAAGGATGCAAAAGAAACAAAAGATGCTTCAGAGACTTTAGGCTAGACATGCCATGGTGTAAGAAAATTAATCAATTTCAAAATCACTTTGCTAAACAACACACCATGTTTTTGACACAGTGCTCAAGTAAAAGTTGTAGTGCTTCAGATAATGACAAAGATCAGTAGGAGAACACTTGTGCTGTGCAAGTGCTTAACTTTGAATTTGATTGTCTCATCAAAAAATCATTCATCTCAAGTTCCAACCCCTAGGATGCCAGTTTGAAAATCTCTCAGGCACCCCCTTTTACAAAAGAAATGGGGAAAGAAATCTGACATTTATTTCTATTTACCAAATAAGAAAGCATATGGTTATAAAAGGAAAAAAAAACTCTTGTCTTATAAATTTCTATTACATATTGTATATTCAATGTATTCATTAGAAAGCAATGGGATTTTCCCATCAAACAGTCTCTCCAAAATGATGTGAAGTTGGAAACTTGAATCCCAGACAAGTGTGCACATTTTAGTAAAATCCCCTCCATGTAAGCAACTGTCCAATTACTGCTTAATGCCTGAGTCTGGATAGCAGTGCAGCAGTTTTGCTATCAAATCCCCATTGTGCAGACTGATCTCAACTCTAAATCACAGCCAAAATCAATAAATTCATTAACTGTCTGTGCCATTTAGTCACGTCCCGTATGCTATAGCAGGGTGCTATATCCCAGGGTGCTCTAGATTTCAAAGCCTTGTGTTAATTAAAGTTCAGTTAAAAGATGTAGGTGAAAAATAAGCGCGACCCAAACCCAAGATATAGTTGGAGGGACACATTTTCTTATTAAGGAAATGTTAGGTGTTAAACCCAAGGATAAGATTATGTAAATAGTATTGAGGTGAATTATGAAATGCCCCTTCCAGATAAGAGAATCTAGTTTACACACTGTGTTATTACAGAGACGTCATTTCTCTACAAGACTGTAGGAGAAATTAGTCCAATGCCATTCTGTCTTCATTTACTTTCCACCAGAAAATTCCCTCCTATTGTGATTCAAATGAAAGCATTTGACTATCAGCAGTGCTACCTGGCGTTACGTTATTGCCACTCTCCCCCTGGTGGTGGCTTCTCCGTGGAGAGAAGCTTATTCCTGTGACCTCAATCCACACTGCCAGGCCCAGTGCAGGCTGGGCAGCAGGAAAAACTGCACACACACACACACACACACACACACACACACACACACACACACACACACACACATAGAGAGAGAGAGCAATGTGAATCTGTCAAACAAGAAATAGATGATTGTCATCTATTAGTTGAAAATGATTGTCATCTACTAGTGGCATGAATGTTTTATGTTTTTTCCTCAAGTATATAGCCTATACACCCTACACAGTGCAAGTCAATTTTAAATAATATATATTAAATATTGATTGTGGTTTGTGGGTGTGTATTCTCGATTTTACACAAAATCTCACAGTTTGCATATTTCATCTTCCAGGTGTGGACCTGTAGTTAGACCTCTAGCCCCCTCCTCCTGTTCTACTTTGATAGTTGGCTCCTGTGGGTTAAAAAAATGATTAATATACAAATCAAGATTATACATCTTCTTATAAATAGATTCAGACTTTCAGATTTTAAGCAAATCAAATCATATCTTTGGTGTAATGGGAAGCATGAACATCTAATCTTTTAATGTAGACTATTTATATAAAATATGAACACAAAACCCTATTTTTACCCTATTAGAGCCTATTTTTGCCCAAATCACATTGTCTTTCTTTGCTTACACTGAATTATTTGAATGTCACAGCCAAAACATTCCAATTCTCATAAACTTAAGTATGAAATAAGGTATAATCAAAATATCTGACATGTTGGTATAATACAACCAGATAACATGTTACATATTTTTATATTTTTTATATTTTTAAAGTCTGTTAAGTTGACTAAACAAACTGCCCTTTTTCCCCTTTCTTTTTAAGATGGAGTTTCAGTAATTGCCACTCTGGAGTAATAATTACGCTCAAAGTCATATTCAGCTGTGTGCTGCAGTTAAATTCTTTAAATGCGCTGAAGACGGCACGCTATCAGGCTGAATCAATGGAAGTCGCAATGCACTGAGAAGCATGATTGTACTGAGTGGAAACCTCATCAGATCTTGAGGTCACAGCCAATTGCCACCCCTAGAGGTGGTACAGTTTTCATTTTCACGAAGCTGATATAGAATGCCGTTGCAACTCACTTTGTTGTGGATGCCCCCCCCCCCCCCCCCCCCCCATCCTCCAGGCCTCCGCTCAGTGCTAATGAATGTCAGTTTGACTGCTCTCTTGTTCTTCTTCTATCTGCTGCACAGTCTGTAACCAGCAGTTTCCCATCTCTGCCCCTTCTATCGGAGCCTGATTTTAATTGACCTTGCGAGAGTAATGTCTCTCTTACTGACTCTCTCTTATGACTCTTTCTCCCTCTCTCTCTCTCTCTCTCTCTCACTCACACTCTCTCTCTCTCTCTCTCTCTCTCTCTCTCTCTCTCTCTCTCTCTCTCTCCACTTCTAGTTGAAGTTAAGGACAGATTTGGTGCCTGCTGAGACACGGAGAATTATGTTGACTTTGAGTTAGATTGGTAAATATGGGTCAGGGGTGATAATCTGATTAAATGCAGCAGTAGACAGTGTGCAGGGTGACTGCAGACAGTGATGTGGAGGGATTAAGGGGTCCAGATGACCTCTCAGGAGGGGGGGCTGTCTAACAATGTCAGGTTGTTCCCCACTTCATCACAGACAAGACAAAGGCCAAACATGTTTCTACCGAGGCTGTATGATGCACTGCTGTTGTTAACTGGCAGTGTGAAACTTGCTGAGGTCCTTTGAGCCTCAGGTCTGAGGTTAACTGTACCCAATATGCTAGATATAGCTTGTGTGACAATCTAACCATATAGACCATTGAATAAATAAACCACTTCCGTCTTCCTTCCATCTCTCTCTTCTCTTTTCATTTAATTTTTGTGTACTTTGTGGTATTTGATGTGTTTATGTTTGATGTGCACGTCGGTTTCTAGAGAGGTTTTGGTTAGGTCTAATCTTCTTTCTTGTCACATTACAGTGGGTAGAGTTTGAGTTTGTGTATGAGGGTGTGTAAGGGTGTTGTTGGTGTTTATATGATATTATTTAATGAAATGGAAGTATTTTTTAAAAGGATATGTGTTAGTGAAAAAGAGAAGTCGATTAGATTACAAATACCTCACTGGTTCTTGAGAGTCGGGACAAAACATGTCCTACAGAGAAAAGTGTTCTTTATGTTAAAAATTGACAAATTAAGCAGGATAAATTTACTTAGAAAATGACATCTAAAGGAACTGTGTATACTCATAACATTGTTTCGATATACTGTATATTTTAATAATTTCAATTTAATGTGTTTACCTGTAAGCTCTGTACTCGGAATTCAGTGGAAATCAACTTGTCCTCAGCAAGAGGTCATAATGACAAACTGGGGTTTTTTTTATTTTGTTTTTAAATATAAATATCATCTGAAAGGGAATCATTAATATTGTATAAAAAATACGTAAAGTCAACATTAAACATTTTTTCCCCTAAAGATCTGCTTAGCAAAGTTGTGTCCTCAGTTTCCGTCAACACTGTCAGATTTTCTATAATCCTGAATAAATCAGTAAATAGCTTGGTCAGCTATATCCGTGAGGACCCCTTTTCCACTTCCTGCATATTATGATGGCAGCAGTACCTCACATGGTCTAGCAAGTTTTCTATTT
Organism: Centroberyx affinis; assembly: GCF_046629955.1. Lineage (NCBI taxonomy): Eukaryota > Metazoa > Chordata > Actinopteri > Beryciformes > Berycidae > Centroberyx > Centroberyx affinis. Next base: position 96,351 of record NW_027278824.1, on the reverse strand, counting down.
TTCTACATTTTAAACAAACAATATTGATATCACTGTGGTCACAGCTTTAACATGTCAACACTGTATCCTCCATTAAGATGATCTTATTTAAGAATTATGAAATAAATTTAGGAGTTGGGCTACAGAGGTAGCTAGCAACTTAGGAAAAACAAAATGGTTCCTGTGTCAAACCGATGGCTGAGATGGAAAAAACATGGCATTTTGTCAACACTGTCAGACGTCAACACCGTCAGGTTTTCTGTCTGACAGTGTTAACGTGTACACTGACGGTGTTGACAAGAGCCCCCATAACATCTTTATGTGGTAATATAATGTTATTTCTGAGTATGGTAAAATATTACAACGTAATTTCATGGTTTTATTTAGATGTACATTTATATATAGATACTGATTTACATAATTTAACCTTTTAATACCTTTACCTTGATGTAGAGTGAGGCAGGTTTGGGTATACTGTATTACTATAGCCTACTAATAATTTATTAATTCCATACATTCAAATTATTAAGATTTTAATGCATTTAAATGTACTTATTTTAAAGCAAGTCATGTCAAGTCAATGAAAATGACTGCTGCTGTTCATGTAAATCTATCAGACATTGGCGTTCATATACACACAGACACACACACACACTATTGCTGCAGTTTCAAATTGCGCTTTTCTAATATACAGTAATGTTACTTACTATTATAGCTATGGATGTTAGGAAATTCAATCGTCCTTGCCAGGTTCAAAATAAGTTCATTATTTTGCTCACCATCATAGTCACATTTTTCATCTGTTGCAGGCTGTTAAAGGTCCCATATTCTACACTTTCCAGTGTTTTATTTTGTGTCTTGAGGTCCATTCAAAGCTGTTTGTGTGGTGTCATGAACCAAAAACACTCTCAATCCATTTTTACACGTTCAATTTCCAGCATCTCTCTGATCCTTGCCAAGAACAGGCTGTTTCTGTCGCTGTGTCTTTAAGGCTCATTGATATTAATCCCCTCTGTTCTGATTGGCCACAGCGCCAGCAGAACAGGCAGCGACAGGTAGGGAAAACTCTCCGGTAATAAACAATGACAACCGCTCAACTGCTTTGAAAAAAAACACTTTGTTAGTCTGTTATTTCTTACAAAAATTATAATGAGCAAACCTTTGTGACACCACAAAGTTACGGAAGTCCAAACGGCTCGTTTAGAGGCTCGGTTTACTAATATGGATTGTGTGGATTTAGTTGGCGACCGTGTGTTTTGATACTTTCACCATGTTTAGTTAGGTCAGAGGAGAATGGCCAGACTTGTTGGAGCTGACAGAAAGGCTACAGTAACTCAGATAACCTCTTTACTGTGGTGAGCAGAAAAACATCACAGAATGCACAACAGGTTGAACCTGAAGGCAGATGTCACTTTGGTAGCCGGTTGACATTGAGCTGAAAGCTGATACCTACCCAGTATTAGTATGGTGTTCCTAATATCATATACACTCATATACACTCATATACACTATTCAATCTTCATAAATTGTCTGTCAGTATTTATGGATTAAAATGAGCATTCTTACATTCCCAGTGCCATTATTTCTTAGCCCTAAGGGTGTGCAAAAAAGAATTTGGCGTAGTGAGGTGACGTCAAGCCTTACTCTAAGGATTGAATATCTGTATTTCATCAGTATACTTTTCTGCCTGTCTGCATGTGTCATCTGAGTAAGGAATATAACCCAGATCTCCTCCTCTTTCTCTTCAGATCATGAAGGAAGTGTGTCGGGCCCTGGGCAATGCAGCTGCTGATGACAGTAAATTGTTGTTGCTCAGTTCCGTGGGGACTGTGTTTTGCAGCGGCCTGGAGCCGTCCTACCTGATAGGCCGTCTATCCACCGACCGCAGGAAAGAGAGCAGCCGCATCGCAGACGCTGTACGGTAAGAAGAGATCTTTTCCACAAACGCAGGGACCCTCACACCACTTGCCATGAGACTTGACTACATCCTCAGCGCTTGTATTAATCGTTGTGTGACCCCCTCCAGAGACTTTGTGTTGGCGTTCATCCGCTTCAAGAAGCCCATCGTGGTGGCAATAAACGGGCCTGCTCTGGGCCTGGGGGCCTCCATCCTGCCCCTGTGTGACGTGGTGTGGGCCAGTGAGAGGGCCTGGTTCCAAACCCCGTGTGCAGCGCTCCGCCTCACCCCTTCTGGCTGCTCCTCTTACACCTTCCCCCAGATCCTGGGTGTTGCTCTGGTGGGTCCCAGCAATATCAAGGCTCTGTGCAAAATCTCACTCGATCTAATTTGATTTCTCTCATAACAGCCACCTGATTTCCCTACATCAGAACCAGGGTTGGGGTCAATTCATGAATTAACTCATCAATTCCAATTCAACTGATGAATTGGAATTGGAATTTGAAAAAAACTACAGTAAACAGAATTGGAATCGAATTAGAATTTCAGGAGGTTGAATTTAATTCAGTGAAATTCTGTGATATTACATGTTTTTTGTTTTTTCTTACCACATATGAGATTACACGTAGTGTTATACTGTATATTATCAATACTGAATATCATCAATACTGAATATCAACAACAACAAATGATGAAAATGAAAATGAGTTGAGAATTGATCTTGCATAACATGTAATTGTAATACATACATTGTGATTGAATGCATTTGATTTGTTTAATTGTCTTTTATTTGATTCATAATGTTTGATTTATAATGTTTAGCAAGTCAAGACAATCTCTCTTAGAAGTGGAATTTCATAGAATTTCATGGAATTCAACTGTTTCCTCTCATTACAATTCAATTTCAGTACTGTTTCATTAGAGCTGGGTGAAATAGAAAATTGAATTCCAATTCCAATTCCAGGAATCGAATTGGAATTTACCATGCATTCTCAATTCACTTCATGAATGGCCCCGACCCTGATCAGAACGTTGCACTGTGAGACACGGTGGAAATACTTAGCAACTCTCCCCCTTTCTCTCCCCGGCGGCAGGCCAATGAGATGCTGTTCTGTGGGAGGAAGCTCACAGCGCAAGAAGCATGCAGTCGAGGTCTGGTGTCACAGGTCTTCTGGCCAACCACATTCAACCAGGAAGTGATGCTGCGCGTAAAGGAAATGGCATCGTGCAGTGCAGTGGTAGGTTCTGATCTAGACAACCCAGAGTGCAAAGCTTTCTCTTGAATATGCGCAGAAACACATGCTACACCCTAACAACAACCCTCCCTCCCCCCCCTTTCTCTTTGTGTTTGAAAGGTTCTGGAAGAATCCAAATGCCTGGTGAGGAGTATCCTCATGTCTGCGCTGGAGGAGGTGAATGAGAAAGAGTGTCAGATGCTGAAACAGCTGTGGTGCTCGACCAAAGGACTGGAGGCCCTCTTCAGCTACCTGCAGAACAAGGTGTATGAGAAGTGACCGTTCACACCCAGCAGACTAGATCCTTGGATGGTCAGTGTTGGTCGAAAGTTACCCACAGAGAAACATCCTTGATGATCAGGCTGTGGTCTTCAACTGCTAAAGGTGCATAACAGGTTCTGTTTTCAGTTTTTGCCAAGCAGCAGAGGGCAATGTCTAGGACCTAGCCCTGTTTGCTCACATCTCGACCAACAAAGTTAATTCCTTCACCATCACTTTTTGAACAGCAACTCTTCTGTTGGATCCATGGCTGCCCAAGTGTTCACTTTATCTTTTTAAGGAGTCAAAGAGCAAAGGGCCAAATGTGCATTGCATAAAACATAAAACAGCAACACTGAAGGAGGTTCTTCAGGGAGGTACAGAGTGTTTGTGTGCGTGTGCAAGATTGTGTGAGAGTTTGTGTGTTCATGAAATCATCAATGGATGTACGTATGTACGCAATGTGTGTCTGATAGCACATGCTAAAGTAATGATAATATATATGAATATATATTTATTTAAAACATGTAAAAAAAAAAAGTATACTTTGTGTATATAATGTGCATTTTTTCATGAATATGGGTTCTTTAGTCGCCTACTGTTTTGAGCTGAAGTGTTAACCAAGGCTTTGAGTGAGTGTAGAGAAAACCAAAGTTTGCATGAGGACACTGTTTCTCTCCTTACATGCACATTCCATCCTCTCTGTATGGACAGAATGAAAAGAATGTAAAATACGAGTTACCATAAAAGGTCATCAAACGCTGTTGATCACTCATAAGAACTGATGCTTTTGATCAAAAAATAACAGTCTGTCATTCATGATCCAAACTTCTTTATCATAGTAGTGGCAGGCTACTATCCAGTAGCAGGCTGAGATTTATCATTATCATCATTTCACTGTGATACACATAATCACCACCGATTTGACGCTCTCATTTAAATAAAGAAGGATTCACATGTATTAGTGAGACCGTCCTGTGGCTGTATGGAATAGTATATGAGCACATAGAACATCTCCCTCAAATTGTCGATGTCCATTTCTCTCATCTTTTACTCTGTCCTCAGTGTAAGCTAATTTCACCGGCAGAAATGCAGAAATGGCAAGAAGTGAAATGCACCTAGGTTTTTTTTTTTTTTTTTTTTTGGGCAGATCAGACAAAAGATAAAAGGAAATGCAAAATATTGGAAGGAATGCTGCCACAGTAACATTAGTCTTGTGTGAATGAAAACACTGAATATACAGATGTGCCCTTCCTCAGTGGAACCGCAGTACAGAATAATATTAGATAATTACATGAATTTGTGGTACATATCAAATGGAAGGATTATCAGTGGATTGTATCCCTTTTTGTTCGAGCTACATATAGTATACATTACATACTGTGGTGTATCGTTATGCAAGGGCGTAGCAAAGATGGTGGGAATGACTCATGCATAGTGAATAACATTGCCTGGAGTTATCAGTGCAGTTTGTTGTGTGAAGTGTGTGATTGTTGTTTGAAAAGGCCTGATGATCACGTTGATCTTACCTTGCAGATGTTTCTTAGATGTGCATTTTGGGTTTTTTTTTAGAGCACACAGAAGAATTGATGCTTGTTTTGTCCTGAAGTAATCAGTTTGGTGACTGCACTAATTGTCAGTGGTCTACATTGTGGAGATGCAGTAGTCATGCAGCTGAAGCCAACATTGTCCTTACCTGCATGTGATGATAGTTTCAGGAAATTATATATTTCAACGTATGTTGTACTTAGGGATCTATTTTGGTTTACCAAAAATGTAGTTCTGTGAAAATTGTTTTGTATAACTCAAAACATTGGTCCATTTTTGCAGTTGTACACATGCAGTATATAGATTACGTAGACTGTTTTATTGTGTAATTAAATGCATGTAATATACTGTAGATATAAATGTGTTGCCTGTCAGAATACTTTATATTTCAGGGTATGTTTTGTATTGGCATTGTAAGTATTGTTAGAAATGTTGCACAGTTTATTTTTGTATTTATTTGAGATAAACTTTGAGTCTGCAGTGCCATGTGGTTTTCTTTCCTCTGGAGGTGTCCTCTCTCTCTTCACCACCCTTTCTCAAACACCCAGGAAGAATATTGATAAATAAAATCTCATGAATGGGTCAAGTTGGCAATTAAATTACGTATTTATAATTTCAAACAGTGTAAACACTATTGCCATTTGAATCAAATGTTTCCCTCTTCAGGTGACCATATCAGATTAAGTCTTCTACTGTACATTATCAAAGAATTTTAGATAATTTAATATGTAATATGATGTTTTACTGAAGTTATTATGAATACCAGATGGTCAATGAAATGGTTTTTGTTGTATTTCAGATTTTTTTCAATTTCAAGCCAAGAATACTCTGTCAGTACTCCATGAAGGTGTTTTCATGATTTTCTGGCCATTTATTTCATCTGTGGACATTGCAATATGAAAGCATGGCTGATGATTGTCTCAAGCTTTTTTAATTCTATGATAACGCAGTGATAAAACAGGAAATAATTAATGGTTAAATTCAGCATCTTTCCATTTTCTTAAATCATTACAGAGTGAAAACAGCCTAACCAAATTAACAAAAACAACTGGCACATTTGAGTTTAGTATTCAGGCTCATCTGAAATAAATAAAAACATTATGTAAATTCTTTGTTAAAGTAGTTATATTATAGTGTACTTTTCATTCAGTCATTCAGCTCATTCACTCAGTGAGTTGAAACTAGGCCCAAACGAGGGCTGCTGGGCCAATCCAGCTACAGCCGTTAGTAGATGCCACTGAGTGCTGATCACACTGGTCCACCTGGACAGGGATCTGTTTTGTTTTTGTTTGTTTTTTATTTATAATTTATACTAAATTAAAGAAAGAAAATGCACTTCTTTGCTGTTAATAAGTCATTTAACTATTTGTTGCCCTATTAGGCACCAGATCTAAAGCCCACCTCAGTGTGTTTGAAGAGTATTTTATAATAATGTAAGTTGAAGTGAATTAGTCATAATGGAAAGGCCTACTCAGATTTGCTGTATTATATGCTATATATGACTGCATTAGGTTTCTGTGTTTGCTTTGTCTTTTACCACCACAATTTGATGTCTCTTTCCATGATGTATGTATCATATCCCATTATTGACACGTGTGTTTCTCCTCCCAACAACCTAAACCACACCTTGGGGTGCCTTAGAATTTGAATATTTTGTGTCTGTTAAAGATCAATCCATACATTGTGATGGGAAAGGGTGAGCTGCTTTAAATAAAAAACAGTACTTTCACCATGCTATCTGTTTTTCATTTTGCATAACATCAGCTAGGTTTGTGTGTGCTTGGTCTTGTGCTCTAAATACAAAAGATTTTCCACAGTAGTTATGGAACAGCTTGTATTTATTTCCATAGTTGCCTATAACAGTGATCTGGGGGTCAGGACCACCCTGGGGGTCGTGAGGTAATTCTGGGAGGTCATGAGATGATTTATGGGATAGGGAAAAAAACATATTTCTACTATACACATTTATTATTGTCTATTTTTGTCAGATTTGTATTTGGTTTTTTCTTTTTTGAAACACTGAATAGTTTTTAGCCTCTTCGCCTCGTCTGATAATCAAACAAAACAACCTGTAAAGGGAAAATCATTCTTTGGCTGAACTGTTCACCACTCTGCATATGCAGCCTGTGATGGGGGGTCACAGGTAGACATCGCTTCCATTTTCTGGGTCATGAGCCAAAAAAATTGAGAACCACTGGCTTATAATGAAAAGACCAGGTTATTCTCACGAAAGACACAATGACCCTTCAAAGCAACTATGATTTGGCAAGAATTTTGAAGCAAATGTTACTCACCATCATTTTCTCAAAAAAATAAACAATAGAAAAAAAAGAATCTATACCACACAATAGTGTAGTCGACAACCATAATGAATGGAGGTACTGGAATGTGTGAAGAAACAATTATTGGTCATTATGGGATGGATTGTGAGATTTCTTTATACCAGTAAAGAAGTTATCAGAAGTGACATATTCTATCCTTGTATGCCTCCTTACATTCTATCAGTCGGTCTGTAAATATTATTACAGAGTTAATCAAACATAAAGGAACTAAGCTGTCTGTGCTTCACTATTTGGTTAGGTTTAGACTAGTCACTTGTTCCAGTGTTGTTTTAACTCCCTGCTTAGCTGTTGGAGGCCCAGGCACTTGGCCTTTCCTGTGTTAGTGGTAAGGAGAAGTGTGTCCATTTGATTTATGTAACAGACCAACTCCAATCAAGCACTGCTTAGAAAAGCCCCCCAGGCTTAGCATAATGAAAAAAAAAAGAAAAGAACGCTGAATAGTCCCAGCTAAACAGACTCCATGCTGATCTTGGTGTGATACAATGTTTACATTTTGTCCTCTAGTCTTCTGCAATGTTTTACAATAATAATGACACCACATGAAATCAGGTTAGGATTCTTAATTTAGTTCATCATGACACTTTATTTGAAAGGAATTAAGCTTGTCACGAATCGATATGATTCCCCATTCAAATAAACTCAGAACTTTAAACAATCTATTCAAACCACACTGGCTACGTTTACAACCACAGAGTGACCCGGCAGTTGGCCATACTCTGGTTAAGGTCTTATTTAAGTTAAGCAGTTTACTTGTATCTTTGATACCCTGAGACCGAGTATGTTGGCATGAATAAACCAGTTAACAGAATAGTCCTGTCCACCTGTGGTGTCCCGTCCACAGACAGAACAGTCCACCAGCAAAAAAGGATGAAAAGGTTCGACCACCAGCTTCACTCTTTGACCGAGCAGCAGGTTACTTCCAACTCAGAGCAAAGAACCACTGATCCCAATAGTAATATCAATAGTAAGTACTACTTGCCGCTGTTTTTTGTTGACATCAAAATGTAGCCATAACACTGTGCGAGTCTGAGTTTGTGCAGATGACAAAAACCAGAGGCCAAAAGAGTACAATGTTTACATGCCACAGTACCCTGTTGAATATGGCATCCTGACCTGGTTTCTCATAAGTGAGTATGAGCTTGATAGGGTTATTCTAATCAAGTTATAACATTTACATAACCTCATTTCATACTGATGTTCATCAACTAATTGGCATTACCATAAGATACTTTGTCCCACCACTGTCAACAAAACCCACATTCCCAAACACTCCTGTGAACACACAGATTAACACAGAGGCGGAAGTTACTTTCTTCGGTCTAGATGTATCGGCAGTGGCACGGACGCAGTCAGATGCCCCTCAGAACCGCTCCTTGGGCCCTTCTTTCACCCTCCTTTTCATCTCTTGTGCATGCTGCTTGCTGCGCTCCCTCCTCGCCAGCGCCTGTTGAACGGTAAGGAAACAAGCAAGACATTGATCAAAAAACACCAGAGGTCAGTTGAAGTGGGAGTGCTTGTGTTTATTATTCACAAAGCGCAACAAAAATAACTGGCAAATCCTCACCTCTTTCTTCAGGCACTCACGCATAGCCCGGTCCATATCGTTACATGTGCCGAAGAACCTCATGACATTGTGCTGAGGGAAGCATGAAACAGGATTTATTTTGTTGTTCTCGACATGTGAAGCACACAGCAGACCAAGGTAAGTTGTAGAGCGCCTTACCTCCTTGTGGCACTGCCTTAGAAGCGTTATTAGTTCATTACACTCATCCGTGTGCAGGTGAGGTGACAGGTCAGGGTGCATGCTGAGTTAAGGGCTTACTGTACCACTCCGGCAATACTGAAAAGTCACACACAAGAGGAGCACTGATTGTAACGAGTAAAAGATGTTCATAAGAATAACAGTGTTGGAAATATAGCTTGTAATGTGGTTTGTTGGTGGCACATCTTTAAGCAAAGTTTGCCACTTGTTAATGATAAAATGATAAAAACATTTGTCATTGCTGCTGTGCTGCATCGTTCCATTACACACTATTACAGTGGCCATCAAGTCTGAGGAAGACCTATTTGCTCGATAAAGTTTTCATACGGGAGCATTTGTGTGTGTGTATCTTTTGTTTTATTTCACTATGTACCAAACTAGGCCAACTCATTATTGCTATGTTTAAGCCAGGGACTTCGCCTTCTAAAGGATACTACTGCCTCCCCATCCCTCTCCTTCCTGAGCAGTCATTGTGATGATGGAGATTTGTTTTCCAGTGGACACTTACCTGCACACAGACAGAGAGAGGGAAAGAGAGAGACACAGAGAGAGAGAGAGAGAGAGTGAGAGAGAGAGAGAGATGGATGAGTCCAGCACTGTGACAAATGGGTGGTCATGAGTCTATTGTAATGACCACCTCCCTTCACCCTGAATCCTCTGGAAATTACTGTTTGCAGTACAGCCTTGGATAGAAGATGCTTGATGATGAATGCATAACAGGCTAAAGGATGAACATTTTTCTAAGTAACGACATATGTATAATCAAAGACAGTGAGGACTTTGGCATAATTACATTTCGACATCCAATTGGTGCTGAGTTGAATTTCGTCACATGATCACAACAGAGTAACTTTAGCCAAATATTTAAATACTCCTATACAGCCAACCACTGCACATTATTTAATAGCATTGCACACAGCTTGCTTTAGGGGATTTGTGAGCTTACCAGATGAATGACTTTGTCATTTGAGATATATTCCAGGAGCAATTCAATGAATTGTAACGTAAGCTAGGCCTCACAGTTACCCGTTTTCAAAACACACAAACACAAGCTATATCCGTGCAGACAACACAGAGTTGTTTAACCCCTACTATAACAACGCCAGTTATTATATTGCCTTTCCCGTCAACTCTATAACTACGACAGTGCTTGCTAGTTACGCACTAACATCAATGTAACCTACAAATAAAGCAAGGACCTGCTGGAGGACATGCTGATACACTGCACGCTTTCGTAACATTTTTAGCATTGGTGACAGCGAACGATACACTGACTCACAATATAGACTAGCGAATCAGTGCCCGCTTTTTAGCGTCGACCCACCAATGACATGTGTTGTTCACGCTGAAGGTGGGACCTTAGAGGACGGAGGTTTACAGCGAAACAAGAGGTTTCCCTCCTGCCTACTTCCGTCTTCGCTTAAACCCTCTTGGGCAGGCTGGACGACTTCCTTTTTGCTGATAGCGCCGCGATACCTAGAAGTGCATTTAAATTAGTTAATAACAATTGTATTATCGAGCGCTCCTGTTTCGTGTATGTGATGTGATGGCTGATGTCAGTGATGAATGTTTGTTCTTGCACACGTTATCCGCTGTGTGCATTGGCGAGCGGACAAGGGGTCCAACTTAACTGTCTCTACATTTATAACATCTTTGATATAAGCACGCCAACTAATTCATTGCCCCCAAACCACAGGACCTAACTAACCCATAGAGAGTTAAAGAAGTGAGGATATAGCGTAGAGGGAATAATGTCAAATGTAACATTTTAAATGTACCACGAAATAGTTTTAATCTCTAAGACGTAGCCTATGCAATAGATTCCCTGAAAAGATACTGGTAGTACCACTCCAACACAAGAGAGGGCGCTAAAGGCAGTGAATCAGATTTTCTGAATGAATATGATTGGTCGATTCGTGCATTCTGCTAGGCGGTTTGTTTGGAATTTCAGACTGCTACGACCACAGAACTTGACTGGAATTGGGAATATATTGTTATTGTTATTGAATATATATATTACATTCAGGTTCTGTCGCTACGACTGTGCCACATAGACCCGGGAAGCCGTTTTCCTAAACTCAAATAACCTCTTCAAATAAAACGGTTGGATATCGACTATCTGAGGAAGAATGGACGACTCTACAAAACGTTTACTACAGCGGCTCATAAGACGGATACCCACACAAATGCTGAAAACAACTCTGGGCAAGTGGGGTCGTTTGACGATGGAACAGCAACACTCACTGGACTTCAAACAACCAAAATGGGTGTTTACGGAAAACCTCCTCGCCCTCTGTGAAGTATGTGGTGCTGTGTTAACTTCAAATTATGAAAACTACTAACGTTAGTAGCATAGTGGTCAGCTAACAACATGTTGTTTACGTTACTGAAGTGCTTGCCGAAGGGGCGTGAAATCTGCTCTGCTCTCACCACGTTTAGCTAGTGTTGAACCAGTAGAAATTAACCGTTAAATCTTAGTAAGAAACAGTTTCATTTTGATTTTGGGTGGATTTTCCCCTTAACCTCACTTGTTTTCTTCACAGGAAAACGATTGGGCAGTTAAACACATCACAGAACTTGAGATGATTTGTGAGTGAAAGTGTTTCGTTATTTGGACATGAATAAGGCTAGCTGGTTAATTACTTGCCGTGCATCAAACAAATAATGCTTCTTGTTGTGTCCCACTTGTTTAATTGTAATTTCAGATGTCATTGACAATCCAAACCAGAAGATGTGGCATGCCTTCCAGCTGCTAGACCCCGGAGGTAAGTGTAGGTTACATAAAGACCTTTTTTCTGAATATCCCCACATTGGGTGTGTCTTTGTTCCAATAGCTTTTTTATTGGAAGTAGTAACTAACAAATATATTCCCAATTCTCCAGCAGATGGAGAAAGTGGATTACACTTACACAGTTGTTCCATTCATTACATCTGTCTCCCCTTTCTCTGTTCCCCAGATGATGCCCTCTCTGTAGAGCTGACCCAGTTCAAGGAGCAGTTTAAATCTCACCTCACTGAGCTCATCAGACATGTAAGTCAGATATTCCCTCTGGCATGATCAGTGATAAGATCCTAGAATTTATAGCAGTGTGTCAATTAATAATTAATCACATATTTACAGATTTAGGCTACATTGTCATTGGCTTTTCTGTGTTTAATAGTCTTTTATTAACGGCCCGCTTTTGTCATTATATCCAAGGTGTCTATCAAAATAAAGAAGCACACAGATGAGGCAGTATGGATTCGAATTGCCTGGGGGGACAGCTTCTCTCGGCCCAACCACCTGAAACCAACATATGTTGTTCACCATCTTCAGACCCCTTATGTCTTTGTGACCGGCATGAATTCAGCGCAAAAGCCCCTGTTATCCCAGGTGAGAAATGTGTTTATTAACTTTAATTCATAACATTGCTGTGACTGTTGCCAGGCAGCCATTTTTCAGTCTTGCCAACCTTCTCTAACGTCATGTACCTTGCAGGCCTTGGTTCTGGCCACCAGATACAGTGCTATTAAGGATGCTAACCTCAGTGGACGGAAGCTCACTGCGATCAGGGACCTGCTGATGAGGCAATATCAACAGGTGGGCTAAGTTTGACCTTTAACTGATTACTGACATGGAGCAATACAAAGGCCTTCTTGTTATTATAATAGAAACTTTTTGTAACCTCAAAAATCTGAGCCAACCACTATATCTGAAAGAGGCATAGTGAGAAAATGGGTAAATACAAAATAGTCAATAGTAAGATATTTGCTTATCTGACAAGTTGTGTGTAAAGGATCATGTGCATGTATTTGACAGCTTACTGGTTTGACGTCAATACTCTCTTCATACTCATCACTAGGTGCAAGACATCCATACGGTGTGTTTGTGAATTGACAATCTAATTGTTTGTTGGCTGCACATTGTTTGGATTAGCCACCTTATTGTCACAAACAACACAGACACGTAGAACTCTGGTCCATTTCATAACATTTATTCGCTGGTTTTCCTCACACATATTTAGGAGTATTGCTGGGCACCAGCATAGTATTTATGGGTGTCTGATGTCACTGTGTTATGCTTTTGGAGTAAAATTATCCTTTGTTATTTTTGTTTATGTTCTGTGATGGAAGGAAAGGAAGGAAACAGACATTGTTGAATAAATATGTGAATTGTCATGTTGACCCAATACGTTTACCTGTATTGTAGGTGAAGTTTGTACCCTGTTCAGGTAAAATGGTGTGGTCCAGGGAGTCTAGGCTTGATTGATGCCTGTATTTCAGTTGTCTGTGTTGAGACTTTGAGCGAGGAGGTTGTGGAAACAGTGCTTGTTAGCTTTACCCCAATAGCCCAAGTTTGTTGGAGTGAGCAAACTTAAATCTGTCTGACTGTGATATATATGCAGATCAACTTGTGAAAGTCTGTTTGGATTTTATTTTTTATTTATAAACCACTAATAACTTTAGTTTCCCCAGGCCCTCAGCTCGATACCCATTTACAGACCTGCTCCATTAACAACAAATAGGAGGCTGACTTTGTGACTGTAATTAAAGGATATGGATGCATATTCTGGGACGGAATTGTTTGGGGTTTACGGCCTGTTTCTGTACTGAAATCACAAGCAAATATTTTGACTACACACAGCCAGTGTTGTTGCCAGTTGGAGTAACTGCAGAAAGTGCAACTCTTAGCGTAGTGTTAACTAAGTATAACCCTGGACTGAGAATGTTGAGTGTGAAAAGCCCACTGGTTCTCTGGATTCTAGCTTGGGAAGAGAGAGAGAGTTGCTATTCACATAATGATTGAACTGTACATGATCGTGCATGCAATGTGAATTCTCTCTTAGGGTGAATTTTGCCTTAAAATTTCCTCTCCAATTATCAACATTGGTACTGAATCCTCAAATACTTAATCTCTGTTTTGTTTATAGGTGTTTCCCACCAAGTATCCCAGTCCTCTGACGGAAAAGAATCAAATTGCCTCAAGTATGTTCTGCTAATTATATTGAAACATCAATTAAGTCCACTTTTATACAACTGCATTGCGTAGTATAATGCATCTTTTATTTATTTTTTTCATAGACCCACACATAGAAAGAGAACAAGCTGAAAATGCAGAGAACAGACTTCAGATGGCCTGTGAGGCCTTTGGTGACGGGATGTTACCTCAGCTGCAGACTGCAGTTTACAAGGTACTATGAGACGTGATGGTATTAGAATTAAGGTTTTTAAGTAAGTTAATAACTGCATGTTGGGATAGGCTTCTGAACAGGAATAAGCATGTATGGAAAATGAATGAATGAAAGTTAGTTAATAAAGTAAAAGAGCAGTTGCTTAGGAAAAACCCAAGAAACATAGGGCATACATTTAATCTGTCTCAGTGAAAGAAAGAAAAAGTGTGGTATTGATGTTCGCCTTGATGTGCAGCTAGTTTTGTTTGGTTCATCTCTCCTTAGCTGGAGACAAAATTCAGAGACATCACCAACAAGACCATGACAGAGAGGGAGAATCCCATCAGATGTGTCGTCAAATTTGCAAGCACCAACCTCCTAGAGTCGCTCAGACAGTGTGCATCCTCAGGTACGAAGCATTTATGTTATAAGAAGGGGAAAACGAAGAAACCATTTACATTGAAAACTGTCAATATTCCAACATAATGATCCATTTTAGGAATAAAATTGTATTACATATTAACTCAATTTAATCTAATATAAATTATGACCTTTGATTTTTTATTATTATGAAAATTAAATATATTTCCAGTATTACTGTCAGCCCCATAAATGGCCACAAGAGGGCAGACATACACACACACACACAACCCTACAGTTTTAAAGGAAAAACCCACCCATAGACACTGTGACAGATGTTGAAATTTACTTTTTTGGTGAACCACTTTCCCTCAACCTGCCTTGTCTACTTCTGCATCAGCTAATGTTTTCCTATATATCTCAAAATGCCCTTCAACAACCCTCAGAAAATACGTCTGAACTTGTTGTATCCATTAGTGTGGGTAGAGACAGTAATGGCAATAGCGATGGCGATAATAAAAGCAAGAGAGCAAGTCGCGCCCCTTAGTCAAAACACAGCACATCCTGTAGCTGCATTGCATTGTGGATAATTGAGGCTGCTGTCGGTGAAGAAATTATCTCTTCCTCTGCTATGATGGATTTCTCCCTGTATGATTGTTGAATGTTGTTGCACAATGGTGGATCTAGAAAGAAGCCCTTGCTGATAGATGAAAAATTTTCTACGATTTAACTCCACTGTAGCTGCACTGAAAATATCCTGATGTGACATCACGTCTACATTTGACCAGTTATCCACAGGAATAAAAAGAATCCACGGGGTGCCCCGGTGGCTCACTGAGTAGAGCGCGTACCATGTAAGGCTCAGTCCTTCCCGCAGCGACCCGGGGTTGAATCCGGCCCGCGGTCATTTGCTGCATGTCCTCCCCTCTCTCTCTCCCATACCTTCTTGCCTATCTCTCACACTGTCTCTATCTAATAAAGCATAAAAATGCCTAAAAATATAAAACAATAAAAAAAAGAATACACCACCAAACGGCAAAATGGGACCAAAAATGTAAGGTACATTGCCAATAACTGTTTTTTAACACCCTAAAAGTGTTTTAGGGTGGACTTTTCCTAAAAGACAATGACACAGCACATGGGAAACATACAAATTTCCTTTGCATGTAAACTCCTGCTATGTTGAAAACATATTGGGGCTGCACAATTAATTCTAGATAACCATATATCATGATTTTATGCCTCCACAATTAATAATAATATAATATGACAATATATTGAAGTGTCTGTTATATTTCCAGTCCACCTGAAAGTCCCAGTGTGGTATATCAATCACAACTTTTGAATGTGCAGCGTGCTCCCTTGTGACCAAAACAAAAATTAAGATGGAGAAACAGACAGCTCTGGACGGAAGAGAGAAACTTATGGTATTAAAACAGTCTCATAAGTATTCACAAACAAATGTCAAGTTACGTAACTGACGTTGACGATTCGCAAATGAATTTAAGGATTGTGAATGTTATTAAGCCATGCAAATGGGGAAGTTTGAGTAAAAATATGACAATGTATTTGTACAAATGTTTGTGTTTAGTTACAAATAATGATATAAGAGTTGTAGATTAGAGGCATTTATTTACGAATGTTGACGCGTATTTTCAAATCAGTTTACATTTATTCAAATGATGGGTTACAGATACAAATCACTGCATTTATTTATGCATCGTATTTTACGAGACACGAGTCACGTGACATTTTACGAGTCATGCTCCCTGCATTTGTGGATTTTGTGTGAAACAGCATGGTACAACAGTCTCAAAAGAATCCACACAAATAGGTGGAGATTCACAAATATATTTCCATTTAAAAATGCTAAGTTGAAGTACAAATGATGATATACGAGTTACAAATGATGATATACAAGTGGTACATTATAGATACAGATACAGATTTATAGATACAAATCACTCTGCATTTATTTGTGCATTGTGTTTTACAAGTTACGTAACTTGACATTTGTTTGTGAATATGAGACTGTTTTAATACCATAGAAACCTTACTTAGACCATCTTTGGAAAAACATAGCGAATGGATCAGCCAAAAGTTTGAGAGGAAAATCCTTCTCGCAAGTTTGAATGTTTTAGTTCCTAAAAGTGGTTCATCGTCTGTCATTTGTAGATAGAAGATTTGGTTTTAAGCCAGGTGATAAACAAGTACAGATTCTGTGCAAAGTTTGTCTAAGGGTTATAGCTGCGTCCCAAAATAATAAATTAAACCAAAAATGATTAAAACAAATAATAAATTATTTCTTTGAATTTCTTAAATAAAGACCACAATAAGAAAATGGTGAGAGTGAAAACAACACTTTCTAGCTGCTGCTACTTTGAGAAATGCTGCACTGAAAAAAGTAAACATGTTAAGGTGCAAAAATACAAGAAAATGTTGTTTCCTGAAACCGAGACAAATAATAGAGATAATATAATAATCATGATCACAATATTTTTGCCATAATTGTGCTGCCCTACCTTTTTTGGTCAATGTATTGTTTTGTTTAAGTAGTTCTGCTGATTTAATGCATTTTTGTAATTTACAGGAATTGCCTCCACCCCCGTCACACCGCTGCTCTCATCTATCACTCAAAAAGGAAGGAATTATTTTGTGATCACAGACAACGGCCTCGGTCCCTCCTCACAAACACCCCGTCCAAGGAAATGATGTATGAGAAACGCTTTATTTACCAGACTCGCATATTGGCCTATTCTCAGTTCTTCCATGTCCAGTCCATCCACGGTTTACTGTGTTTACCATTCTGCCATTGATTTGCTTATTAGGATGACTCCTGATGTCACGGCTAGCTGGATGACAGAATCAGTGCATATTATCTTCTGTCTTGGTGTACCTTAGAATTAAAATATTTCAATAGTCGGCGATAGATATTTCTCTTGTAATTTTATAATTTTTATGTTGGTGGATTAAGTAGCCAAACTTGTCATTATTTATACCCAAAGTAAATATCTTGATTTTTCTTATTCTTGTGAATGTTCATGACATTTTACATTGTGGCTTATGTCCTCTTAATAAAAAGGTATCTTTTTACTCTAAACTGTCGTTATTAATGCATCTCATGCTTTAGATCAGATTAATTAAGCACCACAATGGCACCTTTTGACTGCACTCTACAATCTTTTTCATGCACCCAGCTGTAGTGTTGCCAGAATGCTGCACTGGGTGGGGACAAAGGAAAGGTCTGCTGGAGCCAGGAAGTGGTCTTGCGTCTACTTGCCTGTTTGGAATCTGAGCCCTCAGCAGTGACTGTATGTTGGCCTTCACACAACAATCTCTGCATCATTTTTCAAATATTGACTTATTTACTTAGATGACTTATAAGTTAATGAGTGTGATGCCTGTCACGAGTGTAGTATTGTCCCATGTGTTGGAAAGGATGAAGAAAATACATGCTGTATAATGTTGCTGTGAGCACAAATTGGCAATTCTGCAAATTGTGATCACTCAGGCATCTCTGTGTTTGTCCGATGGGCTGCTTGCAGCTATATTTCTATATTATTATTCTCTCCGACACATTGGACACTAAGTACTTCTGCCTACTTTCAACTAGAGGCTCAGTGTTCCAGCTTAAAAATGTTTGGTACTTTTTATACTTTTTAATACACCACACACACACACACATTTCTCCAGTAAATGTTAATTTTCTATTTCTTAAAATTGAAAACCACAACATTTACAGTTGAAATATTGCTGCCTTCAAATGGGGTCGTGTTTTACCGTGTTCACGAAGAGAGTCCATATGAACGCCCCCCTCCTGTGGTATTCACAACTTCGGAAGTGGAAATTTTCTGAAAGCTCCGAGTTCACGAGTTGTGTGCACGATTTCCCATGCCGTAACCACGAGCTCACGACTTCCATTTGAAGGCAGCAGTAGGTTGTTTCTGAAACTGCTTCTTAAGTGTTGCTATCATGGCTGTATTGGTTGTTATGGTGTGAAGCGGAAGTCTATGAGAATTATACCGGACGTGACGTTGACGTAAGCGTTCCTGGTAAGGGGGCGGCGCAGCCTCCCAGTCAGCGCTGAGGGCTTAAATTCCACTAGTGCTTGACTGCTGCTGCTGGGGCTTTCTGCCAAACATACAAGCGACTGTCAACACAGAAACATGGCTGCCTCTGCATCGGGGAAGGCGAACCGCAAAGATAACGCTTCCTTAGGCAGTCCGAAATGCAATGAAGAGTCTCTCTCGCAGTCTCGGGAAATAATAAAGCCCTCCATCATGGAGCTAACCAAGGAAGTGAGGACGAACATCCTCTGCACCGTGGAAGGATGTGGCAAGATCCTCCCGAACACACCTGCATTGAACATGCATCTTGTCAAGTCTCACAGAGTAAAGGTAAATGCTAAGATCTTTAGAAAACCAGGTGGACGTGGTTCATATGAAAGTTTATTCATTTGTAACTCGATACTGTCCATTAAATATTGTCAGAAAGCGGGGAAACGCAAGTCATCGCAACTTCATACTTGCTAACGCAATGTTATGCTTAGCTAACATAACGTTAGCTAACGTACGTAATGCGTTGGATAATGTCAAATGTGTCTTGGTTTAACGTGTCAAGCCCCGTAACGTTAAGTTAGCTAAGTCCATGTTATTAGCTACAATGTAACTATACGTTATCTATTAATGATATGCATCACACGTGATGATGATTCACGATTGCTTGCTGCATTTGTCGATACACTTCTACACCCCCAGCACAGATAGCAGGTTGTTGCCAGTTTAAGGCAGAAATTTAGGAAGTATTTGATTTATCGACAAATGTGCTAGTGTGACCTATTGCCTCCTAGGAGATAGCCTCTGTTTATCGTTGGTGTATTGCAACAATATTACTTACTGCTAACAGTGCCACACACACTTGTCATGGACAACATTTGATTGGATTAAGAGCAAAACTGAGCTTGCATTATTGACTCAGTAACGTTAACACTGTTGACTGTACAGGATAGTAGGCAGTTGAGAGTTGAAATGACAAATGAACAAAGTGGGGAAGTTGGACTACAGTCTACCTCTCACCCTCTAGTTCATGCCCCCCTTGCCTACTGGATTCAGCATTTTCGTGGGAGGCATAGCGACTCCAGTCTCCCCTCGATGAATGAAGTTCTTTGCTGGGAAAGGCTGCCTTTTGTCCTGCAATAGACTAAGCTCTTTGTTAAAAAAGGTGAATGTTGGAATTTGAATTAGGTCTTAAAAGTAGTCCATGCGGCCCATGCTCAGTTAGAGGAATGCTTAAGCACAGTTCTACATTAAAGGCTCATGCAGGAGGGGGTGTAGAGAGAGAGAAGAAGAAGAAAAGAAGCAAACAGCAGTGCTTGTAAGCAACACAGTGGCAATCTCTGAGCAAAACTGTGCCGAGTGAGCGTGGTCTTTTTAATCCTTAGCTATGTGAAGCTTCTTACAGCAGTGGTAATGATATCCTGGTCAGCATAATGACAAAGCACAGGCTTAACTGCTGTAGTTGCTCACTCTGTATCCTTCCTTTGCATTATTCATTAAGTCAGATTGGCAGAATGAGGTATGATGTGGGATATCATATGGCTGTTTACATCAGACCCACTTTAACATTGCTTCAGCGCCACTGCACTGTGCAGCAGTGTTGTATTTGCTGGTCAACCACTGTACATGTATTACCGGACAATTGTTGCCCCTCAAAAAGCCATTTGACACATTTTGTTTTAATTCATGCACTCAGCCCAGCTCACCCTACCTTGATAAAACTTATGTGATTGTTTGGTTTGTGTAGCTCATTGTCCTTCTGTCCAGATCACATCACTTGGTATCAAGGAGAAGGGGAGATGGACTATTACTGACTTATCACTGTGCTTGTACAATCTCCAAGAAAAGGGAAATAATATATTATGTATGCCACGGCCACTTAAAAGGACTGTGGACTGACTTTGGCCTAGTAAAGACAATGCATCTTGACTTGCTTCCTCTCTCGGCTACAGCCAGCTCCACTGCAGGGACAGATGATGCCTTGACATGACTCAGGCTTCAGCCTAGGGCCAGATGATGTAGACGAGGCCTACTACAAGAACACTCACTGTCAGAACAATATGTCCGTTTCCTTTGCATTATGCTGTGGATAGTTGAGAAGGCCTTCGTCAGCTGTAGCTGTTCTGCTCCCTCCAGTGCTACAGCAGATGGAGGTGACCTTGACCACTGGAATGCTGTAATACAAGTGGCTGTTGTGAAGCTTGATGGTTTAGTCTGTTTGCACCACATAAGGTATACCCGGCTCTGTGTAGGTGCTGCTGATCTCTTATATAAGCATCATGCTATTCATTGATTTAATACAGTGTGATGACTGCCGCTTCAGCAAGGATATCATGGGACTGCTTGGGGAGCAGTGATACAGCACACTGGAAAATTCAGTGTACTCCTGAGCTAATTAACTTTCATTCAACCATTATAAGCAAAGCAGAGGCTTTTGCAGAGGCACATAAACATGGCTCTTATGTAATACTGTGAAACATCTTCGATATACAAAAATACATTTTGATGTAGAGAAAGCATATGTGACCAAAACAAAAATGTGAGATGTTACTGGTAGTCCTGCTTTTGGATTTTGTAGTCATATTACACATATATTAAAAAATAGATGATAAATGTGTAATAAGTTAAAAGATAAATATTGAAAAATCTGTTCATGATGATTCCTGATGATTCCTTTAAATTTTGATCAATCTCTTACAGTGTCTTGAAAGCATTCTGAACCATATTTTTTTTATTAACCAATTTGTTTTTCAGCTCTGGCTTTGATGTAGGTTGTATGTAGCTCGTTAGGTCTTTAAAGCTCATCTGGGCTTACTGCTGCGGCCCAGTTCAGGAATGACACACTGGTAGAGTGTGGAAATGATTTTTTAGCTGTATGATTGACTCAGTATTCAAGTTCAGCCAAGCAGCTAAGAAATGTCACCCTCTTGTCACTCTGCGTCACCTCATACATGGGTCCTTCACAAGTGGCGTTTCTCCAAGCGAGCCTTTGCCTTGAATACATTGAAGCAATTAGCATAGCAGTTTAGAGCAGATTAACTGATTACACATTATCAAGTATGGTGGTAAAAGGGTGATACTTTTAGGTTTTGTTTGCTCAGGGTCGCAGCATCAGTTCATTAAGCCAAAAATGTATGCCACACCTTCCCAGACTACTGTGCAAGCAAGCAAAATCCTGCATCAGAATCATTTAGACTGACATTCAAATATGTAATATTTGCAAAGATGTAGGAACCTTTTGGTTATGTACCATATCACAGTGTGAGACTACAGGGATGACTATAAGTTCTTTAAGAAAGTTAATTCCACTAACTGTAGGCTATTTAAAGTCTTTGAAAAAGGGATATATTGGCTCTGATTAGTAGACTAAAGTAAAAAAGAGGGGCACTAATGAGTGCCCAATAATTTAAAAATCTTATATTAGCATAACTAAATGAACAGGAAAATTCAAAATGCCAACATGTTTTGACCAACATGGACTTCATTGCCTCCTTGAGTGCCTAGAACATCAGTGGAGTCAGTTTGGATCTCATCAGTTTTTTTTAATACTTTTCCCATTGTTCTATGAGCACTACACTGTTTTTTTTCTTCTTCTTCCAAAAACTAATTTACCACTAGAGCACCCAATGTCTTTCCCCTTTTTTCTGGTTCTGATTAATGTTTAATTATCTGGATCTTCAGGGATCATCTCAAGCAGAATGCTCTTCAAACTTTACATAGAGCTTCATTAAATGTACTGTGATTGTTGACAGCGGTCCATATGGGGAAAAACATATTGTAAACATTTATGGGTATGTTGGCCAGCCCTCGGATGACAACATGGTCGCTAGAATGTTTTAGGGCACTAAAAAGGCCCCGACAGTTGCACCCCTTACTATTGGGTTGCTTGTAATTTTTGTGATCTAGAAATGTAAGCTTATTCTACTTTTGCACTCATTGTTGGTCGTCTGGATTGGAGCATCAACTAAAAGTCCCTCCACCCTCTCTCTCTCTCTCTCTCTCTCTTTGTCTTTCTGTCTCTTTCTCATTTACTCTCACCCTCAGGATGGTCTTGTCAACCCAACCATCAGAAAGGACATGAAGGCCTCTCAGAAGCTTTACTGCTGTCCCATTGAGGGTTGTCCCAGGGGCCCTAACAGACCCTTCTCCCAGTTTTCCCTGGTTAAACAAGTAAGCCTATGCTCCATGTTCCCAATGAATTGTAATCCTAGCCACACACTCACTGGTGCAAAATTAAGAGGTCTCAATTAACAGGAATTAAGGAATACTGGTCGATTTTCCCCATTGAAATCCATATATTTCTTTTTTACTTTTTTACTTTCATTTTTTTTTTTAAATACCACTTTTTTCACTGCCAAGTATTGGCCAATACCAAATACTGTTCCCATCTACTACTTATACTGAATAAATAATATAGTATTTGACCATTTAGTTTGGGATCATTGGACAAAAATGCTTCAAGTCACTTACTTAGTCACTTAAATGTAACATATAGCCCTTGGTATTGTTATTTAGTATTGGGGAAATTCTCTACCCTGTTTTAAGTTGGCATTGACCCAATATCAAAAACTGAACTTCTTTGTGCTTTCATCTGTTTTATTGTAGCACTTTATGAAGATGCATGCAGAGAAGAAACATAAGTGCTCCAAGTGCAACAATGGCTACAGTACAGAGTGGGACCTGAGGAGGCACATAGAGGATTGTGGGAAGACCTATCGCTGTACATGTGGCTGCCCCTATGCCAGTAGGGCTGCACTACTCTCGCATATCTACAGGACAGGTCACGAGATTCCTACAGAACACAGGTATGCACATACCCCAGCTATGTTTGGCTTGGAACACTGTGTTGGGTTGGGTGCTGATTAGGGATGTTAATGATTAATCGACAATCGATTAATCACCGTTAATAATTTGATCGATCAAGCATATATTAATCGATGATGTACGTTATATGCTATTTCTCATTTTCTTCGGAAATGATTTACCACCACAAGGGCGCAATTTAACTTTCACTGCCTATACAGAGGAAGAAGAAATCCAAGCAAGCGGGCGGAAGCATTACACCCGAAAAGACAACAGTGTTCATTGTAAACATTGTAATACAAAGTTGAAATATAGCACCTCTACAAGCAAAATGAAAGAGAATTCATTCCCCCGGCTGGCGAAGTTGGCGTGACACTATTTGTGCCTCCCGACCTGGGACAGCTGTTCCCCCGGAGCGTGTGTTTCAGCGGATGGACTGACTGTCACCAGGCTGCGCACTGGACTCATTCCTGACCACGTAGATACGCTCTTATTCTTAAATTAACCAGTAGATTGTCGTGCCATTGTTTCCAATACATAAACTGTGGCAGTGCCACAATATCGGCACGGCCGGCACAACATAAAAAGTTAATCAATGTATAGAAATTGATCTAAATGGCTCTGTAACGCGTCTAATGTGCGCATCACGTCATGTCTGTCATTTGGCGATGCAGTAGCTTTCTACTCAACCTGACAGTCCGTCTCCCGTTCTGAAAACGTTCGTAAAAAAAAAAAGAAATTCCACAATTTCTCTGAACTCGCATGTGTTGTAACGGTAAAGAGTAACTTGATACTTTTCAGTCAGACAATTCTAACGCTGCTCAACACTCAGAAAGTTAACATGAGTGCAGTGCAGAGACTTCATTGCATATTCCACCAGTTGGGTTCCGTTGGACACAATGTAAAGACAATTTAAAGTAATGAACCCTAAAGAAAGTACATTTGCAGCCTGTGGGAAACACTGACGTCCCTTGTTGAGGGTCCCGACTCTTTTGAATTATGCTTGGTTGAGTAACTTGTTGAGTAGGCCTAAAGACAGGTGTAAAAACACGCATTTTCTATTTTCTATGTCAAAAGCAGTTTTTTACATAATGATTAATTGGTCATTCACGTGACCGACGATCGATTAAGGACATTTCTGAAAATTTGCATCCCTAGTGCAGATAATTAGTTTTGACTCATGCTCTGTGTCTGCTGTGTTTCATTCCAGAATTCCCCCAGTGAAAAAGCGGAAGATGGAAAAACTGTTGAGTGGTTCTGTAAAGGTGAAGCCCAACGAGTCAACGTTTCAGATCATGAATGCCGGTAGAGAGTTCTCAGAGGGCTCGCTCCCTTCTGATGCAACAGTCCACCTCCCAGACTCAATAAACCAGAACTCTAACCCTCGGAGGAGCCTCCAGAAGTTGCTCTTACCCAAGCCCAAGATGGCTCTGGTCAATGTTCCCGTGATGCAGCTGGCCCACCTGCCTGTCCTCCTTCCGTCCACTGAAAGCGGGGCTCTGAGGTCTGTGGTGCTGGCAGTAGACAGCCAAGGTTCCCTCAGCACCCTCCAGCTGCTGCCGCAAGCCATGGGGGCTGTGGTACCCCAACTGGATGCTAAGAGTCTGGGTTTCAAGGATAGCATGCCTAGCTCCCGCTCTAGCCTGGGGCCCATCAGCACAGGGGTGCAGGTTAGTCTGGAACCTGTGGGCTCAGAAGACCCTGTCAGCAGCCTGGGAGCACAACGAGGGAGGAGCACCTCTACCAACATCCAGACCGACAAATCCTACCTGTCCAGAACACCCACAGGGGTGGGGGTTGGTGTAGGGATGAGCGTGTGCTCTGTGGGCGAGTCCTCAGTGTCATCCTGCTCCCAGACAGACATCAGTGTGAGTGCTCAAGTCCTCCTGCCAGTAAATGTAGAGACCCAGACATTCTCCTCCAGAGCCAAAGCCACATCCACTATTGGAGCTCAGACAGACCACCCCTGCCTGAGCCAAATTCCTTGCTCCTCTTCATCTGCACCCCCCTATAAAACCAGGCAGACCCAGACCAAATATCCCATGTCTGGCCCACAATCGGAGGAGAGGGCTCAGGACCAGGCTATCATGTGTTCTGACCTGTTTGACAGTGACTCCCTCAGTGTTTCCACCCAGACAGCTCTGGCCTTAGATGACCCCCTCGCTGCTGCAGGCAGCAGTCTCTATGAGGACTCCAAGTCAGCGGGAGGCATGTGTTTTGGGGTGCAGACAGATGAGCTTAACTCCAGCAGCGTGGCGGACAACCAGACCCAAACCATGACTCTGTTAAATGACCTAGAGAACATTCTTTCTGACAGTATCTCAGGCCACCAGGTGCTTACTGAGGCGTCTGCAGGCTGTGGGTCTGGTCTGGGCTCTGTTCAGGAGCAGCACACTGGCATAGACTTTGACTTTGAGGAGTTCCTAAATGCTGTGCACATCCAGACACAGACAGAGGAGAGTGACCTGGGAGGACTGGGTGGTGACACACCACTGGAGTCTCTGGACATCCAGACCCAGACAGACTTCCTCCTGCTGGATGAGCTGGACCAGAGCGAGGGGCCAAGTCGAACCCACGCAAGTGACCTGGAGCTAGAGATGTTTGATACTCAAACTCAGACTGACCTCAATTTCCTACTGAGTGCTGGAAGCCACATGCCACTGGGCAGCATCCTGCGCCATTCTAGCTTTTCTATGAGCACAGAGTCCTCAGACACAGAAACACAGACCGATATCCCCTCATTTGCCACAGGCCTTTCTGCTCAGACCCCTGTCCCTCAGGGTGAGCATGCAAGGCTGCTGAGCAGTACAGAGACGCAGACTGTGACCAGCCAGGCGGAAGGCCTCGGACACCTATTCCTGACTAGCAACGAAACACAAACCGTCATGGATGACTTCCTGTCAGCAGACCTGGCCTGGAACATGGAGTCCCACTTCAGCTCAGTGGAGACCCAGACATGTGAGGAGCTGTGTGCTCTCTTTCAGCAGCCCGAGAAACCCAACAGCTGAAGCCCTCTCAGTGCAGCTGCCTCACCCCCCGCAGAACGGGTTTCTGGTGTCTGCCTCTCCCTCTAGGAGGAATCACTCTATGTTGTCCTCCAACTGTAGGACCACAGGGGAAGCCAGTCTTAGCAGTGAGAATTCAGCAAGTCTCTGAACATTCCATTGGGGGCATCATGTCCAAAACCTTTCCAGGCATATACCCTGATAGCTCAGCTGCACTTTATTAGCTCATTGGGCATGATTTATCAACTACTCTGCCAGTTTACATATTTATTTGCACATAAGATAACATACTGTATGTGTGTCTTGTCTGAAATGCCAGTTTATTCCTACATCTTGGTGTATAAGCACTAGAGATGGTTGTCACTGTTTGGTGTTGTACATACCAGCAGTTTGAAAAATGATTTCAACGCCTCATCAATGTCAGATCTGCACTTAGAGGGGATGACGTTCTCTCACATCTCAAACTAGGCTTTAGTTGTGGGTTGTTTTCAAGAAAAGGATGTTAAAATTGTTATCCTCTCATCACAGTATTGAGATTTGCATATATTGCATGAAAACAATTCAAACTTTATGCTATACAACAAACAATATGGTGCATTTAGTTTATTTTGCTATTCTAACAAATTTATCTGCTACATTTTCAAAATGTGCATGAAGCCTTCACTTGGTGAGCAGTGCAGAAACATTAATATTAAATAGCAATTATCTGCTTTGTGTGTTTGATGGCTGCCTCGTTGATGTTGCCTTGTCAGTGGCAAAATGGTGAACTTTCTGATGGAGAGCATCCTGCAATTTTTGCACTCTATGGAAAACTCAACCACTGAGAACCAATCAAGATAAAGGTTTCCAGAATAAAACCCCATAAGGCCTGCAAGTATGAACAAGGCATTAGTCAAAGCCATTAAGAGATATCCCTGAAGCCTACCATTAATCATATACATGTGGCACAAGTGAGTGAAATGCTAAGTTAAATCCTATGAGTTGTTGCACACCTTTCATTGAAATGTGATTGTGAAGTACGGTGTTGTGTAATCACCCTTTTGTCTCTGGGCCACTCTATAGCTAAGCAGTCACTTTGAGTCAGTTAGCAGACTAGGCTGTCATTGTCTTTGACTTATTCATTAGCTGGCTGTAAGTGTATACAGTAGCAGCACTCTGTGCTGAAGTGATCCAGTAATGATACTGTACAGAAACGCACAGCGGATTAGAGCTAGGTTTTAGCTACTGTGTTGCCACTGAGTTAATTGTGGTTGTATACATTCACCACCTGATTCTGACTGCAAAAAGCCCCTTTGAAGTTTCGCCATTGAGTTTCCACCTGTACCAATGGGGCACATGGTGTTTTTTTATCTATTGTACAAGCTACGATAAAACCTACTGTTTTGGTTATGCGTTGGTTTACACTACGTTATACTGAGTTACCTCATTTGCACAGGCACCCCATGCAGACTGTGTTCTACTAAGGAACACTGAGATATAGGCCTTGAGTATTTGTTTATTTTATTACGTTGGTGCCTTAACCCGAGTATTATCTTTTGTTCTATTTCTCTTTTTTTTTTTAAGATAAACCTTTTGTTACAGACAATTCAATTTGCTGCTCTGAGATAAAATAATTATCAGAAGTATACTACAATATGTTTTGGAAAATGAACCAACATTAAAAAATAATCAAAATCCTTTTGTCTTTGATTTGCATGTTTAATTCATATATGGGCATTTTCCTCATGGTTGCATGAAATATTGTAATGCCCTTAATGGTTTCTGAACATAAATGCTAAGAAAGCGTCTATGTTCAGTCTTGTCAAAATTCTGACAGAATTTGTCTAATACAATAATATTGTCTATTTTTAAGGATGGGTGGTTAACACTATTACAGTTTGTAGATGTTTGTAGAAACTGAAGAATGTACATGACACTGTGCCCAGATATAACATGCTTAGGTTTTTGCACTGCATCCAAAAGTTTCAAGACTGTTTCCCTATGTTATACAGTATTTTGACATTTACATTAAATTCCAACATTTATTGTATTGATAATACTACTTCTAATTTGTGGTTCTTGAATTTAATACTGCTTGGAAGATGCCTTGCTTAAAAAAGAACTATGTATAGAAGCCTACATAGTCTTAAGTGTCAATTACAGTGATTAATTTTCTCTCTGTTGGGAGTGCATGCAGAGTTTCCCCCCCAGCACAAATTCTTTGTTTTGTTTACCTTAGCAGCCTTTGGTTGTTGTTTCTGTTGCCTAAATGTGTAGAGTTAAAGGTTGCCTTGTTTGTTTCATTGTTGAAGCTGTACTGCAGATGCTCCTAATAAACTGCTTGAAAAGTGTATACTTTGTTGTCGCTTGATATGGAAGTATATACAACAGCATGATATCCTTCTAGTAGACCATCCACTCTGATGCAATTACATCCAACTGTCTGGATATAGCAACTCTGTACAAATGTAATTAATTTCAATTAAATATTTTATTTCACATTGCATACAAGAGCCTGCACTTTCAGGTAAACTTAAGTGTTGTTTTTAGTCAGGTTATCATTGCAGCTCTTTGAATACAGAGCAATTCCACCACGTGGAATATTTTCATTAAGGTAAACAACAGAGAGGTAGTATAATAAAACAGAATAAAACACAAATATTGCAGTTATTGGCTAGGGTTGGAGACAAACAAGACACATGCGATGTTTTCGGGTCTGAGCACAATGTTGCACTAAAGGGACAGTTTGTCTTTGCACAAATATCCCTAGTACATGCCTGATGGCAATCTCACTTTGATATCCATGCAACAGTCAATAGGAATAATTTCCCAGACTACCCCTTTTATCAAGCACAAGTTACCACTTTGCATTATTCCACTTAGTGTGGCAGATAGATTTTTACAATATTTTAAAATTTGTAAACTGGATGTAATTTGCTGCTTTTGTATTGCTAAACCACAAAGCAGATAGTTTGGCAATGGTTTATATTATCTATAGTCACAAGCTATAGAGCAGCACAGAGGGGATCTGTCATGAGAGCTGCAGCTTGTGGTGAAGGGTTAAAATGCAGGAACTGAAGGCAGACCCATAGCCGTGCTTCTTATGCGGTAGCCGCGCCGTTGCTGGGTAACTAGTACAGCCAGAAAAGCATTTGTGTGGAATTAGTCAGAACAAAAAAGGCCTGAATGGCATATAGAGCTGAACTTTTAAACATGTTTTCCTGCTGTTGTCTCCACTTGACAGTTCTTGCCATGTGGTGAGTGAACCCATGGTCTGAAATATGTGTTCATGTCAGACTGATGTCATGTGTTGAGCTGCTAAAATACCAAACCAAATAAATTATCTGTGCAACAGTGTTACCTTATGAACATGTTATTATTCCAACTATCCAATCTAGTTGGATGGAAAGAAATGATGCAGTGTGGCTGAGGTATACAGGATGAAAGAAATCTAGCATTGTAACAGAAAATATTAGGTCATTACTGGACCTGTGAGTTTCAATTTGTTACATAAATAGCATCATTACCCATATAAAAGATATGTCTGAAAAACCTTTTTAATCACATACTCATGCAGTGTAAGAGCATGCACAGCAAGAGTCTGTTCAAAGTAGTTTCTGAGAGGCTGGCATAGGGACCTTGGTCCCGAAGAGAATAGGCAGCTGGGGTGCGGACGGGCCGGTGTACCTGCTGCACCCACCGCTGGGTCGCAGGGCCTGGGTGACATGCTTGCCCATGGAGTAGCTGGTGCGGTGCACAGTGTCCACTTTGGAGGTGAGGGGGACCTCATACCTCTTGGGAATAGAGACACTGAAAGCGGAGAGCAGGTGGTGCTTATACTGACATGTGCAGTACTTGGAGGTCAGAGTTGCACCGTAGGTGTCCTTAGCTATCTCTGGGTTGACGACAGTGTCTGCTCTTGTTTCCCCTCCTCTCTCCACATCTCCACTCTCCTTGGCAGAGATGACACTGTCCGCCTGTGAGGTTTCGCCCCCCGCAGCGCTCTCGTCATTGCAGAGCTGGCCACTGACCTTCTGCGGTTTGAGCTGAGGTGATTTGACTGGTGGTAAAACTGTGAAGCTATTAATGGAAAGTACTATGTTAGTGGGTCTGTGGGTCTGTTTATTATGCCTAGTGGGCCTGTTCTTAAACATGGGGTATTTTGAGGCCAGATGGTGAGGCAGCAAGGGAGATGATGGCTGTTGAGACACTCTGAGCTTCTCTTCCTCGACTATCTTTTCTCTGAGTAAGAGATGCTGAGTGGCGGTCTGCATGGCAGTGAGGACTGGGCACTCTGGAGCCTCCGCTGCTGGAGCTGATGCAGCGGTGTGACTATAGGTTCTCGCCTGGAGGCTTAATGGCGTGGTCTTCTTTAAGCTGCTGTCATGGGGGTCCGCATGTGGCTCACAGCGGTACTCAGGACAGTCGGCTGAGCTGTCTACGTTAGAGAGTTTTAGGTCAACACACAAGAGGCAGTGGTGGTCTGGCTCCCCAGTCTTGGGTTTCTTCCCTTTCTTCTGAGGCAGAAACATGCAGGCCAGTGGAGTAACTCTGCCCCAACCCCGGACCTGTCTCAAAACCAAATATAATGTTTTTATGAAAACAACATTTTGATATGTTTTGAAACTGAAAACAGCTCACCTCATGTTTATTGAATTGCTTATTTTTTTCAATTGGCCACAACATAACTCAAAATTAAGCAGCAATTAAGGCTATTTTTCAAGGCACTGATGGCAATATTGGTATTTGAAATCAGGCAAATTCGGTACCAGTATCAGAGAGATCCCTTACATATAATGCCGATACCAAGAGCCACATAACATGTCAGAAATCAAAGCAAATGACATGCACCTATTTTGTACATTTATTGGCTCTCTCTTTTGAAAAAAAAATGGATTATATAATTTGACCCACTGACCCAAAACTGACTGATACTATAGGAGGTTGGAATCAAAATGTGAAATGGGTACAAACCTACTTGAGGGTAAATTAGATAAAGATAGGCTAGTCAAAAAGCTTGCAGTATGCAAATATTCAGTGACTTACAGCCTCCTCCCAACCAGAGAAGCAGTGATACTCGTAGGGCTCCTGTTCTTTCAAGAAGTTATCCTCACTGATATCTAGAAGGGCATCGACGTGGTCCTGGTCTGGTGTCGTGCAAGGCTGCCGGTCCCATCCTGTGTCCTCCATTTCTGGAAATTCCTTGTCTGATCCCTCCACAGCTGCCTGGTCAAATTCGTTTAAGGTTGCCATTATGTAGACTAATGAGCAGGCCTAGTTCATGGCGAGATCTGTGAGAGGAAATCAAGAGAAACAAAATATCTAAAACATCATATAAACTGCAAAACGTAGGCTAGTTTATTTTCTGTTCAGGTTGTTTAAGTTACAGACAAAATTGTGCTGAAATTTAGGCACCATGAAACCAGCTGCTCAGTTCTTTCGGTTTGTCCAGTTCAAACTTCACTCACCGAAACGAGGCTGAATCCGCGGTGCTTTTGTATTAGTGTCTATCCAAGCTTTAAACTCCCCTTAACAGACAGCGGCATTCAAACGGAATTGTAATCTAGCTTCCTTAATATTCACCCACACACATTTCTGGCTCGTCGACAGAATTACCCAAACAAAAGTGTACTGGAGGAGAGCTAGAGAGCATTCAGAGAGGAGCTGCAACGCCGTCGTCATGGCAACGCGTAGAGGCTGCACTGGGAAGATGTGACGTAGTGGAAAGGGGAGGGTCTAGATGCGCTACTGCTGCAGACCCATCTACTCCAGCTGACTCATATCACTGTTATGTAAGAATATGTCTCCATGCCACTCGCCGGTACGGTGTAATCCGGTGATGCCACTTTCAGCAATATTGTCTGATTAGAATAGAATAGAATAGAATAGAATAGAATAGAATAGAATAGAATAGAGTGATCATCAGTAACTGTGAGTAATATCAATAACTGTCTTGCCACATCATGAAAACTGTCCAAAATTCTATATAATTTTAGATGCTTGAAGAGGATCATAACATTTTCAGATAATGAAATTTGCATTATTTGTTTTCTATAACAGGATCAGTATAATGAAGCAAAGAGGAAGTTTGTAGGTTCATTGTTCTGAAACAGGAAACCATTTTGGTTAGCGGCCAAGTTGGAACGTTCAACTCCGCACGTAGTGCTCCAGCAGCCAGTCACCGAGGGAGACACGAGCATGATGCCAAGCTCTGCCTCAGGTTCAGCTGCTGTGGGAGGACAGTGCGTCATACATATATGAACATTGATTCTCGTTTTATTCTCTCGACAATGGTTGTAGGATATTCCCTTCTCTGAATGAAATTTGAATTGTCTGATCTGCAGGGGAAAATCGTATTTAGTTGGCGCACCGGCAACAGCTTGGCTTATTGGTCCAGAGCTGCAGAGTGTCAGCCTCTGACGCAGCAGGAGCACCTATCCGCGTGTGGGACACTGACACCTGACGGCTTCATCTCCTGACTCGCCGGTCTTCTCCATCACGACCACTTCGGTTCTGCAGTGCAGGGACGACAGCGCTTTATGGAAACGGAGTCTGTGCATCCTGTCGTGGTCATGCTGCCTCCAAAGAACTGCCTCCCGAGGAACTACAGCTGTATAGCTGGGCTGTTCGGGAGCTTGGCAGCGGCGAACCCAAGGCTTGAAGATGGGGAAGATTTTGACATGGTCAACGGTACTTGTGAGCCCGCCGAGAGCCCCGTGGTGGATGAGAGACCAAGGGGCAGGGAGCTCTTCCTGAAACCTCCACAGAGTCCAAATCTGCGTCGGAGATGCAAGTCCCTGCCGACACCCACAGAGAGAGCAAAGTTAGAGATCTCCCGCAGTCGAAGTCCATCGAGTCAAAAAAAGGTCCGGTTCGCCGACTCCCTGGGTCTAGAGCTCATTTCAGTGAAGCACTTCGACGACACAGACATGCCGGAGGTCCCAGAGCGCATACTGGCCAAATTCCCCAAAGGACCCCTCCACCTGGACCACTTGGAGACTAAATTTCCCCGGGCTCCCACTCAGTCTGTTTTCATGGAGTTGCAGTTCACAAACCCGGGCACACTACCCGGCTTTTTGCAGAAAGTGAGAGAAGTGAAAGTCATGTTGGAAACCGTTGAGGCAGACGAGTTCAGTCTCTCCGGGTTTGTGCGCGTGTTGAATCTGGCATTTGAGAAAAGCGTTTTCTTGCGCTACTCTCTGAACAATTGGATAACATTTATGGACAGCTTGGCATCCTATGTTCCTGAGTCGAGTGATGGTGTCACTGACAAGTTCTGTTTCAAGATCATCACCCCTACATTTCTAGACAGTGGAGGCACATTGCAGTTTGCAATTAAATACTGCGTCGGCGGGGAAGAGTACTGGGACAATAACAATGGGAACAACTACAAAGTGCGGCGTCACAGGTTTAAGATGTCTCCGCCGCGAGAGTGGGAGAACGGCTGGATTCACTTCATCTAAGCCAAGCTTTGCCATCTGCAGTGGCAAGCTGCGTGCGTAATTTGCGCGCAATCGATTCCCGGGTACCTTAATGAAGATTATGGCCTGTTGATTTTTTACTGCCATTGTCAGCTATACACTGTCATTTTGTGACACTGTGTGAAATTAATTTCCTCCCACCGATTTCAAATATTGGCTCTGCTATAGTAATCGCTGGACAGTCTTTGATAGGTGCCCGGTGTGGGAAGCTGTTAGATAATTTGCCTTGATGTCAAGGCTCTGTACAGCTCGCTGCCCTTTGGGGGGCACGTTCACGTTGTTATGTAATGTTGAAACACGTGCCACGGAAAACGTGCCAGGCAATGCCGACTTTAAGCATCACTGTTCCTTTCTGAGACGCAGGGAATTTTGGTCTTGTTAAAATCTTCAATGGTTCTCCATCCCATGTTTTTTCCTCGTGTGCTATTTTTGAAGATAGACATTAATATGGGAAGGGTTGTGCATCAGTTGGCACTCTTGGCTCACGTGGATCCCATGTGCACCTGTCTTACCCAGTAGCATATTCCTCTCTAAATCTCCTGCAGGTTGGGGGAAACAAAGGGACGACATCTTAGCCACAATGTCTTACTGAATTGACAGACAGAAATATGTGGCAGAGGATTTTGTTCAAAAGATTGAATGCATTGTTTCCCACTGTCATGCAGTTGAAAAATGCCTTATATAAGCCATGATGGGGGTTGTTTTGCATTGAATCTTTATTTAATTTTTCATTAGAATGGATTAAATGCATTACCCTAGATGTTTAGGCTATATCATTAAACCTTATTTGAACATACATTTTAAAATGATGTTCGAGCACTGGGGATTCATTAGCCAACACATACTAGTAGGCTTCCAAACCATGCAGTGACAGCTACTTATTCATAAGTCCAACTTTTTGTGTATCTATATTCAGACCCATCCAATGTACCCAATGATGCATGTTGCTGCATTGTTATGAAAAGATTGAAGAAACATGGTGCCAAATTTAACAGTAATAGTAATTAATAAAGACTCATGATTTACACTAAAAAGGCCTAGCCAATGTCAAGTCCAAAGATAAGGAATTCTCTGCAGCAAATTTTTCCATAACATAAAAATGCATCACACACATTCCATAAAATCATGAAGGCTACATTTATAACAAATGGGTTTCAGCACCACTCTCATCCCGTAGTGTAAATAGTACACAGAACATTTTGTTCTGAATGAAAACCTTGAACATGATTGTTGTTCCCCTCTGGACCTGAAATTCTGTTGCAAGGGTAAATTTACCTCAGATTACTCATGGACCTTTTCTCCTCTTCTTCAGGCTGACCGTTACGAAACAGACATTATTTTCAGAAACATTGTTTTCTAATAGATAAATCCAAATGGAAAAGCATAAATGTAGATTTTCAAAACTCAGCGCTTAACGTTTCATTTCAACTGTTCTTGGTCACGTTGTTGTTATCTGTAACTACATTTCTCATAGAGCAGTGCTGTCTATATACATAAAGTAGCTATTATACCGATGACTGTTTAACTGGCTTCTGCTGTGAAAGGATACATAACTTTGGTCTCCTATGTACAAGCAAAACTGATTTTTCAATTCTATACTGTAGGCCTAAGATTGATGTTATGCAACCAGCCTGTACTCTCCAGAGAATGACTGATGTTACATCCGTCGGTTTTCACTTAATTCAGTGGAACATCAGCATGAGAGAGACGGAGAGGTAGGATGGCAAACGTTCTGTCCGTCATTTGTGATCATCAACTACATGGCAAAAAAGTTTGCATGTCATAGTCAAATGATTTAGTCAAATGCAGTTCTTCCTCATGCTTTGGATTGTTTGTTTTTTAGTTCATGTGGTGATATCATTTTTTGAAGGCCTGTTCCTTTTAGAAAGTTGCAAATCCAGTTCAGCTGGTAGAGGAACAACAGGAAGAGAACTGTTGATTCCAGAGCTCTGACTAACCTGAATATCATTTTGGCCTTTGTTTACATCATCATGGCCTCAGAGGAGGTTGTCCATTTAATGAAGCCATCAGGTCTGGATGTGGATAAAGACTGTTCCTGTAACCACTTAGTGTTTGGAACAGTTCCACTGTGAAGCCATCAGTAATGTTTATATACTGTCTCCAAATCTAAAATGGTATGTGCTGGGACTGGACTGATGTTGTGGGTAAAGTTTTGCCGAGGTGTATTTATCTCCACCGTGATGTAAAAAGCCCTCTCAGAGTTGACAGAGGGCCAGCACTGAGTTGATGTTTGCTACCGCCAGGCTTCGATGTGTCGGTGTACAGAGCTGCACTTCTCTCATCTGTTTCTAAACATACACCGCTGTGGATACAAAAACGTCTGGCCCTGTAAGAGCTTTCTGTGTGTTATGTTGTTAAATCAGTGGGTATTTCTCACACTGTATGCTTTGGTCCCTGTACACTTTGCTAAAGCATCCAGGCAGTGCAATACCAGAAAGCATGAGGGTTGAGACTGCTGAAATCGATGCAATGAGATGCACCAATACCACTTTTCAACATAGATTGTGATTATTAAACTTTAACAATTAGCTGAGACCAAGTACTAATTAGATCCATACTTTTTACTGAACAATATATACTTAGACTGATTATTTGACAAAAACTACTGAAATATAATGCACATTCCATTTGACAAAAACTACTGAAATATAATTAATTTTCTATTTTTCATTACATTTGGCTCTTTGGTTTAAGATTCTTGCACTGGGGAAATAGTGTGATATCAATACAAGCCTGGTATCTGCCTGATATCCAATGCCACTGTTGGTATTGGTGCATCCCTAACATAAATAAGATGAAGGGCTTCTGGTCTAATTACATGGGATTTTCACCACAATGTATACATAATGTTTTGCATCGAAACTCACTGATATTTAGATATGTATTTAAATGTGTTAATGTTTCATATTGAATGTCTTCCTGGTACTGATCTGTGTTGTGTATATTTTAAAGCATTTTTGAAGCAGGATTGCGAAATATGAATGGTTAAAGAATGAAGTTTGTTCATGATCATAGGAAGTTACCCAAAATGTAAACCCCAATTCAATGGATACGTAAAAGCACACTCCCCAATTGATAAAATGATCAGATCTTTTTCAAGTACTTCAACAATTTAAAAATGAGGCTGACGATAGAATTGGAATATTTTGTCTTAACATGAAGTTTTATATAACTGTAAGCTATTGTGAAATATTTCCTGCCTTACCAGAAATTAAATTAAGTCTTCACTGAAAATGACACCAAAATGAGCGCAGTGTATCTGAATGAAATGAATATATTGGAAACCCCAGGTGCACAAGTAGAAGTTTACACTGCCTTACTAAGCTATGAGTTTACTTGGAGACGTAAAGCAAAGCTGGAAGATAGCAAGTGTTTGTTTGCGAAGAAATAATGTGGTTGCAGATGGATGCTAGAACAGATAGAAAAGTGTGTACATCTGGACTATTACAAGGGAATATTTTGGCAAAATAGGTTTATGCCTCTGAAGTCCAAATGCACTTTGGTGTATATGTTTTGGCAAGAGCGACTTATGATTGTAGCTGATATTGAGGCAAAGTATTTTTGCATAATGCACTTTGAATGAGGACAAGGAAAGGGATAGGGTTGCTATGAAAGTCACTATAGATATGACACCTTCTCCTGTGAATAGCTACTAACAAAGATGTTTTCCATTCCTTGTCATACTTTACTGCTCTTTCCCTCTCACTGTGAAAAAGTCAAAATCACATTTGTCAAATTTATAACCATTGTATGCTGTTGAACATTTCTTTGGTTTGCTTTCTAGCCAGTGAATCTTCTGTTTTTTGTAAACCTATGCAAACCTTTTTGTGTTATGATATCTGCAGTCATCTGTCTTTGTTAATGTGTACTGCAGTCTGGCCTTTTCTTTTGCAGTCAATATTAAACAATGTTTGCATGTACAGCTGAGACACACCTTTATTATCTTTTTTTTTAATCTTTATTGTTTAGTTTGTAATGTAACCTATATTTTAATAAAGGCATTTGTGATGGAAATCAAATGCTCTGTACAGTCTATTACTATGATTAAATTAAACACACAAACACACAATATAGTAGTCCCTATGTTAACCTTTATTGAATTTCTTCTTGCTTATGAGCAATGAATAACATCAGTTGCATGACAATTAATCATGGTCATCATTACAACACCTGCTGAGTTAGATTGTGATAAAGCTCCACAGGCTCTGCTTTCTAACATGAGAGACATTACTGTGCCTGCAGAGCTGTGTGTGTGTGTGTCTCCAGGGTGTTTGACTCGTTGATCAGATGAGTGTCTCATTTGCAAAGGCCTCCTACCCAGCTGGTCCCCATTCATAAAGCAGCACACTGCAGTGGGCTGTAGCCATCGCCACTGCAGACGTGACTGCAGACATGTCCTTGAATTGATTAGGGTCTGAGGCCACACACCCTTTTTGTGAGGAGGAGGGGTTGGAGACTGGAGGAGGAAGAGGCATAAGGGAGCTCATGTAAGGTGCCATACAACCAGACAATACTGTAATATCCTGATAAGATCAGCAAAGAGGAGAGTATC
This sequence comes from Centroberyx affinis, assembly GCF_046629955.1. NCBI lineage: Eukaryota > Metazoa > Chordata > Actinopteri > Beryciformes > Berycidae > Centroberyx > Centroberyx affinis. The sequence goes on along the minus strand of NW_027278824.1, from coordinate 57,924 downwards.
AAGCTGATGATCATTTTGTATGTTTGACATCTGGTTAAACATATTTGTGAAAACTTGGTATTTCCTCAAGGCCCAAACACATAGTACAGCTACTCTATAACATTTCACTATAGTCACGTGTTAGAGGGTTTTCATGCAGCTTTTCATTTAGCTTTCCCCTCATTAATTGTTTTAAAGCTCAGTAGAGACAAAAGAGACAAAACAACATCAACAGCTTCTTCCTAAAATGAAAACAACCATACATGAAAGCTGTACACTACATTGGCTTGGCAAGTTAATAGATAAAACAGTCATCTCTTACTATACTTTTTATGCGTTTACATCTGTGTATGAGTATGCATAGTTTACCTCCTGTCAGTGTATGCATATGTGTACATACCTCAGTGTCACAGTTTATGGGTGGGATAGTTAGTTTTGGGTCAGACACTTTCTAGACATAAATATTCCAATGTATTTAGATTTTGTGAGGGTTATGAAGGTTTTATGAGCTTTTCTTACATGCAAGGACTTTTTTAGTTTGTACTATTACTTTGTAGCCTTACCTCAGATGCTGTGAAATGGTTTCTTAAATTATACTATATTGCGTATATTGTATTTTGGATGACAGTTGCCTGGTCTCATCCAACCCTGTTCTTCTAACATCCACCCCATCTTAGCATAAGGGATAGTTACATCAGAGCCCATGTATTGGTAAATGCTGTATAAGGCATAATCAGTCACATTGGCATGCAGTTAATTAAAGCGGAGGTTTTTAGAGTTGGTCGACAAAGCTTCCAGCTCTTTCATTAAAATAATTAAATGGCTGATAATGGCGGTTCAATATAATAAATCCTTGATTAATGGAAAGAAAAGTCTGACACAGGTTTTTTATTTGGAAGGCCAACAGAATAGATTAAGTATACTGCATTTGGAGCTTTGTGTGTGTGCGTGTGTGTGTGTGTGTTTTGACAGGCAGGTGTATGTAGGGTGGGTGCGGTGTAGGGGGGCTGGTGTAAGCTACTATATGGTGTCAGATTTGGAACATGATCCTGTGTAATCTTAGTGTCCATCTATTGGCCTGGCGTGTGCTGTATGTGACTAGCATGAAGGACGCGTCTGTGCCGTGTCAAGTTCTCTCGCTGTAAAGCTGAGGCTGATTGACCTGTGCTGGCTCACAGTCAGAGGAATGTGAGTTGAACTGTGCTTACTTATGGTTGTGCTGAAGGGATCCTGACAGTCGATAGCTGCCCCGCATGCCGGCTAAATGCATTCTCCGATCATTCAATGTGAATGCACAGAGCCGCTGAGTAAGAACCTATCGTATGATACCAATTATATTCTATGATTAGAGCTACTCAACCGGCTGCTTCAACTGGAAAATCACATTATTCTTCAGAAGACAGACAAATGGAGTAATCAGAATGAAATGTCAGTAAGTAGTGAAGCAGGGAATTGATTAACGCATGCACAGTTTGGCTGTTAGAACCGCAGCATGCCAAATTGCTCTTGCCTGGATTTTATTTGACTAATCTCTGTGTTTGTGAGGTAGGTGTTAACATGTATTTGACATCAACCGATCAAATTACAACAATGTTTGGTGGCTAAATTTTGACTTCAGTGGCACTTATTGTGTTGAAACACAGTGATATGTTTTAAGTAACACAATATGGATTGGGAATGTGTCTGTGTGTGTGTGTGTGTGTGTGTGTGTGCACTCTCCATACTGCTGCTTTGTGTTTCTGTGCCAACCTCTCCAAATGGTAATCAGACAGCATCGTGTCATGCTGTGTGACAACAGCCGCTTACATAACCGCCGTGTTAATGTGATGATGCTGCTCTGATTGCTCTCTCCCTGGGGGTCTGGCTTTATTAGACCACACCCACAGCCATTTCCATCCAGGCTGAAATTAGGAAGTGCAGACCGGACAAACAGAACAACCTCAGCACCTGATCCAATGCGAGTCCTTAATCTTTAATAATGCAGCCGAGTCAATGCACAGAAATTCGTCTCATGACTTCTGTTTGAATAATTCATATGAGGCGTTCAGTGAGATACCGTGATATTAGCCCTGACTCAGCAGCAGCCAGGCCTGCAGGCTGCAGCCCTAACCTCATCTCAGTGAGCACCGGACCTGAATAATTGATTGGCTCAATGATCTCTTGCAACTTTGTTTTGGAAAATTCATTCTGTGCCATTATCAGTTGTTTTGATGTGTCTCCCCACACAGTGCTCCAAGATGGCTCCCTCCTTCGTTTGGCCTCAGCTGTTCCTTCTTCAAGTCTTCTTCTTCTTTAGCCCCAGGATAGATCACCCATGCTGATGCTTTCCCCAAAATCTTTCTCTCACTTAAATGATGCTGCCTCCATGCCCCATAACACACTCATACACATATACACTTACATTCACCCACTCACAAAGAGATGGAAATGAGGTGTGGCAGCAGTCAAACTGAATCTTTCTCAAACACCCTGCCTCTCCCCATCTTCTCTCCCTCCTCTCCTCCCCTCTGCTCCCCCTCCTTCCATTTCATCTCTCTCTCCCTTTCTCCCTCTCTCTCTCTGCTACTCCCTCCATGTCTCTCTCGCTCTTTCTCTCTCTCAGGTGTCATTGTTCATTTTCTTAAACAACATAATTACTCTTTATTGAATATTGCTCTTCTGACTGCTTGCTGCTGTCAAATTTCATATGCTTAATCTAATCCATGATTCCACATTATGCAAAGTGTAGGAGGTGAGAATGTTTTTTGTTGCCACAGGGTAATGCAAATGTGTTTTCTTTACATTGTTGGCATGATGTGAAATACTGTTCATCATGAGTTCTCCTTAAAGGGCGTACTGGTGCTATATCTTTGTAGCAATTCAAAAAGAAATGTAGCATCAGTGAAACCTCGGTGGAGGTGGCAGCCCAGGATGGAGAGTGCAGCAGCCTGAGTGGGTTGCCGATTCAGTTTATGTCCGCTTCATATGGAGCTCCTGGAAACTGCATCTGCATCCCTGCTCTGTTATGTAATGCTACACACACACACACACGCACACACACGCACACACACACAGTCCACAGGGTAAAGCAAGTACACACTGTATTCCCACAGCAGTCTAAGTCTTTAGCGAGTTTCCAGGCTTTTCTACCTAGTTCTGCCTCATTACTATCTACGTTTATAGCCTGTGAGAAAACCTCTGCATGAGCCTGATGAGGAGTGGGTTCATCCAGAGGCAGAAGAGCAGAAGTGTGTGTGGGAAGCTTTCTTATTTTCCAACACTGACCTTTACGCAGTGCTCTCAGTAGAGTTATCATTCATGTTTCCTGCTATCTTGAATAAGCTTGTTTATGAGTAAGAAGATTACTTAGGCCTATTTCCCACAAACCATATCTGGACATGGTTAAGGAACTAGAAAAGAAGAAGCAATACGCTTTCCCAACCAAGCAATAGGTATGCGCCATAACTGCATAACTGAACACACTATAAGTAGATTAGCCTATAATATCTGATCCATAACAGAAATACCTCCAGAGAAACAATGCAAATCCAAGTCAGCAGTAAACATTCACCCATGTGTGAATGCTATTCTTTGGTCACAGTAGCCTATGCTTAAGGTTTGTCTGACTTTAATTATGCAGATATTTTCCTCATGTAGCTGAACAGGTTAGAAAATGGACAGGATGCTACGATAATACCAGGTGTGGAAAGAGTACCAAAATCTACTTAAATAAAAGTAAAAAGTAGCTCAATAAAAATGCACTCAGAGTAATGGCGACCTTCCACCAAATGACTTTTCAAGCGATTTCACTGTCGCAGACAAATTTCCAATGTCGGAATAAAATCATGAGAGTTTTGCTAGAGTTGTTGCGGGCTCCCGTCATCTCGATCGTTTGGTGTAAGGTGGTCAGAAAACTCAGTCCGAGCTGTCTTAAGTCAGTCTTTTTCTCGTCTTGACGTTCCAATAAAATCAAACATGTTTAATATTATCGGAAGTCTTTAGTCTTGGCTCATGCAAATAGTGAAGTTCAATGATGTGAACATTGTCAACAACCAATAGTTGCGCTCTCTCCGAAGGAAAAAAAGTGGACAGAAATTGCTGTAGCCCTCGAAATCCCCAGTGAGTATGCTATATGCTATAGCTAGCTAGCTAACCACTGTCCCGAACGGGGCTACTTGCAAGCTAATGTTAGCTACTGTAATGTTTGCTACGAGCTAACCGTACGCTTCAGCTGAAGATTGCTAGCTTCAATCATATAAATCTGGCTGCAGTGCTCCCTCTCTCCCTTTCTCTCATACATACGTGTGTGTGTGATACACGTGTGTGTGTGTGTGTGTGTGTGCGTGTGCGTGTGCGTGTGTATGTAGGAGGGGGATTTACTTTGTAGAGGTGTTCACAAGTCAGTCCATGTTTACAATCTATTGGAAAACTCTGAATAGTAGGGGTAGCCCTTTTCAAAGTCTTCTAGTGTATGGTAGGCAGTCTTTGCAAAATCTTATAGTCTGTGACTAAAAACTCAGTGACTTATGACACATTGTCTTTAGATATGAGCTGGATGTGAGAGGGTGTCAGACTTTAGTCTTTTAAAAGTCTTTTCAAAGTCTTCTAGTGTATGGTAGGCATAAAAAGTTGCTTTAAAAAATTGCTAACATTGCTGTTGCTGTTCTCTTCATTGTTATTAGCATTACGTTATTATTAGCTTTCTAAATACATATTTTTACTTTCCTATTTTTTCCTACTTAAATATTTTTACGTTTCTCTATACTAAAGCACTTCGGTATAGAGGCCCGTTGCTCACAAGGAAGCATTAGCCTACGTTTTGCAAAGTCACAGTACAGTGTGACCTGAGGTCAGGTAAGAGAGGAGATCTGTTTATCCCTTCTGGGGAAATGAAAGTTTTTTCCGGATGCAGATGCAATTCACAATGATGCAATTATGGAGAGGCTACTATATAAAATTTGTATTCTGTAATGGACGTGATTTAAAATGTAGCAAGTAGAATACTTCAGTCAGAACAAAATTAATGACCTCAAAAAATCCCCCCAAAAAGTACACAAATTCATAAAAAGCACATCAATTACAGTAAAATAATGTAATTGTATTATTTTAAAACATAAAAACTACTATTCTCTTGAACTATGGGGCAGACCTAAAACTGGTCCCCATGTTTCAAGCTAAACACACTGTAAGGCAGCAGTTTAGTCAATTGTCTAGGAGCTGTGGGCTCCAAAATCAGTCATTATTTAGTATTCTCCTGATTTGCTTCCAGAGCAGACCTAATGTAATAAAGCCCATATGAGCAGAGCAGAAGTTATTGCAGCAGGAATATTGCTCTGAATAAAACAAAAGGTGCAGGGCTACATGTATGTCGAGTGAGGAGCGAGGCGATTCTTAATATTTGCCCGTTGCTCACCTACTTTTCTAAAGCTTTTAATCAGTTTTCTTTCCTTTCATTTCCTCTTCCTATTTTTTCATTTTCATCCCTCTCTCTCCTTTCTTCTCATCCTCTATTGTTGTAGCCTTCCAGTGAATAAAATTTGTTGCCTTGATTTTGTTTTCTTTTCATCCAATTCAGTCTTTTATCCTCTATTTTTGCCATGCATTTGCCAAAGCTCTTAAATAAATGTAATTGTCCTTTTTCCAGTCTATTGATTCCTCCCTCCCTCTCGCCCCTCCCTCTCTCTCCTTCCTCCATTTCTCCCATACTGGACTGTATGTGTAGCTCTCCAGTGAGCATCCAGGCCTCTGCAGACGCAGTAAATATCTTGCTCTGGCACCGCGGAGAAACATCGGGCCACAGGCAGACTCATAAATAATCTACTGATCCAGACTATTTTCACCTTCTCATCAGCTCTTAGTTCTGACCAGACTGACCTTAAATGGGCAGACGGAGAGACAGGCAGAAAGAGTCACGCTGACAAATAGGTAGAAAGAAGGTCTGCTGCCTTACAGTGTGTTTAGCTTACACACATACACAAGGCACAAACAAGCATGTACACACATACACACACACACACACACACACACACACACACACACACACACACACTGGAGGCCATGTGGTGAGAGGAGATAATCAGTGGAATGTTAAGCAGCATCAGTCCCAGGCTGACAGCTCTGCCACAGCCACACTAAAAATGGCTTGTCTGCCACACAGAGTAAACCAGGAGACATTACTTATTCAGACGGAATGCAGCAAGTACTTTCTCTGCTGCCAATTTCAAAGACAATGCTAGATTGTCAGTGTTCTGTGTGATACAGCGTCTGCCTGTGTGCCATGCAGGCCGAAGTGCCAAGGTTGGGCGTCCTGCTGCCTGAAGCGCATACCATGTACCTGCAACGACCTGGTTTCAAATTCAGTCAGGGACCTTTGTTGCATGTCATCCCCCTGTCTCTCCCGCATCTTTCCTGTTTCCCAAAGACATGCAAGTCAAGTGGATTGGAGACTCTGAATTGCTCATATGTGAATGAGAGTATGAATGTGTTTGTCTGTCTATCTGTGTTAGGCCTGTGATGGACTGGTGACCTATCCACAGCGATTCCCTGCCTTCTATACGCAATGCATGCTGGGATTGCTGATTAGGAATAAGCGGGTAAAAACAATGAATGAAATTACGTATCTGGTCCAGATGCCATAGTAGCATAAGCTGTGTGTGTCTATGTAATTGAGTGAGTGTGCATTGCGTGTGTGTGAGAGAGAGAGAGACAGAGAGAGAACATGCTTAGCAGCAGACGCAAGGTCACCCTTAACAGTGCTGATGCCAAGCAGGGAATGAACTGGCCTAGTCTAGTCTCTCCAGTTTATCTTTAGCGGAAACCAGAGATGCCTGTCTGTCTGTAGCTGTGTCTCCCAATGCTCATTGGGATGACCTTTGGTCCCCGTCTCTCCCTCCTCACCCCTTCCCCCCCCGGTCAACCCTCTAGGGGTGGCACGGGTAGTTTGTCACGGGGAATGATGTCATCACCTCCCACCCACAGCATCATCGCCAAATAAAAACTCTGTCTGCTGTTTGGGAGCAGGACAGGGCGCGTGAGTGATTCAGCAAAACGTGACTGCTGTCACTACAGATATCTGTAGGCTTGTTCTCCCCACCATCTCCCCCACTGATGGGTGCTGGGGATTCTAGAATGATTCTGGAATTATTCATCATGCACAAAGCAGCAGCCAGGCGTGAACACAGAAATATTCAGATTGTTTTGTATGTGTGTATGAGGAAGTTCAGGAGGTGTGTGTGTATTTGTGTTCGCGCGTGTGTGTGTGTGGTGCGTCTGCCTTATGGTAACCTGAATGGTATCATTTTCACCCTGGTGGCTACATCTCTATAAGCCCTGTTGCCTGTGGGTCCACAGCACTCACAACAGGTCTCATGAAATAATTATGGTATTGCACTCTCACACACCTCTCTGTGTGTCTGGCTTCTCTCCCAAAGCACTCTCTCCTGTCTCTCTGACTCTCTCCCACAGACGGCGGCAGGTCACATGGAGTGAATGTGTGACTGGCCATGCTGTAGTCTTTCTATGACAATGACCCTTAGTGTTGCAGTGCATCAAACTACACCATCACACCCACGACAAAGGATTACATCTGCCTTTAATGGAGAGACTGTCTGCGTGTGTGTGTGTGTGTGTGTGTGTGTGTGTGTGTGTGTGTGTGTGTGTGTGTGTGTGTGTGTGTGTGTGTGTGTGTGTGTGAGCTGTTTGTAGTATCAGTGTGGTTCCTTCTGGTCCATTAGACTGGCTGAATCAGTGTCATCCTGTAAATATCTTCTTTTCTATTTTTATACTGTTTAATACTGAAATTAATTATTTTTTTATTTATATATTTTAACATTTTTATTTTATTGTTATTATTATTATCATTATCGTTATTATTATTATTATTATTGCTATTAACATTTTATAGTATTTACCCTCATTGTTTCTAATTTTGATATACTGTACTATATCTTAAATACAAGAAAAAAAATGTTTGTGTCCTTTTTCTTTTTTGTCATATTTGTCAAATAGGTCTATGGTATGAGAGTTAGAATTAACTAAAAAGGGGGAAAAGTCATTTTTCATTTCAGTGGGATTTTAAGCACTTTGTAACTTCTGCTTTTTAAAAAAAATGCTATAAAACATTTATTATGGATTCAAGCCAGAAGGGCTGAAACCCTATTGTTTTTGTTAAGATTCTTCTTCTTTTTCCTCTTCATCTTCTTCCTCTTTCATCCTCTTCTGCCCTAAAACAATCTCGGAGACCATTCTAGAGCAATCAAATTTGGTGAATGGATTTAATTTCAAATTTCCAACACTACTCAGGCCACAAAATTACACCGATCGGCCAGATGGTGGCACTATAACAACCAACTTCATTTTGGCCAGTAACTCCTGAATAATAAGGTCTAGAGTAAAAAAAAAAATCTCTGATTTCTTGAATTGTATGCACAATCTATTTTCTGTTCCTGCAAACTTTTGCACACAGCATATATGGACTTCCTAGATTATGGCTATTACCCAGACTTTTGAAAATCCAAATCCGTGGTTATGAATTAGACTGCAAAGATGCACAAACAGGAAGCGAGGCATATCTCCTAAATACTTAATGCCAGACCATCCAAACTTCACATCACTGTTTGCAAGGAGCCCCAAAGTGTGTCAGACCACATTTGGTCATGCTGAGTAGCATCACCATCATGACAAAATGGTAATTTTTCAAATGGCATCATTTCACCTGCAGTTGCAGGACTGATATCACTAAAGGCCTGTGGTGTAGCACAGCAAAATCAGTTAAAGATCAACAAATCAACACTGTGCCAGTGTTTCTGTAGTCCACACCCAGAGTTAAGTTAACAATGGTAATTTTGCTGTGCACGTGTCAATTTGCTCCACTGTCTTTACATGTGCTATTACTGGGATTTTGTAAGCACGTGCATCCATGTAGGAGAAAGTATGAAAGCGTGATTCAAACTGATTTTATACATGTGTGCACTGAGCATCATATGGTGACTATTACTCTTGAGGTTTGGAGCTTACTCTCTGCTGCCCTCTCTTGTGCAAAGACAAGACAACCACAATGTTGTGACTACCTGCGCTGCTCCAGTCCTCCAGAGGAATGTTCAGGATCAGAACTCATCCAAGCACTTCAGCCAGACTTCATAATCTGCTCCCATGTAAACCCGCGGGTATTGACAACTGACCGTCTTATCTTTTATAACTTCCTCTATTCCTAACTTCCTGTTGATGTTATGAAAGTAACACTTGCTCCTCCACCCAACACGCCACTCACACAAACAGCCTAACCCATTTAAAACTGTGTAAATCCTCTGTGCGAAACGGGTTAATGAACTGGGCTTAGTTGGTGCCCCATCAGAAGCCTTGTGTCTTGTTCACAACCCTCTAAATGTGTCTCATCTGTCCGGATGCTCCACAGGTTAGCAGATTAGAGAGAACAAAGCCCAGAATGTGAGCCTGCTGGCAGTGGAGGCACACAGGCGAATGCTCCTGTCTCTGGGGCCCAGTCATCAGAAACAGCATCGCTGCCTCCATCTGTCTGAAAGGCTGCATTGCCCCTCTCTCTCTCTCTCTCTCTCTCTCTCTCTCTCTCTCTCTCTCTCTCTCTCTCTCTCTCTCTCTCTCTCTCTCTCTCTCTCCTCTCTCTCTCTCTCTCTCTCTCTCTCTCTCTCTCTCTCTCTCTCTCTCTCTCTCTCTCCCCTTCCCCCTCTCACCCTCTCAGACTCCATCTGGTCTCTTCTCTCCTGTTAAATGTGTGTGTGTGTGTGTGTGTGTGCGTGTGTTACCATGACAGTTATCACCATAAAGTGGGAGGGCTGATCACACTCAGCCTGCCTGCACAGCACTCTTGGGTATGTATTTAAAGTAGTACATCACATCTCTACTTCTTTTGCTTGCTCTTGCATATCAGAGTAGCGAGATGACACACACGCACACACAGAGAGGGGGGGAAGGATCACACACACTGTGATATACACAGTTCACATAGACATGCAGACATGTTTATATGCCTATCAGCATCAGTGAGTACACTCCTTTCTGTTCTCACCAGGCTGTGGTAATCTCTCTCTCTCTCTCCCTCTCTCTCTCTTCCTCTCTCTCATTTTATTTCTCTCATATCTCCAAGGCATGCCACTGTTGCCATGGCGACCTACGTCACAGTAGGTGAGACCCCAATCTTGTGTCAGGTTAATAAATGGTCATGCCAGCTGATTAACCAAGTTGATGGACCTGTCCTTTTTTTCCCTTCACAAAACACTATGCTGATTGATCTTTTTGTCAACAGCAACATTTTGGAAGAATAGAAGAAAGAAGTGTAAATGTAAATACTAATAATGAAGTTAAAAAATTCAGCTAATTCATCCCCGTTTTATCACCAGCAGTCATATATGATCGCTGAGACTTCCAAGCTGGGAGGAATGGGTTTTGGCAAGAGATGAGTGGAGAGCTTATGATTTTGGCGGTGCTGTGTGAGTGAGGATAGAGCGAGGCTCTGAAGCCTCTTCCACCCAGTGTTGTTTCAGCTGGGAAGCCTCAGGGACAGCAGGCAGAGATCAGGAGGAGAGGACATCACTAACCAGACACAGACAGGCAGACAGACAGGGTGGCAGGCAGGCAGGCAGGCAGGCAGGCAGGCAGGCAGGCAGGCAGAGGTTTGGCAGACAGACTGACAGAAGTACAGACACAGACAGACAAAGTTACTTTCCCACTCATATAGAGACTCTGTAAGAAAAGCCGGGGTGTGAAATCATACAATATGACCATTAGATTTATAAAGAGATGGCTTTCAAGTCAGAAAATATCACCAGACACTCGCAAAGCGTTGAAGTCATAACGACCTCATTCATACTTGATGGACTGAAACCAGGGTGAAATGTGGCAGCGAGCTGAAAAGCACTGCTGCACTGACGTCAGTGTGCTTTGTCACATCAATGTCCTTCTGAGGTAGAGCTGCGTGTGCATGTGTGTGTGTCTGCGTGTGTGTGTGTGTGTGTGTGTGTGTGTGTGTATAACAACCCCCAAAGGTCTGAATGTGAGTTATCTCCATGCGTGTATTTGGGCCATCAGCAGGGAATGGGTGATAATGTGTGTGTTTGCATTTAGGTTCTAAGACGCACAAATACACACTGCTTCCTCTATTGCACCCCAGCCATGCCACTGCTTTATGACGAATTCAGTGGCGCAAACAGAATGATGAAGAGTGATAAGGTATGCAGTGCTGAAAGCTAAATAGCGAATAGAGGCTGTGATTTAGTATTAATACAGAGCCTTGAGTCAGATCAGCGCCTCAGGCAGCTAATACATTTATCAGAGAAGCAATTGTTATTGTTCATGTTCAATGGGCACCAGTGGCCTATTGTTGATGAATTCATTCAATGGAAATGAGATGATGATGAGAGTTCATAAGCAGGTTTATTGCAAATAGCGTTCATAATTTTACCTCTATGGGCTGTATAGCTGAAAAAGTATGTTTTCAGTTTCCATTCCAGCAGAGCTTATTGAACAATTTTAACATTTCCACTGTGTCAAAACATAGACACATTTTACCGCTCTACTGTATACCCAGTTTGAAAAGGTTGCACTTTATCTAACTGACACATCCTTTGGTTAAAGGAACTGTTGTTGTGTACTTTAGTATGTGGGCTGACTGCAAAAAGAGCTGTACACTCATTTAGTGTTTGTGTGTCTTTATGTGCTGTCACATTTGCTGTCTACGCATCTGGCCGTATTGAGCAGCGTAAGATTTCCTGTTGGTGTGTAGAGCCGCCTCTATCTCTGACTCATACATCTCCTCCTCTTCCTCCCCATCCTCTTCCTCCTCCTCATCCACTCCTTTGTGAAACAGTAGTCTGAGTCTCTGTGGCACTGTGAGCTCACCCTCCTGAGTGTGTTTGAGTATTGGTTGTGTTGGAGTCTGCGGTTTTGGCCCCTAGTGGAGGTTAGAGTCGAACTGAGGTTTTGGCCCCTAATGGAAGTCCGGGTAGGACTGGCACGGTTGCTCAATGAGGAAGTGGAGCGGCTGGTCAGAAGGGTGTCCAGGGGCCCGGACAGAGGGTCAGACATCTTGGTCCTTTTACTGAACAGCTATGGAGACAGCAAGACAGCATCAGGCTGGGCATCTTTTGATCAGAGCAGAGTGCTGCCAATTTAAATCCCATTTGGGAAAATCTGGGCAGGGGAAGTGAATGAAACACTCTCCCTTCCCTCAGTGGCTGCTCAGTAGCCAGACTGTGGTGGTACTGGGGCACTGGCCAGCTGCCAGGTATGAATGTCTGTAACTGAGTTAATTTGAAGCAGGGTGTTACTGAATAAGTGCACACAGGCTCAGCAGATCTCCCCTGGGTAAACTGTTGCTTTGCTGAATATATTTATTCAGTAATCACACATTTCTTGTTCGAATAGTGTCTTCCCTCAAATGTTTTGTATGACTGTGTGAGCGCCTGTGGTTGCGTGAGCGTATGGGTGTGCATCATGATCAGATCCTTGTGTATGTCCAGTGTCTCCAGGTTTTGGAATGTGTGTGTGTGTATAGACCTCCAGGGCTTTGGCATGAAAGAGCATCTCCACTGTAATGAAGTCTGTGAAAATCCTCTGCCAAAAAACAATGATTAATGCAAGTTTCAGACTAACTCAGACTCCTGAGACTCAGACTTGTCTAGTTGCAAAACTAAAATACAAATCTTTGTCAAATGGTTTTATTTTTCATTTTGTGCAGGATAAAAAAAACAATAATTTTGAACTAATTTTACTGAACATGAATTGAAAAATTAATGTAAATAAATTTTAAGAAGAATTTATATTATTATATTAGAATTTATTTATTGTTTGTCTAACACAATACCTGATGCAAACATATACAAAATACCTGTTCTGAACTTTTTTCATTATACCTTTAAAAAAATACCACCCCTACCAAAAATATTGAAACTAGAATTGAAGCTGAAAACTAAACTAGAAAAATAACTAAATAAATGAATAAATCAATAAATAATAATTATAATTATAATTATAATACAGAAATAATCTAAAACTACCAAATCCACACTGAAAACTAACTAAAACTAAACTGAGATTGAAATAAAAATTGTAAACTATATCAAAAGAAAAACTAATGAAAAATCCCAAACTACAATATTAACACACACAATCATCATGTGACAATTCTACCAGCCTGAGAAAGCATGTATGTGTCTGTCTGTCTGTGTGAGACTGACTTTGATGTCCTCCAGTTTGTGTCTCTGGAAGTCGCTGATGGTCTCCTCCATTTTTGTGATGCTGTGCTGGGCGTTGCTAGAGGCCCTCTGGGCATTTAGCTCTGCCTGTCATTCACAACACACAACCAGAGCCACCAGAGACCACATTACCATATAGCTTCACCTCAGAGTCTGATGGAGATGCCTGAAGGGCTGCTGCTGTGAACAGATACATGAAGCCACCTTAAGAGAAATCACATTATCTGAGACTGAAAGGTCTTGTCAAGGAAATACTCTCAAGTCTTATTGCTGAAGAGTTTTAATTCCAACATGAGGTATCCACCATTTTAAGCGACACCTATAGTAAAACTGTGATATTGTGAGCCCTTTTTTTTTTTACAAAATAGCAAATTTGAGGGGTGTAATCATCTTTTTCTCAGTCAGACCTTTTTCAAACCAGCAAACAAAGGTCTATCACGAAAACGTTGCAATGAATTGAGATTTGCAAGTAGATGGTGTGCGGGAGCCTCATATATTTATGTTACTTTCTGTCTCCCAGCGCCCATGACTGAAATTATCAGGTGTGCACTTTCTTTGATATATACTGGGAAGGAAACCCTTCAAATAGAGTGACCACCATCAAAACAACACCTACATGATAATGTGCTACATCTGATTATATGACACATAGAAATATATTGAGCCTTGATCTTATGAGGAGTATAATCATGGAAGGATCATGGAGGATACAATGCTCTGCCAATCAACTGGGTCTTCAGTTGGATTTTCTTCTGTTTCTGCAGCGCCTTCAGCTCTCTTTTCCAATCAGTGGTGAACTTTTTGAGATCTGCCTGAACAGCAGTAATACTGTCAGCTCATACAGCTTCCAACACACAAAAGAAAGGCCAGTCCATTTTCATCACGGTGATAAGATGAAAGGCAGTGAAGTTTGCGTGCGTGTGATTGTGTGTGTGTGTGTGTGTGTGTGTGTGTGTGAGTATGTATATGTATGCATGCACCACTTTCTCTAGTCAGTGTGTCTGTGTGTTCAGTAATGAAGAGAGAAAATTATTTTGTGTGATTCTAAAAAGCTCTTATTTCCACTTCCATACTTACCTATTACTAGCTTGAAAGCAATCAAAGAGCTCAGCTGTAGAAAATAAATGTATCCATGGTAGATTACTATTGTGATCTGAAAAGCATTGAAAATAACAATTCATGACCCTTCATTCACCTCCTGCTCACTGCCACCTGACCCCCTGCCCTCTGACCTGAGCCTGCCGGTAGACCAGCACCATGGCCAGGTCCTCAGCCAGGTTCCTCAGGCTGATGCAGACCTCTGGGTCTTCTGTGCCGGAAAAGTCAAAGGTCTGACTTGTCTCTCACCTCGGCCGCCTTCCTGGTGTAGGAAGCCAGCAGGGAGCAAAAGTGGCCCAGGGACTTCTCAGCATGATTCACTGTCTGCTCCATGCTCTTCACATGGACATCGCTGGTTGGACATGTGAAGGGAAAGGACAGTAAGATGATGTGAATCCACTTTGGTACACTGCAAAAAACAAGTCATTTAGTCTCATATTCAGCCTTCAAATCAAAACCTTGTTTCAAGAACTGTCTAGAAATGACTGTCACTATCTTGAAACAAGTCAGAATAAGGCAGATCACTGCACTAGTATCATGAAAATTACAATTGATTCTACAAAATTCTTGAAACAAATTGATTTGCATTGGAAACAAGTGAAATTATCTAACCCCACTGACAGATTTTTTCACTTATTTTAAGAAAATTATGACTTTAGTTCTCAATAATAGACTAAAAGTGTAGGATTTTGATTGAAGTGTTTTGAGGGTGCATGATAAGTTTTTAACTGTCCTACAGGAGATCTTTCTGGAGATCTATTCTTATCTTCCCTGAGAAACAGACTACACTTATCATTTCCGTGGATCATGCAACCATATTTGTGAATTAATGAAAGCAATGAAGCTTACTTGGAGAAGAAGCTGTTCATGTTTGTTCTGTTGACTCCTCACCTGTTCTCACCTGCATCAGGTAACCGGTAAGACTGTTACTATGGAGGCATCAACGGCAGAGGGTGTGTGATAGCTGTGGCGGTGCAGGTGATGTTCCTGGCCTCACGGTGGCAGCAGAGCAACATGATTGCCTTCTTCTTGAAGAGCAGGAGGAGGCTTTACAGGGGAATAAAATGTAACCTCATCCCTTAGGACCTTTGAGGAGTCTGGTAAAACTGCTGTATTAAAACACTCTCATTGGCTTCCCCTACTCCTCTCTCTCTCTCTCTCTCTCTCTCTCTCTCTCTCTCTCTCTCTCTGTCCCTCCTCCTCTCTCTCTCTCTCCCTCTGTCCCCCTCCCTCTCTCCCCTGTCTTTAGAGGAGGGATTGTAAGGACTGCTGCCTATTAACGAGAGTCTGTGAGAGAGATGTGTTGAAGCGAGGCCAGCTCAGCGCTCACTCTGAAGAATGTGTTGGCATATACAAGGGGCGCCACTCAAATGGAACTTTAATTCATTTACACAAAAACCCGAACAATCGTAAAAACAGACCTCACGGCCGGCAGCTAACAGCTTGTGCAATAAAGACGGGAACATAACTTCCTTTAACCTGAGAATTAGCTTTTTATAGGGGTTTTTTTTCAATATATTTTGCACATTGAATGGGAGCATAGTATGTCCTTCTGCGTGTGTGTGTGTGCGTGTGTGTATGTGTGCACGCATGTATGCTCGCATGGTTGTGTATGTGTGTCAGATGGTAGAGGTGGGCTGTGAATGGGCCTTTGATGTAGCCTGCCAAGTTTCCCCTGTGGACAGCAGCTGTTATGATAAACACGCTGTCTAGTAGCAACAGATCCTCCCAAGATGGTTCCCCACCCCTCCTCTCCTCGCCTCTCCTCTCCTCGCCTGCTCCTCTCCTCGCCTGCTCTCCCTCTCTCGCTCTCTCTTCTCCCCAGGCTGTGTTTAATGGAAGGGAAATGAAAACAATAGCCGTGCCAGTCTCCAGTTCGGCAACAGTTCTGCCAACCTGACGGTAAGTCAGAGAGACAGAGGCGGTGAAAAGAAAGACCGTGATGTCCCAAACACAGTCCAGACGTAACACCACCGCTAAATATAGAAATGAAGGGAGAGACTTACAGTGTCTAACCCCCCCCTCCAATGTGTGTGTGTCTATAGGAGTTGGTTTTGAAAGGTGTGTTCATGCCTCCCCCCTCTCC
Source organism: Centroberyx affinis (assembly GCF_046629955.1). NCBI lineage: Eukaryota > Metazoa > Chordata > Actinopteri > Beryciformes > Berycidae > Centroberyx > Centroberyx affinis. The sequence continues at coordinate 41,556 of NW_027278824.1, read as the reverse complement.
TCCCCAGAGACAGCAGAGATGAATCCTTACAAATGTCCAATAAGCACGTACTGGATGTTCCGCTGATGGAAACCAACTTCTTATCTTTTACATGAGCCGACTTTTCTGTGAACCAGACAGACAGTAACAGAGGTCACAAGACTCACTGGAAATGATCCTGTTTCCATTAGCTGGCCTTGGTATTCTTGTCTGAGCTTGTCTGTTTTTTTCAGTTACAAACACAAACAACTTTATTTGTAAATTATATAAATACGTACGCATTAACATGTTAAGGTCTATTTTAAGATCTTTAAATGTATGAAAATGGTTTTACAGACTTCCAAGTAGGCTAACCTTCGCACAGATCCACTATCACACACTCAGAATAATTTGCTGAATTTTATCCAAGGTCTTTTTAATGTTTTGAGATATTTTGAATAATTAAAACAAGACCAACTTGTATAAATGATTTACTATTATACTTTCAATGTAATATTTCCATCAGTAGTCATCACGTCTGTCTTGCACAGTTACTGCAAATTGTGTTGTTGAAACAAGTTCCCTAGAGGTTTTAATATCTTCTAATCAAAAAATTTAATTCATGCACTCTGTACATGTCAATTTTTCTGTGTTTTTCTGTTTTTTGTCAGGATTGGTAGTCTGTAACTGAAACTGGTGTGAACCTCCCAGATCTTGTGAATCTTTTCAAACCAAATGTATGTATTTTATCCCAATAGTATCTTAATTTTACCCCAATAGTATCTTAATTGTTTAAAACACTACTATTGCACTGAGAAATGAATGTGTATCAAGGTATTTAGCATTCCACATTTCATCGCCTTGCATTTGTGGACATTGCAGAGACATAGTTGTTATTGTCAGTTGGTTGTCATGTTACTTAGCTAATAGAGTCTGATTTTCATAACCATTTTCACACCTTACCTAGCCAACTAACATAGATACTACAGTCTGCAACCTTTCCCCAACCTCAGACTTCTGAGTCTTCTGGTCTACAGTGCAGATATGGAATAATGTGGGGTATTGGATCTTTGTTTCTTCCTTGATTGGAAACTTGTCTTGGACCAACAGTGTCTGTATCAAAATCAACTGCATAATCTGTATAGACTGGAAAAAAGCAACCGAATATTTACATTTATAGCACAGGACATGTTTTGGTCATCACAGACCCATAAACTAAATGCAAAGAAATTAGTCAACAAGGTTTTACACTTATTTTTCAACCACCCAAGTCTACTCATCGATTTACTGTCACCTTCTTAGGAAATGATGTCATTCAACTTTCTGTTTCCAAGCGCCTTGGTACTCCACAGTCATGTCCAAGCTGCTGAGTGATGGTGTAGGGGGGGGGGGAGGGGGGGTAAGAGGACACACACACACACACACACACGCAAACACACTGTGGTCACGACAGGCCCAAACCACAGGCACCCATGTGGAATGAGTCAGTGAACAGAGCTTTATTCCTGCACTGAGCTGCTCTATGAGTGAACTAACTCCCTCGTTGTTTCGATCAAGAGTTTGAGTGTGAATTCTCTCTACTTGGTCATTCAGTTACATGTGCAATGCCGACATTATGCCTTCCAAATGTAGCTCAATGCACTGAATGTGTTTTTACTAAATCGTTGTTACACTGTAAGCACGCTGACCTTCTTACCTGGAGGGTTTTGTTTGTCTGCTCCGTGACCTCTGGGTGAACTCTCTCTCTCGGTTGGCTGGTTGCCTGGTAAGGGTTGTGAAGCCTATTTGGGCCTACCTGTTAGACACACTGATTGGGTTACTGAGTGTGTGTTGGAGTAAACAGGTACTTCCCTACCTATCCTGGAGCCCTGGCACCGCGGACATATGCTGAAGTACACAAAGATCCTTTTACATTTTCCACTTTCCTGGAAGCAAGAGCCCCAGGCGCCTGTGTGTGCGCGTATTTATGCTTGTGTGTGTGTCTGTATATGCATGTGTGTCTGTGTATGTGTATGCGTGTGTGTCTGTGTGTGTTTATGTGGTGCAAATGCAATGGAAATCTCTGGGTATTTTCAGGTGGGGGGGGATTCTCTGGTCATCGGTGGGACTCTCCCCACTGATTAATTCCAGAACAAACACCTCTTAACTACTCTCCCCAGTCAGTCTGTGTGTGTGTGTGTGTGTGTGTGCGTGTGCGTGTGTGTGTGTGTGTGTTTAAGAATGCGTGAGGTGTGATTAGAGTGGTTCATTCAACGAAGACTTATCTTTCCCATGTGAATCTATCCCACACAAGCTAAATGTATCTTAGTGGGATATCAGATTCCCTCTTCGTTCCCTAGCCTCCTTGTTCTCCCCCTCTCTCCTTGGCATGTTGGCTCTCTCTATGCACCCCCCTACTCCTCATCAACACACACACACACACACACACACACACACACACACACACACACACACACATCACCACCAACACCACCAAAGTCCCCTCAGGCATCAGTCACTGAGCCAATCCATCATGGGAAGTTTGTGCCTAGAGAAGAATGGAGAGAGAGCGGGGGGAGAGGGGGAGAGGGAAAGAAAGAGAGAGGTGGGTGAGAGAGGGAGAGGAAGGGAAGGGGAGGAGACGGAGGGCCCTGATCACGGTGATGAATGAGAGAGAGGACGCTGGGTGATGGCTGCTCTCCCCTTTGAACCCCCCGTGGATTTGAACTCAACAAGGAAAAACCTGCTGCACCGGGACGGCTGGTGTGGAGGGACATCGGAAACAATGAAGGGAGATGTAGTGGGTGAGGAGGGTAAGGGTAAAGGTGAGACTGGGGTGGTGTGTGTGTGTGTGTGTGTGTGTGTGTGTGTGGGAGGTAAAGTGAGTGATGGCAAAGATTCCAAACTGGCGCTACTATGCTGATCTCGGGGGAAAAAAACAACTTCTTTTTTTTATGCATGCGTGAGAACTCCTGTACAGTCGTAACTCACCACGTCAATGTTCTGCAGTAAAAACAGCAGAGAAAAGGCTAACAGATTTATGCTGGTCAAAAATCAGTTAAACTCACAGACAGGGAGAAACCACAGTACTGTCATGATTTGGGTCCAACAATGGCAGATTGGACGAGTGCAGATGCTGGATGGGTTGGAAACGCAACATGTATGACAGGCCTTGCCACAACTAGGCTATTATGTTACCAGAGGAGGAGTGTCGGAGAGTTAGAGAGAGGAAAAAAATATGATTCAATGTGTGTGTGTGGATTTGTGCGTGTATGTGTGTGTGTGTGTGTATGCTTTGAGTAGGTTGCGTGCTCTGGCGCGGCTGTCAGTGAGCAATAGGTATGAGTAGAGGAGCATGTCAGGGTGGGTGACAGGGGGATGTTGTTTTTCCTTAGACATTTTATTTTTTTATATATTATGGACACCAATGCCAATGGCAACAATCACATCACTAAACAAACAAACAAACAAACCGCCGTGCAAACAAAGACTCCCTGACTTCTTGATCGCTATTATCATCTCACTGGCTGACGGCTTCTGGAAAGGTTTCATCTGACTGGAGGGAAATGAAAGCTGGTGAACGAGGAGCAAAGGGTGTGTGTGTGTGGGGGGGGGGGGGGGGAGCCAAAGGAGTTTAAAAGAGTGGAAAAAAAGAGTGAGATGGGAGGTGAGAGAGAGGAGAGGAGAGGAAAGAGGAGGAGGAGGAGGAGAGGAGAGGTTTCCCTGCAGGGCTGTGTGGCTGGCTGTGTGCTCCTGTTCTGCTAGGCGGCCGCGGCTGGCTAAATAAACACTCCTAATTGGCTGTGGAGCCCCACTAGTCTGGGGTTTCACTCGCTTTCATCCTCGGGAAGCTGACGGGAAGCTGTGGGAGAGCTGAGGTGAGGCACCGTGATAAACACACATGTGGATGCACGCACACACACACACACACGCACACACACTCAAGCACGCACACGCACGCACACATTTGCATACACGCACGAACAGGGGGAAACTCGATTAAATATATGAAGACTCCTTTTTTTATCCTGCTCTCCTTCTGTCATCAAGTAAATGATGTTATGTTAGAATTTGTGTGTGAGCTGTTGTGAGTGGCCTCTCCTGCCTGCAGTTTAGCTCAGAGGAGAGTAATGTGGCCACCTGCTCAGCACATCTGGGGATGAGCAATCTAACACACACACACACACACACACACTCACACATGATGCACACATACGTAATCACACATGTGATTCATGCTCATGCAGAAATACACACTGACACACACAGAGACACAGACACCTGGAGATTTAAGAGTTGTATCCAGCAGGGAATTCCTGGATGTGGCTGACACAGCTGGAGGAGTCCAACTGACTGAGTAACACTAACAGTATTACAACAAAGCTTCTGACTCTGGAACAAATACAACACTGCAAACTCTGTCCCTCTGGTACCATTCAGCTTCAACTCCTGGTGAAGACATAAATGACCTCTTCTTTTAACAGAAAAAGTACAGTCCAACATACAGTATACTGCTTTTCAAGATGAAGATGATATAAAGGAGAACTGTACTGTCGCCTCTATTGTTGACTGGTTATGAGAGCAAATCCCTAAACAAAAAACAATTCATCCCTGATTCTAGACTCTATACTGTGTAAATCACCAGGGAGAAGATAGCTGTTGGAGAGAGATCCACTTTTTTATAGATAGATGAGTCCATCTAGACCTAAACATTACACTTTGTGTGTGTGTGTGTGTGTGTGTGTGTGTGTGTGTGTGTGTGTGTGTGTGTGTGTGTGTGTTGAGTGGGGGGATTTCACCACAATTAGATATATGACTGGGACATAAAGCAGCTTGATGTGGATGTGTGGATCTGGCTTCCTCACTACAGAATCGTCTCATGGAAATACAAAGTAAGATGTAAACCAGAAGGATGCACAGAGTGGCTGTCATCATTCTCCTCAAAAGTGAAGAATGATTATGAGACTTTGTGTCACAGTGAAACAGGAACGTATGTGCACATTGACCAATGGAAAATACATTAGATTTAGCAAAAAAAACAACAACAACAAAAAACCTTTCCATCTGTTGAGTGTCCCTGCACCTTCTGCACCTCTTTTGAAGTTTTCATTCTCATGTTGCTGCAGACTGCCTGTGAATAAAAAAGGGCATTCTCTAAAGAAAGGAGGAGAGCTATGGATACTGGATATTGCAGTTTCCATGTGATGGAATTGTGTTGTCTCCTTAGAGAGTGAGAGAGCGAAAGAGAGAGAACGAGACAGAGAGAGAGACACTCTTGCTTTCATGCAGGACTCTGGCCCTTGGCCCAGCATGGCTTGGGAAGGGGGATTGTGAAAGTGGTTGTCATGGAAGAGAGCAGGGGAATAGAGAGAAGGAGAGGAGGAGAGAGGGAGGGAGGGGGAGAGGAAAAGACTTGCTCTCTAGAGATGCATACTACTGGTCAATTAATCTCTCAGCTTTGTATGCTCTGTTTTATAGGCTGGGCAAACAGCACAGGCCAGAACTGGAGAGAGGACAGAGAGGGGGAGGGAAGTAAAGATGAATGACTGAGCAGAAATCTTAAAGTAATAATACTTGTCAGTTTCATATAAATAAATGTCTGTTTTGCTACTGATGTCTGATGTCAATTGATATAATACAATAATGATTCAACCTATGAAAGCTTTTACATTTGCTGGGCTAAACACCATGGTGTCAGGTAGGCCTTTCCAGGGAAAAACCTCTGGAGCTCAGGCAGTGATGCACTTTACATTTCCAGCAACAACAACAGAGGACTGTGTGGAATAAATAGAAGAACTTGGTAGTTAACATGACCAGCGCTAGCCACAATGGCTGAACAGACAAAGAGGAAAAACGGTATCTAAAGAAAATTAAACTTTATCAATAGAAAATTTGAGCCGTCACAGTGCAGGTGACACTGATGGTTAAGCGCGGTGCAAAAACACCACAGCAATGACCGCTTATCAGCAAAGATGTCGGCAAAGCAAAAACAACAAGCATCTCGAGGATTACCACTTTAGATAGAATGACACGTGGAACAGAGTTAACATGATCATGCACTATGATATGTACATGCAAAAATACAATGACTCTTAACGTTACCAGTATGTAAAACAGTTTCACAATAAAGACGTGCTTCCTACCATCTAGAAGTATGTGGTGAAGAAGACCCACACCACAATTGCTTCCTCATTGTCTTCTGAGACAGCCTGTGGAAATTCAGAGTGCCTCATGGTTTAATGGTGCTGGCAGTGGGGAACATGCTGTGAGTCAAAGGGCTGAATGTAAAGCAGACTCTGACCCAAACACAGCAGCCTGCCTGCCTCCCTGCTTCCTCCCCTCTGAAGTTTTCCTCTGCTTCTGACTGCTGGCTCACACTCAGCACTCACACTGCTCCTCGCGTGACCACCACACCCCGGGAATCCAGACAAACCATGAGAGGAGACTGTGTGTGTGTGTGTGTGTGTGTGTGTGCGCGTGTGTGTGTGTGTGTGTAGGGAGGGGCTCCTCATACAAGCTGTGTGTATGTCAGACACCTCATGTATCAGACAGCACCTCTGTTCACTGGAGTGAAATGAACTGGAGACAAAGGCCTTTCCTGCCTGGGTCGAATACCCCACACACACATATACGCTACACACACACACACACACACACACACACAGACACGCATGCATACACATACAGGCATGCTCATACACACACATGCAGATATAAGATTAGGTGGCATGAGATTGCTTGGGTTAAAGGGCAGAAGCTGAGGAGAAAAATGCTGGCGATAGTTGATATAGCGTGTGCTTAAATGTGTTTGTGCTCTTCTCTAGGGCAAAGGGCAAATAATGTAACTGTTAATAGCAAGAGAAACACACGCAGACACACACAGTTTGATAGAGAGAGAGAGAGAGAGAAAGAGAGACAGAGACAGAAAGAGGGACCCGTGGTGTGGTGGTGGGTGGTGAGTGGACTGGACGGCAGCGCTGTGGACAAGGGATAGGATTATTTGATAGGGACTGGGGTGGGCGGTAATCACTTTTTCCAGGGACCTCTCCGACGATGTCATGTCATCAGCATTTCCCCGGCAGCTCACAGGGAGAGAGGGAAGGAGGGAGGGAGGAGAGGGAGAGGAGGAGGGAGAGGGGCGCGCTTCTTCTTCCGAAGGCGGCAGGCGGCCAACAACAACAGCCGACTCCAGTAGGTCGGCACAGGAAGGGGGGTGGGGTGAGTGTGTGTGAGTGTGTGTATATGTCTGTGTGTGTGCGTGTGTGTGTGTGTGTGTGTGTGTGTGTGTGTGTGTGTGGGGGGGGGGTGTTAAAGCCTCATGTGTGCGCCCTGTGCTCCTCCAGCGTTCCCGTTTGTTGTTCCCGAGCCAGAGGTTCCTTCGGCTGGGCCGGTCCCGGGGGAGTCGTTACACCGCATTCCTTTCCCATTATTCCAGCCGTCTCTTTACGAGCGGCACCATCCCTGGATTCGGCTGGCCTTTCCTCTCGCCCCTCGTGTCCCGTGTTTTCATCCTCGTCATTACTTTTCGGTTATTAGCAGCTGCTGAGGCCGAAGACAGTGATGTGCAAGAGAGGAGGAGGAGGAGGGAGGGGCCGGAGACTGAAGGGGCTGCTGCTACTGCGTGTGTGTGTGTGTGTTTGTGTGTGTGTGTGTGCGTACATGTGTGTGTGTCTGAATGAGCATGGGCCATCTCACACCCAAAACTAGATCTAGACAGAATTCAAACCACTAGAGCTTCTAGGTACTTAGACTACAAAGTTATCTAAATTGGTATCTCTTGTAATTCCAATGTTGCTAATAGCGTAATTGCATTTCAAACAGGAGATTGTGCTGTATAGAAGCACGTTAATCCCAGAGAAGAGAGAGAGCGAGAGAGAGAGAGAGAGAGAGAGAGAGAGAGAGATGGTGTGCTAACATCTGCTGCAGAGAACAGGTGTTCCAGGTTCTCCAGTTCCCCCGGCTTCATGTGGCTGTCTGATGACCCAGCAGGGAAACGCCATCAGGACCTCTCATCAGTTGTCCTCCTTATCCACACATTCAGCTCTTTTGCTCTCTCTCTCTTTCTGTCTCTCTTTTTTCTCTCTCTCTCTCTCTCTCTCTCTCTCTCTCTCTCTCTCTCTCTCTCTCTCTCTCTCTCTCTCTCTCTCTCTCTCCCTCTGGATCCTCTCTCCTTCCCCCCGGTGGAGTCTTCCTTCTGCGGGTCGCGGTGACCTGAGAGGGGAGGAATGTTCCTCAAGAAGTATGTCAGACTTCTCAAGGTCCCTGCTGGGAGGAGCCTTGGACCTGTGGGAGGGGCCTTGTGACTGACAGGTACAGGTGAAAGTGGATTGGGTCAACCTTGTGTCAGTGAGAGCACACACACACACACATACAGACACAGGCTCCAGCCGGGCTAGGCTTCTGTGGGAGAGAGGTGAGAGGTCAACCACAGCTGTGATGGGGTTAGCTACAAGGGAAAGTGGAACCTCCCTGACCCACACATCACATGCTCATGGCACAAGACTATATTTGGGCTGGAATAAGGCCTACAGCCTTTTCTCTGTTTTGCACTTCCTTTCAATGTCACTTTCAGATGGAACCGGGGATGTAGTGGAGGGAAAACCCACTAAGAAATTTCATTTATGGGGGAAAAAAGCATACATTTCTGAAAATGTAAGTGATCTTTTTTATATTGGTGGTTGTTTGTCTTATGATGATCACCTGGAGGTCATATCCACCTTTTTATTTACCACTACGTCACTGGGTGGAGCTTTTAGGCTCACCGTTGGCATGGTTACAACATGTAACGTGTAAAAGTCTCTCCAAGCAGAGGATTACTGTCCAGAATATAGAATGAACTCTGGCCCAATCCACACTGTACGAGCTGGATGTGTTAGTGTTTCCTTGTTCGGAGGGAGCGCATTCCTCGGCTCCACCTCTGACCTTGGAGAGAGGGACGAGATCCTGGAGAAATAAATGAATAAATAAACAACAAGGAGAAAGTCCAGGCCTTTCGCCCAGAGGTTGCATTTTCTGTGTGTGTGTGTGTGTGTGCATGTGGAGGGGGTGGGGGGTGTCATCCCTGAGCATATGCTGACACTTTTTACCCCTGCTGATAAAACCAGACAAAGGAACCGTTTGTTTCTAATTTTTAAAAGAAAGCATTTTGAGATACATTTTGTCTCAGTTAAAATGTGTCAAAACTTTCTTTTCAGTCCCTGGAGTGAACTAGAGAACTCAGCTTTGTTCTACCTTGCCGCCTTGCCAAACTGAACAAATATTTAGTACTTCTTTTGTTATAGGTACCAGTGTGTAACAGTGTGTTCCACTCTGACAGCCCTCCCGGCCGCTGCGATGACTCTCCATCAAGGAACTGCACCGCTGACTCCTGGCTCGGTTCACTTCCTGTGTCACCTCCCTGCAATGGCATGCACACCCTCACTTCCTGCCTGGCAGGATGCAGAGATGGGGTTGGCAGCAGAGCAGGCCTGTTGTTTCTGGCATCTAAAGGTATCAGCAGCTTCTAAACCCTCATAAACAAACACACAATAACCACTCATCGATGCTCCTTCTCTCATGCCCTTCCTGCCCTCCCCGTCTCGAAGAATCACTCCCTGTCTCTTCCTTCTGTCTCCTCTTTTTATTAAGTTGTTTTGTAATTGAATGGTTCCCATTGTTTTGCTGGATCCCTCGCTGATTTCTCGGCCACAGCCGCAAAGGAATGTCCTCTCTGTCCTCTCTCTCTCTCTGTTGTCAACTCTTGACAATCCACCTCCCTTATGACCTGCGGCAGTAGGAATATCCTTGCCAGAGGAGAACTGTCTGGCACCAAAAACATTTTGCAATGGTTCTGGTAACCAATCATGTGAGTGATGTCTGAGTGATGTGTGTCTTGTTTTTAGCATACATTTTTGTATATTTCACAATTTATCCAATTAAAATTAATAGGCTACAATTTCAGCACTAATGAGGGATAGATGAGAGGTATACAGTATAAATGATAGCGTGAGTGTGAAGCAGGAGTTTGAATGTAAGCCCAGGAGTGAGTCTCAATTTGCAATAATTTCAGCTAATTGTAACCACAGTCTTCTCTACTGTGTCTGTTCTCGGTACTGGGAGACGAAAAGTGTATTTTAGATTCTGAATTGTGGTATGACCTTCCATTCTACGCCTCAAACAGTTAAGTCCATCACTTCTTTGGTTAAAACCCTGGAGGAAACGTTCTTACTGTACTTTGAATAAAACAGCGCTGAATATAAGTGTACCCATCTCTGCTGTTTCATGTTTCTCTCTCTCTCTCCCTCTCTGTGTCTCTTCCTCTCTCTCTCTCTCTCTCTCTCTCTCTCTCTCTCTCTCCCTCTCTCCCTCTCTCTGACTGACATGTCCAGTTCCCAGGAGGTCTCTCTGGTGAAGTATGGAGTCCTGGGGTGGAACTCAAAAATAATGCCTCCCATATGGCCCAGAAACATCATAAAGCACAGCATAGACACATACAGGATGCCATAAGTAATGCATACAAACACACATAGGCTATGCATGCGCCGCACACACACATATATATATATACACACATACACATACACAGATTTTTGACTGAAGAGAGTCCAGTGGTAGTATATCACCCACTGTGGAATTAGATGTATTTATGACCACAGTTGTACCTGCTGTGGAAATCTCTCTTGGCCCTCACTAAAGAACACAAGGAAAACTTTCAAGCATTTTTATACACACATTCACATGCAGTAAGAGAGGGAGTGCCAAGAATAAGAAATGTCTTTCATGTGTCTATAAGCAGCACAGACAAGTAGAGCATTGTGTCTGTGTGTATGTGTGTGTGTCTATATGTGAACAAACGTGTATGCCTGTGCACATGTGTTTTTGTATGTATATGTATGTCAATCTGTCTGTATGTCGTACACAAGTGAGTTTGTACATATCTGTGTGCTTGTGTATGTGTGAGCGTGTGTGTGTGTGTCTGCAATTTTGTGTGTGTTTGTACGTTTTACATGTGTCCTGTGTGTTTCATAAACATCAAAATCCAGATAGCCTCTTGATGATTGCTCTATGATGTTAGGTAGGTACTGTAATGCACTGGTATTGAACCACATACACACACACACACACACACACGCACACACACACACACAGTGCAGCACAGTGTTCTGTGCCCTCCTCCTGCCCCCGTCATCACCTCCCTCTAACAAAACTCCTGGAGGGCCTAAAATACTCAACAAGAGGATTTTATTCAAATCTCCCTCCCACCGCAATTCCCTCTCCCCCTCTCTCTTCCCTCTCTTTCCTCTCTCTCTGTTCTCCCTCCCCTGTGGCACCCACCCACCCCACCCCACCTCCCCTCCTGTCCCTTACCCCCAGCCTGGAGGGTCTGTCAGGACAGCAATTTCCATACAGAGCACGAGCAATATGGCAGACATCTCAACTCGTGAGAGATCTGCAGAGAGCACCATTTCACAGCAAATCACTTTCAGTCACTCAGGATGCATATTCACATACCATATACACACAGACCGCCACACATACACACATCACACCACGGCTCATGCATGCTATCACACGACGCTGGGTGAAAAAGCCCTTTAAGCAATTTGGCAGCCTCTGAACATTGTTACAGAAATGACATCCAGATCCTCATATCATCAGGAACAGTTTTTTGATATATAATATGTATATGAAATGTGTGTGTGTGTGTGTGTGTGTGTGTGTGCGCGCGCGCGTGTGTATGTGTGTCTTGTGTTTCATAAACATCAAAATCCAGATGGCCTCTTGTTGTCGATCACTCCATGACCTGAATCCATAGTTAGGAAGTAGTTAGGAAGGTACTGTAATGCACTGGTATTGAACCATACACACACACACACACACACACACACACACACACACACACACACACACACACACACACACACACGTAGATACACACACACACACAGGAAACAAGAAACAAGGAAAGAAAGAATCCAAGCAAAGAGAGAAATAAAGTGGGAGAGAGGGAGAGAGCACAGAGAAGCAAAAACATTTTTTTCATTTGTGTGCCCTCTCCCTCACTCTCATTTTGTTCCTCCTTCACTCTTAATGCTTTCTTCCTTTCTTTCCTTCTTTCTTTTGCTCATCTGCTATTTTCCTGAGCCGGAGTCAGACTGGCTGTATAGGGGGATTTCCCAAGTGATGCAGTACTGAGATCTGACACTGAGAGGCGATGTTGTAAACTGATGTTGACACTGTACCGTCATTATGATTTCACCATGTGTTAGGGATCATTTTACAGTGAGAACTGAATGATTGGAGTATGCAATTCATGAATGAATCAATGAATCAATGAATCAGTTAATGAGTTACACACTTTTGCATTGCTACTTTGAGCTACAATAAGCTAAAGTATGTCCTGAGAGAGGGAAACCACTCATAGCTTACTGATAGTGTCAAAACCCCATGAGAGAATGAGATGGCATTATCTCTATCTCTCTGTCTGTCTGTCTGTCTGTCTGTCTCTCTCTCTCTCTGTCTGGGAATTGTCAGCAGAAACAGGTCAGCATCACCCAGGAATGTCCTTGTTCCCTGATCTTGCTTGGTTGGTTGAAATGCTGGAGAGGAAAAGTGGACTTGGGAGGGAAAGGAGATACTCTGAGAGGCTTGGCAGTATCATTAAAAACCAGCCTGGGTTGCCAGGTTGGAGAGCCGAGCAGGAAGCTTAACTTTTCAGCTGGGGACACAGTGATGTCATTAAGATGAATGGAGGGGGAGGAGGAGGGGGGTGGGGGGTGGGGTGCAGTGTCAGTCTCTCTGAGGGAGAAGGAGGTGGCGGCTGTGAGCTCACTTCACTGTCTCCCTCGCTAGACAGTGGACGAGGCCTGGGGCAGCACACAGCTGAACGCACAGACATAACTGTTTATGTGTGTTATTGTTAGATGACGTGAGTGTTTGAGGTTTGATTACTGGACTTGCTCTTGCGTCTTTGTCTCAGAAAGTGGAGTATGTCTTTGGGGATGGGAAGTGGGGGTGGTGATGGTGGTGGGTAAATGTGTGTGCGTGTGTGTGTGTGTGTGTGTGTATGTGTGTGTGTGTGTGTGTGTGTGTGAGTGTGCGATGAGGAGGGTGTCCAGTGTGTTTCTCAGTACTGGGCCTTGAGCCTTACTTTCTTTCACTCCTCTTTATCTTCCTCAAGGACCTTGTTGCTGTAACACAATGCATGACTTCAGCCAACTCCCTGCCATCATTCAAAGCTGCTATAGATAGATAGATAGATAGATAGATTATACTGAGCTCTTATGCAGTTTGTCTCTCACCATAATGTGCTGTCCATATTGTTGTTTTTGTGGTTCTTCAGGTGTAAAGTGTGAACATAATCCCCCAAACAGGTGTTCAGAGAGGGCATGCAACTCCATGGGGATCCAACACTAAGTGTGAACACCAAAACTCAGCACAAGCCCAATCCACCCAAAAGTCATAAAATAAAGCCATGAAAAAAAACAACAACATTTGGTACATAATTATGAATGTGAATGTTGCAAAATACTGGGAAATGTGTTTGGTAGTGTGTCCGCCTGAGGCATGACAATTATGAGATCCTCAATATCATCTTGTATTGCTTTCTCTAAATTGCTTATGCAATTGCACATGGTGATGATTATCTTGTAGTTTCCCCAAAACAATCTTTCAGTTGCTGTTCTGATTAGTCAATATTTGGTGATTTGCTATTGTCCATGCTGTGATGTACAGTAACAATTCCATAATTTGTTTGTCAGTCAGTGAATGTTATACATAAATCCGTCACATATTAGATGAATAAAGTGTAAGCCACTAGCCTACTGCATGTGTAAAAAAGTGCTCATGGTATGTTACTGGTATAGCCTATGGCATGGTTTGGCACTATATTTCAGCCGAATTAATATTTTTTACTGTAGGAAAGCAAAGCTCGAGCAAAATAAAAAAAATAAAAAATAAAAAAAATAACAGAAATCTATTTGGAATCCATATCTTTAAAAAAAACATCTCATAAACATCTCAATGTTCCCTCTCGGCTGCGTGCGTCTGTGTAAGGTAGTTTGGTGAAGAATAATTAATATCACACTCACCAATTAATGTCATCAATTGCTCCACCTGGATCCAGAAATTGAGTCAATATAAAGGAGTTTGGAAGTGTTAACGGAAAATGTTATTGCAAGCAGGGAGTGGGTTTAGTGAATCGACTCCCCTGTGCATGTTACATTTGTTAAACCCTGTGGATTCCTTGTGAATGGTCGGTGCGTTGACGGGTGCTACTGCAGGCTATGTGCTCATAATCTCTGCAACATTATTGGGGGCTGGCAGGGGGTGGAGGTTGCCTTTGGGGTGTCTCACACGGGTCCCGTGAATTGGGGATGGCGCTGTGTACAGTGTGAGCGAGTTAGCAGCCAAAGTTTGCAGAGCGCAGGCAGGAAAGTTCGCTGGAGAGGCGACCCGTGATCCCAAGTTCTCCTGTCATATTACACACGGATTTCCAGTGCAGTCATGCGGACTGCAGACTTCAAATAACAAGGACTTCTATGCTATTTTTGTGAATGTTTTCAGTGATTTTCTCTCCGTACTTGAAAGACAGGAGTTAACGGTTTGCTGCCTTCGCGGCACGCTGTCGTTTGAATGGACTATCGTCTATCTTATCATTCAGTGAGTAACTTTGACTAAAATTGATTGCATGGTTTCCTGAGCAGAAGATAAGTGTGGTCCATGAGCATGGCTTAACTGTTGATGTCATAGCCTATCATGTAGCCTAGTCTTGGGTGTTTAAAAACAATGAATTCCCCCCGTGACAAGGAACTGGCACCCTTATCTCGGAAACACCGACTCATGGCTGCAGCAATGCCCGGTGAGGACAGCCCATTGCCCGGTAACACTTCCAGGACTGATCGCAATGGATTAGGGGGACTGGTTCACTGTTTCATATGTGGAAGCGGCGTTACGCCAGGGAAGGAATTAAGGTTGCACGTTAAATACCAAAAAGAAAAAGGTCCCTTTTTCCCGTTTCTACAAAACCAGGAGCCAGCCCCGGGTGCGTGTGAAGTGAGCACGGATGGACATGCGCTGGTGTGCGCCGTGTGCCACTGCTTTCTGGCGGAGCAGTGGAACTCCTTCGAGCGGAGCCGGACGCCCATTGAGAAGCGCATGTATTGGCTGAAACGGCCTTACCAGTGCGACTCTCGGCGGGTCCCACAGGAGTGGAACATCTCTTATGATCTGGAGAGGAGGATCAGTGTCAGCAGCCAGAATTACGAAGCGGGCGCAGAGTCTGATTTTTCATCTTTTTCTGAAAACGAGAATATGTCAGACCAGGAGATGGATTTAGTCGACCGAGCCGCTGTGGGCAAAGACAAGTGCTTCAGAGCATCTGGCAAAACGCCAAGAGACAGTAGCAGAAAAAACAACAATGTCATCAGTGTTAAAAACAGCCCAGATTCACAGCGGGCAATCCGCTACCCCGTGGGTGTTTATGGGGCACAGGGCTCGCCAAAAGCGGAGAGTGTTCTGCCGGCGAGGCGCGGAGCTAAAATTATGAATAATGTCTGTCAATCATCCGAGTCTCTGGCTAAGTCCCAAGAGAGATTCCCCCAGCGATGCTATGACAGCCCTCTGAGTGACACACCTGTGCAAGACAACGGGATCATTATGCGCAACAGGCGATGGCTGGAGGAGGGGAATGTCAGACATGCGGAGCCGCGTCAGATCCAGCGAGTTGCCGACAGCAGTTGTGCTTCGGCCAGACATCCATCTCTGCTGTACCGGGGAAGAGGAGAGGATCACTCCAACGCAGCCGCTGCAGTGTCACCTGTTGGCACCGCTGCTGTCACCACTAAACGCGACATAGTTCTTCCCAGGGAAAATAACCCACTACGGAACTCCGACAACTCTGATGAGGACGAGATCAACATTACAAGTGATGATGACAGGGACATATATGACAGCAAAACGGGCCCAGCTGCCCAGCTCAGAATGGCCAGGGATCTGTCATCGAGAAACAGTGTCCAGCATCACCACAGCAGTGGCAGTGCCATTGCAGATGCCAGTCCAGAAGAGTGTGTGTGCTATATCTGTGGCAGTGGGCTGAGACATGATGGGAGTTTTACAGTCAGTGTTCAGAAACAGGAGAGGGCACAGAGCGAGCCCTTCTTCCCCTTCCTGTGGCTCCACTCCCCTCCCCAGGCTGCAGTGCCCATCAGTTCAGCAGGCACAACCCTGGTGTGTGGCAGCTGCCACACCTCCCTCATGCAGCAGTGGCAGGGCTTCCAGCTGGCAGACGTGCCAGTTCTCCAGCGCCTCTATGTAGTTCCCCTCAACCAGGGCACCAGTGCGCTCCACCCTCCCCGGCTCACTCCCCAGGAGGGGAGACCTCCAGACCCCCTGGAGTGCATACCTGAACCCAAGGCTTCCCACGAGGCCTGTTTCCTCTGTGGTCAGGAGTGTGGCAGGGATATGAGAGTGGCATATGCACAGGCTGGTGTTGGTAAATCCCGTGGTGCTATGTACTTTCCCTTCATCAACATGCTGCCCTGCCCACCCAATGCCCAGGGGGTGAGGAATGGCCGCGTGCACTGCTGCCCACCATGCCATGGCATCCTGGAGGAGATCTGGGGTTCGTACCGACTCAGCCTCAGCGAAGACCTCATCACCTCTGTCAGCTCCTTCCTGGTCAGGTACCACGCTGCCATGGCCATAGGGGGGTCCGGACCGGCCCATTCCCAGACAGGTGTGGCCTCTGGTGCTGGCGGCTCCGTGTCGGTGTGCTACCTGTGCGGAGCTGAGCTGGGAGCAGGAGGAGAGTTCCAGCTGCATGTCAACCCACCTGGGCGTTGCGGGGAGAGGGAGCCCTTCTTCCCCTTCCTCACCGTCCACCCCCCCGCCCCCCGCGCCAAGCCGGTTGACGCCACTGGCCTGGTGTCAGCCTGTGCCCTCTGCTACCATGACCTGCACACCCAGTGGGCCCAGCATGAGAGCCAGGGCGCGATTCCCTCCACCCCCTCTACCTCTAGCTCCTCCAGTGCCAACCTCCAGCCGGCCAGCTCCCCTTGGGCCCGCCAGTACAGCTGTGAGGCCTTTGTGTGTTTCTTCTGCAGGCAGGAGCGGCGCAGGCTAGGCGGGCTGTGTGCTGTCACTGTGGCCAGGTTGCCTGTCTTCCTGTATGCACCGCGCAGCAGGCGCACACTCCTGGTGGATGATGGGAGAAGACTGGTGATTGGCTCGTGTGTGGAATGTAAGGCGGTGGTGCAGGTGGGACAGAGCATGCAGCAGGACCGAGAGAGAGACAGGGACGGACATGGAGCAGCAGACAGGGAGAGGAAGGAGACCGAATCAACTCCTCCACGGTCTAGACACAAGGTAAGACCAAAACAAACTGCCTGAGATCAAAAAAGACATTGCCAAAAGCTTTCACAGGTTGCAGGTTTCTCTATCTTTTTTAAGACTGCTCTCAATGAATACATCAGTTTCATTAAATTGGCAGTCTCCTATCATCATTTAGTCCTCACACTACGTTTGCCCTGGGGCTTCCTCTCAGTCCAACCTGGTAAAGCAGGATGTTGATGTTTAGAGATTTTGCACTGTGGGACTGCTGTGAAAAAGTAATGCAATCAGGTGGCCACCATCTTGATGCACTTAGTCCTATTTGCTCACTGGACAATTTCAATGTGTTTCCATTAAATGCATTAGTATCCTTGAAACGGCTTACGCTATGATACTGTGTGTGGATCCTACTTCTTACAGAAGAGTAGATTGTTGACATTTGTCCTTAAACAGGAAAAAAATGTGTGTGTGTGCGTGTGTGTAGCAGGAGACTGAACAGGGTAGGTAGGGGGCCTGCACAGCTTGGAGACCATGATTAGACAAACAAACATTTTCATCAAAATTCACCTCTATAAACACCAGTGGAAAACTATGGGGATCTCAAGGCCAAGGCCGGCCTTGTTTTTGCCGTCTGTGTGTGTGAGTGTGTGTTTATTTGAGTAAGCGTGACTGAGTATGTCTCACTGTGTGTTGGACAGTTTGTTTTGGTATGAGCATATTGAATATCTTAAATAGTATAGCTATAGCTAGTTCAAAGCAAGTCTATACCCCCTTCCTGTGTTTCTAGACTGACACAACTATAGGATGCTTCATCACAGTTTGGAAACCAGCACCAGACAACCAGCACTTAAACACACATTTAAAAAGCCACAGTGAAAACATTTCCTACCAACATGAATATTTCACTATGTAATAGTCCCAACTGATGGATATAAGGCTCCCAAAGTAATAGTCTTTTGTAGCACCTGGCAGGCCTAGACTATCATTTTGTTTTGCATTCAAGTATTTCTGAATCAATTTCTCATTTCTCATGAATACACTGAACTTGCCTCTATAAAATTCATATGCTGTTATCTAAGCTGAGCCTCATTTAAGAATTTATTGTTGGCAGGTAAACTACATCTGTTTAATCTGAGCCCCGATGTAAAGCAGCCAAAGTTTCCAGGTGAAATAAGTATTTCAAACCTGTTACATAGTCGAGGCCAGCTCTGCCTTGGCTTTCAAGGATATCCCTTCTGGCTAAAAAAACAGAGAATTTGGTTTATGATTTAAGATATTCCCAAAGTCTTCACTTGTGACTAACCAAAATGTGGTGAATAAATCGCGGGCATGTAGCCTGAGGGGTGTAAGTACATTTTGGCAAACTTACAGGACAGTCAAAACAAAAAGTAACTCAGCTGTTGTAAATATCTTTTGATAATGACAATGTCTTCACATAAATGCATCAAAAGGATCGCCTCGAGAAGTTTTACTTGATATATAGATATAATTTTTACCCCGTGACAGTGGCTCAAGCTCTTGAAATGTGGTTTATTAGAAGGATTTGAACTGAGCAATTTATAGCTTATTATATCTCCTATTGTAGAAAATCATTTAATTAATTAATGTACTTTGGCAATATATTCAAACAGGTGACATACTGTATGCATTATTGTGTGTGCAGCCTGGATCATTGATCTCTGTTGACCCTGTAAAACAAGGCATTGACCCCTTAGAAAAGTAGTGTCGGGGCAATCTGACTGCCTTCAAAATCATTTTGGTTCAAATTCTGGGTAGGATTTTTTTTTATTTGGCAGAAAAAAGTGTGTTTGGCTCTAAAGAGTTTGGCCTGAATTTGACTATAAATCATCAGAACAGGAAAATAGACCACACAATTGTTGTAATGTACAAAAGACAGCGGGGTAATGTTGTAATCTGTGACTTTGACGGGTGTAGATGCTTGTCTAATCTAGGTGGTCCAGATGGACTGGCTCAGGGAACAGCACATATACATAATTCCTCTGAACAGAGATCATTCTGTCATCCTTTCACTTTCTTTCTTTCTTTTTTTTTATCTCCCTCCAAAGTTTTGTTTCTCTATACTCTTCTCTCAACGACACACATAAAAAAAAATCCCTTTCCTGCTGTTAAAAATCAGAGTACAATCCTGCTTTTCCCGATGAATGGAAGAGGATGGAAGTTGGAGGCTGGAGGCAGGGGCTGTTGTGCTATATGGGGGACCAGAGCAGGGAAGGGGGGGCATGTTGATGTGTTAATGAAGAGCTGAGGGGCTTTCAGACAGCCAGTCAGCCCCGTGAACAGCTCACTCAGGCACACAGACACCGACTGTCCGGCCATGCAGGACACGTTGTAGAGGGAGAACATCTGTGGATGCCATTCACACTCTGCAACCTCAATGTGTCGCACACTTGCACCAGCTGTCTGGAGCTCTCCCACTCCACTTAATGCTCTCTCTGTCTGTCTGTCTGTCTGTCTGTCTCTCTCTCTTGCTCTCGCTCTCTCTCTTTCTCTCGCTGTCTCTGCTGCTCCGACCTCTTTTGATCTCCAAACTTAAGTCTTTGTGATTTGTCTGAGTGCTCACATGCGAGCTAGTCGCAGATGAGCTCATAGCATTCATGTGGACAGCCAGCAACGGGTGAGAAGATACTCCCGATATAGAGTATAATTATGGGACCAGCTTTTCCTGGCTGTCAAGGCTCGGGGATGTCATGAGGTGGGGCGGCGGGGGGTTTGGGGTGATCATTTTGGGGTGAGAGGGTTACAGGTGGCACAGCCAGAGCCAATGACCTCATGGCTGTGAAAGTGCCAGCGTGTGTTTGTATTTTTGTGTGTGTTTGCGGGGGTGTGAAGGGGCTGAGGGAAACAGGTGCTTTGTCCTCTGGTGTCATGCTGTATGCTTGAGAGGGTCTGTCATCACTGGGGCTGGGCTGTTAGGAGAGGAGCTCCCATCTGCTTCCCCTTAGCCCTGTGTGTGCCTGGTGGAGGGGGGCATACACAAGACACACACACACACACACACACACACACACACACACACACACACACACACACTCACATGCACACATATGCATATTTATATATGCACTGTATGATTTTCCTTTCTATTCATTCATTCATTTTGCTTGTAATCAAGACCACCTCAACTAAGACCAAGGCTAAGGAGTGTCAAGACTCAGATTCTAATACCAGAGACATGACCGGTGTCTCCAGAGGCCAAGAAAAGTTCTTTTCATAGTGTAAACATAGCCCTATATCCTGTATTGCCCAAAAACCCAAAGCAGCAAAGCAGGGACAGTGTCAGTTTGTGAAGACCAAGACGAGGCAGAGACAAAAGGCTGTGATCGAGACTAAAACGAGATCATGAGCTTCTGGTCATTAAATTGCTTGCTCTGGTAGAAGCATTTTGGTGCATGTCATCGTGTATCAATATGCGCCTTGTTAAGTGTGAAAAGCGAGGATGATGCAGTGCTGTCTGCAGTATAAATTAGCCCGTGAAATGAGATCTGCCTCAGGACTCTCCAGAAGCCAGACCTGTTAAATATAACACACACACACACACACACACACACACACACACACACACACACACACACACACCCAAGTAAATGATGGCTGGTTATCATGTTCTCTGTGCTGCTAGGGTTGTGTGTAATTAGTATGTTGGACATGACCTTTGACAGGTGTGTAAGTATAGACCTCCAGCGGACCAGTGGGGAGGGGCTGCTGGTGAGCAGATCCTTCATTCATACTTTCTCAGAGTAAGAGAAATGTCCGTTGATTTGAAATGGATTAAAGATGATTTTAATGACATTTCTGCTTTATGAGACACTATACAGTAGAGGGCAGCAGGGTGGCGTAGTGAGTAGGAAGCCTGTCTATCATCCAGCGGACCTGGGTTCAATCCCCTGTGTTGTCAAGCTTCAGCTCTACTGAAGTGTCCTTGAGCAAGGCACTGAATCCCTACCAGCTCCAGGTGCGCTGTGCTGTAGCAGAGCCTGCACTCTAACCAAGCAAAAAGAGAATTTTCTTAAGGGGGTCAATGAAGTGTCACATTTTTTATTTTAATTGCGAGACAGAAAAAGGAGAAAAGCAGTCACAAAACAGATGGCAGAGAAGAAGATGAAATGCTGCAAAGGTTATGAGCCGTACTCAAACATGCTGATTTCACAATTATATGATATGCTTCTCAGCCCGCTCAGACACTAGGACACTGCCTGGCTTTGTTATTTAAAGCACTGGGATTGATGGCATGCTCCTGGATTTGGTTGCTTAGCATGATTGTGTGGCTGATGTCCAAACCCACAGTCTCCCTATAGTCTGCCCACAGTGTGTCTCCTGCCTGTGCCAGGATGCAAGGGGAGCAAAACACTAATGTGAATCAGTCAATAGTCATCATGTCATGCAAAGATAAATACATACACAGATACACATACATACACACACAAACCCCCTCACACACGCGTACTGTGTGTGTGTGTGTGTGTGTGTGTGTATCCATGCGTGAATACGTTTACCTTTGTATGGTGGTCTGCTGAGCGACTGTTCCAGGTGGATGATTACTGTTGACCTGTTGGAAGTAGAGACAGGTTTCTGTGACTGAGTTCAATCAGGGTGTGTGTGTGTGTGTGTGTGTGTCCGTGTGTGTGTGTGTGTGTGAGCTTTACATATCCTGTTTGCTGTTTTCATATGCTGCACCACTGTGTGTGTGTGTGTGTGCGTGTGTGTGTGTGTGTGTTTGCCATTTCAGCGTGTGTTTGATATAAGAGGTAGAGTATGCTCTGGCTGCACGGCCCATATCCTGTAAAGGAGGTATTTGCTGTCACAGGAAAAACATGCCGGCATCCTGACAGTGTCGCCAAGGAAGATTTATTATACGGAGAGAGAGGGAGTGGGGGTAAAATTATAGAGCAAATGTGGATGAGAAGCTGAAAAGGGAAAGAAAGAAATGATAGAGTGAAGAAGAGAAGAGAAAAGAGGAGAGGTAGGCTGAGAGAAGGTGAGAGGGTTAATGGGATTTAAATTGCAGCCAGAGGAGAACAGTGGAGAAAGTGGAGTCCCATTTCTCATTAATTCATCCTAGAGTAGTTGGAAATACACAGAGCCTGCGTTATCCAGAAACGGGATGCCTCATGTTTTTGAATGCTTTATAATTATTAAAATTATGCTAGTTTTAGGCATGTGAGATTGTGTGGTCTTGACGTACAGTATGAGCTGGTTTGTGCGTGCCTGTGTGTGTGTTTAGTCAAAACCATTCGTATTGCGTGTATCCCATAAAGTTCCTGCAGCTGTGCTTCTCTCCTCTCCTGGCAGTGGAGTCTGACAGACAGGCTTGCGTTTCACGGGGAATCCTCTGGTATTTGAGGGGCTTAATTTCAAAGCTGCTGGAGGTGGGTTTTGATTCAGCACTCTAAGCTTTAATCACTCTCTTCCCGCGAGCATCCATCAGTGCTGCATTCCTGCCCATATCTGAATGACGAGTTCAGATCCTGTGTGGAGCAGATGAGACGGAGGTATTCCAATATTTAATTATTCTTCTCTGCTCTTACTGTTTGTCTCAACCCCGTAAAGAGCTATCCCCCAGCAGGAGCCCCAGTTGCACCCCGACACCCCCGGCCTGTCCCGCAGCTCTCTGCTGTCCCTCTGGCCCGCTGTGCGGTGTGTGTGTCCTGACTAGTGTTTGACACTGCAGTGCTAGCCTTGCACCTCACCCTCACAACTCTCTCCGGTGTGAAAGCGGGGATTGTGCTGCCCGCACCACGGCCCGCAACGTCATGGAAAAGAAAAGCCTTTGATCTAGCTGGAATGATGGTGACCCCCCCCTCATACTGCTGACATACATACATACATGCACGCATGCATGCCCACATATGCATATACACAGGCACACATGTATGTGCACAGACATACACACACACACACACACACTCACACACACACACACACGCTGCATAGTTCCTCTCCTGTTGGTTGTGTTTGCACAGGGCGGTAGCCCAAATGGATCAAAATATGCCAAGGATCTTCACAGAGCAGTTGAATGGTAAAATCCCCTGGCAGGCGAGAGAAGAGCGGGAGTGGCAGAGGGCCAGAGGAGGGCAAGAGGGAGGGGAACAGTGATTGAATTAAGCTATGTGAGAAGTTTCTTTCCTTACCCCAATTTTTTTTCCTGTCATGTTAAAGTAAGGAATGTCATTGAGTGGAAAGAGTGAATGGTGATGGTTTGGTGGCCTATGTTATGAGAGAATAAGAGAGCTGCTGCTGCTTGGAGTTGGTTTCTGTTTCTCGGAGCTACATGCGCTGATGTCATGTGGTTGATGGGGTTGACAAGGAAGTTGGGGTTTTGGGGCTCGACGGTGTGGTGGCCCGGGGAAGTCTGGGTGCATTTGAGCGCTTTTGCAGTTGACAGATGAAGGCATACTGACCTTTTGACCCTGCAGAGCCAAGCTGAGAGGGGACATCGATACAGGCTCAGCACCCGGGGCTAGGGTCAGCAAAGGTCATATGTCATATTGGAGGGAGGGGACCGGTATAGGATTCTGATACAGCTCAACTCAACTTAAAAATTCAACTTTGGTATTTTTAGTTCAGCAAAAGTTCCATAAATTCAGGTGATGTAAAATCAGTGGTGCTGTTGTTAATCTATCAAAATATATAGTGTAGATACTGTATCGTCTAGTGCCTGGCAATAGGTTATTTGAATGGCCACTTATTTGTCTTGCCTCCATTGGATTTGATGTCCAGAGCCAGTTGAGTGGACAGGCTGAAAAGGGAACAGAGAGGGCAGTGTCCCTTTGGCCCTCTGGAACCAAAGACCCTGCTGTGTCCTGTTTTCATCAGTGTTTGTGTGTGCCCACTTGGCAACGAATTGCGTGTATGCAGTGGGCCAGGTTGGGGACACAGTCTGGTAAACTATGTTTGAACTATTAGGCTGGGGGTCCTGTGAGAACCAAGTCATGTGAGTGGGAGTACAGTGTGTGTGTGTGTGTGTGTGTGTGTGTGTGTGTGTGTGTGTGTGTGTGTGTGTGTGTGTGTGTGTGTGCATATAAGGGGGACAAAGAGAGGGAGAGACCCTGCCTCTGATCAGTGTCCTGCTAAACAGGGTTTGTACTCAGGAGACGAGTGCTTGGTTACTTCAGGTCTGCCTGTGTGTGTTGTGCTACACATCTCTCTTCCAGAATACCACATTGTTCTCTGGCATTTGGACCAGAGCCAGCAACCAAGGACCAGGCCCCCTCACACAGCTCCATCTCCCCCATGCACTCTGTTTCATTGTCCTACTCTATCTTGATCTTTTTGCCCTTTTTCCTCTCTGTCACAGAGCTTCATTGATCTGTTTCTCTCAGTTCTGGCTCTCTTCGCTCTGGTCCGGACTGGACTGTGCCACATTATGATGGCATTGCCCAAAATGCTATTTTTGTCGTCCCGCAATCACTCCTTCCTATCCTGTATACCATTCCCCCCTTCTCCCTCCCTCTGTCCCTGTGCTTTACTTTCATTGTGGGACAGCCAAAGACAAGCATGGGGCCAGGACCATAGTGAATTAGTGAATAGATGTGGACCTGCACAGTGAACACCGTCTGAGCTTTCCACATGCTTAGCAGATCTGTTTGCTTGTCTATCTGACTCTCCAGGACTTTGTCCCCATGTTCCCAGATCCATCTCTCTCTCTCTCTCTCTCTATTTATATCTCTTCAGTTTATATGTGTGTGTCTGTCTCTTCTCTCTTTCTCCGTCTCTGTTTTTCTTTTTTGTCTGTTTTTTTATCTAGAGATATGGGACAGCAGGGAATCCCTGGCCACCTTCAGTCAGTGTAAAGTCTGCATTTGCCTCATCCTCATCTGCTCGGAATCAGACATTTTATATGCAATCTAGTTTGATTGCTTGTTGTTTTTTTTAATATATTTTTTAGCCATGTCCATATGCTCACTGTTGATCACACACTGAGGTTTGCCATAGGGGTTTGATGTACATCTGTTTTGTAGTTAGGATCTACTTTGTTGCCACCCTGGAGCCTGGCATGATGTGGCAGAGGCCTATGGGGAAGAGTAGTGATGCTGTAAAGCCTGTCCTGCTGTGGAGGGGGACTCCAGGTTTTACTGTAGTAAAACAGGTTTGACTGTGGTAATTACAGAGGACAGAACATCTGTAACTATAGCTTAACTCTCTCCGCCAGCTGCCCTCTGGCCATAACACACACACACACACACACACACGTACGCACACATAAATGTATACATACACAGACATGCACACATAGACAAACACACACATATACTCTTGGATCATCATCCGGCAAAATGAACCCTCACATACTGTACAGCTGAAAGTGTGTGTGCATGTGTGTGTTTGTGCGCGTGTGTTTGCCAGGTGGTTAGGAGCACTAGCAGGTGTTTGCTCTCTGAAACGTGCTGGCAAATGCAGCTGGATTGTGCCACAGCTGTGTGTGTGTGTGTGTGTGTGTGTGTCTGTGTGTGGCTCCGCACCTGGACACAGCTGGAGTGTGTGGCAGCGCAGTAGCTAATAGTGGAACTGCTTCCTTGCCAGACATTCAACATGTAACTCCTGCTCTGAGTTGACTGAATATTATTCATTGCTATTAAATGGTATTCATTAGACCTGCACTTTCAGACTTCCCAAGTGTTGCTCAAGAGTTGTGTGAATGTGATTCTCCATTTTTCCCACTCTGCCTCCCGCCTCTTGCATCCTCCTCTCCCTCCTCCTGCCCTCCTGTTCGCCCCTCTGCTCTGCTGATCGCTCTAACGGGGTGAAGAGAGGAAAGATTCACTGTCACCCCTCTGTCAGGACAACTGGAGATGCCAGCTAGCCCCAAAATAGCCCCCCGTAGTGGCCTAAAAATACTCCACACCCTGTTACCTTATACTCAGTGGATAGACGACCATTCGCTCCGACCAACCGGCCGCTAGATAGCTTCACCCTCTGTCTGTCAGCCAACCAGGGCAGAGATAATGATTAGCATTACTGGTGATCTTCTGGGAGCTTATTTTGGCTGAAGAAGACATGCCCTCCTTGGATTACGCCCTCCTCCCATCAGCATCCCCAACTCCTGGCCCTGGCCCACACACCCGACCCTGCCCCCCACCCCACCCTCCCCTCCGGCCACCTGGCCTCTCACATGCCCTGTTTGCCCTGCCAGCTCCAGGACAGCTGGGAAGAAGGAGACAGAGAGGGAGTTTTGAGATTTTGGGGCTGAGCCTCCCATGAAGCTAGCGACTGTGATTTCTCTGGAAGAATGCAGTTCACGGACTGCACAGTAGCCCAGACTCACTGAGTATTTTGTGGTCTTTTCACCATATGCTAGACTTCGATATCTATGACCGTACAATGATGCACTCATAATGTATATTAGCAGCCCTCACATATCTTGTAGTGGAATTGTTAGATTTGACATGCAGACCGGGATAATGTTGCGATTGTCTCTGTGTGGCTGCTATGTGTAATTGGTATGCTAGAGCTTAACTTTTGACCTTTGATAAAAGCCTTTATTTAACTGGTGGGGTTGTGATCCAGTTGCCTGGGCTAGGTAGTAATCCAGGGCATCAGGCAGAACAAAGAAAGGCTAGTCAGAGGGAGCTAAACCTTAGCCAGGTGGTATGGACATCAATAGAGATGGGCTCACTGGCCAAGGCATGGGTGGACACACACACACACACACACACACACATAGTCCTGAAGTCCAGGGAGTTTGTGAATAGTTTCCATGGCTGAGAGTCTGCCACACTAACATGGCCATCCCATGAGTCAGAAATAACATGGTACAATTTCTCCATCTGTGTGACACATAGATACCATAGATACCTCTGAAAGGCCTTCCATTAATCTATTGCCACCGTTTATCTGTCATCCCTTTTTAGAATGCCATCTACACTGTTGAAATGTTATTAATATAGATTTGATGCTGCTGTTTACCACTTGTGCATAATGTTGGTTATGTCTGCTACTTATGGAAAACATGTTTAGCCTAATCCATGGCTATGAGGCTAGCAGTATGCTAACATATGACCTGCCAGCTTGGTCAGTGGCATTTCCCACATGGTGAAGGGTTGTGTGCAGTTTGAACCGATGTGCTAGTCACGGTTAATGTGCAGAGCACAGCCTCAAGGCCACAGCTAAGTAGCCAGAGTGGTTAGCCACCAGCTTAGATTTAACTTGTCACAAATGTTCTTCAATACACAAACCCCTTAGGGTACAGCCACCCAGTTACCTACTGTAGAATCTATGTGACAGTTAAATGGTGTTGGATTAAGATTTATAAGCAAGGCTACTATATAGAGAAGGCTTTGTTGGTGCTGATCAGACCAAATCAAATCCTCATGGCATACTGTATTGAACAGGGACACAAAACATCAGGTTAGAACCACCACTTTGTCTCCAGTCTTGCAGTGGTTGCAAAATCATAAAGAGAAGAATGGGATGTTAAAATGAAGCGTTTCCTCCACGGAAAAAGTCCCCATTATAAAATACTTAAGTTGTTATGAAAGCCCAGAGAGCAGAGGGGTTGAAGATGTTTTTATGTTCTTTTCTCCTGCAGGGGGCTGTAAAAATAGCACTTGGTTTGAGTTAGGTGCCAGAGGTCTCCTCTCCTCTATCCCTTTCTCTCTTTTTCTTTTCCTCCCGGCTCTGTCTTCTGTCCATCTCTCTTCTCTTCATCTTCTCTTTCTCCCCTCTCCTCTTTATTCTCCCCCTTTTCTCTCTCACTCTCTCTCTGCGCTGTCCCCTCTCACCTCTTTTCTCATTCTCCCCCTCTCCTCCAGCCACCCCCCCCCCCCCTCCCCCCTCCCCCCCCCCCCCCACCCCCCCCTCTCTCTCTCTCTCTCCCCCCCTCTTCTCCCCGTCTCTCCCTGTGGTATTAGCGGGGCCACATGTTGCTGGCCTCTCCTGGCGGTGTGAGCCCCATGGCAGGCCCTGGCTCCAGGCTGACGCGTAGCTCGGTGTGTGCGTGTGTGTGTGTGTGTGTGTGTGTGTGAGAGAGAGAGAGAGACTGTATGTGTGCCTGCATGCCTGAGAGTGAGTATGTGTGTGTGTGTGTGTGTGTGTGTGTGTGAGAGAGTGTGTGTGTGTTTGAGGCCGCTCACACAGTAACCTGATAGTGGTGCGGCTGAGCAGTACAGAGCGGAGCAGTGCTGTGATTTATCCCGCGGGCCCAGCAGATGGCTGCAACAGGAGTTTGTTTAAGTTTGCTTCAGAGCCGGGCGAGCAGCCAGCAGCACAGAGAGGGCCTGCCAGAAAAATGTTCACTGACTCTGGACGCCTAACCACTACTCCCCCTCCTCTCCCTTCTGACTCCCCCTAACCCTTCACAGCCCCTCAGTCCAACACACACACACACACACACACACACACACACACACACACACGCTCTTGCAGACTCTCTGTCGCTGCTCTCCTCTTACCCCTCTCTAATTTCTCTCTTTCCTCCCATCTGCTTGACACACATGCTACGGCACACGCATACATATGCACACCCACACGCACGCTCACACATACACAACCACACACACACACATACACACACATGCATTTGCTCAGGCTTTTCTGTTCTGTGGGCATCGTCCCTGGTGCAGACATGATCTCACACCTCTGGAGGGGGCGTTGCAGTGTTGTGGGCTGGTTGGTTGAGCGCTGGTGGTGTTTGCAAGCTGTCCATTCTAGTGGGGGTCTTCTGAACACAACCATATGGCCACCACTTCCCTTTTCGCACTAGGAAAGAGAGGGATCTCTGCAGAATACACACGCACAGATCCACAACAACACATGCACAAACACATGCAAAGTTTGCAGTGTAGACAAGTTCCAG